>NC_080800.1:81839514-82454514 GCF_028018385.1 Neofelis nebulosa | reverse complement strand
GCTTTTTATCTTGATGAGGTCACAGCAGTTCATTTTTGCTTTTTTTTCCTTTGTCTCTGGAGACATGTCTAGTAAGAAGTGCTGCAGCTAAGGTCAAATAAGTTGCTGCCTGTTTTCTCCTCTAGGATTTTGATTGTTTCCTGTCTTACATTTAGGTCTTTCATCCATTTTGAATTTATTTTTGTGTATTGTGTAAGGAAGTGGTCCAGTTTAATTCTTCTGCATGTCACTGTCCAGTTCTCCCAACATCATCTGTTGAAGAGACTGTATTTTTTCCATTGGATATTCTTTTCTGCTTTGTGGAAGATTGTTGGCCATAAATTCTGGGTTCATGTTTTGATCCTCTATTCTGTTCCATTGTCTGTTTTTCTTCCATGCTATCTTTATGATTACAGCTTTGTATTGCAGCTTGAAGTCCGGAATTGTGATGCTTCCCACCTTGCTTTTTATTTTCAACATTACTTTGCCTATTTGGGGTCTTTTCTGGTTCCAAACAAACTTTAGCATTATTTGTCTAGCTATGTGAAAAGTGCTGTTGGTATTTTGATAGCGATTGCATTGAATATGTATATTGCTTTGGGTAGTATAGACATTTGAACAATATTTGTTCTTCTAATCCATGAGCATTGAATGCTTTTCCATTTCTTTGTGTCGTCTTCAATTTCTTTCATAACAGTTACTATAGTTTTCAGCATATAGATCTTTTACCTCTTTTGTTAAGTTTTATTCCTAGGTATCTTATTTTTGCGTGTGTGCAATTTTAAATGGTATATATTCCTTGATTTCTCTCTCTGCTTCTTCATTATTGGAGTATAGAAATGCAACCAATTTCTGAATGTTGATTTTATATGCTGCAACATTGCGGAATTCATGTTACCAATTCTAGCAATTTTTTGGTGGAGTCTTATGGGTTTTCTACATAGAGTACGAAGTCTTCTGAAAATGGTGAAAATTTGACTTTTTCCTTGCCAATTTGGATGCCTTTTATTTATTTATTTTTCGTCTGAGTGCTGAGACCAGGACTTCCAGTACTATGTTGAACAGCAATGGTGAGAGTGGATATCCCTATCATGTTCCATGCCCTAGGGAAAAAGGTCTCAGTTTTTGCTCATTGAGGATGATATTAGCTGTGGATCTTTGATATATGGCCTTTATGATCTTGCAGTACGTTCCTTCTATCCCTGCTTCCTTGAGGGTTTTACAAGAAATATTGCTGTATTTTATTAAATGCTTTTTCTGCATCTACTCAGAAATCATATGGTTCTAATCCTTTCTTTTTATTAATGTGATTTATCACGATGATTGATGTATGCATTTTGAACCATCCCTGCAGCCCAGGAATAAATCGCACTTGATTGTGGTGGATGATTATTTTAATATCCTATTGGATTTGATTTACTAGTATTTTCCTGAAAATCTTTCCATCCCTGTTCATCAGGGATATTAGTCTGTAATTCTCCTTTTTAGTCATGTCTTTGGTTTTGGAGTCAAAGTAATGGTGGCCTAGTAAAATGAGTTTGGGTGTACTCCTTTCATTTCTATTTTTTGGAACAGTTTCAAAAGAATGTGTATCTTCTTTTTTTTTCCAATATATGAAATTTATTGTCAAATTGGTTTCCATATAACACCCAGTGCTCATCCCAAAAGGTGCCCTCCTCAATACCTATCCCCCACCCTCCCCTCCCTCCCACCCCCCATCAACCCTCAGTTTGTTCTCAGTTTTTAACAGTCTCTTATGCTTTGGCTCTTTCCCACTCTAACCTCTTTTTTTGTTCCTTCCCCTCCCGCATGGGTTTCTGTTAAGTTTCTCAGTATCCACATAAGAGTGAAACCATATGGTATCTGTCTTTCTCTGTATGGCTTATTTCCCTTAGCATCACACTCTCCAATTCCACTACGTTGCTACCAAGGGCCATATTTCGTTCTTTCTCATTGCCACTAGTATTCCATTGTGTATATAAACCACAATTTCTTTATCCATTCATCAGTTGATGGACATTTAGGCTCTTTCCACAATTTGGCTATTGTTGAGAGTGCTGCTATAAACATTGGGGTACAAGTGCCCCTAAGCATCAGTACTCTTATATCCCTTGGGTAAATTCCTAGCAGTGCTATTGCTGGGTCATAGGGTAGGTCTATTTTTAATTTTCTGAGGAACCTCCACACTGCTTTCCAGAGCGGCTGCACCAATTTGCATTCCCAAAAACAGTGCAAGAGGGTTCCCGTTTCTCCACATCCTCTCCAGCATCTATAGTCTCCTGATTTCTTCATTTTGGCCACTCTGGCGTGAGGTGATATCTGAGTGTGGTTTTGATTTGTATTTCCCTAATGAGGAGCGACGTTGAACATCTTTTCATGTGCCTGTTGGCCATCCGGATGTCTTCTTTAGAGAAGTGTCTATTCATGTTTTCTGCCCGTTTCCTCACTGGGTTATTTGTTTTTCAGGTGTGGAGTTTGGTGAGCTCTTTATAGATTTTGGGTACTAGCCCTTTGTCCGATATGTCATTTGCAAATATCTTTTTCCATTCCGTTGGTTGCCTTTTAGTTTTCTTGGTTGTTTCCTTTGCTGTGCAGAAGCTTTTTATCTTCATAAGGTCCCAGTAATTCACTTTTGCTTTTAATTCCCTTGCCTTTGGGGATGTGTCGAGTAAGAGATTGCTACGGCTGAGGTCAGATAGGTCTTCTCCTGCTTTCTCCTCTAGGGTTTTGATGGTTTCCTGTCTCACATTCAGGTCCTTTATCCATTTTGAGTTTATTTTTGTGAATGGTGTGAGAAAGTGGTCTAGTTTCAACCTTCTGCATGTTGCTGTCCAGTTCTCCCAGCACCATTTGTTAAAGAGACTGTCTTTTTCCCATTGGATGTTCTTTCTTGCTTTGTCAAAGATGAGTTGGCCATACGTTTGTGGGTCTAGTTCTGGGGTTTCTATTCTATTCCATTGGTCTATGTGTCTGTTTTTGTGCCAATACCATGCAGACTTGATGATTACAGCTTTGTAGTAGAGGCTAAAGTCTGGGATTGTGATGCCTCCTGCTTTGGTCTTCTTCTTCACTATTACTTTGGCTATTCGGGGCATTTTGTGTTTCCATATGAATTGTAGAATTGCTTGTTCTAGCTTCGAGAAGAATGCTGGTGCAATTTTGACTGGGATTTCATTGAATGTGTAGATAGCTTTGGGTAGGATTGACATTTTGACAATATTTATTCTCCCAACCCATGAACACGGAATGTCTTTCCATTTCTTTATGTCTTCTTCAATTACCTTCATAAACTTTCTATAGTTTTCAGCATACAGATCTTTTACATCTTTGGTTAGATTTATTCCTAGGTATTTTATGCTTCTTGGTGCAATTGTGAATGGGATCAGTTTCTTTATTTGTCTTTCTGTTGCTTCATTGTTAGTGTATAAGAATGCAACTGATTTCTGTACATTGATTTTGTATCCTGCAACTTTGCTGAATTCATGTATCAGTTCTAGCAGACTTTTGGTGGAGTCTATCGGATTTTCCATGTATGATATCATGTCATCTGCAAAAAGCGAAAGCTTGACTTCATCTTTGCCAATTTTGATGCCTTTGATTTCCTTTTGTTGTCTGATTGCTGATGCTAGAACTTCCAACACTATGTTAAACAATAGCGGTGAGAGTGGACATCCCTGTCGTGTTCCTGATCTCAGGGAAAAAGCTCTCAGTGTTTCCCCATTGAGGATGATGTTAGCTGTGGGCTTTTCATAAATGGCTTTGATGATGTTTAAGTATGTTCCTTCTATCCCGACTTTCTCAAGGGTTTTTATTAAGAAAGGGTGCTGGATTTTGTCAAAGGCTTTTTCTGCATCGATTGACAGGATCATATGGTTCTTCTCTTTTCTTTTATTAATGTGATGTATCACGTTGATTGATTTGCGAATGTTGAACCAGCCCTGCATCCCAGGAATGAATCTCACTTGATCATGGTGAATAAATCTTTTTATATGCCGTTGAATTCGATTTGCTAGTATCTTATTGAGAATTTTTGCATCCATATTCATCAGGGATATTGGCCTGCAGTTCTCTTTTTTTACTGGGTCTCTGTCTGGTTTAGGAATCAAAGTAATACTGGCTTCATAGAATGAGTCTGGAAGTTTTCCTTCCCTTTCTATTTCTTGGAATAGCTTGAAAAGGATAGGTATTATCTTTGCTTTAAATGTCTGGTAGAACTCCCCTGGAAGCCATCTGGTCCTGGACTCTTATTTGTTGGGAGATTTTTAATAACCAATTCAATTTCGTCGCTGATTATGGGTGTGTTCAAGCTTTCTATTTCCTCCTGATTGAGTTTTGGAAGAGTGTGGGTGTTTAGGAATTTGTCCATTTCCTCCAAGTTGTCCAGTTTGTTGGCATATAGTATTTTCATTGTATTCCCTGATAATTGTTTGTATCTCTGAGGGATTGGTTGTAATAATTCCATTTTCATTCATGATTTTATCTGTTTGGGTCATCTCCCTTTTCTTTTTGAGAAGCCTGGCTAGAGGTTTGTCAATTTTGTTTATTTTTTCAAAAAACCAACTCTTGGTTTCGTTGATCTGCTCTACAGTTTTTTTAGATTCTATATTGCTTATTTCTGCTCTGATCTTTATTATTTCTCTTCTTCTGCTGGGTTTAGGCTGCCTTTGCTGTTCTGCTTCTATTTCCTTTAGGTGTGCTGTTAGATTTTGTATTTGGGATTTTTCTTGTTTCTTGAGATAGGCCTGGATTGCGATGTATTTTCCTCTCAGGAATGCCTTCGCTGCATCCCAAAGCGTTTGGATTGTTGTATTTTCATTTTCGTTTGTTTCCATATATTTTTTAATTTCTTCTCTAATTGCCTGATTGACCCACTCATTCGTTAGTAGGGTGTTCTTTAACCTCCATGCTTTTGGAGGTTTTCCAGACTTTTTCCTGTGGTTGATTTCAAGCTTCATGGCATTGTATAATTTCATGGTATATGCATGAAATTTCATGCATATATAATTTCAATTATATGCATGGTATAATTTCAATTCTTGTAAACTTATGAAGGGCTGTTTTGTGACCCAGTATATGATCTATCTTGGAGAATGTTCCATGTGCACTCGAGAAGAAAGTATATTCTGTTGCTTTGGGATGCAGAGTTCTAAATATATCTGTCAAGTCCATCTGATCCAATGTATCATTCAGGGCCCTTGTTTCTTTATTGACCGTGTCTCTAGATGATCTATCCATTTCTGTAAGTGGGGTGTTAAAGTCCCCTGCAATTACCACATTCTTATCAATAAGGTTGCTTATGTTTGTGAGTAATTGTTTTATATATTTGGGGGCTCTGGTATTCGGCACATAGACATTTATAATTGTTAGCTCTTCCTGATGGATAGACCCTGTAATTATTATATAATGCCCTTCTTCATCTCTTGTTACAGCCTTTAATTGAAAGTCTAGTTTGTCTGATATAAGTATGGCTACTCCAGCTTTCTTTTGGCTTCCAGTAGCATGATAAATAGTTCTCCATCCCCTCACTCTCAATCTAAAGGTGTCCTCAGATCTCAAATGAGTCTCTTGTAGACAGCAAATAGATGGGTCTTGTTTTTTTATCCATTCTGATACCCTATGCCTTTTGGTTGGCGCATTTAATCCATTTACATTCAGTGTTATTATAGAAAGATACGGGTTTAGAGTCATTGTGATGTCTGTATGTTTTATGCTTGTAGTGATGTCTCTGGTACTTTGTCTCACAGGATCCCCCTTAGGATCTCTTGCAGGGCTGGTTTAGTGGTGATGAATTCCTTCAGTTTTTGTTTATTTGGGAGGACCTTTATCTCTCCTTCTATTCTAAATGACAGACTTGCTGGATAAAGGATTCTCGGCTGCATATGTTTTCTGTTCAATACATTGAAGATCTCGTGCCAATCCTTTCTGGCCTGCCAAGTTTCAGTAGATAGGTCTGCCATTAGTCTTATGGGTCTCCCTTTGTAAGTTAGGGCCTGTTCATCCCTAGCTGCTTTCAGAATTTTCTCTTTACCCTTGTATTTTGCCAGTTTCACTATGATATGTCATGCAGAAGATCGATTCAAGTTACGTCTGAAGGCAGTTCTCTGTGCCTCTTGGATTTTATTGCCTGTTTCCTTCCCCAGATCAGGGAAGTTCTCAGCTATTATTTCTTCAAGTACACCTTCAGCACCTTTCCCTCTCTCTTCCTCCTCTGGGATACCAATTATGTGTATATTATTTCTTTTTAGTGTATCACTTAGTTCTCTAATTTTCCCCTCATATTCCTGGATTTTTTTTATCTCTCTTTTTCTCAGCTTCCTCTTTTTCCATAAGTTTATCTTCTAGTTCACCTATTCTCTCCTCTGCCTCTTCAATCCGAGCCGTCATTGTTTCCATTTTGTTTTGCATTTCGTTGAAAGAGTTTTTCAGCTCCTCGTGACTGTTCCTTAGTCCCTTGGTCTTTGTAGCAAGAGATTCTCTGCTGTCCTCTATACTGTTTTCAAGCCCAACGATTAATTTTATGACTATTATTCTAAATTCACTTTCTGTTATATTATTTAAATCCTTTTTGATCTGTTCATTAGCTGTTGTTATTTCCTGGAGATTCTTCTGAGGGGAATTCTTCTGTTTGGTCATTTTGGATAGTCCTTGGAGTGGTGCGGACTTGCAGGGCACTTCCCCTGTGCTGTGGTGTATAACTGGAGTTGGTGGGCGGAGTCGCAGTCAGACCTGATGTCATCCCGAGGCCCACCGCTGGGGCCACAGTCAGACTGGTGTGTGCCTTCTCTTCCCCTCTCCTAGGGTCGGGATTCACTGTGAGGTGGCGTGGCCCGTCTGGGCTACTTGCACACTGCCAGGCTTGTGGAGCTGGGGATCTGGCGTATTAGCTGGGTTGGGTAGGCAAGGTGCACGGGGGCAGGAGGGGCAGGCTTAGCTCGCTTCTCCTTAGGTGATCCACTTCAGGAGGGGCCCTGTGGCAGCGGGAGGGAGTCAGACCTGCTGCTGGAGGGGTGGCTCCGCAGAAGCAAAGCGTTGGATGTTTGTGGGGAGCAAGCATTTCCCTGGCAGGGACTGGTTCCCTTTGGGATTTTGGCTGGGGGATGGGCGAGGGAGATGGCGCTGGCGAGTGCCTTTGTTCCCCACCAAACTGAGCTCTGTGTCCTGGGGCTCAGCAACTCTCCCTCCCTTTGTCCTCCAGGCTTCCCGCTTTCCGAGCAGAGCTGTTAACTCATGACCTCCCAGATGCTAAGCAAGTCCCGCTTGCTGTTGGAACAGACTTCGGCCCCTCTGCTTTTGTGAGCCAGACTCGGGGTCTCTGCTTGGCAGGCGGGCCGCCCCTCTGCCCCGCCTCCCTCCTGCCAGTCCGTAGAGCGCGCACCGCCTCTCCGCCCTTCCTACCCTCTTCCGTGGGCCTCTCGTCTGTGCTTGGCTCCGGAGACTCCATTCTGCTAGTTTCTGGTGGTTTTCTGGGTTAGTTAGGCAGGTGTAGGTGGAATCTAAGTGATCAGCAGAATGCGCGGTGAGCCCAGCGTCCTCCTAAGCCGCCATCTTCGGGTTCCCCCCTGTATCTTCTTCTTTAAATGTCTGCTAGATTTCCCTGGGAAGCCATCCAGCCCTGGACTCATTTGCTGGAATATTTTTAATTACTGATTTAATTTTCTTGCTGGTTATCGGTCTGTTCAAATTTTCTCTATCTTCCAGTTTCAGTTTTGGTAGTTTATATGTTTCTAAGTATTTATCCATTTCTTCCAGATTGCCCAATTTGTTGGCATATAATTGCTCATAATATTGTCTTATAGTTGTTTGTATTTCTGTGGTGTTGGTTGTGATCTCCCTTCTTTCATTTGTGATTTTATTTTTTGAGTCCTCTCCTTTTTTGATAAGTCTGGATAAGAGTTTGTCAATTTTGTTAATTATTTTGAAGAGCCAGCTCCTACTTTTGTTGATCTAATCTACTTGTTTTATTTTTTTCAATATCATTTATTTTTGCTGTAATAATTATTATTTCCCTTCTGCTGGTTTTGGGCTTTATTTGCTGTTCTTTTCCAGCTCCTTTAGGTGTAATGCTAGGTTATGTATTTGAGACATTTATTCCTTATTTAGGAAGGCCTGTATTGCTATATATTTCCTTCTCACAACCACCTTCCTTATAAATCAAAGTTTTAGACTGTCGTGTTTTCATTTTTATTGGTTTTCAGGTGTTTTTATTTATTCTTTTATTTCTTGGTTGACCCATTCATTCTTTAATAGGATGTTTTTTAATCCCCATGTATTGGCAGCTTTTCCAATTTTTTTCTGCTGTCTGACTTCAAGTTTCATATCATTGTGTTCAGAAAATATGCATGGTATGGTCTCAATCTTTTTGAACTTGTTTAGTGCTGATTTGTGACCCAGTATGTGATCTATTCTGGATAACGTTCCATGTGCACTCATAAATGATGTGTATTCTGCTCCTTTAGGGTGAAATTCTCTGAATATAACTATTAAGTCTATCAGGTCCAGCGTGTCACCCAAAGCCATTGTTTCCTATTTAATCTTCTGCTTAGATGATATATCCGTTGTTGTAAGTGGGGTGTTAAAGTCCCCTACTATTATTGTATTATAATTAATGTGTTTATTTAAGTTTGTTATTAATGGATTTATATACTTGGGTGCTTTCATGTTGGGGCATAAGTATTTATTATTGTTAGATCCTCTTGTTGGATAGACCCTTTTATTATGGTATAGTGCCCTTCTTCATCTCTTGTTCCATTATTTGGTTTAAAATCTAGTTTTTCAGATGTAAATATGGCTACTCCAGTTTGTTTTTGACATCTATTAGCATGATAGATGATTGGCACTGTGCTCCTTATTACGGTTAGTTTATGCTGCGGGGCAGGGGAGAAAAATGGTGCTCACTAGTTCCTTTGTCTCCAGAGAGGCAATTCCACCTCTCTTAGATGCACTCCAAAAAGGAGAAACCATCTCCTTCAGTGTGCCCCGGGGATCCTCAGATCATGCAGTCTGTACCACAGAATCACTGCAGCACCTGCCAAGCTCCACACCTGTCATACCATGGACTTCTAAATCCCTAGTCTTTAATCCTCATGGTTGTAAAAGTCATGAAAATCAGCCCTCCCGTTTTCCCAGTCAATAGCTTTGGGGAAGTATTTTCCTTATGCAATTCCCTGTTGCACTCCTCTTTTTATCCTTCCTCTCTCCATGACCTCGCTGTCTGTAGCACCCTTGATTCACCTTTCCCCCAAATCACATTTCCATACCTTCTACCTTCCATGATGTGACCTCTTCTCTCTCTATAGTTGTACACTTTGTTCTATCTGTCCTCAGATAGATTTCTTGGGTATTCAGAATGATTTGATATTTTATCTAGCTGAGTTCAAGGGACCTGGCAAGCGTAGGGTCTTCCTACCACTCTGCCTCTTAGCTCTTTGATTCCAATTATTTTATTATGAACATATAATCATTTAAAATTTCTGGGAAAAAAAATAAAAGAATGTTAACCATTAAGCACACATTCCCAAGAGTAAAATTTTATTTTTCCACTGATTTGAGATGACATGTAAATTGTGGAGCCAACCTTTGGGGAACCCAGAGTTGTCTCACTCCAAAGATTATGTTCCTAATCACTAATGTAAACATTTATTCTGTTTTAGATATAATACCAGTAGATGGCACCTGTCTTATCCTAGGTCTTCTATTCAGCCAAACAGTGAGACCTCAAACTTTTGACATATATTCTAGGGTTCTGTGTAGCAAAGCCAATGTTAGGCTGTGTTTTTCTTTAGTTACCGTGTAGCTCCTAGCATTAAAAAATGTGCTTCTGTAATATGAATTTGGAAGGTTAATTAAAGGGACATGTCTATATGGAATGAAAAAAAAATGAGGTGATAAATTTCTTCTACTGTCCAAATCTCCACAGTGTAGTATTTAATACACACAAATGGAGGGATTATATCCTTTCTTTTCCTTAGCCCCATATAGTGGAGATGAGAGTGACTCCTGAACCAAGGGCTATCTCTACCCTTCTCAATCTCTGCCTCTTGCCTGTCAACTTCTCTCCCAGCTTTGATAATTTTAAGTGAGTGAGTGTGTGTTGCCGCATCTATGGAGGGGTATAGGAAGATATAGACTGAAGATGCTTGTTAGATGAGCTCAGAGGGGAAAATGGGAAGGGGAATATATGACAAACCCACAGCCTTAACTTGTAAATAACAAAAATTGGGACTACTTGTGTGATAGTGACTATTCTTCCACATCTTCACCAAAATAACCATCACCAATTTTTAAAAATTATACTTTACCAGTCCTAAAGATCAAAAAATCATTTCTCATTGCTTACATAATTCTCTTTAATGGTTGTCTAAAATTCCATTTTTCATTTACACGTGCCTTAATAATTTAAGAAATTTCTCCTTCTGAATACTTAGTTTCTTTCTATAAATTTCCTGCTTTAGCAATGGTCTCTTAAACCTTTTTAGAGTCAAGTTCTATTGAAAAAGAACATGGTTTATGTCTAGGTTGAATGGGCTCAATTAATCTCTTCTTGCCCTCCATATGCCCCTACAAAATCACAAAACAAAAATCTTATGTGAAAATCCATGAATACCTTAATGGCAAAAAAGCTGAGCAATGGGCACATGAGTCTGGAGCTCCTCTACTGGTGCCACTGTCAGAAACATGTACGAGGATGTGTATACGTGTGACCTCTGGGAACTCTTAATGAGAGTGTAGGTGCCTTGAATAGGGTTTCTCAACCTCTGAACTTTTTACACTTTGAATTATATAATTCTTTGTTGTGAGGGCTGTGTGCACTGTAGAAAGTTAATCAGCATCTCTGGCCTCTACCTACTAAATGCTCATAGCACAACTTTCACCCCCAATTGTGATAACCAAAGATGTCCCCAGACATTTCCAAATATCCCTTGGGAGTGGAGTGAGAATCAACCTTTTTTGGGCAGCCATCAATGCTATAACTGTGATTTAGAAATGGTGCCAGGAGAGGAGAGAAAACTTGTTCAAGTCCTCAGAATCAGTGATGAATCTGGCACTGGGACAAAGATCTCCTAACTTTCCTTCCATTATTCTTCCCAGCAGACCTTTTTATCATACCGTTTGTTCTTCTGTAATTTATAACCAAATGGCTCAAAAACTGTTACAGACATCCAGTTCAGATGTATCTCTGACCTATTCTGAAAGGAAAAAATTAAAATAAAGTAAAAATAAGATAAGAAAGCACACAAAACGTTTGGAAGGAATACAATTAATCATGAAGCCACATGAAAGTTTTTCTGGTTCTCTTTAGGTCTTAGTTTCTTCTTTTATAAATTGTGGCTAATAACATCTGCCACAAAGGAGCATTGTAAGAAATACATCTGGTAACAACTGCATTGGGGCACCTGGGTGGCTCAGTTGGTTAAGTATCTGACTCCTGATTTCAGCTCAGGTCATGATCTCCCAGTTCATGAATTTGAGCCCTGCATTGGGCTTTGTGATGATAGGGTGGAGCCTGCTTGCGATTCTCCTTCTCTCCCTCTCTCTGCTCTTCCCATGCTCATTCTCTCTCTCTCTCTCTCCCTCAATAAATAAATAAACTTAAAAAAATACTGTTTAAAAAATCAAATGCAAAAAATCAAATGCAGACACTCAGTAAAAGTGAGTTCCCATGGTTCCCTGAGGGCAAGAATTCTCCAGTCAGATACAATTTGTCATTCAATTAAGTGTAACAAAAATAATTACTGTATTATTGAGCTCATCCAAACAGAGATTGATGATATCTGCAGTGTAATTTGAAACTAATTACTTGGAAGTCACTGCTTTTTTCCCTATCTAAGAACTCAAAGTGCTTTCCCAGATGGGATCTCATGAAGCTCCCTGAAATCCTTAGATGACAGGTCAGTAGTGGAGAAATGACACATTTGAAGATAACAGTACAAAGGAGGAAGGCAGGAGCAAAACTGTATTGGAGTAAGAAATAATACACGATGGTAATGCAATCCACAGGAAGAAATGAGAATCAAAAACGACAATTAAGAAGGCTAATACAAAAAAAAAAAAAAAAAAAAAAAAAAAGGGGCGCCTGGGTGGCGCAGTCGGTTGAGCGTCCGACTTCAGCCAGGTCACGATCTCGCGGTCCGTGAGTTCGAGCCCCGCGTCAGGCTCTGGGCTGATGGCTCGGAGCCTGGAGCCTGTTTCCGATTCTGTGTCTCCCTCTCTCTCTGACCCTCCCCCGTTCATGCTCTGTCTCTCTCTGTCCCAAAAATAAATAAAAAACGTTGAAAAAAAAAAAAAAAAAAAAAAAAGAAGGCTAATACATTGGGGCGCCTGGGTGGCGCAGTCGGTTAAGCGTCCGACTTCAGCCAGGTCACGATCTCGCGGTCCGTGAGTTCGAGCCCCGCGTCAGGCTCTGGGCTGATGGCTCGGAGCCTGGAGCCTGTTTCCGATTCTGTGTCTCCCTCTCTCTCTGACCCTCCCCCGTTCATGCTCTGTCTCTCTCTGTCCCAAAAATAAATTAAAAAAAAAAACAAAAAACGTTGAAAAAAAAAAAGAAGGCTAATACAAAGGACTCATATATACTTTTTCTTTCTTCTCTCAGCTTCTTATTTCAAGACATAAAATTATGTAATTATCATTACTAAATTGTTTGGTTTGTGATATATATATATATACATATATATATAGAATATGCATAAAAATTATGACACAAAAGGTAGAGGAAGGAATATAGCAATACAGGACTAATGTTTACATATCTCACTGAAATTAGTATAAATCTAAAGTAGATTCCTATAAGTTAAGATGTATATTGTAGGCACTAAGTCAACCACTAAGAAAACAACTAAAAATATAATGATAAAATCATAGAGAAATTTAAATGTTTCACTAGTGAAATATTTAAATATTGAAAGTATTTGAATATTAAAAATATTCACTTAATGCAAAATAAAACAATAAAGGATGAAAAAAGGAACAAAAAAGACATGAGACATACATCAAAAGTAAATTGACAGACATAAATCCTACCATTTAATTACACTAAAAGTGAATGGATTAAACAATCCAATCAATCTAATCAAAAGGAAAAGATTGTCAAACTGGATGAAAAACACAATTCAATGATATTCTGCCTATAGGAAACACAATTTGGATTTTAAAATACAAATAGATTTATGTAAGTGGGTTGATAAAGATAGTATTGACCAAATAGCAACCATAAGAGAGTTAAAGTGGCTATACAAAATATCAAATAAGATAGACTTAAAAGACACACAAAAGTGTTATTAGAGATAAAAAGGGGCATTTTATAATGATAAAAGGGTCAATATAAGATATAACAATGATAAACATATTGGCACATATCAGCACATTCCTAAATATCATAGGTACAATAATGGTACCTGTATCATAGGTACAATAATGGCTTCCCAAAGATGCCCTCATCCTAAAATCCAGAACCTGTGAATGTGTTACCTGATATGGCAAAATGTACTCTTTAGATGTGATTAAGGATTCTGAAATAGGAAGATTATCCTGAATTACCCAGATGTGTCCAATGTAATCACAAGGATTATTATAAAAGGAAGGAGGAGGTCAGAAAAGGAAATGAGACAACAGGAACAGAAGTTGGAATCATGTGCCCACAAGCTTAGGAATAGAAGAAGCTCCTAAAAGCTGGAAAAGGCAAAAAAAATTATTTCCTACAGTCTTCAAAAGGAGAAAAGCCCTGCCATCGCCTTGATTTTAGCTCAGTGAAACTGATGTCAGTCATCTGACCTCCAAAACCATAAGATGGTAAATATGTGTGGTAAACCACTGACATTGTGGTGATGTTTTACAGCAACAGGAGGAAACTAAAACACACATGAAATAAAAATTGGCAAAAGGGGGAGAAACAAATAATTATACAGTAATAGTTGGAGACTTCAATACTAAACTTTCCATAATGAATAGAAAAGCTAAGCCTAAGATCAAGGAAATGGAGTACTTGAACCCAATAATCCAAATATGTCAAAAATATTTAAATAGACCTACTAAGCCCAGATTGCCCACAACTCAATAGTAAAGAGTAAGCAACTTCCCCTACTCCCAACTCCATCAGAAAACTTATTCTGTAATATTATATATCACAGAAGTGTCCCTGAGTATAATGTACATTAGTGTGTTTCTTTTCCTTTTAACATTCTCAAATGCTTTCTATGACAAAGTAGTAATACTGATATTAAAATAAAATCTTTCATAAATAAGAGAGAAGATGGAATGGGAAATGGGAAAGAAACAGGTGCTGCCCATCTGTATGTTTCAGTACTGTGTTGGTATCAGGATTTCCTTTTACAGATTATAACAGTGATACTCAAAGAGATTAATTACATGTGCCAGTGTCAGACAACTACTAACAGAAACAGCTGGTATCATAATCCCCATGCTTTATTCAAAGGACCGTGTTTGAAACCAGGCACTCCACCTCTTCTTTAGATGAATTATGTAGAGAAACAGGAACTCCCATACACAATTGGTTGGATTGTAACCTAGTACATCAACTTGACAGAGAGATTTTATCTAGCAGATTGTACTTATCTTGCTTTGGTTTTCTTTTTCAACATTACTTTGGCTATTAGAAGTCTTTTGTGGTTCCATACCAATTTAGAATTGTTTGTTCTAGCTTTCAGAAGAATGCTGGTGCAATTTTTATTGGGATTGCATTGAATGTGTAGATTGCTTTGGTAGTGTTGAAATTTTAGCATATTTATTCCTCCAGTCCATGAGCATGGAATGTTTTTCCATTTCTTTGTGTCTTCTTCAATATCTTTCATAAGCTTTCTATAATTTTAAGCATACAGATATTTTACATCTTTAGTTAGATTCATTCTTAGGTATTTTATGGTTCTTGGTACAATTGTAAATGGGATCAGTTTCATTTTCTTTCTGTTGCTTCATTATTGGTGTATACAAATTCAACCAGTTTCTGTACTTTGATTTTGTACCCTACAACTTTGCTGAATTCATGTATCAGTTCTACCAGTCTTTCAGTGGAGTCTTTTGGGTTTTCCATTTAGAATATGACGCCATCTGCAAAAAGTGAAAGTTTGACTTCTTTGCCAATTTTCATGCCTTTTATTTAATTTTGTTTTCTGATTGTTGATGCTAGGACTTCCAACACTATGTTAAACAGCAGTGGTGAGAGTGGACATCCCTGTCGTGTTCCTGATCTCAGGGGGAAAGCTCTCAGCTTTTCCCCCATTGAGGATGATATTAGCTGTGGGTTTTTCATATGTGGCTTTTATGATGTTTAAGTATGTTTCTTCTATCCCAACTTTCTTGAGGGTTTTTATTAAGAAAGGATGCTGAACTTTGTTAAATGCTTTTTCTGCATCAATTGACAAGATCATATGGTTCTTATCCTTTCTTTTATTGATGTGATGTATCACATTGATTGATTTGTGAATTTGAACCAGCCCTGCAGTCCAGGAATAAATCCCACTTGACCATGGTGAATAATTCTTTTTATAGGCTGTTGAGTTCTATTTGCTAGTATGTTGTTGAGAATTTTTGCATCCATGTTCATCAGGGATATTGGCGTGTAATTCTCCCTTTTTGTGGGGTCTCTGTCTGGTTTTGGAATCATAAATTCCATAAATTCCATAAATTCCATAGGATGAGTCCAGAAGTTTTCCTTCCGTTTCTATTTTTTGGAACAGCTTGAGAAGGATAGGTATTAACTCTGCTTTAAATGTCTGGTAGAATTGCCCAGAGAAGCCATCTGGTGAAGGACTCTTATTTGTTGGGAGATTTTTGATAACTGATTCAATTTCTTCACTAGTTATGGGTCTGTTCAAATTTTCTATTTCTTCCCATTTGAGTTTTGGTAGTGTGTGGGTGTTTAGGAATTTGTCCATTTCTTCCAGGTTGTCCAGTTTGTTAGCATATACTTTTTCAGAGTATTCCCTAATAATTGCTTGTGTTTCTGAGAGATTGGTTGAAATAAATCCATTTTCATTCGTGATTTTATCTACTTGGGTCCTCTCTCTATTCTTTTTGAGAAGCCTGGCTAGGGATTTATCAATTTTTATTTTTTCAAAAACCCAACTCTTCATTTCATTGATCTGTTCTACTGCTTTTATGGATTCTATGTTGTATATTTTTGCTCTGATCTTTATTATTTCTCTTTTGCTGGGTTTTGGGTTTTGTTGTTGTTCTGCTTCTAGTACCTTAAAGTGTGCTGTTAGATTTTGTATTTGGGATTTTTCTTGTTTCTTGAGATAGACCTGGATTCCAATGTACTTTCCCCTTAGTACTGCCTTTGATGCTTCCCAAAGGGTTTGGATTGCTGTGTTTTAATTTTCATTTGTTTCCATATTTTTTTAATTTATTTTTTAATTGTCTGGTGGGCCCATTCGTTCTTTAGTAAGATGTTCTTTAACCTCCATGCATTTGGAGGTTTTCCAAAGTTTTTCCTGTGTTTGATTTCAAGTTCATGCCACTGTGATCTGAAAGTATGCATGGTATGACCTCAATTCATTTGTATTTATTTATGGCTGTTTTGTGACCCAGTATATGACCTATCTTGGATAATGTTCCACATGCACTTGAGAAGAAAGGATATTCTGTTGCTTTGGGATGCAGAGTTCTAAATATATCTGTCAAGTCCGTCTGGTCCAATGTATCATTCAGGGCCCTTGTTTCTTTATTGACCGTGTGTCTAGATGATCTATCCATTGTTGTAACTGGGGTATTAAAGTCCCCTGCGATGATCACATTCTTATCAGTAAGGTTGCTTATGTTTGTGATTAATTGTTTTATATATTTGGGGGATCCCGTATTCGGCGCATAGACATTTATAATTGTTCGCTCTTCCTGATGGATAGACCCTGTAATTATTATATAATGCCCTTCTTCATCTCTGATTACAGCCTTTAATTTAATGTCTAGTTTGTATGATATAAGTACCGCTACTCCAGCTTTCTTTTGACTTCCAGTAGCATGATAAATAGTTCTCCATCCCCTCACTTTCAATCTGAAGGTGTCTTCAGGTCAAAAATGAGTCTCTTGTAGACAGCAAATAGATGGGTCTTGTTTTTTTTTTTTTTATCCATTCTGATACCCTATGTCTTTTGGTTGGAACATTTAGTCCATTTACATTCAGTGTTATTATAGAAAGATACGGGTTTACAGTCATTGTGATGTCTGTAGATTTCATGCTTATAGTGATGTCTCTGGTACTTTGTGGTCCTTGCCACATTTCAGTCACAAAGTCCTCCTTAGGATCTCTTGTAGGGATGGTTTAGTGGTGATGAATTCCTTCAGTTTTTTTTTGGGAAACTCTCTCCTATTCTCCTATTCTAAATGACAGACTTGCTGGATAAAGGATTCTCGGCTGCATATGTTTTCTGTTCAATACATTGAAGATCTCGTGCCAATCCTTTCTGGCCTGCCAAGTTTCAAAAGAGAGATCAGTCACGAGTCTTATAGGTCTCCCTTTATATGTGAGGGCACGTTTATCCCTTGCTGCTTTCAGAATTTTCTCTTTATCCTTGTATTTTTCCAGTTTCACTATGATATGTCATGCAGAAGATCGATTCAAGTTACATCTGAAAGGTGTTCTCTGTGCCTCTTGGATTTCAATGTCTGTTTCCTTCCCCAGATCAGAGAAGTTCTCAGGTATGATTTGTTCAAGTACACCTTCGGCCCCTCTCTCTTCTTCTTCTGGAACTCCTATGATATGGATATTGTTCCATTTCATTGAATGACTTAGTTCTCTAATTCTCTCCTTGTTATCCAGAATTTTTTTTATTCCTTTTCTCAGCTTCATATTTTTCCATAATTTTATCTTCTATTTCACCTATTTTCCCTTCTGCCTCTTCAATTCTCGGTGTCATCACCTCTAGTTTATTTTGCATTTCATTTACAGAATTTTTAATTATCATGACTATTTTTCAGTTCCTTTATCACTGCAGCAATAGATTTTCTGCTGCCTCCCTGATTTTTTCAAGTCCAGTGATTAATCTTATGACTATTATTCTAAATTCTTGTTCAGTTATATTGTTTATATCTTTTTTGAGCAATTCTTTAGCTGTCATTACTTCCTGGAGTTTATTTTGAGGATAATTCTTCTGTTTCATAATTTTGGCTAGTTTTCTGTCCCTTATGTGTTTTAAAAGTTGTTATGTGCCGTGCTTCTGAGAACTACTATATTAAAGACAGGTCATACACTTTCCAGGGCCTGGCCCTTCAGGAGGTGTTTTTTGGAGAGTGTTACTTGCTTTATGTTGTTGTGACTTTGGTTATTTTATCTCCCTATTCATAGTGATGATTTGGACCCTCCACCAGGTGCTTTGATTTGTTTGTTGAAGTAGTCCTGGAAAGGAAAACAGACAAACAAACAAAAACACAAAAAAAATCAAAAACAGAGAACCAGAAATACCAGCTACAAGTAAACAATAGGGTGGAGGTGGTGCTGATGCAAGAAGTCTTATCCCATACAAAGAGAGAAATGACAGGGGTGGGGAAAAAGAAAAAATAAAAATTGACCAGAGAAACTATAGGCTTAATCCAGAGAGAGAGAAAGGAAAATAAAGAATGAGGCAAGGAAAAATAAAAGAAGCTAAAGTTGTTCAGAGAAACTATACGGCTTAATCCAGAGGGAGAGAAATGAAAATAAAGAAGGGGGCGGGGAAAAAGAAAAGAAGATAAAACTGGCCAGAATGAGAAACTATATGGCTTAATCCAGAGAGAGAGAAAGGAAAATAAGGAAGGAGCTGTAGAACATGTATCAAGAGAATGGATTAAATATGTCTGCTTAAACAGACCAACAACCAGAGTAACCAGACTAGAGGATGGAAGAGATAAGAAGGAGAAAAAGAAGGAAGAATATATCTATACAATAAGAATTGTCTGAGAATTAAACCAGGAAATAAAACAGCACTGGTCTGGAGGAGGGGCTGTCTGGTTCATCATCATCAATCCCCCTACAGTAGATATGCGGTTACCAGGTGTGGAGGGGCATGGTTTGGTGTAGGCAGTCTGCTTCCACTGTGAGTGCACTATTACCTGAAGTACCCTACCTATGGCCCGTCAGGTTGTCTCTGTGGGTCCTGGAAGCAACTCTTCCTCTTTTCCTCCCAGACTCTTGGGGTTCAAAGTCCTTTGGCCTCAACATGGCTTTGTTTGAGAGAGGAGGGAACTTTGGATCCCCCTACTTTTCTGCCATGTTGGCCCCACCCTCCAACCCCTTCCTTCTGAGGAACTGCGGCTTTGACTGGATCAGATCCTCTGAGTGAGGGTCTCATTGAGCAATGGCCAGGTTCTGGCCTGTCCCCAGGAATGTTCACAAGACTGCTGCTGCAGGTGCCCAGAGACTGCAGCTGGGTGCCAGCGCACCCCAGAGAAACCTCATACAGTCTTGTAGCAGCAGCATTTCTGGGTTTATGGAAAATCACAACACACATCTAGTGCCAGACTTCCCCCTTAACATCCTTGTTCCAGCACCAGCAAATGTGGTTGTTCTCCGGGGTCTGCTGGGACCTTTGTCTGTGGGGTGGCTACACAGTCTGTACCAAATGTCCTCCCTTCCAGGGAACCGCCTCTCCCTGTGTGGCCCACGGACCCTTCAGTCCTCACTCTCCACTCTTAGGGATTCACCCTTCCCACCAGAGCACCACCAAGTATTGAGCTGTGGAGCCCCAGACTCTGAGATCCCCTTGTTTATAGAGTCTTGATGGAATTTAAACCCTCTCATTTCTCCTTTCTCCTTTCTCTTTTCTCCTTTCTCCCTTTTTTTTGTTCAGTCCCTGTGGCTGTTTCCACTTTTCCACTTTCTCTCCAGGTGTTTATGTGGGGCAGGGGGGTGCTTTTCCCATACTTTTCCCATATCGCCATCCTCTCTCTGCAAGGAAAAATAGCTCCCGGCCCTCCATGGCTTCTCTTTCCCCCAGTTCACCTCTCCACGCTGCGTTCCTGCCAAGTTCTGTGGTTCAGGTTGTGCAGATTGTTGTGTTAATCCTCAGATCAGTTTTCTAGATGTGAAATATGGTTTAGTGTTGATCTGGCTGCATTTCAACAGTGAGAGACACAAAAAAACTTCCATGCTGTTCCATCATCTTGGCCCCTCCCAAGTTTATTATTTTTTTCTTTTGTAATGTAATATCACATGATATGAGAAAAAATTAATTTTACAGAGAACAGTTTTCAGTTCACCCAGCCCTATTTTTTAACAATATATCTCATGGAAAACACCATCACACACTGCACATATATGTGGAATACAGTAAATCCACCCGTATTATGCTTCCACTTAATGGTTGGGAATTCTAATAATATGTGTAAAATAAATGAATATTTACTGATCATTTACAACTATCATGCACCTTACTGACTCTTTTCCAATTATTATCTCATTTAATCTTCACTAAAGTCATGTTTCTCCCCATTTTAGAAATGCTGGTATGGGGATTCAGAACAAAAGGAGGTCTTGCAAAATATGCCTAATGATACCTAGGTTCAAACTCCAGTTTATTCAGCATCAAAGCCTGTGCCCCTGATTACAGAGTTAAGTTATATTAAATACAACTCTGTGTTAGGGCTGATAACATTACAGGAGAAGCGACTCATCCAAACTCCTGTGGCTCGTGATGGGTACATTGGGGCTTTGAGACCTCAGGTGTTCTGACTACAATATTTTGTTCAACAGGCCCTTTATTAAGTGTTGTTCCCCCTGAATGTCTCTACCTAGAGTTCAATGAAAATCTGCTTTTCCCACATGCAACCTACAAGGTACAGAGACAAGGAAAGACACTTAACATGAAATCCATCCTGTTAACATACCTAAAAGAAGATTTTTTTAAAAAGACATTAAAAAAAGATTGCACATGGGATGCAAAAGTAGGGACATAATAATTTCCTTCCATTATCTGAACTCAATCAGGGAATACATCCTAAAACACAGAAATGGCATCGAAGCTAATATGTTGTATAAGAGTGTGTATATTTGATTCCTGGTGCTACATTCCAGATGCTAGTCTATGACATATATACTTTTTGTTTGGTGTCAAAGTCATCTCTTTCATGAGAAGGAGGATGAGGGTAGGGAAAGGACAAGAACTTGTTGAAGTCCTATTATATAGCACCCCAGATTCCTATTTCTTCACAATATACCCATGAAGAAGGCAATATTACTTCTGTTTTTACAGATGATGAGATTCAAGCTCTGAAAGGTTCATACTCTCCAGGGTCAAACATCTGTGAGTGACTAGAATGAGTATCAGTCTCTTGTACATTCCACAGGACACTCAAGAAACTCAGGAAACTCAGTTTTATACAGTGTGCTTTCTGGCTTAAGGGCTATTAAGTTTAAATATCACCTTGGTGATGAAGATGACGGTGGAGATGGAATCTTGCCATTTGGAAACACATCTGGGGCCAAAGGGTTGTCTGGTTCCTGAGAAACTGGGGACATCAGGCACAAACAGAGATGATGTTCTTTCCTGAAATAAAACTAGAAGAGACAGAGAAAAGTCACAGGACTTCTTTAAGCAAGAGGTATTTTACATTTTATATGCCTTAATCTTAACAACTATCAAATTATCTATGATTATTCTCATTACTCAGATCTGATTTTAAGAGTAAGGAGATGGTTAAGTAGCTACTCTATGATCCAACAATTGCATTACTAGGTATTTACCCAAAGAATACAAAAATACTAATACAAAGGGCTACATGCAACCTGATGCTTATAGCAGCATTATCTACAATAGCCAAATTATGGAAACAACCCATCATTGTCCATTGACTGATGAATGGACAAGGAAGATGTGGCATATATACAACGGAATATTATTCAGTCAAAAAAAGAATGAAATCTTGCCATTTACAATGACATGGATGGAGCTAGAGAGTATTATGATAAGTGAAATAAGACATTGAAAGATAAATGCTATATGATTTCACTCATATGTGGAATTTAGGAAACAAAACAAATGATTGAAGAGATAAGAGAGAGGCAAAGCAAGAAACAGACTTTTAACTATAGAGGACAAACTGAGGGTTGCTGGAGGAGTGGTGAGTCAAGAGATGGGTTAAATGGGTGATGGATATTAAGGAAGACACTTATTGTGGTGAGCACTGGGTGTTGTATATACGTGATGAATCACTAAGCTCTATACCTGAAACTAATATTACACTGTATGTTAACTGGAATTTAAAAAAAAATAGCTAAATCAGGGAAACAGTCCCATAAATTCCTGTGCACAAGCTAAAGTTGGAATTGCTCTAAAACTTTTCCATTGAAGTCTGAAGCTTCCAGGGCTCTAAATTCTCAAATCTCCCTGAGCAATTAATGATGGCTAAGGTATTGCTCATTTTATATTACAATGATCTGTATTGTGTTAAAAATCAATGAATAAATTAAAATATCTTCTGTTTTGTAAAATAAGTAACAGTTGATTGAAAATCCAAAAGAAAATATTTGTAAACAATGTAGAGCTAATATCCATAGTTCATGAAGCATGCTTATTATTAAACAGAGACAGCCAGATGATAACAACAGAGTATTCATGTAAAAAATAATCAGTATTTATACCTGGTAAATAATTGCAAGTATTCCAAAACACATTAGCTAACAAAATGCAAATTAAAATGATAAAAAATATGCATGAAATTTCAATATTGAAAAACAATGTGTGAATGTGAATAGATATTTATGTACATGTAAATACAAATTACACTAACATTTATAGAGAAACACATGTATAGAGACAAGGAAAGACACTAGAAACACACATCAATTGACAGATGACAACTTTTAGGGCGGGAGTGGAGATCAGGCAAGTGGGGGATGCAGGATAATTTTATTTTATAACTAACTATACATTTATATATTGCTTTCAATACTATAATTAGGGAAGTCATTGAAATAAAATTTCAAACCAAAAAATAAAATGCTTTAAAGAGATGTATTCATGAAGCTATTGCTTTAGAAATACACTTAAACGTACATTTTATGAAGAAGCAAATCTAACAAATTTATCTGAAAATAGGTATTTATGTGTATTTTTTCTTTTTTAATTTAAATTTGAGTTAGTTAACATACAGTTCAATATTGATTTCAAGAGTTGAATTTAGTGGTTCATCACTTACATACAGAACCCAGTGCTCATCACAAGTGCCCTCCTCAGTACGCATCACCCATCTATCCCATCTCCAACCCACCTCCTTCCATCAATCCATAGTTTGTTCTCTATTATTAAGAGTCTGTTGTGGTTTGTTTCCCTCTCTTCTCTCCCCCCGCTTCCCTTATGTTCATCTGTTTTGTTTCTTAAATTCGTCATATGAGTGAAACCATAGGGTATTTGTCTTTCTCTGATTTATTTTGCTTGGCATAATACATTCTAGCTCCTTCCACATCATTGCAAATGGCAAGATTTCGTTCTTTTTGAAGGCTGAGTAATATTCCATTGTAAATATACACCTCATCTTCTTTATCCATTCATCAGTTGATGGACATTTGGATTCTCTCCATAGTTTGGCTATTGCTGATAATACTGCTATAAAACATTGGGGTGCATGTATACCTTAGAATCTGTATTTTTGTATCCTTTGGTTAATACCTAATAGTGCAAATGCTGGATCCTAGGGGTATTTCTATCTTTATTTTCTTGAGGAACCTCCATATTTTTCTCCAGAGTGGCTGCACCATTTTGCATTCCCAGCAACAGTGCAAGAGGGTTCCCTTTTCTCTGCATCCTTGCCAACACCTGTTTTTTTCTTGTGTTGTTAATTTTAGCCACTCTGACAGGTGTGAAGTGATAATTTATCACGGTTTTGATTTCTATTTTCCTGATGATGAGTGATGTTGAGCACCTTTTCATGTGTCTGTTAACCATCTGGAATGTCTTCTTTGGAAAAGTGTCTATTCATATCTTCGGCCCATTTCTTCCCTTGGTTATTTGTTTTTTGGGGGTTGAGTTTGATAAGTTCTTTGTAAATTTTGGATTCTAATCCTTTATAAGATATATCATTTGCAACTATCTTCCCACTCCATAGGCTGCCTTTTAGATTTGTTGATTGTTTCCTTCGCTATGCAGAAGATTTTTGCCTTAATGAAGTCCCAATAGTTCATGCTTGCTTTTGTTTCCCTTGGCCTCAGCAACATGTCTATTAAGAACTTGCTGTGGTCGAGGTCAGAGTTGTTGCCTGTGTTTTCCACTAGGATTTTAGTGGTTTCCTCTCTCTCATTTAGGTCTTTCATCCATTTTGAATTTATTTTTGTGGATGGTGTAAGTGATCCAGTTTCATTCTTCTGCATATCGCCATCCAGTTTTTCCAAAACCATTTATTGAAGAGACTGTCTTTTTTCCATTGGATATTCTTTCCTGCTTTGTCAAAGATTAGTTGACCATATAGTTGTGGGTCCATTTCTGGGTTTTATATTCTGTTCCATTGATCTATGTGTTTGTTTTTGTGCCAGTACCATACTATCTTGATGAAGGCAGCTTTGTAATGTAGCTTAAAATCCAGAATTGTAATGCCTCCTGCTTTGCTTTTCAGGGTCTTTTGTGGTTCCATACAAGTTTTAGGATTGTTTGTCTAGCTCTGTGAAAAATGCTGGTGTTATTTTGATAGGAATTGCATTAAATGTGTAGATTGCTTTGGGTAGTATAGATGTTTTAACAATGTTTTATCTTCCAATCCATGAGCATGAAGTGCTTTTCCATTTCTTTGTGTCCTCTTCAATTTCTTTCATCAGTGTTCTATCCTTTTCAGAGTATAGATCTTTTACCCCTTTAGTTAGGTTTATTCCTAGGTATCTTGTTTTTTCATGCAATTGTAAAAGGGATAGATTCCTTGATTTCTTTTTCTGCTGTTTGTTATTGGCGTATAGAAATGCAAATGATTTCTGCATATTTATTTTATATCCTGCAACATTGGTGAATTCATGTATTAGTTATAGCAAGTTTTTGGTGGACTTTTTCGGGTTTTCTACATAGAGTATCAGGTCATCTGCAAATATTGAAATTTTGACTTCTTCCTTGCCGATTTGGATAGCTTTTCTTTGGTTTTGTTGCCTGATTTCTGGTGCTAAGACTACTAGTACTGTGTTAACTAGTAATGGTGAAAGTGGACATCCTAGTCTTCTTCCTGACCTTAAGGGAAAGGCTTTCCATTTTTTCCCATTAAGGATGATATTAGCCGTGGGTCTTTTGTATATGCTCGTCATGATGTTGAGGTATGTTCCATCTCTCCCTTCTTTGTTGAGGGTTTTTACAAAGAATGGATACTTCATTTTGTCACTTGCTTTTTCTGTGTCTATTGACAGGATCATGTGGTTCTTATCATTTCTTTTATTAATGTGGTGTATCACGTTGACTGATTTGCAAATATTGAACCACCTCTATAGCCCAGGAATAAATATCACTTAATCATGGTAAATAATTTGTTTAATGTACTGTTGAATAAATTGGCTAAGATCTTGTTGAGAATTTCTCCATCCATGCTTATCAAGGATATTGGTCTGTAATTCTCCTTTTTGGTGGGGTCTTTGTCTAGTTTTGGAGCCCAGGTAATGCTGGCCTCATAGAATGAGTTTGGTAGTTTTCCTTCCACTTCTATTTTTGGGGACAGTTTAAAAAGAATAGGTATTAACTCTTCTTTAAATGACAGGTAGAATTTGACCAGGATCCATCCAACCCAGGACTCTTGTTTGTTGGGAGATTTTTGATTACTGATTCAATTTCTTTGTGGATTATGGGCCTGTTCAAATTTTCTCTTTCTTCCTGTTTCCGTTTTGGTAGTGTGTGAGTTTCTAGGAATTTTCCACTTCTTCTCAATTGCCCAGTTTGTTGGCATATAATTTTTCATAGTATTCTCTGATCATTGTTTGTATTTCTGTGGTATTGCTTGTGATCTCTCCTCTTTCATTTGTGATTTTGTCTATTTGGGTTCTTTTCTTTTTGGTAAGTCTGGTTAAGGGTTTATCAATTTTGTTAATCCTTTCAAAGAATCAGCTCTTAGTTTTGTTGATCTGTTCTACTGTGGGGTGTTTTTTTTTTTGTTTCTATATCATATATATGATCTAATCTTCATTATTTTCCTTCTTCTGCTGACTATGGTATATTTGTTACCTTTCTTGATTCTTGAGATAGGCTTGAATTGCAGTTTACTTCTCTGTTAGGACTTCCCTTGTTGAATCCCAAAGGTTTTGGACTTCATATTTTCATTATCATTTTCACCCATGTATTTTTAAATATCTTCTTTAATTTACTTGTTAACCCATTCATTAAGTAGGATGTTATTTAATCTCCATGTATTTAAGGTCTTTACAAATTTTTTCTTGTGATTGACTTCACGTTTCACAGCGTTGTGATCTGGAAATAAGAAATAGTATGATCTCTATATTTTTGTACTTGTTGAGGTCTGATTTGTGACCCAGTATGTGATCTATTCTGCAGAATGTTCCATGTGCACTCAAAAAGAATGTATATTCTGCTGCTTTAGGATGAAAAGTTCTGAATATATCTGTTAAGTACATCTAGTGTAGTGTATCATTCAAAGCCATTATTTCCTTCTTGATCTTCTGCTTAGCTGACCTGTCCATTGCTCTAAGTGGGTTGTTAAAGCCCCCATACTATTATTGTATTATTATCAATGAATTTCCTTATGGTTGTTACTACTTGATTTACATGTTTGGGGGCTATCAAGTTGGAGGCATAAATATTTATAATTTTTACATATTCTTGATGAATATAGACCCATTAATTTTGATACAATTCCCTTCTTCATCTCTTGTTACAGTCCTTCGTTTAAAATCTAGTTTGTCTGATATAGGCATGTCTACTCTGGCTTTGTCAGAGCATGATAAATGGTTTTCCATCCCCTCACTTGCAATTTGCAAGGGTCTTTATGTTAAAATTGAGTCTCTTGTAGGCAGCATATACATGGATTTTGTTTTTTATCCATTCTGATACCGTATGTCTTTTTATTGGGGCATTTAGTCCAATTACATTCAGAGTGATTGTTGCAACATATGAATTTAGTGCCACTGTGTTACCTGTAGAGTGGGTGTTTCTGGTGATGCTTTCTGTTACTTTCTAATTTTTGTTGTGTTTGGTCTTTTTTTTTCTCTACTCAAAGAGTCCCCTGTAAAATTTCTTGTAGGGCTGGTTTAGTGGTCACAAATTCCATCAGTTTTTCTTTGTCTGGGAAACTGTCCCTCCTCTATTTTGAATGACAGCCTTGCTGCATAGAGTATTCTTGGCTTCATTTTTTTTTTCCATTCAGTACTTTGAATATATCTTGCTACTCCTTTCTGGTCTGTCAAGTTTCTGTGGACATATCTACTGTAGACATGATTTGTCTTCCCTTGTAAGTTAAGGACTTTCTTCCCTTGCTGCTTTCAGGATTCTTTCCTTGTCTATGTATTTTGTGAATTTTACTATGATATATCTTGGCCTTGGTCAGGCTTTTGTTGTATTTAATGGGAGTTTTCTGTGCTTCTTGGATTTTGATGTCTGTTTCCCTCCCCAGATTGGGGAAGTTTTCAGCTAAAATGCTCATATAAACCTTCTGCTACTTTTTCTCTCTCTTCACCTTCTGAGACTCCTAGAATATGAATGCTATTATGTTTTAATAAATCACTGAATTCCCTATGTCTGTCTTCATGATCCCTTGACCTTTCTTTCCCTCTTCTTTCCAGCTTCATTATTTTCCATAATTTTATCCTCTATATAGTTAATTCTCTCCTCTGCTCAGTCCATCCTCATTTTTATGGACTCTATTTGGGTTTGCATCTCAATTATAGCATTTTAAATTTCAGACTGATTAGATTTTAGTTCTTTTATCTCTGCAGAAAGGGATTCTCTGTTGTCTTCTATGATTGTTTAAAGCCCAGCTAGTATCTTTATAATTGTTGTTTTAATTTTTAGTTCAGCCATCTTAGTTATATCTGCATTGACTAAATCCCTGGCCATCATTTCTTTCTGTTCTTTCTTTTAAGCTGAATTCCTCCATCTTGTCATTTTGGAGGAAGAAAAGACTAATGATAATAATAATAATAGAATGAAATAAAAATGTATGAAAATTTTAAAAATCAAATAAAGGAAGCTAGACCTAGGTGTATTTTTTCTGTTTGTTGAGAGAAGCTTGATAGAAAAAAAGAGAAAAGAGAAAAGCACAGAAAAAATTAAAAATAAACAAATAAAATAAAATAAAAATTTTCTCTTTCTATATCCAAGAAACAGAGAAATTTAAAAAAAACAACAAAAAAAGCATACATAAGCAGCAACAGCAAAATGAACAAAGAAATGAACTAATAAAAAAACCCAAATGAAGCTAGATCCAGTTTCCCCTAGAGCTGAAATTTGCAGCAGTCTATGGTCAGTAGGCTAAGCTCCTGGATGGGATTTGTGCTGATATTCTGAGGGGGGGGGGCCTGCTGCTCTGATTCTCAGGCCAACTTTCCCTAGTGGAAATGTGCCTGGAGGGCACAAGGTGTTGGGGTTTTGGTGTATTGGCTCCATTCTCAAAATGGGGGCACTGTTTATCTCACTGGGGTTGATCAGTGTTGTGAAAATGGCTATAACCTGCTCTCTAGACTCTGGAGTGGGAAGCTAACACCCTCACAGGCATGAAGTAAGTCACCCCTCCTGTGACCCCTGCTTCTATCAGCTCCCCTCCTTTTACCTTCCATGTCTGAGCTGTCTGCCTACAAGGTGGTGTCTCTCTCAAGAGTTTTATTTCAAGTGTGGCTGTGTTTCAAAACCTCACACTTCAGAGATCCCCGTGGCTTGGACCCACAGTGATCTGGAGAAGGGTTTCACCATACTGTCACTAGGTCCAGCTTGTCCCAGGAAACAGTTGCCACACCATGCAGTGACAATGGCTCAGAGTTTATGGTAAACCACAACACAGCCAACTCCAGGGTTTGCTGCACTCAACTGGAGTCTTTGTTTCTATACAGGTGAATGTGGAGGTTGGATGGCACACTATTGGTATTTTACCTATGGAGAGGCTGTATCACCTCTACCAAATGCACTCCAAGCAGTGGAACCATTTTTCCCTCTGACCCAGGGGATCCTCAGATAGCATTTCCTGCTCCTATGGCTCTGCTCTGCTTCCTTGCTGAAGCACCACTAAGGTCTGACCTCTAAAACTTCAGACTCTGTGCTCTGCTCTTTATACAAAAAACTGCCAGTGCTGAAGCCCTCTTTTTCCCCCCATTAATGGTTTTGGGAAACAGTTTTCTTGTGCAGTCCCCTGTGCATGTTTTCACTCTGTCTAGCTGCTTTCAGGGGGAGTACTTTGTTGCACAAACCTGATGTGCTGCTCTCTCTCTTCCTCTGTCTCTCCTCTCCACGAAAATGGCTCCCTACCCTTTGCAGCACTGCAGCTCTTCTCTTCCCCAATTCACCTCTATGTGAATTCACCCAATTCGCCACACACCTGCTGCACTCTGTCCCTCATATTATGCATATTTTTCTGTTAATACGCAGTTCAATTTCCTAGATTAAAAGTGATTTGATGTTGATCTAGCTGTGTTCAAGGTACAAGACAAGCCCAGGGTCCCCTTACTACTCTGCCATCTTAACTCTTCCTATGTGTGATTATTTATCTGAGTCTATTTCTATGGCAGAAATTTATCAGTGAGTGTGTGTGTGTGTGTGTGTGTGTCTATGTCTTAAACTCTTTCACTTAAATATTGTCATGTTCATACATGCTGCTTTCTCATTAAGGCTACACTTCATATCTGATTTAAAACATCTTAAGAAGTCATGGATTTAGAAGGATTGCTGCCAATGGGTGAAAAATTCCAGAAAGTTCTACTGATTTCAACAAGAATAGACTCTGTTCTCACTTTCACAACCCTTGATGGAATCTTAGTCTGAGACTTTCAGAGCTGCAATTTTGGCTCTGACTGCCAGGTGTATGGGCTCTGTTTTACATATGGTCTTCCCCCAGTGAAAAGGCATACTATTTAGAAAGAGAAGCAAAATGATAGTTCTGAATTGTATTTGTAGTATAGTTTCCAAATATATATATTTTTTTCTTTTTGAGTTTCCAAATATTTTTGAACAAGTGGCTGACATGTTACCTCTTCTTATATGATCTTATTCCCAGATAGAGTTTGATGTAGAGAGAAGGATGAGGCAACTCTTGGAATGCTTTGATTCTTACTGATCCTCAAGGGCAAGGATAAGTTTTAGACACACTGCCCTTTATACCTTTGCTCAGTCATGGGTCAAAGTGGGAGACTTTTGGACTTGTTTTGTGACTGTATTATCTCTAGAAGTGTGGATCCTGCCATTTAGTTTTCCCATTGTATTCTGTGCCTGAACCACACCCTTGAAGTGGCATAGAGTTGATTTCGTTTTTTTTTTTTTTTAATATACCATCTCTTCTACTAGTCTTGAAGCTCTGGTTACAGAAAGACAAGACACATAGATGCGCATAATGGAGAAAGTAGGACTTCAGTGCTTGAGTAGTGATCATGGCCAAGCCCATTTCCAGCTAAGTCAATTTCTAGCCATGCACAGATGCACTACATCACAATATCCACTGTTCATATTATGTCAGTGAACGATTACTTTACTAATGTTCTAACTCATCATTTTCACAGATAAGAAGCAGGGGAGTGATTTTCTGGAAATCATCTCACCATCTCAAAATTTTAGTACCTATGCCATAGCCAATAAAATCTAACCATGCCTTACTCATGAGTGCAGGTTTCTGATCAGATTCCCATTTCATCCAACTGAAATCAGTAATTTTCAGCAAAAGGTGATTTCTGTAAGATGGGCCTTCAAAGAGCCATTGTAAACCATCTCTTCTGCCAGAATAAAATTTTCACCCATTAATGTACCCACCCTATCATAAGATACCAGTGAGATCTCTACTTTCTGGGTAAATTCATCAATTCCTGAGAGCTGTTTTCTAAAAGATTGCAGCACAGAGAGACCTCAATTCAATGCCCAGGGACCTGGCTCTGTGTTTACAGGGGAGAAGGGTTAAGGACTCCTAAAGATGCTGCCCTTTGTTTCTGGAACAGATGCACTCAGTGGTCATAAGTCAGAGGTGCTCAAACTCTGCTTCCTTTCAGGCTGCTATGAGAATATGTGGGTGCTCATCTAGAAAATGAGCCCATTTGTCACCTCTATTTATTCATGACCACATATTAAGTAGCTGGTGTATGCCAGGTAAGAAGACAATGCTGGCAATAGCCCTGAAGCTCATCAAGCCCTACTATTGTCCCTCAACATTTAAAGGGCAATTGAAGTCCCACTACATGCTGTGTTTTTTGGGAAGATTTTCTCATTTAACCTTGGGAACATCTCCTTGATGAAGTATCAGGTATTAAGTGTCTCACTAAACAGATGACAAAGCTCAGGCTGACAGAGCTTAAGTCACCTCTGAAGATAAGTGACAGGATGTGAGTGAGACATTCCATCCATCACCCTTCCTAGAAAACACAGAACAGCCCCGGGGGAAGATGGCTGCTTGGGAGGACGCTGGGCTCACTGTGTCTTGCTGATCACTTAGATTCCATCCACATCTGCCTAAATAACCCAGAAAACCAACAGAAGACTAGCTGAACATACTCTTTGGAGCCAAGCATAGACAAGAGGCCCACAGAAGAGGTTAGGAAGGACGAAGAGGTGGTGCGCGCTACATGGACTGGTAGGAGGGAGCTGGAGCTGTGGAGGGGCAGTCCTCCTGGCAAGACAGAGCCCCCGAGTCTGGCTTGCAAAAGCAGAGGGGCCAGACTGCATGAGTTCTGACAGCCAGTGGGACTTAACATCTGGAATGTTAAAAGTCAACAGCTCTGCTCAGAGAGCGGAGGATGAGACAACAAGAGGGAGAGTTGTTGAGCCCCAGAGGACAGAACTCAGCTTGGCAGGGGAAAAAAGGCACTGGCCAGCACCATCTCCCTCTCCCATCCCCCAGCTGAAATCCCAAAGGGAAACATTTCTCATCACTGAACTTGCTTGCACCACGCAAACACCCAGTGCTGTGCTTCTGTGGATCCATCCCTCCAACGGATCTGCCTGCCTCCCTCCCAATATTGTGTGGCCCCTCTTGCAGGGGACCACCGATGGCAAAGTTAGCAAAGCCTGCCTCTTCCACCCCTGTGCACCCTGCGGATCCACCCTGGCTAATATGCCAGACCCCATTGAAGCAGCACCACAAGCCTGGCAGTGCAAGGTCTGGCAGTGCAAGTAGCCCAGACAGGGGCCACAACACTCTACAGTGAATCTTGCCCCTGGGAGAGGGGAAGATAAGGTACACACCAGTCTGATTATGGCCCCAGCAATGGGCTGGGGACACATATCAGGTCTGCCTGCAGCCTGGCCCACCAACACAAGTTACTTCAGACAGCACAGGGGAATGCCCTGCAGTTCCACATCACCCCAGGGACTATCTAAAATGATGAAATGGAAGAATTCTCAAAAGAAACTCCAGGAAGTAGAGACAGCTAACAAATTTATCAAAAATGATTTAAGCAATATTGTGGAACAAAAATTTAGGATAATAGTCATAAAATTAATCGCTGCGCTTGAAAAAGTATAGAGGACAGCAGAGAATATTGCTACAGAGATCAAGGGACTGAAAAATAGTCATGAGAAGTTAAAAAATGCTATAAATGAGGTGCAAAATAAAATGGAGGCGACCACAGCTCAGATTGAAGAGGCTGAGGAGAGAACAGGTGAATGAGAAGACAAAATTGTGGAAAAATATGAAGCTGAGAAAAAGAGAGATAAAAATCCAGGAGTTTGAGGGGAAAATTAGAGAACTAAGACATGCAATGAAACAGAACAATATCCGTATAATAGGAATTCGAGAAGAGGAAGAGGGAGAGAAAGGGATCGAAGATGTACTTGAAGAAATCATAGCTGAGAACTTCCTTGATCTGGGGAAGGAAAAAGGCATTGAAATCCAAGAGTCACAGAGAAGTCCCTTCAGATGTAACTTGAATCAATCTTCTGCATGACATAACATAGTGAAACTGGCAAAATACAAAGATGAAGAGAAAATTCTGAAAACAGCTAGGGATAAACACGCTCTAACTTATAAAGGGGAACCCATAAGACTAGTGGCAGACCTATCTACTGAAACATGGCAGGCCAAAAAGGAATGGCAGGAAATCTTCAATGTGATGAACAGAAAAAATATGCAGCCGAGAATCCTTTATCCAGCAAGTCTGCCATTCAGAATAGAAGGAGAGATAAAGGTCTTCCCAAACAAACAAAAACTGAAGGAATTTGTCACCACTAAACAAGCTCTACAAGAGATTCTAAGGGGGATCCTGTGAGAGAAATGTTGCAAGGATCACAAAGTTCCAGACACATCACTACAAGCATGAAACCTACAGACATCACAATGTCTCTAAACCCATATCTTTCAATAAAAACACTGAATGTAAATGAACTAAATACACAAACCAAAAGACATAGGGTATCAAAATAGATAAAAAACAAGGCCCATCTATTTGCTGTCTACAACAGACTCATTTTTGACCTGAGGACACATTCAGATTAAAAGTTAGGGGATGGAGAACTATCTATCATGCTAATATAACTCAAAAGAAAGCTAGAGTAGCCATATTTATATCAGACAAACTAGACTTTAAATTAAAGGTTATAATGAGAGATGAAGAAAGGCATTATATAATAATTACAGGGTCTATCCATCAGGAAGAGCTAACAATTATAAATGTCTATGCGCCAGATATGGGATCCCCCAAAATATATAAAACAATTAATCACAAGCATAAGCAACCTTATTGATAAGAATGTGATAATTGCACAGCACTTTAATACTCCACTTACAACAAAGGATAGATCATCTAGACTACAGGGTCAATAAAGAAACAAGGGCCCTGAATGATACATTAGATCAGATGGACTTGACAGATATATTTAGAACTCTGCATCCCAAAGCAACAGAATATACTTTCTTCTCGAGTGCACATGGAACATTCTCCAAGATAGATCACATACTGGGTCACAAAACAGCCCTTCATAAGTATACAAGAATTGAAATCATACCATGCACACTTTCAGACCACAATGCCATGAAGCTTGAAATCAACCACAGGAAAAAATCTGGAAAACCTCCAAAAGCATGGAGGTTAAAGAACACGCTACTAAAGAATGAATGGATCAACCAGGCAATTAGAAAAGAAATTTAAATATATATGGAAACAAATTAAAATGAAAGACAACAATCCAAAAGCTTTGGGATGCAGTGAAGGCAGTCCTAAGAGGAAAATACATTGCAATCCAGGCCTATCTCAAGAAACAAGAAAAATCCCAAATACAAAATCTAACAGCACACCTAAAGGAAATAGAAGTGGAACAGCAAAGACACACCAAACCCAGCAGAAGAAGAGAAATAATAAAGATCCGAGCAGAAATAAACAATATAGAATCTAAAAAAAACTGTAGAGCAGATCAACGAAACCAAGAGTTGGTTTTTTGAAAAAATAAACAAAACTGATAAACCTCTAGCCAGGCTTGTCAAAAAGAAAATGGCGATGACCCAAATAGATAAAATCATGAATGAAAACGGAATTGTGACAACCAATCCCTCAGAAATACAAGCAATTATCAGGGAATACTACGAAAAATTATATGCCAACAAACTGGACAACCTGGAAGAAATGGTCAAATTCTTAAACAACCATACACTTCCAAAACTCAAACAGGAAGAAATAGAAAACTTTAACAGGCCCATACCAGCGAAGAAATTGAATCAGTTATCAAAATTCTCCCAACAAATAAGAGTCCAGGGCCAGATGGCTTCCCTGGGGAATTCTACCAGACTTTTAAAGCAGAGATAATGCCTATCCTTCTCAAGCTGTTCCAAGAAAGAGAAAGGGAAGGAAAACTTCCAGACTCATTCTATGAAGCCAGCTTTTCTTTGATTACCAAACCAGACAGAGACCCAGCAAAAGAAGAGAACTACAGGCCAATATCCCTGATGAATATGGATGCAAAAATTCTCAACAAGATATTAGCAAATCGATTTCAACAGCATATAAAAATAATTATTCACCATGATCAAGTGGGACTCATTCCTGGGCCGCATGGCTGGTTCATAATTCGCAAAACAATCAATGTGATACATCACATCAATAAAATAAAAGAGAAGAACCATATGATTCTGTCAATCGATGCAGAAAAAAACATTTGACAAAATTCAGCATCCTTTCTTAATAAAAACCCTTGAGAAAGTCGGGATGGAAGGAACATACTTAAATATCATAAAAGACATTCACGAAAAGCCCACAGCTAATATTATCCTCAATGGGGAAAAACTAAGGGCTTTATCCCTGAGATCAGGAACACGACAGGGATGTCCACTCTCACCTCTGTTGTTCAACATAGTGTTGGAAGTTCTAGCATCAGCAATCAGACAACAAAAGGAAATCAAAGGCATGAAAATTGGCAAAGATGAACTTTAGCTTTCACTTTTTGCAGATGACATGATCTTATACATGGAAAGCCCAATAGACTCCACCAAAAGTGCTAGAACTGACACATGAATTCAGCAAAGTCGCAGGATACAAAATCAATGTAGAGAAATCAGTTGCATTCTTATACACTAATAATGAAGCAACAGAAAGACAAATAAAGAAACTGATCTCATTCACAATTGCACCAAGAAGCATAAAATACCTAGGAATAAACCTAGCCAAAGATGTCAAAGGCCTGTATGCTGAAAACTATAGAAAGCTTATGAAGGAAATTGAAGAAGATACCGAGAAATGGAAAAAACACTTCATGCTCATGGATTGGAAGAATATATATTGTTAAAATGTCAATACTACGCAAAGCTATCTACACATTCAATGCAATCCCAATCAAAATTGCACCAGCATTCTTCTCGAAGCTAGAACAAGCAATCCTAAAATTTGTATGGAACCATAAAAGACCCCGAATAGCCAAAGTAATTTTGAAGAAGAAGACCAAAGCAGGAGGCATCACAATCCCAGACTTTACCCTCTACTACAAAGTGGTAATCATCAATACAGCATGGTATTGGCACAAAAACAGACACATAGACCAATGGAATAGAATAGAATCCCCAGAACTAGACCCACAAAATTATGGCCAACTCATCTTTGACAAAGCAGGAAAGAATATCCAATGGAAAAAAGACAGTCTTTTTAACAAATGGTGCTGGGAGAACTGGACAGCAACATGCAGAAGGATGAAACTAGACCACTTTCTTACACCATTCACAAAAATAAACTCGAAATGTATAAAGTACCTGAATGTGAGACAGGAAACCCTCAAAACCTTAGAGGAGAAAGTAGGAAAAAAGCTCTCTGACCTCAGCCGCAGCAATTTCTCACTTCACCCATCCCCAAAGGCAAGGGAATTAAAAGCAAAAAATGAACTATTTGGACCTCATGAAAACAAAAAGCTTCTGCACTGCAAAGGAAACAATCAACAAAACTAGAAGGCAAGCGACTGAATGGGAAAAGATATTTGCAAATGACATATCAAAGGGCTAGTATACAAAATCCATAAAAAACTCACCGAACTCCACACCCAGAAAACAAATAATCTAGTGAAGAAATGGGCAGAAAACATGAATAGACATTTCTCAAAGAAGACATCCAGATGGCCAATAGTCACATGAAAAGATGCTCAACGTTGCTCCTCCTCAGGGAAATACAAGTCAAAACCACACTCAGAAAGCACCTCACGCCAGTCAGAGTGGCTAAAATGAACAAATCAGGAGGCTATAGATGCTGGAGAGGATGTGGAGAAACGGGAATTCTCTTGCGTTATTGGTGGGAATGCAAACTGGTACAGTTGCTCTGGAAAACAGTGTGGAGGTTCCTCAAAAAATTGAAACTAGGTCTTCCCTATGACCCAGCAATAGCACTGCTAGGAATTTACCCAAGGGATACAGGAGTCCTGATGCATAGGGGCACTTGTACCCCAAAGTGTACAGCAACACTTGCAACAATAGCCAAATTATGGAAAGAGCCTAAATGTCCATCAACTGACGAATGGATAAAGAAATTGTGGTTTATATACACAATGGAATACTACATGTCAATGAGAAAGAATGAAATATGGCCTTTTGTAGAAATGTGGATGGAACTGGAGAGTGTTATGCTAAGTGAAATAAGTCATACAGAGAAAGACAGATACCATGTTTTCCCTCTTATGTGGATCCTGAGAAACTTAACAGGAGACCATGGGGGAGGGGAAGGAAAAAAAAAGAGGTTAGAGAGGGAGGGAGCCAAAACATAAGAGACTTTTAGAGACTGAGAACAAACTGAGGGTTGAGGGGGTTGGGAGAGAGGGGAGGATGGGTGATAGGTATTGAGGAGGGCACCTGTTGGGATGAGCACTGGGTGTTGTATGGAAAACAATTTGACAATAAATTTCATATTTAATAACAAAAAAAACCTGAAAACACAGAACAGCCTCCCTTTTCGAAGATGAGCTTTCGGGTCTGGAGAAATGGTTAAATCACACTCCCTTGCCATTGTAGCTCCATGGTACTCACTCAGAGAGCCCTCTGGGTGATAGAAATAACAGAAGAGGTACTCACTCACGGAGCCCTCTGGGTGATGGAGATAACAGAAGAGATGAAATCCCACCCCACGTGCCCACAACCTGGTTGTCAGGCCACATTTTTTGGCTGATCTCTGAAGGGATGAATGGGGTTCAGGCAGAAGATCAGGTATTGTTCTTAGGACAGGTGATATAGGGGAAAAGAAAGTGGTATGTATGGGGATACTTTGAGCAAGATGTACTTTATATTTTATTTGTTCAAATCATAATAGCTTTTCAAGTTACCCATTATTATAACCATTATTCTGACCAGGTTACTGACTTTAGGGGAGTTTAAGCAAATCAGCATAATACCTTTGTTGCCTCCCATCACCATGTAATTCTAGAATTATTGTAAAGCTTTTCCCATTTTATCTTTATTCCTTCTCAACTCTGAATGCTCTAATCTCCCTGTGGATTGTCATTACATGCTTCTGGGATATTATTCAACTTAAAAAAATATGATATATATAGATTTTCAGTCACAATATTATTAAAAATTAAAAATGCAAATGGGAAATACTAAATGGGAAAAACCCACTAAGAATTTCATGGAAATCAGAAAGAAAACACTTGAAAACTCATCCTGTATAATGGGTTAATTTCCATGATTTGCAAAGCACAGTTACTAACAAATAGGTTGGCAACTAATTTAAACAACTAATTCATATAAAATATACATGAATATGGGGCACCTGGGTTGTTCAGTCGCTCAAGCATATGACTCTTGATTTCAGCTCAGGTCCCGATTTAATGTGTCATAGAATTGAGCCCCACATTGGGCTCTGCACTGACAGTGCAGAGCCTGCTTGGGATTCTCTCTCTCCCTCTCTCTCTTCCCTGTCCCTGTTTCCTCTCTCTCTCTCTCTCTCTCTCTCTCTCTCTCTCTCAACTCTCTCTTTCTAAATAAATAAATAAATAAACCTTTAAAAATATATATGTGAATAATTAACATGTTAAAATATGCCTATGCCTAAACCACAAGAAATAAAAAAGATGCAAATATAAATTATGAGTAGTCATATTAAGTAGAAAAAACAAGAAGCAAAAGGAAATGTGTAATGTGATTCCTTTTGTGGAAAAGACCCTGTGTGTGTGAAGGTGTCTATGTTCTTGTACCCCTCACCTACAGGGAGATATCTTGAAAGGAGGAACCATTTTATGGCAACAGACCCCTTTGTGTCAGGGGGTAGGAAACCAGTGAGAGAGGTGAGAGAGACAGGATAATTCCAATTAATAAATATACTTTGTATACTGTTTGGAATGTTGTATTCAGGAAGAAAGCATTTTCATAAAAATTTGAACACAGAAAATACTAGTGAACAAATTGGCAAAGTTAATATGAACATGTATCCATTACTTTGGAAAAGCATTCATTGTATGCAATTTTATAGGAAAACAAAATAGATTTAAAAATGGAATCGACAGCACATCTGTGTGTGTGTGTGTGTGTGTGTGTGTGTGTGTGTGTCCTGTAGTTCTATCACCTCAAACACACTCTCATAAATGCAGCTTTCTCTTCAGAAAATACCGGCTGATAACCACCAAGCTAAGATCACAACCTCCATCCTTCCTTTCCTCTTGAGGCAGTACCCTGATCTGAGCCTCCTAGAGTTGCAATCCGGGGTACCGCCACCAGGTGGCATCACCCCTGTTTTGTTTTGTTTTGTTTTGTTTCCTAAGGGAAAGGACTACTGTACCTTTTGCAAAGAATAACACATGTTATGAAACAATTTATTTATTATGGTACCAATTCTATTTGAAAAATTCATATGTATGTTAAAACGGTTCCATTTGCTATCCATCCCAAATCTAGATCGTATTCATTGATGTATCTCTTCCCTCATCAGTGTAGATTGACATGTCACCCTATAGATGATTCCTCCCAGAGAACAAGGCGTTCACCTTCCATTACCCCCACCTCTGTAAGGCTTCCCAGGCCTTCTCCCAACCCCTGTCCAGGACACAGGACACAGCTGCCCAGACCTTGCTTCAACACTGCATTCTTTCTCAGCCATCTCCTGCCTGACCTGTGCTGCCCCTTCCCCCTTTTTCTGACTGCTAAAGCAAGCTACTGCCACTTGGTGTTTCGTTGTCTACAGGCCTTGAATATATGGCTTTACAATCTCTTACACCTATCGGTTTTTTCAGATAGAGCTAGAATCATTCTGTACATTGGTTCAAAGGCTAGGTTTTAAGGGAAGTTATTGTGGGTTTTTGATCCTTGAATGAATTTTGTAGAGACGTTTGATGACGAAGGTTCATTGATGCCACCTCATGACAGAAGCCTGAACTGCAGTTTAAATCTCAAGGAACTGGAACTTGGGAGGGAGGAGCTGTGGCCAAAATTCAGCAAATAGTTTTTTGGAAGTCTGGATGGAAAGGGGAACATTAGGAGTGAACAGGGATAGTGATTACCTCCATAGAGAAAGTGCAATATCTTACTATGCTGAAAAGAAAGCAATATGTGAGGACCAAAAGATCATTTTTATTTTTATCCTTGAGACCTATGGATAAATAGCTAGAGACTAATATAAGCAAAAATGGATATGTGCCACTTACGATCTTTGTAAGCTGCACTTGCACCTATTATGATCATATTTTCGTGTAGACACAGTCTTAAAGTACATTTCTAGGATAGCTTTAAAAAAAATAATGTTTCATTTAGAGAGAGAGAGAGAACGAGTGGGGGAGGGGCAGAGAGAGGGAGACCGAATCCAAAGCAGGCTCCAGGCTCCCAGTTGTCAGCACAGAGCCCTACGTATGGCTCAACCCCAAAAACTGTGAGATCATGACCCGAGCTGCAGTCGGTAACTTAACTGACTGAGCCACCCAGGAGCCACTCCATGATAGCTTTTTAAATTACAACAAAACCTCAGGGTTTTTTCACCACATACAAGAATTTATTAAATACCCCTTTATATATGCCATTTTATAAAATGAACCCTTTGTACTTAGTATGAAATACATGGTAAGAGTGAGAGAAAGGAGACAGGCAAGATAATCAGAACTGATCATGCAGTTGAATACATTCAGACTATATTTTCAATATGAACTTTCCTAACAACATACCTTTATATATACATATATATGTATATATGTATATATGTATATATATATATATATGTATATATGTATATATGTATATATATATATATATATGCCATTGAAATATAATTGACAAGGAATGGATAAATATGTGATAGATAGGTAGATAGATAGATAGATACATAGATAACTCAGCCATAAAAAATAATGAGATCTTGCCATTTGTAGCAATATGGATGGACCTCCAGGGTATTATGCTAAGTGAAATGTCAAAGACAAATACCATATAATTTCACTTTTATGTGAAATCTAAGTAACAAAGCAAATTAACAACAACAACAAAACCAAAACAGACTTTTAAATACGGAGAACAAACTCATGGTTGACAGAGGGTAGGTGGATGGTGGGGAGATGGGTGAAGTAGATAAAGGGAACTAAGAGGTACAAACTTATAGTTATAAAATAAATAGGGAATATAGTCAACAATATTGTAATAACATTGTATGGTGATTGTATGGTGACTACACACTGTGCTGAGAATTGAGTAATGTATAGAATTGTCAAATCAATATATTGTATATCAGTTTCTTTTTTTTTTTATATGGATGCAGTGGTTCATGATTATGGATGCTGCCAAATTTATTTCACCAGTACCATAGTGATGAAAATTTAGTGCCATTACCATATTTTCTATTATAGACAATGATACATGTTTCCTCTCTGTGTCTTCACGTGGTAGAAGGGGCAAGGGAGTTCTCTAGGGTCCCTTTTATAAGGGTCCTAATCCCATCCATGAGTCCTGTACCTGCATGAACATAATCACCTCACAAAAGCTCCACATCTTAATATCATTACATTGGGTTTTCAAAATGTGAATTTAGGGGGGTGGTACACAGACATTAAGCCAATAGCTGAAGAATTAATATATTACCTTTGTTTTGCCAACATAATTATCCAAATTGCTCAAAGTCAAAGAACTTGCAGATAGGAAGGAAGCCACAAGGTGAGCTTGGCATATTTTGTCGTGTTGTGTATATATATATATATATATATATATATATATATATATATATATATAATTTTCACTAAGAAAACTTCATGCTTCATGCTTTGGTTAGGGGAAGATTCAAATATTTGTTCTATAAAGACTAAAAGAACAATACTTTAATTGCACAAACTAGTAATTTTACATGAAGGAAATCTAATAGGCAATCCAGGGATGTTCCATTGGCTCCATAAAGTGGTTGGTGATCTGGGCTTCCTGCACTCACTTTTGAGAGATAATTTTTATGACATTTCTAAATGTCTTAAGACAGCTTTTATTTAGACATATCTTTTCAAGGATGTTTTCAGAGCAAACAGCCTTGAATGATGAAATGGTGTCTCTTTCCAGATCAGAGGACAGATTTGATTCCTGGACAAGGTAATAAAGATGCTTCTCTGCTGGGCAAAAATTGGTCATATTTGCTAGCAGTTTTGTATAAACCTGGGGTCTTGTTAAGCTCAGTATTTCTTGGCTGTGACACAGATCTATTGTACATGCAGTGTCCATCTGGCTGCTCTGCATCATCCCCATGCGAGTTAGAGAACAAGAGAAAACAGTGCAAACATGAAGCTCATGTTACCTGCTGTGCCAGAAGTAATACACTGTCGGAATTCATCTAGACAGTTGTCTTTTCTCTTTACCTAATTTATGAAAGTGTGTCCAGCCAGTGTATCAAATGCAGTATTCTCTGTTATGTATGAATTGCTTCATCATTTGAAACTGACTATATTGTCACACGTGGTATATGGTCCTCATTCTCATGGTTGAAGTGATATCATGCAGCTATAAAGATGGAGAAAAGGGATAAGAAGAGGCAATGGCATGTGCCAGCAAGGGACTGTCTTGGAGCTGCTTAGAAATAACAATTCTGGTTACATCCAGTAACCCTTACACACCAAGCTCTTAAATGTAGTTATCTCTGGGAAGTGAGGATCTATATTTTATATTCTCTGCATAAGTTTAAAAGCTTACAGCATACATGTAGAGTATTACCTTCATAGTCTTCAAAAACATTGGAGTTATACATTTCAAAATAAATAATAATAAATTAATTAAATTTATTTAAATTTATTTATTTATAATATATTATATAAATATATTTATATATTTTTATATATATATTTTACATATATATATTATATATATATATTACATAAATATAAATATAAATATAAATATTTATTAAATTTAAATATATAAATTAATAAAACCTGAGGGAAGATAAATGACATCATTGTAAAGATGGCTTTCCAAAGCTCTTTTCAAATATGCACGTGTCCCTAAATGTCTACTAGTCTTCAGTGTGTGGTAACATGATTAGAAATGGTAATTCTATATTCATCTCAAGTTTTTTACTCCTAAAGTAGAATTACCTAAGGAAAAACTAAAGAAGGCAAAAGTGAGAAGCCAACAATCACCTCTATCCTGGCTTTGGAGGTTAATATTGGGTGGAGAGGGAGGGAGGTAGAAAAGTACTTCCATTGGAGGAGAAGCTGTAGGAATTGATAAGGACCCAGAAACTGGAGTCAAGTTTCCCATGCCATTATCTGTTTCTTCCTCTCCTCTTCCTCCAGTAAGAACGTTCTCATTTCTGTTCTCACTGTTAGTGTCTTAATTTGCTCCAAGAAACAAAGATCACTTCTGCTGGCAATTCTTAAATCTCCATGATAAATAAACACAAATACAAACAAACAAAAATAGGTTTCTTCTCAATCCCTGGGGTGGAATAATCCCATGATGGAGTTTACTGGTTCACTTGTGTCACATACTTACTCTTTCAAGGAATCTCCATGGCAGGCATTAGGAAGGGTCAAGTGTTTTATTGTCCGAGCCTCTGGACAGTGCCCTGTGCACTGCTCTGATTGGTCCACTGTGTTTTCTCCCCATACTATAAGTGAGGAAACACTTGTCAGTCAGGAATAGCATATTGAAAAAAAAGGAAACATAACAGGAGAGAAAATAAAATAACAGAATACAATGTAGTAAATTAGAAAACTAATCTCATTATTTATCACTCAAAGTTCACTCTGCTTCAGTATTTTGTTTAGCTGTTTTGTGCACTATGCATTTCTCTGTGTTGCCTAGGTCTGTTTAAAAATACATTCCTTGACTCCTTCTCTCCCTCTCTCTTTACCCCTCCATTGTTCTCTCTCTCTGTCTCTCAAAATAAATAAACTTTAGGGGTGCCGGTGTGGCTCAGTCCATTAAGCGCCTGACTCTCAGTTTTGGCTCAGGTCATGACCTCGAGATTCCTCAGATAGAGTCCCCGGATGGGACTCTGGTGCTGACAGTGGGAGCTAAGATCCTCTTTCCTGGGGCACCTGGGTGGCTCAGTTGGTTAAGCATCTCACTTTGGCTCAGGACATGATCTCACAGTTAGTGAGTTTGAGTCCTGTGTGGGAATCTGTGCTGACAGACAACTCAGAGCTTGGAGCCTACTTTGGATTGTGTCTCCCTCTCTCTGCCCCTGCCCCACCCTCCCACCCTCTCAAAAATAAATAACATTACAAAATAAACAAAAAATAAACATACCAAAAGAAAGATCCTCTTTCCTTTTCTCTCTGCCCCTCTGTGGTTTGTGCACACACATGCTCTCACTCTCTCTCTCAAAATAAATAAACATGTAAAAAAAAGTGGGGCAGAGGTTCGCTGAGGTGGCTCAGTTAAGCATCTGACTCCTGATTTTGGCTCAGGTCACGATCTCATGGTTCATGTGTTACAGTCTTGAATCAGGCTCTGCACAGCACGGAGCCTGCTTTGAATTCTCTGTATCCCTCTCTTTCTACCCCTCCCTCATTTTCTCTCTCTCTCTCTCTCTCTCTCTCAAAATAAAGAAATAAACAAAACACACACACACACACACACACACACACATATATATATATATATATATATATATATATATATATATTTCTTAATGCTAGTAGTGGTAAATAAAAACTAAAAAAAAATCTGAAACTGAAATCTACAAAACTTAGGTGCTTTAGTGGGGGTCTTTTCAAAGTACTGTTGTTGGAGGTCATCTTCAGTGACTTTGCTAATAGCTTTGTGCTCTTTCATTGGTTGATGCCAGTAAGAGGACTATCAAATCATAGTTGAGCTGGTGTTGTCTCATTTACACCATCACTATGTTATTTTTAACCCAATCAGATTTTTGGTTAACCCAAGGCCTCTTTTGAATATTGTCTCAGCATTCCAGAGCCCATCCTCTTTTCTTTCGAAGGCAATCTCAGGTCTGGTTTATCATGCCATAGGACTTCATAAAGCACAAGACTAGGCCAAATCCAAAATAAGAATGGTAAAAGAAAAAATATGTAGAGGGAAGAGCTCTGGTAACTTCATCTACAGTTTGAAAGAGTGGTCTTCCAAAATAGTAATATTTTCCATGACCATGTGCTTGGAGAACTGCTTTGAGCATGTTGGCTCTGTGACCATTAATAGTAGATACTGCCTGTTTGCAGGAAAAATCAGGCAGCAACCTCTTTGACCTCAGCCACAGCAACTTCTTACTAGATATGTTTCTGGAGGCAAGGAAAATAATAGCAAAAATGAACTGTTGGGACCTTATCTAGATAAAAAGATTCTGCACACCAAAGGAAACAATCAACAAAACTAAAAGCCAACCTAGGGAATGGGAAAAAATCTTTGCAGATAAGATATCTGATAAAGAGTTAGTATCCAAAATCTATAAAGAACTTATCAAACTCAACATCCCCAAAAACACAAATAATCCAGTGAAGAAATGGGCAGAAGACATGAATAGACACTTTCCCAAAGAAGACATCCAGATGGCTAACAGACACATGAAAAGATGTTCAACATCATTCATCAACAGGGAAATACAAATCAAAAATATAATGAGATAACACCTCACACCTGTCAGAATGGCTAAAATTAACAACTCAGGACACAACAGATATTGGCGAGGATGCAGAGAAAGGGGAACTCTTTTGCACAGTGGGTGGGAATGCATACCAGTGCAGACCCTGGAAAACAGTATGGATGTTCCTCAAAAAATAAAAAAAAGAGATACCTATGACCCAGAAATTACACTACTAGGTGTTTATCCAAAGGATACAAAAATGCTGATTCAAAAGGGCACATACACCCCCATGTTTATGGTAGTGCTATCAACAATAGCCAAATTATGGAAAGATTCCAAATGTCCATCAACTGATGAATGAATAAAGAAGACGTGGTATACATACATACACATACATACACACACACACACACACACACACACACACACACACACACACACTGGAATATTACCTGAAGATCAAAAAGAATGAAATCTTGTCATTTGCAACAACATGGATGGAACCAGAGGGTATTATACTAAACCAAATAAGTCAGTCAGAGAAAGACAAATATCATGTGATATCACTCATTTGTGAAATATAAGAAACACAACAGATGAACATAGGAGAAGGTAAAGAGAAATAAGATAGAGGGAGGGAGTCAAAGCATAAGAGATTCACGAATACAGAGAAAAAACTTAGGGTTGCTGGAAGGGAAGTAGGTGGGAACATGGGCTAAATTGGTGATGGGCATTAAGGAGGGCACCTTTTGGGATGAGCATTGGGTGTTATATGTAAGTGATGAGCCTCGGGGCTCTACTCCTGAAACCTATACTACACTGTATGATAGCTAACTTGAATTTAAGTAAATAAATGTAACACAAAATAGCAGATAATGAACAAATCCCCTCTTGGAAGGGCTGGACGTCTGTGATGCTGCTGTTGCCAGAGAACTGGCTCAAATCACCATTTACAATAGCACCTGGGCCTACATCATGCTCCTAGTAAACCTAGAGGTAGGATAAGGACCTACCTCTTAGAAACCAAAAGCTATCTTCAGAGCCATGAAAAGTGAGGTGTGGTAAATTAATGTGTTTTTGTTCATTTTTTTTTTAATTTTTTTTAATGTTTTTTATTTATTTTTGGGACAGAGAGAGACAGAGCATGAACGGGGGAGGGGCAGAGAGAGAGGGAGACACAGAATCGGAAACAGGCTCCAGGCTCCGAGCCATCAGCCCAGAGCCTGACGCGGGGCTCGAACTCACGGACCGCGAGATCGTGACCTGGCTGAAGTCGGACGCTTAACCGACTGCGCCACCCAGGTGCCCCTGTTTTTGTTCATTTTAAAATTCCTTCACTTCTTGGGATTGCCTTACTTGTAAATAATTCATTCATTTCCTAGTTTGTCATGTTTTTTTTTAAGTTTTTATTTAAAATCCATTTAGTTAACATACAGTGTAATATTAGTTTCAGGTGTAGAGTTTAGTTATACAACACTTACAACACCTAGTGCTCATCACAAGTGCCCTTCTTAATACACATCACCTATTTAACCCATTTCCCTGCTCACCTCCCCTCCAGTAACCCCCAGTTTGTTCTCTATAGTTGACTCTGTTTCCTGGTTTGCCTCTCTTTTTTTCCTCTATGTTCATCTTTTTTGTTTCTTAAATTCCACATATGAATGAAATCATATGGTATTTGTCTTTCTCTAACTTCTTTCTCTCACCATAATATACTCAAGCTCCATCTAGGTCGTTGCAAATGGCAAGATTTCATTCTTTTTTATGGCTAAGTATTATTCCAGTGTGTGTGTGTGTGTGTGTGTGTGTGTGTGTGTGTACACCTCTTCTTTATCCATTAATCAGTTCATGGACATTTGGGCTCTCTCCATAGTTTGGCTATTGTTGATAATGTTACTATAAACATCTGGGTGCATGTATCCCTTTGAATCAGTGTTTTTGTATCCTTTGGGGAAATACCTTATAGTATAATTGCTGGATTGTAGGGTAGTTTCATTTTTAACTTTTGGAGGAAACTCCACACTGTTTTCCAGACCAGCTGTTCCAGTTTGCATTCCCACCAACAGTGTAAGAGGGTTATTCTTTCTCTGCATCCTTGCCAACACCTGTTTCCTGTGTTGTTAAATGTAGCCATTCTGACTGGTGTGAGGTGATATCTCATTGCACTTTTCATTTGTATTTCCCTGTTGACGAGTGATGTTGAGCATTTTCTCACGTGTCTCTTACCTATCTGGATGTCTTCTTTGGAAAAGTATCTATTTATGTCTTCTGCCCATTTTTTTAACTTAATTATTCATTTTTTGGGTGTAGAGTTTTGTAAGCTGTTTACAGATTTTGGATACTAACCCTTCATCTGATATGTTATTTGCAAATATCTTCTCCCATTCCATAGGTTGTCTTTTACTTTTGTAGGTTGTTTCTTTCATTGTGCAGCTTGTTTTTAACAGAAAACTTCATATTCCTTGAATAGTGCATAATTTCTGTATCAATGCCTTAAATTGTCTTAGCTTTTTCTTGTTTTTGTTGTCGAAGTTTGTATATGATTACTTTGTATGTATATTTTACTACACTGACTTTCTTAAACTATTAATCAACCAGGATTTGTGTCAATAGTGTAGAATTGAGAAACACTTTGTATGTCTGCAGGCCTTTTTTTTCCTTTGGAGCTATGAAGATAATCTGCATTAAGTTCTAAAACCCACTTAACTTGTTCTGATTGATTATCGAAATTTCCTCTACTTGTGCCAAAAATTTCCTTTATTCTTACTTTACTTACTACACACACACACTCTTAATGCTCCGTGGAAAATTTTACATGAATTGGACTAAATTCACTAACTGATTTGGGTTAAATTTAACTTTTTTCAATTCTGAGTTTTTTCTCTCAAGAAACTGCCCATTTTTTTCAAACCTTTAATATCTCTTTTTAGTCTTTAATGTTTGTATGAATACACATTTTGCTCCACAACTTTCATCTGAATTGTGTGTAAGTTGAAGTTGAACTCCGTGAAGTAGTGCTTTATTGGCCTGCAACTGTTATATCTGCTTTTCCTTTTCCAGGATTTTCTAGGCATGCAGTTGATTCAGCTTGAGGAAGTTATTTTGTGTTATCATTTCTGTGGTTCCCTTTCTTGCCTGGATGTGTTGTCTAATTGAGTTAGAGAATCATTTAAAAACCTTCAGTTGTCTAAATGTATTTGATTAGCATAAAATATTGAATATTAGCAAATATATTTTTCACATATGCTGAGACGAACATGTTTTTCTGTTTGATTGATTAAATGTTGGGTTTTATTTCAATTCTTGGAAAGAATCATAATAATGTCATTGCTGAGTACCTCAACCATCAACAGAATCCAAAAAACATGTTGAAAACCAAATAAGTTTCCAAATAAGTGTTGCAGTTAATAGGATTTTTTTTCCTGTTTTGTGATTTACTGCCTGTGAATTGCCTAACAAACCAAAAACTAATTTTGTATACAGAATGCTTGTCATTTCTATTTCCTATGCTTACATCTTGATATTTGTAAGCATAATCTTAACTCACTGATGAACCAGGTTTAATTTCAATTATGTCTATCTTCTAGAAGCTTACCAAGATGGACTTTTTACTTCCTTAGGGGCTAGAGTCAAACATGGGCTTTACCTCCAAGCTTTACTTCATCAACTTCTGAAGAAGCCTTACCTGTGAAACTATAGCATTGTTATAAAATCTCCTGAAGATTACCATATAGATACAAATTGAGAATGGCCAAAAGGAAGGATGATTTTCATAGACAATCCTGTAAGTGTCCTCAACTTACCCATGTGGGTGTGTCGTTTGTGATATTCTTTTAAAAATAACCTCAGTGTCTTTAGGATTGAGTCTGCATTTTGTTTTTGTTTTGTTTTTTTTTTTTTATTTTTATTTTTTAATATATGAAATTTACTGTCAAATTGGTTTCCATACAACACCCAGTGCTCATCCCAAAAGGTGCCCTCCTCAATACCCATCACCCACCCTGCCCTCCCTCCCACCCCCCATCAACCCTCAGTTTGTTCTCAGTTTTTAACAGTCTCTTATGCTTTGGCTCTCTCCCACTCTAACCTCTTTTTTTTTTTTTCCCTTCCCCTCCCCCATGGGTTTCTGTTACGTTTCTCAGGATCCACATAAGAGTGAAACCATATGGTATCTGTCTTTCTCTGTATGGCTTATTTCACTTAGCATCAAACTCTCCAGTTCCATCCACGTTGCTACAAAAGGCCATATTTCATTCTTTCTCATTGCCACGTAGTATTCCATTGTGTATATAAACCACAATTTCTTTATCCATTCATCAGTTGATGGACATTTAGGCTCTTTCCATAATTTGGCGATTGTTGAGAGTGCTGCTATAAACATTGGGGTACAAGTGCCCCTATGCATCAGTACTCCTGTATCCCTTGGATAAATTCCTAGCAGTGCTATTGCTGGGTCATAGGGTAGGTCTATTTTTAATTTTCTGAGGAACCTCCACACTGCTTTCCAGAGCGGCTGCACCAATTTGCATTCCCACCAACAGTGCAAGAGGGTTCCCGTCTCTCCACATCCTCTCCAGCATCTATAGTCTCCTGATTTCTTCATTTTGGCCACTCTGACTGGCGTGAGGTGGTATCTGAGTGTGGTTTTGATTTGTATTTCCCTGATAAGGAGCGACGTTGAACATCTTTTCATGTGCCTGTTGGCCATCCGGATGTCTTCTTTAGAGAAGTGTCTATTCATGTTTTCTGCCCATTTCTTCACTGGGTTATTTGTTTTTCGGGTGTGGAGTTTGATGAGCTCTTTATAGATTTTGGATACTAGCCCTTTGTCCGATGTGTCATTTGCAAATATCTTTTCCCATTCCGTTGGTTGCCTTTTAGTTTTGTTGGTTGTTTCCTTTGCTGTGCAGAAGCTTTTTATCTTCATAAGGTCCCAGTAATTCACTTTTGCTTTTAATTCCCTTGCCTTTGGGGATGTGTCGAGTAAGAGATTGCTACGGCTGAGGTCAGAGAGGTCTTTTCCTGCTTTCTCCTCTAAGGTTTTGATGGTTTCCTGTCTCACATTCAGGTCCTTTATCCATTTTGAGTTTATTTTTGTGAATGGTGTGAGAAAGTGATCTAGTTTCAACCTTCTGCATGTTGCTGTCCAGTTCTCCCAGCACCATTTGTTAAAGAGACTGTCTTTTTTCCATTGGATGTTCTTTCCTGCTTTGTCAAAAATGAGTTGGCCATACGTTTGTGGGTCTAGTTCTGGGGTTTCTATTCTATTCCATTGGTCTATGTGTCTGTTTTTATGCCAATACCATGCTGTCTTGATGATGACAGCTTTGTAGTAGAGGCTAAAGTCTGGGATTGTGATGCCTCCTGCTTTGGTCTTCTTCTTCAAAATTACTTTGGCTATTCGGGGCCTTTTGTGGTTCCATATGAATTTTAGGATTGCTTGTTCTAGTTTCGAGAAGAATGCTGGTGCAATTTTGATTGGGATTGCATTGAATGTGTAGATAGCTTTGGGTAGTATTGACATTTTGACAATATTTATTCTTCCAATCCATGAGCAGGGAATGTCTTTCCATTTCTTTATATCTTCTTCAATTACCTGCATAAGCTTTCTATAGTTTTCAGCATACAGATCTTTTACATCTTTGGTTAGATTTATTCCTAGGTATTTTATGCTTCTTGGTGCAATTGTGAATGGGATCAGTTTCTTTATTTGTCTTTCTGTTGCTTCATTGTTAGTGTATAAGAATGCAACTGATTTCTGTACATTGATTTTGTATCCGGCAACTTTGCTGAATTCATGTATCAGTTCTAGCAGACTTTTGGTGGAGTCTATCGGATTTTCCATGTATAATATCATGTCATCTGCTAAAAGCGAAAGCTTGACTTCATCTTTGCCAATTTGGATGCCTTTGATTTCCTTTTGTTGTCTGATTGCTGATGCTAGAACTTCCAGCACTATATTAAACAGCAGCGGTGAGAGTGGGCATCCCTGTCGTGTTCCTGATCTCAGGGAAAAAGCTCTCAGTTTTTCCCCATTGAGGATGATGTTAGCTGTGGGCTTTTCATAAATGGCTTTTATGATCTTTAAGTATGTTCCTTCTATCCCGACTTTCTCAAGGGTTTTTATTAAGAAAGGGTGCTGGATTTTGTCAAAGGCCTTTTCTGCATCGATTGACAGGATCATATGGTTCTTCTCTTTTTTTTTGTTAATGTGATGTATCACGTTGATCGATTTGCGAATGTTGAACCAGCCCTGCATCCCAGGAATGAATCCCACTTGATCATGGTGAATAATTCTTTTTATATGCTGTTGAATTCGATTTGCTAGTATCTTATTGAGAATTTTTGCATCCATATTCATCAGGGATATTGGCCTGTAGTTCTCTTTTTTTACTGGGTCTCTGTCTGGTTTAGGAATCAAAGTAATACTGGCTTCCTAGAATGAGTCTGGAAGTTTTCCTTCCCTTTCTATTTCTTGGAATAGCTTGAGAAGGATAGGTATTATCTCTGCTTTAAACGTCTGGTAGAACTCCCCTGGGAAGCCATCTGGTCCTGGACTCTTATTTGTTGGGAGATTTTTGATAACCGATTCAATTTCTTCGCTGGTTATGGGTCTGTTCAAGCTTTCTATTTCCTCCTGATTGAGTTTTGGAAGAGTGTGGGTGTTTAGGAATTTGTCCATTTCTTCAAGGTTGTCCAATTTGTTGGCATATAATTTTTCATAGTATTCCCTGATAATTGTTTGTATCTCTGAGGGATTGGTTGTAATCATTCCATTTTCATTCATGATTTTATCTATTTGGGTCATCTCCCTTTTCTTTTTGAGAAGCCTGGCTAGAGGTTTGTCAATTTTGTTTATTTTTTCAAAAAACCAACTCTTGGTTTCGTTGATCTGCTCTACAGTTTTTTTAGATTCTATATTGTTTATTTCTGCTCTGATCTTTATTATTTCTCTTCGTCTGCTGGGTTTAGGCTGCCTTTGCTGTTCTGCTTCTATTTCCTTTAGGTGTGCTGTTAGATTTTGTATTTGGGATTTTTCTTGTTTCTTGAGATAGGCCTGGATTGCAATGTATTTCCCTCTCAGGACTGCCTTCGCTGCGTCCCAAAGCGTTTGGATTGTTGTATTTTCATTTTCGTTTGTTTCCATATATTTTTTAATTTCTTCTCTAATTGCCTGGTTGACCCACTCATTCGTTAGTAGGGTGTTCTTTAACCTCCATGCTTTTGGAGGTTTTCCAGACTTTTTCCTGTGGTTGATTTCAAGCTTCATAGCATTGTGGTCTGAAAGTATGCATGGTATAATTTCAATTCTTGTAAACTTATGAAGGGCTGTTTTGTGACCCAGTATATGATCTATCTTGGAGAATGTTCCATGTGCACTCGAGAAGAAAGTATATTCTGTTGCTTTGGGATGCAGAGTTCTAAATAGATCTGTCAAGTCCATCTGATCCAATGTATCATTCAGGGCCCTTGTTTCTTTATTGACTGTGTGTCTAGATGATCTATCCATTTCTGTAAGTGGGGTGTTAAAGTCCCCTGCAATGACCACATTCTTATCAATAAGGTTGCTTATGTTTATGAGTAACTGTTTTATATATCTGGGGGCTCCGGTATTTGGCGCATAGACATTTATAATTGTTAGCTCTTCCTGATGGATAGACCCTGTAATTATTATATAATGCCCTTCTTCATCTCTTGTTACAGCCTTTAATTTAAAGTCTAGTTTGTCTGATATAAGTATGGCTACTCCAGCTTTCTTTTGGCTTCCAGTAGCATGATAAATAGTTCTCCATCCCCTCACTCTCAATCTAAAGGTGTCCTCAGATCTCAAATGAGTCTCTTGTAGACAGCAAATAGATGGGTCTTGTTTTTTTATCCATTCTGATACCCTATGTCTTTTGGTTGGCGCATTTAATCCATTTACATTCAGTGTTATTATAGAAAGATACGGGTTTAGAGTCATTGTGATGTCTGTATGTTTTATGCTTGTAGTGATGTCTCTGGTACTTTGTCTCACAGGATCCCCCTTAGGATCTCTTGTAGGGCTGGTTTCGTGGTGACAAATTCCTTCAATTTTTGTTTGTTTGGGAAGACCTTTATCTCTCCTTCTATTCTAAATGACAGACTTGCTGGATAAAGGATTCTCGGCTGCATATTTTTTCTGTTTAGCACACTGAAGATATCGTGCCAAGCCTTTCTGGCCTGCCAAGTTTCAAAGGAGAGGTCAGTCACGAGTCTTATAGGTCTCCCTTTATATGTGAGGGCACGTTTATCCCTTGCTGCTTTCAGAATTTTCTCTTTATCCTTGTATTTTGCCAGTTTCACTATGATATGTCGTGCAGAAGATCGATTCAAGTTACGTCTGAAGGGAGTTCTCTGTGCCTCTTGGATTTCAATGCCTTTTTCCTTCCCCAGTTCAGGGAAGTTCTCAGCTATAATTTCTTCAAGTACCCCTTCAGCACCTTTCCCTCTCTCTTCCTCCTCTGGGATACCAATTATGCGTATATTATTTCTTTTTAGTGTATCACTTAGTTCTCTAATTTTCCCCTCATATTCCTGGATTTTTTTATCTCTCTTTCTTTCAGCTTCCTCTTTCTCCATAACTTTATCTTCTAGTTCACCTATTCTCTCCTCTGCCTCTTCAATCCGAGCCGTCGTGGTTTCCATTTTGTTTTGCATTTCGTTTAAAGCGTTTTTCAGCTCCTCGTGACTGTTCCTTAGTCCCTTGATCTCTGTAGCAAGAGATTCTCTGCTGTCCTGTATACTGTTTTCAAGCCCAGCGATTAATTTTATGACTATTATTCTAAATTCACTTTCTGTTATATTATTTAAATCCTTTTTGATCAGTTCATTAGCTGTTGTTATTTCCTGGAGATTCTTCTGAGGGGAATTCTTCCGTTTGGTCATTTTGGACAGTCCCTGGAGCGGTGAGGACCCGCAGGGCACTTCCCCCGTGCTGTGGTGTATAACTGGAGTTGGTGGGCGGGGCCGCAGTCCGACCTGATGTCTGCCCCCAGGCCACCGCTGGGGCCACAGTCAGACTGGTGTGTGCCTTCTCTTCCCCTCTCCTAGGGGCGGGATTCACTGTGGGGTGGTGTGGCCCGTCTGGTCTACTTGCACACTGCCAGGCTTGTGGTGCTGGGGAGCTGGCGTATTAGCTGGGGTGGGTAGGCAAGGTGCACTGGGGCGGGAGGGCAGGCTTAGCTCGCTTCTCCTTAGGTGATCCACTTCAGGAGGGGCCCTGTGGCAGCGGGAGGGAGTCAGATCCGCTGCCGGAGGTTTGGCTCCGCAGAAGCACAGAGTTGGGTGTTTGCGCGGAGCGAGCAAGTTCCCTGGCAGGAACTGGTTCTCTTTGGGATTTTGGCTGGGGGATGGGCGGGGGAGATGGCGCTGGCGAGCGCCTTTGTTCCCCGCCAAGCTGAGCTCTGCTGTCCGGGGGCTCAGCAGCTCTCCCTCCCTTTGTCCTCCAGCCTTCCCGCTTTCTGAGCAGAGCTGTTAACTTCTGACCTCCCAGACGCTAAGTCGCGGTTGCTGTCGGAACACAGTCCGTCCGGCCCCTCCGCTTTTGCCAGCCCGACTCGGGGGCTCTGCTTGGCCGGCGAGCCGCCCCTCTGCCCCGGCTCCCTCCCGCCAGTCCATGGAGCGCGCACCGCCTCGCCGCCCTTCCTACCCTCTTCCGTGGGCCTCTCGTCCGCGCTTGGCTCCGGAGACTCCGTTCTGCTAATCCTCTGGCGGTTTTCTGGGTTCTTTAGGCAGGTGTAGGTGGAATCTAAGTGATCAGCAGGACGCGCGGTGAGCCCAGCGTCCTCCTACGCCGCCATCTTCCCTCTCCGGTGTTCTCAGTTTTTAACAGTCTCTTATGCTTTGGCTCTCTCCCACTCTAACCTCTTTTTTTTTTTTTTCCCTTCCCCTCCCCCATGGCTTTCTGTTACGTTTCTCAGGATCCACATAAGAGTGAAACCATATGCTATCTGTCTTTCTCTGTATGGCTTATTTCACTTAGCATCACACTCTCCAGTTCCATCCACGTTGCTACAAAGGCCATATTTCAATTTTTTCTCATTGCCACGTAATATTCCATTGTGTATATAAACCACAATTTCTTTATCCATTCATCAGTTGATGGACATTTAGGCTCTTTCCATAATTTGGCTATTGTTGAGAGTGCTGCTATAAACATTGGGGTACAAGTGCCCCTATGCATCAGTACTCCTGTATCCCTTGGATAAATTCCTAGCAGTGCTATTGCTGGGTCATAGGGTAGGTCTATTTTTAATTTTCTGAGGAACCTCCACACTGCTTTCCAGAGTGGCTGCACCAATTTGCATTCCCACCAACAGTGCAAGAGGGTTCCCGTCTCTCCACATCCTCTCCAGCATCTATAGTCTCCTGATTTCTTCATTTTGGCCACTCTGACTGGCGTGAGGTGGTATCTGAGTGTGGTTTTGATTTGTATTTCCCTGATGAGGAGCGACGTTGAACATCTTTTCATGTGCCTGTTGGCCATCCGGATGTCTTCTTTAGAGAAGTGTCTATTCATGTTTTCTGCCCATTTCTTCACTGGGTTATTTGTTTTTCGGGTGTGGAGTTTGATGAGCTCTTTATAGATTTTGGATACTAGCCCTTTGTCCGATGTGTCATTTGCAAATATCTTTTCCCATTCCGTTGGTTGCCTTTTAGTTTTGTTGGTTGTTTCCTTTGCTGTGCAGAAGCTTTTTATCTTCATAAGGTCCCAGTAATTCACTTTTGCTTTTAATTCCCTTGCCTTTGGGGATGTGCCGAGTAAGAGATTGCTACGGCTGAGGTCAGAGAGGTCTTTTCCTGCTTTCTCCTCTAAGGTTTTGAGGGTTTCCTGTCTCACATTCAGGTCCTTTATCCATTTTGAGTTTATTTTTGTGAATGGTGTGAGAAAGTGGTCTAGTTTCAACCTTCTGCATGTTGCTGTCCAGTTCTCCCAGCACCATTTGTTAAAGAGACTGTCTTTTTTCCATTGGATGTTCTTTCCTGCTTTGTCAAAAATGAGTTGGCCATACGTTTGTGGGTCTAGTTCTGGGGTTTCTATTCTATTCCATTGGTCTATGTGTCTGTTTTTATGCCAATACCATGCTGTCTTGATGATGACAGCTTTGTAGTAGAGGCTAAAGTCTGGGATTGTGATGCCTCCTGCTTTGGTCTTCTTCTTCAAAATTACTTTGGCTATTCGGGGCCTTTTGTGGTTCCATATGAATTTTAGGATTGCTTGTTCTAGTTTCAAGAAGAATGCTGGTGCAATTTTGATTGGGATTGCATTGAATGTGTAGATAGCTTTGGGTAGTATTGACATTTTGACAATATTTATTCTTCCAATCCATGAGCAGGGAATGTCTTTCCATTTCTTTATATCTTCTTCAATTACCTGCATAAGCTTTCTATAGTTTTCAGCATACAGATCTTTTACATCTTTGGTTAGATTTATTCCTAGGTATTTTATGCTTCTTGGTGCAATTGTGAATGGGATCAGTTTCTTTATTTGTCTTTCTGTTGCTTCATTGTTAGTGTATAAGAATGCAACTGATTTCTGTACATTGATTTTGTATCCGGCAACTTTGCTGAATTCATGTATCAGTTCTAGCAGACTTTTGGTGGAGTCTATCGGATTTTCCATGTATAATATCATGTCATCTGCAAAAAGCGAAAGCTTGACTTCATCTTTGCCAATTTGGATGCCTTTGATTTCCTTTTGTTGTCTGATTGCTGATGCTAGAACTTCCAGCACTATATTAAACAGCAGCGGTGAGAGTGGGCATCCCTGTCGTGTTCCTGATCTCAGGGAAAAAGCTCTCAGTTTTTCCCCATTGAGGATGATGTTAGCTGTGGGCTTTTCATAAATGGCTTTTATGATCTTTAAGTATGTTCCTTCTATCCCGACTTTCTCAAGGGTTTTTATTAAGAAAGGGTGCTGGATTTTGTCAAAGGCCTTTTCTGCATCGATTGACAGGATCATATGGTTCTTCTCCTTTTTTTTGTTAATGTGATGTATCACGTTGATCGATTTGCGAATGTTGAACCAGCCCTGCATCCCAGGAATGAATCCCACTTGATCATGGTGAATAATCCTTTTTATATGCTGTTGAATTCGATTTGCTAGTATCTTATTGAGAATTTTTGCATCCATATTCATCAGGGATATTGGCCTGTAGTTCTCTTTTTTTACTGGGTCTCTGTCTGGTTTAGGAATCAAAGTAATACTGGCTTCCTAGAATGAGTCTGGAAGTTTTCCTTCCCTTTCTATTTCTTGGAATAGCTTGAGAAGGATAGGTATTATCTCTGCTTTAAACGTCTGGTAGAACTCCCCTGGGAAGCCATCTGGTCCTGGACTCTTATTTGTTGGGAGATTTTTGATAACCGATTCAATTTCTTCGCTGGTTATGGGTCTGTTCAAGCTTTCTATTTCCTCCTGATTGAGTTTTGGAAGAGTGTGGGTGTTTAGGAATTTGTCCATTTCTTCAAGGTTGTCCAATTTGTTGGCATATAATTTTTCATAGTATTCCCTGATAATTGTTTGTATCTCTGAGGGATTGGTTGTAATCATTCCATTTTCATTCATGATTTTATCTATTTGGGTCATCTCCCTTTTCTTTTTGAGAAGCCTGGCTAGAGGTTTGTCAATTTTGTTTATTTTTTCAAAAAACCAACTCTTGGTTTCGTTGATCTGCTCTACAGTTTTTTTAGATTCTATATTGTTTATTTCTGCTCTGATCTTTATGATTTCTCTTCTTCTGCTGGGTTTAGGCTGCCTTTGCTGTTCTGCTTCTATTTCCTTTAGGTGTGCTGTTAGATTTTGTATTTGGGATTTTTCTTGTTTCTTGAGATAGGCCTGGATTGCAATGTATTTTCCTCTCAGGACTGCCTTCGCTGCGTCCCAAAGCATTTGGATTGTTGTATTTTCATTTTCGTTTGTTTCCATATATTTTTTAATTTCTTCTCTAATTGCCTGGTTGACCCACTCATTCGTTAGTAGGGTGTTCTTTAACCTCCACACTTTTGGAGGTTTTCCAGACTTTTTCCTGTGGTTGATTTCAAGCTTCATAGCATTGTGGTCTGAAAGTATGCATGGTATAATTTCAATTCCTGTAAACTTATGAAGGGCTGTTTTGTGACCCAGTATGTGATCTATCTTGGAGAATGTTCCATGTGCACTCGAGAAGAAAGTATATTCTGTTGCTTTGGGATGCAGAGTTCTAAATATATCTGTCAAGTCCATCTGATCCAATGTATCATTCAGGGCCCTTGTTTCTTTATTGACTGTGTGTCTAGATGATCTATCCATTTCTGTAAGTGGGGTGTTAAAGTCCCCTGCAATGACCACATTCTTATCAATAAGGTTGCTTATGTTTATGAGTAACTGTTTTATATATCTGGGGGCTCCAGTATTTGGCGCATAGACATTTATAATTGTTAGCTCTTCCTGATGGATAGACCCTGTAATTATTATATAATGCCCTTCTTCATCTCTTGTTACAGCCTTTAATTTAAAGTCTAGTTTGTCTGATATAAGTATGGCTACTCCAGCTTTCTTTTGGCTTCCAGTAGCATGATAAATAGTTCTCCATCCCCTCACTCTCAATCTAAAGGTGTCCTCAGATCTCAAATGAGTCTCTTGTAGACAGCAAATAGATGGGTCTTGTTTTTTTATCCATTCTGATACCCTATGTCTTTTGGTTGGCGCATTTAATCCATTTACATTCAGTGTTATTATAGAAAGATACGGGTTTAGAGTCATTGTGATGTCTGTATGTTTTATGCTTGTAGTGATGTCTCTGGTACTTTGTCTCACAGGATCCCCCTTAGGATCTCTTGTAGGGCTGGTTTCGTGGTGACAAATTCCTTCAGTTTTTGTTTGTTTGGGAAGACCTTTATCTCTCCTTCTATTCTAAATGACAGACTTGCTGGATAAAGGATTCTCGGCTGCATATTTTTTCTGTTTAGCACACTGAAGATATCGTGCCAAGCCTTTCTGGCCTGCCAAGTTTCAAAGGAGAGGTCAGTCACGAGTCTTATAGGTCTCCCTTTATATGTGAGGGCACGTTTATCCCTTGCTGCTTTCAGAATTTTCTCTTTATCCTTGTATTTTGCCAGTTTCACTATGATATGTCGTGCAGAAGATCGATTCAAGTTACGTCTGAAGGGAGTTCTCTGTGCCTCTTGGATTTCAATGCCTTTTTCCTTCCCCAGTTCAGGGAAGTTCTCAGCTATAATTTCTTCAAGTACCCCTTCAGCACCTTTCCCTCTCTCTTCCTCCTCTGGGATACCAATTATGCGTATATTATTTCTTTTTAGTGTATCACTTAGTTCTCTAATTTTCCCCTCATATTCCTGGATTTTTTTATCTCTCTTTCTTTCAGCTTCCTCCTTCTCCATAACTTTATCTTCTAGTTCACCTATTCTCTCCTCTGCCTCTTCAATCCGAGCCGTCGTGGTTTCCATTTTGTTTTGCATTTCGTTTAAAGCATTTTTCAGCTCCTCGTGACTATTCCTTAGTCCCTTGATCTCTGTCGCAAGAGATTCTCTGCTGTCCTGTATACTGTTTTCAAGCCCAGCGATTAATTTTATGACTATTATTCTAAATTCACTTTCTGTTATATTATTTAAATCCTTTTTGATCAGTTCATTAGCTGTTGTTATTTCCTGGAGATTCTTTTGAGGGGAATTCTTCCGTTTGGTCATTTTGGACAGTCCCTGGAGCGGTGAGGACCCGCAGGGCACTTCCCCCGTGCTGTGGTGTATAACTGGAGTTGGTGGGCGGGGCCGCAGTCCGTCCTGATGTCTTCCCCCAGCCCACCGCTGGGGCCACAGTCAGACTGGTGTGTGCCTTCTCTTCCCCTCTCCTAGGGGCGGGATTCACTGTGGGGTGGTGTGGCCCGTCTGGTCTACTTGCACACTGCCAGGCTTGTGGTGCTGGGGAGCTGGCGTATTAGCTGGGGTGGGTAGGCAAGGTGCACGGGGGCGGGAGGGGCAGGCTTAGCTCGCTTCTCCTTAGGTGATCCGCTTCAGGAGGGGCCCTGTGGCAGCGGGAGGGAGTCAGATCCGCTGCCGGAGGTTTGGCTCCGCAGAAGCACAGAGTTGGGTGTTTGCGCGGAGCGAGCAAGTTCCCTGGCAGGAACTGGTTCTCTTTGGGATTTTGGCTGGGGGATGGGCGGGGGAGATGGCGCTGGCGAGCGCCTTTGTTCCCCGCCAAGCTGAGCTCTGCCGTCCGGGGGCTCAGCAGCTCTCCCTCCCTTTGTCCTCCAGCCTTCCCGCTTTCTGAGCAGAGCTGTTAACTTATGACCTCCCAGACGCTAAGTCGCGCTTGCTGTCGGAACACAGTCCGTCCGGCCCCTCCGCTTTTGCCAGCCAGACTCGGGGGCTCAGCTTGGCCGGCGAGCCGCCCCTCCGCCCCGGCTCCCTCCCGCCAGTCCGTGGAGCGCGCACCGCCTCGCCGCCCTTCCTACCCTCTTCCGTGGGCCTCTCGTCTGCGCTTGGCTCCGGAGACTCCGTTCTGCTAATCCTCTGGAGGTTTTCTGGGTTCTTTAGGCAGGTGTAGGTGGAATCTAAGTGATCAGCAGGACGCGCGGTGAGCCCAGCGTCCTCCTACGCCGCCATCTTCCGGAACTCCCCAAGATTTCATTCTTTAGGATGGCTGAGTAATATTTCATTCTATATGTGTACCACATCTTCATTAACTATTCACTGGGCTCTCTCCATAGTTTGGCTATTATTGATAATGGTTCTATAAACATTGGGGTGCATGTACCCCTTCAAGTTACTATTTTTGTATCCTTTGGGTAAATACCTAATACTGCAATTACTCAATCCCAGGGTAGTTCTAGTTTTGGTTTTTTGAGGAATCTCCATACTGTTCTCCAGAGCACCTGCACCAGTTTGCATTCCCACCAACAGTGCAAGAGGGTTCCCTTTTCTCCACATACTCACAAACACCTGTTGTTTCTTGTGTTGTTATTTTAGCCATTCTGACAGGTGTGAGGTGATATGATCATCTCGATTTGCATTTCTTTCATGATGAGTGATGTTGAGCATCTTTTCATGTGTCAGTTAGCCATCTGGATGTCTTCTTTGGAAAAGTGTCTATTCATGTCTTCTGCCCATTTCTTTACTGAATTATTTGTTTTTTGGGTGTTGAGTTTGATAAGTCATTTATAGATTTTGGATATTAACCTTTATCAGATATGTCACTTGCAAAGACTTTCTCATATTCTATAGGCTACCTTTTAGTTTTGTTGATAGTTTTCTTTGGTGTGCAGAAGCTTTTTATTTTGATGAAGTCCCCATAGTTCATATTTGCTTTTGTTTCCCTTGCCTTCAGCGAATTGTCTAGTAAGAAGCTGCTGAGGCCAAGGTCAAAGAGGTTGCTGCTTGTGTTCTCCTCTAGGATTTTGATCATTCCCTGCCTCACATTTAGGTCTTTCACCCATTTTGAATTTATTTTTTTATGATGTAAGAAAGTGGTCCATATTCAGTCTTCTTCATGTCGCTGTCCAGTTTTCCCAACACCATTTGCTGATGAGACTGCCTTGTTTCCATTGGATATTCTTTCCTGCTTTGTCCAAGATTAGTTGGCCATATATTTGTGGGTCCATTTCTGGGTTCTCTATACTGTTCCATTGATCTATATGTCTGTTTTTGTAATAATACCATACTGTCTTGATGACTACAGCTTTGTAATACAACTTGACGTCTGGAATCATGATGCCTCCAGCTTTGCTTTTCCTTTTCAACATTGCTTTGGCTATTTTGGGTCTTTTGTAGTTCTGTACAAATTTTAGGATTGGTTTTTCTAGCTCTGTGAAAAATGCTGGTGGTATTTTGGTAGGAATTGCATTCAATGTCTAGATGGCTTTGGGCAGTATAGACATTTTAACAATGCTTGTTTTTCCAATCCATGAGCATGGAATGCTTTTCTGTTTTTTTGTCCTCTTCAATTTCTTTGAAATTGTGTGTGTGTGTGTGTGTGTACATATATGTGTGTGTGTGTGTGTGTGTGTGTATTTCTCTGAAAGTGTTCTATACTTTTCAGAATATAGATCTTTTGCCTCTTTATTTAGGTTTATTCCTAGGTATCTTATTGTTTTGATACAGTTGCAAATGGGATAGATTCCTTGATTTATTTTTCTTCTGCTTCATTATTGGTTGTACAGATTTCTGCACGTTGATTTTATAACCTGCAACTTTTCTGAATTCATGTATTAGTACTGGCAATTTTTTGATGGAGTATTTCAGGTGTTCTACCTAGAGTATCATGTCATCTGCAAACATTGAAAGCTTGACTTCTTCCTAGCCAATTTGGATGCTTTTTCTTTATTTTTGTTGTCTGATTTCTGAAGCTAAGACTTCCAATACTATGTTAAATTGTAATGGTGAGAGTGGACATCCTTGTTTTGTTCCTGACCTTAAAGGAAAGGCTCTGTTTTCTCCCATTGATGATGATACTGTATGTGGGTTTTTCATATATGACCTTTATTATGTTGAGGATTGTTCCATCTACCCCTAATTTGTTGAGGGTTTTTACCAAGAATGAATGCTTCATTTTGTCAGTTGCTTTTTCTGTATCTATTGAAAGGATCATATGGTTCTTATTGTTTCTTTTATTAATGTGTTGTATCACATTGATTGATTTGCAAATATTGAACCACCCTGCAGCCCAGAAATAAATCCCACTTTATCATGGTGAATAATTCTTTAAATGTACTGTTGAATAATTTTGCTAAGATCTTGTTGAGAATTTTTGCATCCATGTTCATCAGGGATGTTGGTGTGTAACTCTTCATTTTAGTGGGGTCTTTCTCTGGTTTGGGGGTGAAGGTAATTCTGGCCTCATAGAATGAGTTTGGAAGCTTTCCTTCCATTTCTATTTTTTGGGATTGCATCTCAGTTATAGCACTTTTAATTTTAGCCTGGCTAGATTTTAGTTCTTTTATGTCTGTAGTAAGAGATTCTCTAATGTCCTCTATGATATCTTCAAGCCCATGTAGTGTCTTAATAATTGTTATTTTGAATTCTAGTCCAGATATCTTACTTATATTTGCATTGACTAAATCTCTGGCCATCATTTCTTTCTGTTCTTTCCTTTGGGGTGAATTCCTCTGTCTTGTCATTTTGGAGAGAAAGGAGAAAAAAAAGCAAAATAAAACAAAATAAAAATTAAAAATTCTAAGAATACAATTTTTAAAAATAAATATAATTTTAAAAAATAAATATAATTTTTAAAAATAAAATATATAAAAGAAGCTAGATCTTGGGTGTGTTTGGTCTGCTTGTTATGAGAAGCTTCCGCAAGTTGTTTTTCTGGTTTGTAGATGTGCCGCTTTCTTCTTTAAGACTTCCAATCAATTTCTTGGGTGTTCAGAATGATTCTATATTTATCTTGCTGTATTCCAGGAAGGAGGAAATCTTACAGTCTCCCTATTCCTCTGCCATCATACCTCCCAAACTCTGCATTCCTTTTTATGTTCAAATAATATTCCATTATAGGGATATATTACATTTTGTGAATCCATTCATCAGTTAATGGACATTTGGATTATTTACATTTGGGTGCTATTATGAATTCTGCTGCTATGAATATTCATGTGCAAATATTTGTTTGAATACCTGTTTTAAATTTGGGGGAGTAATATATCTAGTTTTGGAATTTTGGGGTCAAAAGGTAGTTATATATTTATTTGAGAAACCCATCAAATTATTTTCTACATAAGCTGCATTATTTTACATTCCCATCAGCAGTTTGCAAAGGTGCCAATTTCTCCACAATCTTGCCAACATGTGTTATTTTATTTTTTTTTATTATATCCATTCTACTATGTTTGAAGTGGTAGCGCACTGTGGTTTTGATTTGCATATTCATAATGATTAAAGATGTTGAACATCTTTTTGTGTGTCTACTAGCCATTTATGTATCTTCTTTGGACTAATGTCTATTTAATAAGTCCCTTGCCTATTTATCTTTTTTTGTTGAGTTATAAGTGTTCTTTATATATTCTGCATAGTAGACCTTTATCAGGTATATAATTTTCAAGTGCCTTCTTCCATTCTACATGATATGTTTTTGCTTTCTTGATAGTGAAATTTGATACATAAAATATTTTAATTTGATGTAGTCCAGTTTTTTTTGTTGTTGTTGTTGTTGTTGTTTGGGCTTTTGCTATTATTTCTAATTTGGTGTTGTATTTCTAATTATTTCAAAGATGTACAAATGGCCAACAGGCAGATGCAGTGATGTTCAATATTTTTTAGTCGCTATGAATATGTAAATCCATTGCCAAATTCAAGGTCATAGAAGACTTACCACTATTTTTTTTCTAAATATTAGTAAAATTAGCTCTTAAATTGCATCTTTGATCCATTTTGAGTTAGTTTTTGTATACAGTGTAAAAGTCCAACTTCACTGTTTTGCATGTGAATATTTAGTGTTCCCAGCACAATTTGTTGAAGAGACTGTTTTTCCACCATTGAATGGTCTTATCAGTTTCCCTGTGGTAACTCAACTGGATAGATGTAGGGGCTTATTTCTAGACTCTGAATTCTATTCCATTGTTTTTATATGTCTATCCTTATATCATTTACATGCTTTTCCCCCCATGCTCCTTTTATCATTGTAGATTTGTAATAAGTTTTAAAACCAGAAAGCGTGTCTTGTAACTTTGTCTATTTTTGAGATTATTTTGATCTTTCAAAACCCTTACAGTTCTATATAACTGTTAGCATCAGTTTTTCCATTTCTGCAAAAAAAAATAGTTGTTATTTTGATAGAAATTACATTGAGTCACATTGGTAGTATTACCATTTTAACAATATATCTTATGGGGCGAATGGGTGGCTCAGTCAGTTAAGCCACCGGCTTTGGCTCAGGTCATGATCTCACAGTTAGTGGGTTCGAGACTCTCATCAGGCTCTGTGCTGACAGCTAAGAGCCTGGAGCCTGCTTCTGATTCTGTGTCTCCCTCTCTTTGCACCTCCCCTGCTCGTGCTCTGTCTCTCTCTGACTCTCAAAAATAAGTAATAAGTAAATAAATGTTAATTAAAAAATTATATATATAATCTTACAATCTTTGAATACTGAATGTCATTTCATCTATTTAGGTCTTTAATTTCTTGCAAAAATGTTTTTCAGTTTTCAGGTACAAATATTGCAAATCCTTGGTTAAATTTATTCCTATTTATTTTATTCTTTTGAATGCTATTATAGATGGAATTTTTCTTGTAATTTCCTTTTCAGCTTGCTCTTTTCTAGTGTATAGAAATAAAGTTGAATTTTTGTGTTGATCCTGCATCCTACAGCTTCTGAATTCATTTATTATTTCTAGTAATTCTTTTTGTATGTTACAGGATCTTTAGGATCTTCTGTATGTAGAATCCTATCATCTGCAAATAAAGATAATTTTACTTCGTTTCCAATTTGGATATCTTTTGTTTTCTTATTGCCGTAATTGCTCTGGCTATACAATTTTGAATAGCAGTGGTGAAAGTGAGTATCCTCACCTTATTTCTTATCTTACAAGGAAAGCTTTCCATCTTTCACCATTAAGTATAATGCTAGCAATAGGTTTTCTATAAATGTCCTTTATCCTATTGAGAATAGCATTCTACTCTTAGTTTTCTGAGTATTTATATCATGAAGGTGTCTTGGATTTTATCAAAATGTGTTTTCTGTATCAATTGAGATGATCATGGGATGTTTTTGCCTTTATTCTATTAATGTGGTGTGTTATACTAATTCATTTTCATATATTGAAAGATCTTTGTATTCTTTGTGATAAATTTCATTTGATCATGATATGTAATTTTCTTTATATGCTGCTGGATTTGGTTTGCCAATATTTTGTTTGGGAGTTTTTCTAGTATTTTGTTCAGGATCTATGTTCATTAGGGGTATTGGTCTATAATTTTCTTTCATCAGGTAACTTTATCTGGATCTCATATCAGGGTAGTGCTCACCTCACATAATGAATTATAAAGTATTTCTAACTCTTTTACTTTTTGGAAGCGTTTGAAAAAGCGTTGTATTAATTCTTCTTTAAATGTTTGATATAACACACCAGTGAAGCCATCTGGTCCTGGGATTTCTTTTTTGGGAGTTTTTGATGACTGTTTCTACTTACTTATTAAAAGACAGTTCATATTTTTCCATTTTTTCTTGAGTGTTAGTAGTTTGTCTTTCTAGGAATCTGTCTATTCCATTAGGTTATCCAATTAGTTGGTATACAATTATTTCTAGTATTCTATTATAATCCTTTTTATTTCTGTAAGGTCTATAGTAATATCCTGTTTTCTCTTACGTTTAAGCTTTATTGAGATATAATTGACAACTAAAATTATAAGATATTTAAAGTATGCATCATGATGATTTGATATACATATAAATTATGAAATGTTCCACCCCTCATCTAATTAACACCTTAGTTTTATTTCTGATTTTAGTAATTTAAGCCTTTGTTCTCTCTTTTTTTGCCAGTCTAGCTAAAACTTTATAAATTTTATTGAACTTTTCAGAGAACCAACTTTTGATTTCATGTGTTCTCTCTTATGTTTCTATTATCTATTTTGTTATGTCTATTCTAATCTTTATTATTTATTTCGTTCTGCTAGCTCTGGATTTAACTTATTCTCCTTTTTCTAGCTCTTTAAAACATGAAGTTAGGTTATTAATTGGGGATTTTTTTCTAATGTAACTATTTACATCTATCATTTTTTTCTCTGGGTACTGCCTTCACTGTATCCCATGTGTTTTGTTTTGTTTTCATTTTTATTCATCTCAAAGTAATTTCTAGTTTTGCTTATAATTTCTTCTTTGACCCATTAGTTGCTTGAGTATACCATTCAATCATTGTACATCCTTATGAATTTTTCCATTTTCCTTCTGTTATTGATTTCTGTTTTTTTTCTGTTGTCGTCAGAGAAAGTAGTTTGTATTATTTTATTATGTTTAAATTAGAGACTTGTTTTTGTGGCCTACCATATCGTGAATTCTAGGTGATGGCCCATGTGCACTTGAAAAGTATGTGTATTCTGTTGTTGGATGGAGTATTCTTTATATGTCTGTTAGGTCTGTTTGGTTTTTTTTGTTGTTCAAGTTCTCTGTATCTTACTGACGTTTTGACTACTGGTTCTATATGTTATTGAGACTGGATTATTGAAATAATAACCTATAATTGTAGAATTGTCTATTTTCTTTGATCAATTCTGTCTTTTTAATATCCCTATATTTTGGGGGTTCTGTGGTTAGTTGTGTACATGTTTATAATTGTTACGTCTTTCTTATGGACTGGTCCTTTTATCAGAATATAATGTCGTTCTTTGTCTCTTGTAACGATTTTTTTACTTAAAGACACTTTGATATTAGGATAACTACTGAAGCTCTCTTTTGGTTATTATTTGCATGGAATATCTTTTTACATCCTTTCACATTCAATTTGTTTGCATCTTTGGATCTAAAGTGAGTCTCTTATAGGCCATGTATATTTGGATCATGTTTTATCAACTCTTACAATCTTTGTCTTTAATTAGAGAGTCTAATCCTGGTGTATTTAAAGTAATTATTGGTAAGTATTGACTTTTGTCATTTTACTATTTGTTTTCAATATGTCATAGGCTTTTTGTTGTTGTTCCTTGCCTCCATTACAGCCTTCTGTAATTAATTGATTTTGTCTAGTTTATCATTTTGATTCCCTTCTCATTTTCCTGCTTATATTTTAGTGTTTCCCTGGAAACACTAAAGTTCCTTGGGGACTACAGTCACCCTCTTTACTTTGTAAAATTCTTCTTTTTTAATATGAAATTTATTGTCAAATTGGTTTCCATACAACACACAGTGCTCATCTCAACAGGTGCCCTCCTCAATACCCATCACCCATCCTCCCCTCCCTCCCATCCCTCATCAACCCTCAGTTTGTTCTCAGGTTTTAAGAGTCTCTTATGTTTTGGTTCCCTCCCTCTCTAACCTCTTTTTTCCCTTCCCCTCCCCCATAGTCTTCTGTTAAGTTTCTCAGGATCCACACAAGAGTGAAAACATATGGTATCTGTCTTTCTCTGTATGACTTATTTCACTTAGCATAACACTCTCCATTTCCATCCACATTGCTACAAAAGGCCATATTGCATTCTTTCTCATTGACATGTAGTATTCCATTTTGTATATATACCACAATTTCTTTATCCATTCATCAGTTGATGGACATTTAGGCTCTTTCCATAATTTGGCTATTGTTGCAAGTGCTGCTATACACATTGGGGTACAAGTGTCCCTATACATCAGCACTCCTGTATCCCTTGGGTAAATTCCTAGCAGTGCTATTGCTGGGTCATAGGGTAGATCTATTTTTAATTGTTTGAGGAACCTCCACACTGCTTTCCAGAGTGGCTGCACCAGTTTGCATTCCCACCAACAGTGCAAGAGGGTTCCCGTTTCTCCACATCCTCTCCAGCATCTATAGTCTCCTGATTTGTTCATTTTAGCCACTCTGACTGGCATGAGGTGCTTTCTGAGTGTGGTTTTGATTTGTATTTCCCTGATGAGGAGCGACGTTGAGTATCTTTTCATGTGCCTGTTGGCCATCTTTACTTTGTAAAATTCAAGTTTGAATTAATACTAATTGAGTTTCAACAGTATATAAAAATTTTTTGCTTCTGTATAGTTCAATCCCACTTTATGTTGTTACTTTAACAAAATACATTCTTTTATATATATTGTGTCCATTAATATACTTTTATAATTATTTTTTTTTTGGATTCTTCTTTTAATTATACAGGGAGGTGCCTAGGTGGCTCAGTCGGTTAAACATACAACTCTTGATTTCGGCTCAGGCCACGGTCTCCCTGCCTTAGGCTCTGTGCTGACAGTGGAGCCTGCTTTGGGATTCTTTCTCTCTCCCTAGCTCTCTTTCTGCCCTTCCCCCATTTGCACTTTCTCTCTCTCTCTCTCTCTCTCTCTCTCTCTCTCAAAAAAATTAAAAAAAAACAAACAAATAAATAAATAAATAAATAAGGGGGAAATGGGAATGTTGCATCTCAACTATGTAATGCTACTGGGTTTTACATTTATCTGCCTCACCTTACCATTGGTCATCATTGCTTTGCATGCCTTTCAGTTACTGCTTAGAGTTCTTTCATTTCAGCCTGGATGACTTCCTTAATAATTTCTTATAAAGTAGATCTACTAGTGTTGAACTTTCTCAGCTTTTTTTTTTTAAATCATGGTATGGATACTCTTATTTTTAAGGTATTTTCTTTCAAATTCCAGTCATTCCAATTTTTTTTTTCAAATTCCAGTTATTTCAAATTCCTGTATTAACATACAGTGTAATATTAGTTTCAGGTGTACAATATATGGATTCAACACTTTCATACACCACCCTGTGCTTATCACAAGTGCACTCATTAATCCCCATCACCTATTTGATCCTTCCTTCCACCCTCGTCCCCTCTGGTAGCCATCAGATTATTCTATATAATTAAGAGTCTGTTTTTTTATTTGTCTCTTTTGTCCTTTTTCTTTTCCATTCCTTGTTTGTTCTGTTTCTTAAATTCCACATATGAGTAAAATCATATTGTATTTGTTTTTCTCTGATTGACTTATTTTACTTAGCATAATAGTCTCTAGCTCCATCCATGTAGTTGCAAATGGCACGATTTCATTATTTTTATGATTGAATTATCATATCTTCTTTATCCATTCATCTATTGATGGGCAGTAGTGCTGCTTCCATAGTTTGGCTATTACAATAGTGCTTCAATCAATACAGTGATGTATGCATCCCATTTGAGTTAGTGTTTTTGTATTTTATGGGAAGATACCTTGTAGTGTGATTACTGGATCATGGGGCAGTTCTATTTTTAACCTTTGGAGAAAACTTTATAAGATTTTCCACAATGTCTGCACCAATTTACATTCCCACCAAGAGGGTTCCTTTTTCTCTGCATCCTCATCAACACTTGTTCTTTCTTCTGGTGTTGATTTTAGTCATTGTGACAGGTGTGAGGTGATATTGTAGTTTTGATTTGTATTTCCTTGATGATGAGTATGTTAAGCATCTTTTCCTGTGTCTGTTGGCCATCTGGATGTCTTCTTTGGAGAAATTTCTGTTCATGCCTTCTGCTCATTTTTAAATTGGATCATTGTTTTTTGAGGGTATTGAATTGTATTAGTTCTTTATATATTTTTGTTGTTAACACTTGATTGGATATGTCATTTGCAAATATCTTCTCCCATTCAGTAGGTTGCCTTTTAGTTTTGATTGTTTCCTTTGATGTGCAGAAACTTTTTTTATTTTTTTATTTATTTATTTTTTAATATGAAATTTATTGTCAAATTGGTTTCCATACAAAACACAGTGCTCATCCCAACAGGTGCCCTCCTCAATACCCATCACCCACCCTCCCCTCCCTCCCATCCCCCATCAACCCTCAATTTGTTCTCAGTTTTTAAGAGTCTCTCATGTTTTGGCTCCCTCCCTCTCTAACCTGTTTTTTCCCCTCCCCTCCCCCATGGTCTTCTGTTAAGTTTCTCAGGATCCACACAGGAATAAAAACATATGGTATCTCTCTTTCTCTGTATGACTTATTTCACTTAGCATAACACTCTCCAGTTCCATCCACGTTGCTACAAAAGGCCATATTGCATTCTTTCTCATCGCCACGTAGTATCCCATTGTGTATATAAACCAAAATCCACACCCGAAAAACAAATAATCCAGTGAAGAAATGGGCAGAAAACATGAATAAACACTTCTCTAAAGAAGGCATCCAGATGGCCAACAGGCACATGAAAAGATGTTCAACGTCGCTCCTCATCAGGGAAATACAAATCAAAACCACACTCAGATACCACCTCAAGCTGGTCAGAGTGGCTAAAATGAACAAATCAGGAGACTATAGATGCTGGAGAGGATGTAGAGAAACGGGAACCCTCTTGCACTGTTGGTGGGAATGCAAATTGGTGCAGCCGCTCCGGAAAGCAGTGTGGAGGTTCCTCAGAAAATTCAAAATAAACCTACCCTATGACCCAGCAATAGCACTGTTAGGAATTTACCCAAGGGATACAGGAGTGCTGATGCATAGGGGCACTTGTACCCCAATGTGTATAGCAGCACTTGCAACAATAGCCAAATTATGGAAAGAGCCTAAATGTCCATCAACTGATGAATGGATAAAGAAATTGTGGTATATATACAAAATGGAATACTACATGTCAATAAGAAAGAATGCAATATGGCCTTTTGTAGCCGATATGCAATGATGGCAAGGATGGACAGGCAGAGGAGCGAATCAATGACATAGAAGTGACATTTTTGGAAAATAATGAAGCTGAAAAGAAGGGGTAAACAAAATCATGGATCATAAATGCAGACGTAGGGAACTCAGCAACTTGCCAAAAAGGATTAGCCTTCATATCATAGGAGTCCCAGAAGATGAAGTGAGAAAAAGTGACAGAAGGATTATGTGAGCAAATTATAGCTGAAAAATTCCTTAACCTGAGGAAGGACACAGACATCAAAATCCAAGAAGGACAGGGAACTCCCATTAAATTTAACAAAAGCTGGCCATCACCAAGGCAAATGATAGTCAAATTCACAAGATACATGGACAAGAAAAGAATCCTGAAAGCCACAAGGGGAAAAAAAATTCTTAACCTACAAGGAAAGACAGATAAGGTTCATAGCATATCTGTCCACAGAAACTGGTAGGCCAGAAAGGAGTGACAGGATGTATTTAACATTCTGAATGGGAAAAAATATATGAAGCCAAGAATTCTTGGCAAAGCTGTCATTCAGAATAGAAGGAGAGATAAAGATTTTCCCAAACAAAAACTAAAGGAATTTGTAACCACTAAACCAGCCCTAAAAGAAATTTTAAGGGTGACTTCTTGAGTAGAGAAAGAGTATAAAAAAGACTGAAATCAACAAAGACTAGAAAGGACCAGAGGAGGGGCGCCTGGGTGGCGCAGTCGGTTGGGCGTCCGACTTCAGCCAGGTCACGATCTCGCGGTCCGTGAGTTCGAGCCCCGCGTCAGGCTCTGGGCTGATGGCTCGGAGCCTGGAGCCCGTTTCAGATTCTGTGTCTCCCTCTCTCTCTGACCCTTCCCCGTTCATGCTCTGTCTCTCTCTGTCTCAAAAATAAATAAATGTTAAAAAAAAAAAATTTAAAAAAAAAAAAAAAAAAAAAAAAGAAAGAAAGGACCAGAGGACACTACAGGCAACACAATGGCACTAAATTCATATCAGGTAGATAAATTAATATCTACCAATAATCACTCTAAATGTAAATTGACCTAATGGTTGGATCAAAAGAACTAGCAGAATGGATTTAAAAAAAAAAGATCCATGTGTATGTTGCCTGCAAGAGACTCACTTTAGACCTAAAGACACCTGCAGATTGAAAGTGAGGGGATGGACAACCATCTATCATGCTAATGGGCATCAAAAGAAAGCCAGAGTAGACATACTTATATCATACAAATTAGGTTTTTAAACAAAGACTGTAACAAAAGATGAGGAAGGGCATTATATCAAAATTAATGGCTCTATATCCATCAAGAAAATGTAAAAATTATAAATATTTATGCCCCCAACTTGAAAGAACCAAATATACAAATTTATTAATAACAAACATGAAGAAACTCATTGACGACAATACAATAATGGTAAGGGACTTTCATACCCCATTTATAGCAAGGGACAGATCATCTAAGCAGAAAATGAATAAGGAAACAATGGCTTTGAATGACACACTGGGCCTGATGAACTTAATAGATATATTCAGAACATTTCATACTAAGTCAGCAGAATACAAATTCTTTTTGAATGTCCATGGAATATTCTCCAGAATAGATCACATACTGGGTTCACAAATCAACACTCAACAAGTACAAAGAGATCAGGATCATACCATGCATATTTTCAGATGACAACACTACGACAATACTATGACAAAACTTAGTTAACCACAGGAAAAAAATTGCAGAGACAACAAATACTTAGAGGTTAAAGAACATCCTGTTATTAATAAATGGTTTAACCAAAAAATTAAAGAGGATATAAAAATATACATGAAAACCAACGAAAATGAAAACATGACAGTCCAAGCCCTTTGGGATGCAGCAAAGGCAGTCATAAGAGGGAAGTATATAGCAATCCAGGCCTTCCTAAAGAAGGAAGAAATGTCTCAATACACAACATAATGTTACACTTAAAGGAGCTGGAAAAAGAACAGTAAATAACGCTCAAAATCAGCAGAAGGAAAATAATAAAGATTACAGCATAAAACAATTATGTAGAAATAAAAAAAACAAGAGAACAGATCAATGAAACTAAGATCTGGTTCTTTGGAAAAAATAAGAAAAATTATAAATCCCTATCCAGACTTATCAAAAAAAAAAAAAAAAAGGAAAGGACCCATATAAATAAAATCAGAAATGAAAGAGATCACCACCAACACTGCAGAAATACAACCAATTATAAGAGAATATTATGAGCAATCGTATGACAACAAATTGAGCAATCTGGAAGAAATGGATAAATTCCTAGAAACATATAAACTATCAAAACTGAAACAGGAAGAAATAGGCCCATAACTAGTAAAGAAATCTAAATCAGTAATCAAAAACTCTCCATCAAACAAGAGTCTAGGGTTGGATGGCTTCCTGGGGAATTATACCAAACATTCAAAGAGGAATTAATACCCATTCTTTTGAAAGTGTTCCAAAGAATAGAAATGGAAGAAAACTTCCAAACTTATTCTATGAGGCCAACATTACCTGGTTTCCAAAACCAGACAATGTCCCTGCTAAAGACGAGAATTACAGACCAATTTCCCTAATGAACATGGATGCAAAATTCTGAACAAAATACTAGCAGCCTGAATCCAACAACACATTAAAAGAATTATTCATCATGATAAAGTGGGGTTTATTCCTTCAGGGGTGGTTCCATATTCACAAATCAATCAACGTGATACACCACATTAATAAAATAAATGCTAAGAACCTTATGATCCTCTTAATAGATGCAGAAAAAGCATTTGAGAAAATACAGCATCTTTTCTTGATAAAAACCCTCAACAGAATAGGGGTAGAAGGAACATACCTCGACATCATATAGGACATACATGAAAAACCCACAGCAAATATCATCAATGGGGAAAAACTAAAAGCTTTTCCCCTAAGTTCATAACCAATGACAGGGATATCCACTCTCATCATTGTTGTTCAACATAGTACTAAAAGACCTAGCCTCAGCTATCAGGCAACAAAAAGAAATAAACGGTATCCAAATTGGCAAGAAAGAAGTCAAACTTTCACTCTTCACAGATGACCTGATACGTTACGGGGAAACCTGAAAGACTCAACCGAAAAATTGCTAGAACCGCACTCTCAACAATAGCCAAATTATGGAAAGAGCTTAAATGTCCATCAACTGATGAATGGATAAAAAAATTGTAGTTTATATACACAATGGAGTACTACGTGGCAATGAGAAAGAATGAAATATGGCCCTTTGTAGCAACATGGATGGAACTGGAGAGTGTGATGCTAAGTGAAATAAGCCATACAGAGAAAGACAGATACCATATGTTTTCACTCTTATGTGGATCCTGAGAAACTTAACAGAAACCCATGGGGGAGGGGAAGGAAAAAAAAAGAAGTTAGAGTGGGAGAGAGCCAAAGCATAAGAGACTGTTAAAAACTGAGAACAAACTGAGGGTTGATGGGGGGTGGGAGGGAGGGGAGGGTGGGTGACGGGTATTGAGGAGGGCACCTTTTGGGATGAGCACTGGGTGTTGTATGGAAACCAATTTGACAATAAACTTCATATATTGAAAAAAAGAAAAATTGCTAGAACCGATACAAGAATTCAGAAAAGTTGCATATATAAAATCAATGTACTGAAATCACTTGCATTTCTTTTTTTTTTTTATTTTTTAATATATGAAATTTACTGTCAAATTGGTTTCCATACAACACCCAGTGCTCATCCCAAAAGGTGCCCTCCTCAATACCCATCACCCACCCTGCCCTCCCTCCCACCCCCCATCAACCCTCAGTTTGTTCTCAGTTTTTAATAGTCTCTTATGCTTTGGCTCTCTCCCACTCTAACCTCTTTTTTTTTTTTTCCCTTCCCCTCCCCCATGGGTTTCTGTTAAGTTTATCAGGATCCACATAAGAGTGAAACCATATGGTATCTGTCTTTCTCTGTATGGCTTATTTCACTTAGCATCACACTCTCCAGTTCCATCCACGTTGCTACAAAAGGCCATATTTCATTCTTTCTCATTGCCACGTAGTATTCCATTGTGTATATAAACCACAATTTCTTTATCCATTCATCAGTTGATGGACATTTAGGCTCTTTCCATAATTTGGCGATTGTTGAGAGTGCTGCTATAAACATTGGGGTACAAGTGCCCCTATGCATCAGTACTCCTGTATCCCTTGGATAAATTCCTAGCAGTGCTATTGCTGGGTCATAGGGTAGGTCTATTTTTAATTTTTTGAGGAACCTCCACACTGCTTTCCAGAGCGGCTGCACCAATTTGCATTCCCACCAACAGTGCAAGAGGGTTCCCGTCTCTCCACATCCTCTCCAGCATCTATAGTCTCCTGATTTCTTCATTTTGGCCACTCTGACTGGCGTGAGGTGGTATCTGAGTGTGGTTTTGATTTGTATTTCCCTGATGAGGAGCGACGTTGAACATCTTTTCATGTGCCTGTTGGCCATCCGGATGTCTTCTTTAGAGAAGTGTCTATTCATGTTTTCTGCCCATTTCTTCACTGGGTTATTTGTTTTTCGGGTGTGGAGTTTGATGAGCTCTTTATAGATTTTGGATACTAGCCCTTTATCCGATGTGTCATTTGCAAATATCTTTTCCCATTCCGTTGGTTGCCTTTTAGTTTTGTTGGTTGTTTCCTTTGCTGTGCAGAAGCTTTTTATCTTCATAAGGTCCCAGTAATTCACTTTTGCTTTTAATTCCCTTGCCTTTGGGGATGTGCCGAGTAAGAGATTGCTACGGCTGAGGTCAGAGAGGTCTTGAAATCACTTGCATTTCTATACACCAATAATGAAGCAAAAGAAAGAGAAATCAAGAAGTCCATCCAATTTAAAATTGCACCAAAAAACCATAAAATACTTAGGAATGAACCTAACCAAAAAGGTAAGAAATCTGTATGCTGAAAAGTATAGAATGCTTAAGAAAGAAATTGAAGAAGACACAAAGAAATGGGGAAACATCCCATGCTCATAGATTGGAAAAACAAATTTTGTTAAAATGTCAATATTAACCAATGCAATCTACACATTCAATGCAATCTCTATCAAAATAACATCAGCATTTTTCACAGGATTAGAACAAATTATTCTAAAATTTATATGGAAGCAGAAAAGACTGCATAGCCAGAATAATGTTGAAAAAGAAAACCAAAGCTGGTGGCATCACAATTCCAGACTTCAAGCTGTATTACAAAGGTGTAATCATCAAGACAGTATAGTACTGGCACATATATCAACAGAACAGAATAGAGAAATCAGAAATAGTCCCACAAATATATGGCCAAATAATATTGGACACATCAGAGAAGAATATCCAATGGAAAAAAGACAGTCTCTTCAGCAAATGGTGTTGGGAAAACTGGACAGCAACATTCAGAAGAATGAAAACTGACCACTTTCTTACACTATACAAAAAGATAAATTTGAAATGGATGAAACACCTAAATGTGAGACAGAAAACCATCAAAATCCTAGATGACAACACAGGCAGCAACCTCTTTGACCTCAGCCACAGCAACTTCTTACTAGACATGTCTCTTGAGGCAAGCAAAACAAAAGCAAAAATGAACTACTGGGTCCTCATCAAGATAAAAACTTCTTCACAGTGAAGGAAACAATCAACAAAACTAAAAGGCAGCCTACGGAATGGGAGAAGATATTCGCAAATAGACACTTTTCCAAAGAAAACATCCAGATGCCTAACAGACGCATGAAATGATGCTCAACATGACTCATCATCAGGGAAATACAATCAAAGTACAATGAGATATCATCTCACACCTGTCAAAATGGCTAAAATTAAAAAATCAGGAAGCAACCGATGTTGGCAAGGATATGGAGAAAGAGTAATCCTCTTACACTGTTGGTGGGAATGCAAACTGGTGGAGCCATTCTGGGAAACAGCATTGAGGTTCCTCAAAAAATTAAAAATAGATCTACCTTACAACGCAGCAATTGCACTACTAGGTGTTTATCCAAAGGATACAAAAATGCTGATTCAAAGGGTACATGCATCCCAATGTTTATAGCAGCACTATCAGCAATAGCCAAAGTATGAAAAGAGCCCAAATTTCCATTGACTGATAAATGGATAAAGAAAATGTAGGGCACGTGGGTGGCTCAGTTGGTTAGGTGTCCGACTTCAGCTCAGGTCATGATCTCATGGTTGGTGGGTTTGAGCCTCACATCAGGCTCTGTGCTGACAGCTCAGATCCTGGAGCCTGCTTCAGATTCTGTGTCCCCTCTCTCTCTCTGTGCCTTCCCTGCTTGTTCTCTCTCTCTCTCTCTCTCTCTCTCTCTCTCTAAAATAAATAAACACTTAGAAAAACTTTAAAAAAAGAAAAGAGAAAATGTAGTGTATATATATGTGTATACACTACATTTATATATATATATATGTATGTATATATATACACTACACACGCACATACACACGCGCGCGCACACACACACACACACACACACTGGAATATACTCAGCAATGAAAAATAATGAAATTTTGACATTCGTAGCAACATGGATGATACTAGAGTGTATTATCCTAAGCGAAATAAGTCAATAAGAGAAAGACAAATATTGTATGATTTCACTCATATGAAGAATTTAAGAAACAAAACAGATAAGCATAAGAGAAGGAAAGGAAAAATAAGATAAAACAGAGAGGGAGACAAAGCATAAGGTTGCTGGAGGGGAGGTTGGTGGGTAAATGGGCTAAATGAGTGATAGGTATTGTTGGGATGAGCACTGGGTGTTATACTAAGTGATGAAACACTAAATTATACTCCTGAAAACAATACTACACTATTTGTTAACTATACATGAATTTAAATTAAAAATTAATAATTATTGAGGAAAATGAAAATGACCATCAGAGAAAAGTAGCGTGGAAAAAAATGTGTACTAGTGTGTGGCAAGTGAGGGGAATTGGGAATTAGGTAGTAGATAATTCATGAGCTGAAAGTGGCAAGATAATGATGAATCCCGGATTGATCCTCATTCATATCTTATGTGTGTTCCCTAGACTTCTGGTCTTTTCTCTTTTTCACCAATTATCTCTTGTCAGTGTCTGTTTTCATTTGGAATACATAGAACTTTGCCAAATAGGATGGATGATAACTCTTTTCCTCAGATTAGCATGGAGTTATGATGAAGGAGTAGGCTCTGACATTTGGATTTTGCTAAGAATACTGAAATCTTTCCATAATTTGGCTATTGTTGAGAGTGCTGCTATAAACATTGGGGTACAAGTGCCCCTATGCATCAGTACTCCTGTATCCCTTGGATAAGAGCCTAAATGTCCATCAACTGATGAATGGATAAAGAAATTGTGGTTTATATACACAATGGAGTACTACGTGGCAATGAGAAAGAATGAAATATGGCCCTTTGTAGCAACGTGGATGGAACTGGAGAGTGTGATGCTAAGTGAAATAAGCCATACAGAGAAAGACAGATACCATATGGTTTCACTCTTATGTGGATCCTGAGAAACTTAACAGAAACCCATGGGGGAGGGGAAGGAAAAAAAAAAAGAGGTTAGAGTGGGAGAGAGCCAAAGCATAAGAGACTGTTAAAAACTGAGAACAAACTGAGGGTTGATGGGGGGTGGGAGGGAGGGCAGGGTGGGTGATGGGTATTGAGGAGGGCACCTTTTGGGATGAGCACTGGGTGTTGTATGGAAACCAATTTGACAGTAAATTTCATATATTAAAAAATAAAAAAATAAAATAAAATAAATTAAAAAAATAAAAAAAAAAGAATACTGAAATCTTTTCTAAGTGAGGCATTGGCAGAAATGAGTTAGGTGCTCTTCCCAATTTTCCAAAGGATTCACTTTAAAGTCTAGATCCCAAGAATAATTCCAGGAATATCTCTAGAACAATACACTACTTCCCTATACCCATCATTTCCACCAAGGTTTGTGTGGCTTTTCAAAATTACATGAGAGCTATTTGAACACTTTTAATATCCAAGATTCTTCTGGGGACTGCCTAGGATAATTAAAGGAGTCTTATCGGGGGAAATATGAAGGACAACATTTGAAGTATACATGTTTGATGATTAAGAGTGCAAGTTGAGGGGCTCCTGGGTGGCTCAGTCAGTTAAGCATGTGACTTCGGTTCAGGTCATGATCCCATTGTTCATGAGTTCGAGCCCCATATTGGGGTCTGCACTGACAGCTCAGAGGCTGTAGCTTAATTCGTATTCTGTGTCTCCCTCTCTCTCTGCTCTTTCCCCACTCGTGCTCTGTCTGTTTCTCTCTCTCTCTCAAAAATAAACATTACAAAATTAAAAAAAAAAGAGTGCCAGTTGAGGCAGCAGTTGATTTCTGGGGTTTTATATGATTATATATGCCAGAATGTTTTTTTTTATCATTTTAGCCCTTTTCATAGGTCCCCAGTAACGTTCAATGTTTACATTCAACAAATATTACTTCTCCATAATTTCTTCCAGTACATCACTCCTCAGTTCTGTCCTCCCCCTAAGATGCAGTTGCTCTTTGCCAGAAGGAATCATCTACTCAGATCTCCTGTATAACTGAGCAAGGATCTTTTCAGAGTTGTGGCCAACCTCTCCCCATTTCTTAGCAAGCTGCTTTTGTTTCCCCTAGAAGTGAGTGTCTCAGGATTAATTGATTTAATTAGTCTGCTTTTCTAAACTAGGAATTCTTCTGAGGCCTCCAAACATTTCACCACATGGATCTTGGAACAAAGCTCTCCTCTATCTGCTTGTCCATTCTAAACCATGAGACCATTTTTGTTCCTAAGCTGCACCTAAAATTTTGACATCAGGTGATCCCAACATGCCCCATATCTGTTACCTCTTCCCATAATGTTAACTCTTCCAGTCTCTCATGATTTTGTAGCCAGAATACTCCCCTTCCTCTGAAACCTATCCATTGGCTGAAAATGCCACTGTAATCTCCATCTCTGCAGAAAGCTTGTAACTGACACTCAGCTCTCATTTGAGGACATTCCTTTTCTTGCAGCTTTTATCAGAAAATTGATAGTTCTTTCAATCCCCCATACAACAGTTTTAGGAATGACTCTGAAACCCAATTGTTACTGCCATATCATTACTCTTACAACATATAAAAAAGTCCATGCCATCTTATTTTATATAATTATCTACCTTTGATGATTATTACTGTCTCTGTCATTTACCCTATATTCATGTCCTTACTATCTATCCTATATTTTTCATCTTCACTGCCTTCAATATCCATTTACACAAATGAACTAATTCACTAACTTCACAGATTCTTGGTTTACTCAATTCCAGTTGTCTTTACCTACCCTCTCATGTCCATATGCTGGACATAATCATCATTCATAATTTCTATACTTCTGACACCTTAAACTCTAGTACTACTTACTAATCACTATATCCTACCTTTTAATATCTTTCTTTCATCTCTCTTCACTAAAATTATTATATGATCTAATAGACACCTCAAGTAATTGACTCTCTATTTTCCCTATCAATGATATCCTGTCCTCATTTCCTTTCTCATCTGCAAGTTCATAACTTTACCACGTTTTGCCAATACACTCAAACTTCTATCCTTCTTGACTATTTTATCCTCTTGCTTGGCTGCATTCAAACTTAATTTTCTTTAACTTTTTTTTTTTTCCTATTTCACCTTGGTATGCCAATCACAGCTAACAAAACTAGCATATCTCTAAGTATATGTGCCTCTACAAACTCCAGTCCTACAGCCTCAATTTGGATTTCAGTGCTATCCAGAAGTGCTCCACATATCCCTCATTGGTTCTCTCTCCCCTTTAACCCAGTCATTATTTCAGACATGCACTTCTGTCCTTAAGTCCTCTGCCTTCATAAAATGACTTCATTTCCTACTTGTCAGAGAAAACAGAGACCAGAACATGGGATTCCCTAAAGTTCCTCTCCCTATCGTCACAGCACTATCTGTATTTGCACTCATCATTACAATCATCCCTAGAAGTTCAGCGGGATGGGAGACCTCCCCTTTCAAATCTAAATCCTTCATACATGTTCTGAAACCTCCCTCCCATTCTATTACTTCAAGAACTTGCTCCTTAAATTGTCCTCTTTCCTCCCTCGATCTTTGACATTTCACTATCCACTGGCTTTTTCATCATAGTTAATAAACAGGATGGAGATTATTTGATCATTGTTTTCACAATCGAGTTTTAAATTTTTTAATGTTTATTTATTGTTGAGAGACAGAGAGAGACAGCGCATGAGCAGGGGAGGAGCAGAGAGAGAGGGAGACACAGAATCCCAAGCAGGCTCCAGGCTCTGAGCTGCCAGCACAGAGCCTGATGTGAGGCTCAAACCCACAAACCATGAGATCGTGAGACGGTGACCTGAGCCGAAGTTGGCTGCTTAACCGACTGAGCCACCCAGGCGCCCCCACAACCGAGTTTTTCAAATAATTGTCTCATTTATATGCACTTTTTTTTTCATCTTTCCGTTCCATCTTCAACCTTTTGTAGACTACAGCCCTCCCATCCCTATAGTAAAATGGCTCCAGCCGAGGCAAACTCCAGCAGATACTTTCAATTTTTATATTATTTGAATTCTTCATCAATTGATACTTACTAACATTGATTCTGTGACACAAATTTCTTGTGGTTGTCATACAATGTTGCTAGTAGTTCTCAATCTCTTATGCTGGCTTTTCTTTCTCCTAACTGCCCCTGACATATTAGCCTTTCCTGTGGTGGGCTTTATTTTTAGCTCATTCTCATTTCACTTTATACACACTTGTTGCCTGAGCTCAGCCAGGTCTTTAGCTTTAACAACCACCTATAGGCTGATGATTTGAAAAACCAAATCTGATCTTGCTCCTAACCTGTAGACCTACACTTTCTGCTGCTTCTAAGACACTCTTCAGGCACATCAAACTGTGTGTGCAAAATAAATGTCTCCCCATTTTTATTTTATTCTCCTTCCTCCAAATCTGTTTATCTTTTTTATGTTTTTTTTTTCTATCTTAACAAATAGCAATACCAGCCACATAGTCCAAGTAAAAATTTTGGAGTAATTTTTTATTACTTCTTATCATTATCCTTCATCCACTCAGCTGCCAAGTCCTACTTCCTATTTATCACTTGGATTTGCCCTCCTCTCTATTCCTATTATCAGTGGCTTAATTCTAAGTATTGTTACATCAATAAAATTAGATTACAGCTAAATTTCTTAACTGCTTTGTCCCCTTTCCTACTTAAATTAATCTCAGCAGTGCTCCCAAAGTGATATATCTCAAATACAAACCTGATTCTATCACTTCCCTGCTTTAAATTCTTCAAGCAGCCCCAAATGACCAAAGAATATAATCCAGACCTCTTAGCATATCACTCAAGGCCCTTCATAATTTGACTCTTGACATTCCCTTCTTTAGCTTCTTCGCTATGAAGACCTTACACTTCATTAAATCCAGTCACTCACTGACCTTTGAATGGATCATATTTTCTCATATCTCCCTAATGTCACACATACTTGTTTCTTTTGTATTTTATTTTATCTTATTTTATTTTATTTTAGTTTACTTTACTTTAATTCCAGTATGGTTGCTATACAGTGTTATATTAGTTTCAGGTGTACAATACAGTGATTCAACAATTACATACATCACCCAGTGCTCATCATGTGTTCACTTATTTAGAATTTTGAAGTATCAGGTCTAGAATACCCTGAAACTGGTCTACTGTTTTTCATCCTTAAATGCCCAGTTTAAGTCACTTCTATGTGAAGTCTCACTGAATTTTCTGTATTTAGTTAATTACCCATTTGGGATCTCTCATTTCACCCTGAAATATCATCATAACACTCTTTACATGCATTATAAGATTGATTACTCATACACATACTCCATCCATCTATAACCTCCCTAAAGACAGGAACTATGCCCTCTTATTCATTTTCCTATCTCCAACATCTAGTACAACTCCTGAAACACAGTGGGTATTTAGTAAGTGTATGTTGGATTAATAGATCGAATTTACTTATCACAGCAAAAGCCTTCCCTTGGGTTTTTATTACAAAAAAAAAACGGAATTTGATTTGATTTTCCTCCCCCAAAAAGACATATTTTTAAGATTATAACATATTCATTATTTTTTCAGAGTTCCCATCTTCCTTTTATTCTCATCCTGTGCCCGTATTGTTTAAATGGCTATGTGTGTGGAATGGTGGTAGTCTCCCTTTTCGAATTTGTCACATTAAATGGTATATAAAAGAGCCTGGGGGCAGTGGGTGGGAGTGAAATCCTCTGGCAGGATTTAGCTTGGCATGTACACCTGTTTTCCAAGGCAGACTTGGGCCAGTTGGAAAACAAACAACCTATCCCAATTGTTTTGGCTGTTAAGGATGGTAAATAACTTCCTTGTTATAACTCCCCTGTGATGTTTAAAAACTCCCTATCTGCAAATATTAGGTTCATATATTGAAAATCATGACAGTAACCCCCCTTTGGTACAATTAAAGAAAGATCTCAAGGCAAGAGGCTGAGAGGATGAATCTCTGGGAAAAGGTCTGGGACAGAAAGAAACACACACACACACACACACACACACACACACACAGGTGAGGGCACAGGCATTTTATCAAAGGGAATGCCCACTACCATGAGATTTTAAAAAGGCAGCAGCCAGCATAAAGTTTAAAAGAGTCCTCAAGAAGGTGCATGAACTTGTGGAGTGTGTGTAGACATGGTGAGTCTTATCAGGATGCTGAAGTATGCAACAGCCACAAGTAGAAAATGTGGCTTAGAGTTTGCTGGCACTAAATCAAACATCAATGGGGATACAAGTTTTTTTTCCCTGTAGTCTTCACAGCTTATCCCTTATCCCTGAGTTAGCACGGCAACCTACCAGGTTTCATGTAAGTAAGCTTATGCTTGAGAAGGACCAAATTTGCAAAGCCAACTCAAAATAACTAGGCCAGTAATTATTAGAGTTTCCTGAAAGATAATACAGAGATGGTCACTGCAGGCAGAAGGAAACAGACAGGAGAAGAAATCAGCCAGGGTCCAAGGAATCTCTTAGAGTACCTTGTAATATTATTTATCATTTTGGTTTGTCCTATCTGTTGAAATATTCTGAAGACCTTCCCTGTATCTCCTGCAGCAGAAGGTCCCCTTTAAGGCACAAACTTTACCTTGAGATGTCAATAGACAGTCCAATGCTAATCTTTTATCAGGTATCATAGCAGCTAAAGATATTCATGCCACATTAAGAGCTTCTAAGGTTTAAGTTGCTTGATATATATGGTCTTCCAGAAGTCATGACATTGTATGGGTGGCCTCTATGAATTGAGCTTGTGCTAACAAATTGTAAATACCCAAACATGTGCCTGTTACACCAAAGATTGTGATGAGACCCAAAATAATAGATAAAAAGATAGTTTATTACTTTTTTGTATGGGAAGGCTAGATGTGAAAAGTGGATTTTCTAGTTGGATATAGGGAAACCTGAGTACTACATATGCATACAACAAAGGTCAATTTGCATAGGGTAGATGCGGAGGAATGAAGGAGTACAATATATGACCCTGATGAACAAGTGGTACCACATGAGAGCAAGTAGCCCAAGAGCGCTTGAAAGGTAAAGTTTCTGGTGGGAAAATTTAGATCAGTGCAGACATGTAAGGGCCAAGTAGTCTTAATGGAGGGACGTGGCTATGTATAATATTGATTTATGGTGGGAGGCAGGAAGAGTGTTTAATTCCATGAAAGGAATGTTAATGAGGTAAGGAGAATGCTGGGAAGAGATGCAGGGACCAGAGGGGGAGAGGATGATAAGTAGTAAGTATGGATATTGAACATCTCCAAGAAGACTGGAATTAATTACATAAGTAGTCGTCCAGGCTGGAGCACTAGGTAGCAGGCCCATCATTGCTAGATGTTTAGTTCTTAGGTGACATGCTGTTACATAGATATTGTCCAACAGATCTAAAAACATAGAAAGTGGTGATGATAACTGAGAAATAGTGGACAGTGATCTGTGGGTTGTTAGACAAGGGAAAATCATAGTTGCTGCAGTTGTGGGGGGGTCACAATGGGAAGTGATGTGGGTGTAGTTATAGGGATGGTTTCATTCCTAGGTCCCAATTGTTAAGCACAGTAGAGTCTTAGGATTTTGTGAATGGATAATTTCCTTTCAGGTACCAGGAAGGGAAATTAAATGGCGTGGCACCAGTTGGAGTAAATCAACTAATTTAAAGGCTGTTAGCTTGCACAAAGAGGGCACGCGTGAAGGTGGAAAAGAGTGGGTCAAGAACAAATATAAATGATATACCTGGAATTCCTTGAAGCATCAGGGATAGATAATGGAGACTGCCAATAAGCTTTTGTTCCTCACAAGGTGTCTTTATCTTGTATAAGAGAGGATCTGAAATTACAGGGACATAGACAAGCAAGATGGGTGGGATCTTCAATTAAGCAGTCAACAATAACCATGGTGGCATTTGTATGTAGGTAGGGAACAGAACCCTTATATATTGAAAAGAGATGGAAAGGAGAGAGAAAAGAGGGCAGTTGGGAAAATTATAGGGCATCCAGATGGTCATCCAGGTGAGGTGGAAGAGCCAAGGGTTGAGTTTAGAAACAGAGAAGAGGTTAGAATCTTTACTTGGTGGGTTTTGGCATGGGACTGTAGTGGCAGAACATCTTAGAGAATCAACATGGAGGCTTGAACTGCCAAGTTATGCTGAGATCAGTAGTTATCTAATTGGTAGGTTTATAGTCTTTGAACACCGGGGTGCCTGTGGGAAGCCCAGGGCAGCTTTTAGGAACGTTTCGTATGTTCAGCTGGTGCTTGTTCATTCAGACAGATTAGAAAATGTGGAGGTAGAAAGGAGAAAACAGTATCACAAATAAGCATCACATCCAATCACCGTTCTGAGTATGTCCTTCCAGACACCTTTTCCATAGAACATGACTGCATTGCTCATAGCTGCTTCCTTCCTTCCATGGCTGTTGGGTTAAGACTGTTACTTCTGAGGTGACAGTCATTGTCTGTGTCATTGTCTGTTATTGGCTTGTGGATGATACCTGTAAGGACTCTATGTGGTAGAGGCTGGGAACTCCTGACATGAATCCTGAGCTAGCTTCAAGACCTTGAGGCAAAGTTATAAATTTGAAAAATTATTACAAAAGTGGCTGAGTATTTTCCTTTTGCCCCCCCCACCCAGGAGTTACAGTGTAATTTTTATGGAGAAACTGTGAACTACTTGAACATTTCAAACAATTGAGATAAAAAGGAGCCCAAGTATTTTGGCATTGAGTTGAAAGTAAAATTCCAGATTCAAGCCACAAGCCAAGTAAGGTACAGAGAGGACAAGCAGAACCACAATGCCTCACATTTTTGGGCCTTTGGCATATAGTCTCTTGTGTGCTAGGGGTGCCTGTTTATTATAATGAGAGTCACATTCATTGTCATCTTGGATCCTGTAGTGGCTCCTCATTTGATATCACTGAAATGAGGTGGATCCAGAGCTTGTATCCTATTTAATGATGCTGACTCTTTGTACTCCCAAGTATTCATAGTATTCCCAAGTTGGAATATGTTGTCTCCACAATCTGAAGTGGTCTGTCAGCTTGGTCATGTATCCAAACTGATGGTGGATAGATGAAAATGATGTAATGTGTCTTCTGTTTTCATAGTGTTGTTTCAATATGCCTAAGCTACTATACCCCTAAACACTTCACTGATACGAATTTGTGATGGGTTTATCTCCCACTCTCTGGAGCATATGTGTTTTACTAAGGACTCTAATGTACCTGCTAGTTTTTTCTCATATGATCCAATTAACATGATATCATCTATACAGTAAAACAAAAGGATGTTTTGCAGAATGTCCACACGTTCCACATCTCTTCAGACTATGTTGTAACACAATGTGAGTATTAACATGTACCTGGGACAAAGTCACAAATTAATATGTTGTTTAAATCATGTGAATGTAAACTGCATCTGGACCTTTTTCATGGTTAAGATGAGAAAAAATACATTTGTTAGAACAATAGCCACATAGCATGTACTTGAAGCCATGTTAATCTGCTCTAGCAAAGATATAACACTCAACACAGAAGCTGCAATTGGAGCTAATAACTTATTTCAGGTTGTGGTAGTTTACTTTCTTCTTTCATAATGCCTCTGGTCCAGATTTATGAATAAAATGGAAAAATGAGGGGTGCCTATGTGGCTCAGTAGGTTAAGAGTCTGACTTCAACTCAGGTTATGATCTCGCGATTCGTGAGTTCAAGCCCCGCATTCGAGCCCTGCCTTGGGCTCTGTGCTAACAGCCCAGAGACTAGAGCCTGCTTTGGATTCTGTGTATGTGTCTCTCTCTCTGCCTCTCCCCTGCTCACACTCTGTCTCTTACTCTCTGTCTCCCTCAAGAATAAACATTTAAAAAAATGGAAAATTATGGGAAACGTTATTTAAGTCCATCATCCTTTAAGTCTTTAAGGTGGCAACAAATTTCTGCCACTCTCCACTGGATTTTGTATGCTTTTTTATTTGGTGTCTTGACTGAAATGTAGAGCTTCAAAGGCTTCCCCTTGGATTTCCCTAGAATGATAACTTTTTCCTCACAGGCTAAGGAACAAATGTGGAGGTTCTGCCACTTTTTATTTATATCCATTTTAACTATATATTTGTGGATCAGGAAGATGACAAGCAGATTATATCATGGAGATTATTAGAATATCAGTGAGCCAGATATGGACAAACTCATTAGAACTGCAATGAGTCCGCCTGGGCTAATTCATATGCTCCCTTGCCAACAGAAGACCATGAATAGGCTTCAGGCCTTCAGACATCAATGTCAACTAGAGTCCTAGGTCCCAAAGCTAAAAATGCCCCCAGTGCACAGTTAGCTAAGGAAATGGCCGTAGGTCCCTTTGGAAAAAGACCAAGAACCATTAATATATAAACTTGCTATAGAGTTGCAGTGTCCTTCTTTCAGTGTACCTGATATCTGTGTTATCCCTGCAGGCTGACAAGATAATATACTCAGGGGAGTAAATCTGTTGGATTAAATGCTAAAGGGGGAGTCAGCAGGTATGTGCCCCATATTCAGACCCATCAGTTTTTGTAGCATATGAGGTAGGTCAAATCCTCTCTCACCATGTTCAGTGCCTAATAAATTCCAACTCTTATCTTACAGTGAATTAAATGTCCCACGGTGCCTTTGAGTAATTTTGGAATACAAGGCCCATAAAAATATTTAGACCCTCACCCAAGCATTCTAGAATGGAATTTTTATTTTATTTTTTATAAAAAGGTTTATTTAAAAATTTTTAATGTCAGTATAGCTAACACACTATATTACATTAGTTTCAGGTGTACAGTACAATGATTCAACAATTCTATACATGACCCACTGCTCATCATGACAAGTGCACTCTTTAATCTCCATTACCTATTTAACCCATTCCTCCATGCACTTACCTTCTGGTAACCATCATTTTGTTCTCTAGAGTTAGGAGTCTGTTTCTTGGTTTGTCTTTTTCACTCTCTTTTTTTCCCTTTGCTCTTTTGTTTTGTGTCTTAAATTCCACATATAAGCAAAATTATGTGGTACTTATCTTTCTGTGACTTATTCCACTTAGTATTATACTCTCTAGCTCCATCTACATCATTGCAAATGGTTAGATTTCATTCTTTTTGTGGATGAAAAATCTTCCATTATATAATACACTACTTCTTTATCCATTCATCTATCAATGGATACATGGGCTGTTTCCATAATTTGTCTATTGTAGATAATGCTGCTATAAATATCTCTGTGCATGTATCCCTTAGAATTAGTGTTTTTGTGTTTTTTGGGTAAATAGTAGTGCCATTACTGGATCTTAGGATAGTTCTATTTTTAATTTTTTGAGGACTCTTCATACCATTTTCCACACTGGTTGCACCAAGTTGCATTCCTACCAACAATGCATAATGGTTTATTTTTTTCTAATGTTTATTTATTTCGAGAGAGAGAGAGACAGAAGGGGAGGGACAGAGAGAGGGAGAGAGACAATCCCAAGCAGGCCCTGTGCTGACAGCAGGACTCAATCTCACAAACTAGGAGATCATGACCTGAGCCAAAATCAACAGTCAGAGGCTCAACCAACTGAACCACCCAGGCACCCCATAGTGTTTCTTTTTCTCCACATTCTCGAAACACTTGTTTCTTGTGTTTTTGATTTTGAACCATTCTGACAGGCGTAAGCTGGTATCTCATTGTAGTTTTGGTTTGCATTTCCCGATGGTGAGTGATATTGAGCATCTCTTTACATGCCTGTTGGCCATCTGGGTGTCATCTTTGGAGAAATGTCTGTTCAAGCCTTCTGCCCATTTTTTAACAGGATTATTTGTTTTTGGGGGGTGTTAAGGTATATACTTTTTTCTATATTTTGAATACTAATGCTTTATTGGATATGTCATTTACAAATATTTTCTCCCATTCCATAGGTTGCCTTTTAGTTTTGTTGATTGTTTCCTTTGCTGTGCAGATATTTATTTTGATGTAGTCTCAATAGTTTATTTTTGCTTTTATTTCCCTTGTCTCAGGAGACATATCTAGAAAAATGATGCTATGGCTAATGTGAGAGACTTTACTGCCTATGCTGTCTTCCAGTATTTGTATGGTTTAAGGTCTCACATTTAGGTCTTTAATCCATTTTTATTTTATTTTTGTGTATAGTGTAATAAAGTGGTCCAATTTCATTCTTTTGCATGTAGCTGACCAGTTTTTGCAACACAATTTGTTGAATAGACTGTCTTTTTACCATTGGATATTCTTTCCTGCTTTGTCAAAGATTAATTGACCATATAATTGTGAGTTTATTTGGGGGTTTTCCACTCTGTTCCATTGATCTATTTTTATGCCAGTACCATATTCTTTTGATTACTACAGCTTTGTACTGCAACTTGAATTTCGGAATTGTGATGCATCCAGCTTTGCTTTTCTTCTTCAAGATTGCTTTGGCTATTCTTTTGTGGTTCCCTACAAATTTGAGGATTGTTTGCTTTGTATCTGTGAAAAAAGACTGTTGGTATTTTGATGGGGATTGCATTGAATGTATAGATTGCTTTGGGTGGAATAGACATTTTAACAATATTTGTTCTTTTAATCCATGAGCATGGAATATCTTTGTATTTGTTTGTATCATCTTCAATTTCCTTCATTAGTGTGTTATAGTTTTCAGAGTACAGGTCATTCACCAATTTGCTTAAGTTTATTCCTAGACATCTTATTATTTTTGATGCAATTATAAATGGGATTGTTTTCTTAATTTCTCTTTCTGGTGTTTCATTTTTAGTGTATAGAAATGCAACAGATTTCTGCAAATGGATTTTGTATCCTGTGATTTTACTGAATTTATTTATCAATTCTAGTAGTTTTTTGGTGGAGTCTTTCAGGTTTTCTCTATATAGAATCATGTCATGTGAAAATTATAAAACTTTGACTTCTTCCTTATCAATTTGGACATCTTTTATTCCTTTTTGTTGTTTTATTGCTGTGGCTGGGACTTCCAGTAGTATGTTGAATAAAAGTGGTGAGAGTGGACATCCTTGTCTGGCTCTGACCTTAGTGGGAAAGCTCTCAGTTTTTCTCCATTGAGTAGAATGTTCACTGTGGATTTTTCAGATATGGCCTTTATTATGTTGAGGTATGTTCCCTCCAAACCTACTTGATTGAAGGTTTTATCATAAATGGATATTGTACTTTGTCAAATGCTTTTTCTGCATCTATTGAAATGATCATAGGGTTTTTGCCCTTTCTCTTACTGATGTGATGTATCACATTGATTGATTTGTGAATATTGAACCACCCTCGCATGTTGGGAATAAATCCCACTTGATCATAATTAATGATTTTTTAATGTCTCGTTGAATTCAGTTTGCTAGTATTTTGTTGAGGATTTTTGCATCTATGTTTATCAGAGATACTGGTCTGTAGTTCTCTTTTTTCTGTGGTATCTTCATCTGGTTTGGGTATCAGGTTAGTACTGGTCTCATAGAATGAATTTGGAAGTTTTCCTTATTCTTCTATTGTTTGCAATAATTTGAGAAGATTAGTTATTAACTCTTTTTTAAGTGTTTGGTAGAATTCACTTTGAGGCATTCTGTTCCTGGACTTTATTGGGATTTTTTTTTTAATTTTTTTTTCAACCTTTTTTATTTATTTTTGGGACAGAGAGAGACAGAGCATGAACGGGGGAGGGGCAGAGAGAGAGGGAGACACAGAATCGGAAACAGGCTCCAGGCTCCGAGCCATCAGCCCAGAGCCCGACGCGGGGCTCGAACTCACAGACCGCGAGATCGTGACCTGGCTGAAGTCGGACGCTTAACCGACTGCGCCACCCAGGCGCCCCGATTTTTTTTTTTTTTGATTACTGATTCAATCTCAGTACTGATTCAATTCAGCCTGTTCAAATTTTCTATTACTTTCTGTTTCAGTTTTGGTAGGTTATATATTTCTAGAAATTATCCATTTCTTCTAGGTTGTCTAATTTATTAGCAAATTCTTGTTCATATTCTCTTGCACTCATTTGTATTTCTGTGGTGTTGTTATTCCTCCTCTTTCATTTGCGATTTTGTTTGAGTCTTCTCTCTCCCTCCTTCTCTTTCTGTCTCTCTCTCTCTCTCTCTCTCTCTCTTGCTGATGAGTCTAATTAGAAGTTTATCAATTTTGTTAACTTTTTCTTTTATTTTTATTTTTTTTTAACATTTATTTATTTTTGAGACAGAGAGAGACAGAGCATGAACAGGGGAGGGGCAGAGAGAGAGGGAGACTCAGAATCTGAAACAGGCTCCAGGCTCTGAGCTGTCAGCACAGAGCCCGACGCGGGGCTCGAACTCACAGACCGTGAGATCATGACCTGAGCCGAAGTCAGACGCTTAACCGACCAAGCCACCCAGGCGCCCCTCAATTTTGTTAACTTTTTCAAAGAACGTGCTCCTGGTTTCATCGATCTGTTATACTGCTTTTTAGTTTCTATATCTTTATTATTAATAAATCTAAACAAATAATTTCTAATCTTTATTATTTCCTTCTGTTGTTTTTTGGGTTTTGTTTCTTTTTCTAGCTCCTTTAGGTGTAAGGTTAGGTTATTTATTTGGAATTTTTCTTGCTTCTTTTTTTTTAAATCTGATATTTTAGATTTACTTATTTATTTACTTACTTACTTTATTTATTTATTTATTTATTTATTTATTTATTTAAATTCAAGTTAGTTAACATACAGTGTAGTATTGGTTTCAGGAGCAGATCCCAGTGATTCATCACTTACATATAACACACAGTGCTCATCCCAACAAATGCCCTCCTTAATGCCCATCACCCATTTAGCCCATTCCCCCCCACACCTCCCCTCCAGGAACCCTCAGTTAGTTCTTTGTATTTAAGAGTCTCTTATGGCTTCCATCCCTCTCTGTTTTTATCTTATTTTTTCTGCCCTTACCCTAGGTTCATCTGTTGTGTTTCTTAAATTCCACATATGAGTGAAATAATATGATATTTGTCTTTCTCTGACTGACTTATTTCGCTTAGCTTAATACATTCTAGTTCCAACCATTTTGTTGCAAATGGCAAGATTTCATTCTTGTTGGTTGCCAAGTAATATCATATATATATATATATATATATATATATATATATGTGCGCCAAGTAATATCATGTATATATATGTATATGCGCCAAGTAATATCATATATATATATATATATATATATATATATATATATATATGATATGTATGACATCTTCTTTATCCATTCATCAGTAGATGGACATTTGGGCTATTTCCATAATTTGGCTATTGTTGATAGTGCTGCTATAAACATTGGGGCACATGTGCCCCTTCCAATCAGCATTTTTGTATCCTTTGGATAAACACCTAGTAGTACAATTACTGGGTCGTAAGGTAGTTCTGACATAAGCCTGTATTGCTATAAACTTTCCTCTTGGAACCATTTTTGCTGAATCCCAAAGGTTTTGGACTGTTGTGTTTTCATTTTTGTTTGTTTCCGTGTACTTTTTTTATTTCTTCCTTGATTTCTTGGTTGACTCATTCATTGTTTAGTAGCATGCTATTTAACCTCCATGTATTTGTGGTCTTTCCAGATTTTTTCTTGTGGTTGACTTAGTTTCATAGCATTGTAGTCGGAAAAGATGCATGGTATGACTTCAATCTTTTGTGATCTAATATGTGATCTATTCTGGAACATGTTCCATGTGCACTTGAAAGGAATGTGTATTCTGCTGTTTTAGAATGGAATGTTCTGAATATATGTGTTAAATCCATCTGGTCCAGTGTGCTGTGTAAAGTCACTGCTTCCTTGTTGACTTTTTGTTTGGATGACCTGTCCACTGATGTAAGCAGGGTGTTAATGTTATTATATCACTATTGATTAGTTTCTTTACCTTTATTATTAACAGTTTTATGTATTTTGGTGCTTTCATGTTGGGTGCATAAATATTTATGATTGTTACATCTTCTTGGTGGATAGTCCCCTTTATCATATAGTGTCCTTCTTTGTGTTTCTTTTTAGTTTCTATATCTTTATTATTAATAAATAATAAAGTCTTTGTTTTATGTCTCTTTTGTCTGATATAAGTATTGCTACTCTGGCTTTATTTTCAAATCCATTTGCATGGTAAATATATCTCTATCCCCTCACTTTCAATGTGCAGGTGTCTTTAAGTCTGAAATGCATCTATTGTAGGCTGGATACCAATGACTCTTGTTTCTTTATCCACTCTGTCACCCTGTGTCTTTTGATTGGAGCATTTACTCTATTTACACTCAAAGTAATTATTGATAGATATATTTATTGTCATCTTGTTACTTGTTTTTTGTTTGTTCTGTGATCCTTTCTTCTCTTTCTTTCATGGTTTGTTAGTTTTCTTTAGTGATATACTTGGATTCCTTTTTCTTTATTCTTTGCCTATCTACTAATGGTTTTTGATTTGTGGTTACTATTAAGTTTGTATATAAAATCTGTATATAGAAGTCTATATTAAGTTGATGGTTGCTTAAGTTCAAACCTCTTCTTTTCTCCTCTCTCCTCCCAAAAAATTTAGGTATATGGTGTTATATTTTACAAACTTTTATTTTGTGAATCCCTTGAATTATTTTTGTAGAAATACCTATTTTTGTTGATTTTGTGTTTTCTACTTTTCATACTCTGACTTATGGCCTTTCTTTTCCACTCAAAGTGTCCCTTTTAATATTTTTTATAGGGGTGGTTTAATGGTCATGAACTATAGTTTTTGTTTATCTGGGAAACTCTTATCTCCCCTTCTATTCTGAATGATAACCTTGCTGGATAGAGCATTCTTGGCTACAGATTTTTTTCTTTTCAGTACTTTGAATACATCATGCCACTTCTTTCTTGCCTGCAAACTTTCTGCTGAAAAATTAGAAACAAGTGTTTACCTTGTGTATAACTGTCATCTTATCTCTTGCTACTTAAATTACTATGTATCTTGGTGTGGACCTCCTGGGGTTGGTTTTGTTGGGGGATCCCTGTTCCTCCTGGATCTAGATATCTGTTTCCTTCCAAAAGCTAAATACATTTTCAGCTATTATTTCTTCAAATAAATTTTGGGCTACCTTTTCTCTCTTCTTCTTCTGGGATCCCTAAATGTGAACGTTATTATGTTTAATGGAATCACTGAGCTAATAGTCCTTAAGTCTATTATCATTTTGCATAATTTTTTTTCTCTCACCTGCTGAGCTTGATTACTTTCCATGAGTCTGTCTTCCAGGTCACTAATTCATTCCTCTGCTTCCTCTAACTTGCTATTTATTCCATCCAATGTATTTTTAATTTCATTTATTGTGCTTTTCATCTCTAATTTGTTCTTTTTGTCTCTTTGTTAAGAGTCTCACTGATGTCCTCCATTTTTTTCCCAAGTCCAGTGAGTGTCTTTATGATCATTGTTTTAAATTCTCTATCAGGCATGTTACTAATATCCATTTCACTTAGGTCTCTTGCTGTGGTTTTGTCCTGTTCTTTCATTTGTGGCATATTCTTCTGTCTCCTCAGTTTGCCTAACTCTCTGTGTTTGTTTCTCAGTATTAGAAAAGGCAGTTCTGTCTCTTGCTTTTGAAAGTAGTGGGCAGAACATGCACTTTTAATTAGGTGGCACTTGTTCTTCTCCACAGGAAACATGTAGCTCTCAGGGAGACCTGGGCAAGCTTGGGCCACTCCACAAAGCAAGCACAGGTGGGCAGGTGGGAGCATGGTGCTGTAAGCTGTGCATACCAGTACTCCTCTACGAGGGATGCACAGCTGCTGTGAAGACCAGGGTGGTAGAATGAAGCTATTTTAGAGAAAATCTTTCCTGGAGAAAAGTTTTAATGAGTGACTGTATTAAAAGGGAATTCAAACACTTGATCTAGTCTATTCAGTACACACGCACACACACACACACACACACACACACACACACACACACCAGATGTCAAACTAAATTCTCAGACCCTTCTTGTAGGATAAAATCTTCTACAATCATGTTAAGTAGATCTATTAATCTACCTATCTAATCTATCTATATATGTAAAGAGAAAAGGAGAGAGAGAGAGAGAGAGAGCAAGTAGGGGAAAGGGGCAGAGGGAGAGAAAGAATCTTAAGCATTAAGCAGACCCCATGCTCAGAATGGGGCCCAACGTGGGGCTCAATCCTACTACCCTGAGATCATGACTGGAGCCAAAATCAAAATCAAGAGTCAAACACTCAACTAACTGAGCCACCTAAGCGATATGTGTGTGTGTGTGTGTGTGTGTGTGTGTGTGTGTATAATATTACATTATTATATATTATATCATTATATTATTATTATATATTTTATTTTATAGAGAGAGAACAAGTAGGGAAGAAGGCTAAATTTTTCTTTTAAATGCTTGTGTGAAGTAGTACTCTTTAGCAATAAATTAAAATGGCTACAGTGACATTTATTCTCACATTCTTTACATCCAGAAAATAATTATTAGCTGGGTGGTAAGATTAGTTCTAAAAGTTAAAAATCTTCTAATGCACACTGTTACTTGTGCAATTACATTTATTTAACTTCATTGTCACTTGAGTGGAGAGAATAGTCTCTAGCTGAAAGAACTCTAGATGAGACCTAAGCTGATATTTCTTAAAGTAAGAGCTGCATGGTGCTGTAAAGAGAATGGACAGCACAAAATATAAAAATCAGAGATCAGGAAAACACATGAAACAAGAGGGAATGAAGTGTGGAAATTGTTCCATGACTCCAAACTCCATTGGGTGATTGAGTGATGAATACCAAAATTTGTTCTTCCTTCAACCAATCATAGAAATTAAATTTATGTTATGGAAAACACTTTCCTATAGTTCTCAAGCATTGAGAACCTTCTGAAACTTTCTAGATATTTATGTAGCATAGGAGTCATTAAGAGTAATTTTGGCAGAGGTCTGGATACTAAATTATATGGTAGGATGTTGCCTTCAGACGCTCTGTAGACCAAAAAGAAAAGTTGTGTGTGTGTGTGTGTGTGTGTGTGTGTGTGTGTGTGATGGTGGTGGGGAGCAGAGAACAAGAAAGAGAATATATGAAGGTGTATACTGAAACAAATATTAGTCATACACAGATATATTTTCTGTAAAAGCTCTGTATAGCCTCCTTTCACTTAACTATATATTTGGCAACTTTTCATGTCAATACAAATTTACTTCTATAACATCAATTCCCAATTGATACATTCTATGCTATCATAATGTTATCTATAACCTTTACTGCTTAAACAATTAAGAAATATGTGAATTGTCTTATATTTTAGTTGTAACCCTGATTTGCTATACACTCTGTACTCAGTATTTTTATATATTCTCCACATATATTTTATGTTTGTATATAATTCAAATGCTATATCTATATGTTTATTTTTATTTATTTATTTATTTTTACTTGATCAGGCCTGAGACGGAGACCACAGTAATGTCTTTTTATTTATTTATTTATTTATTTATTTATTTATTTGTATTTATTTATTTATAATATGAAATTTATTGTCAAATTGGTTTCCATACAACACCCAGTGCTCATCCCAACAGGTGCCGTCCTCAATACCCATCATCCACCCACCTCTCCCTCCCACCCCCCATAAACCCTCAGTTTGTTCTCAGTTTGTAGGAGTCTCTTATGTTTTGGCTCCCTCCCTCTCTAACCATTATATTTATATGTATATATTTTTATTTAAAACTAAGTCTACTTAGATTCATTTTTATGCCAGTTACATTACTTATATGCCACTAAATCATGTTTTAATGTTCTGATGGCTTTAAGTATATTGTGTTTGATGATAAAATTTTAATTCCCCCATATTATTCTCCCAAAAAGCATATTATATTTCACTGTAAATATAATGAAAGGACCACTGGTAGGCTTTTTTTTTTTTAAGCTTATTTATTTATTTTGAGAGAGACAGAGACAGGACAAGTGGGGGAGGGGCAGAAATAGAGGAGAGAGTGAGAATCCCAAGCAGGCTTTGCGCTGCCAGCACAGAGCCTGATGCGGGGCTCAGACCCACGAAGCCACAAGACCATGACCTGAGCTGAAAGAGTCAGACGCTTAACTGACTGAGTCACCCAGGCACACTGGTATGCTTTTTTTAAGCTGATTTCTCAGATATGCAAAGATATATTCCTTTGTTTCTTTTTGGCATCTCTGAACTCCCCCTTAGACCTTTTCCACATGCCCCCACCTGCATCTTCTTTCTATTATTTGGGGAGTTGGTAGTTAAAACTTAGTTGAGGCAATACAGTGTCCTCCCTGTGGCCAAGTGATGGAAACGCATCATTTCAATCAGTAAAGTAAAAACAATGGAATAGTTAATTACATCAGTGAGGTTTAGTTTACATTTTTTAAATGGGATTAATGAGCCCAATATAACATCACTGGTGTGAGAAGATGAAAATTATGGAAAATGTCTAGCCTACAGCAGGCTTTCACCAATTGTTACTCTGTCACATCCCACCTCTTCTCTCCTGTGAAATAAATTACTTTGGCACTCACTTAGCATTACTGTCATAGAGAGCAATGGTAAGAGTTGGAAAGGAAAGTGCGCGCTCATTGTCATAATGTATGACTGAGATTTGGTGGAATATTTTTGTATTATGACATGTCACCAAATGGAGTTGGGGAATGGGGAAAAATTAACTAGCTACTTTTATTTCGTGCATTGTCCTCTCCCCTCTTTTTACTGTTTGATTGACACATAATTTTCCATGGAGCCTAAGAAGAAAGAATTAATTCCAAAATTTAATAAATATTTGTTAATGCACTGCTGGTGGGAATTCAAACTGGTGCAGACACTGTGGAAAGCAGTTTGGAGTTTCCTCAAAAAGTTAAAAATAGAACTACCTTATGATCCAGCAATTGCACTACTGGGTATTTACCCAAAGAATAAAGAGCACTAATTTAAAGTGATACATGCACCTGTATGTTTACAAGAGAATTATTTATAATAGCTAAATATGGAAGGAGCCCAAGTGTCCATCAATGGATGAATGGATAAAGAAGATATGGTAGAGGCACCTGGGTGGCTCAGTCAGTTAAGCATCAGGCTCTTGATTTCAGCTCAGGTCATGATTTCATGGTTTGTGAGTTTGAGTCCCACATTGGGTTCTGCAATGATAGTGCAGAGTCTGCTTGGGATTCACTCTCTCCCTCTCTCTCTCTCTGCCCTTCTTCCTCCTCCTCCTCCTCTCTCTCTCTCTCTCTCTCCCTCTAGTTAAATAAGTAAACTTTAAAAATATGATATATATATATATATATATATATATATATATAGGGAGAGAGGGAGAGAGAATGGAAAACTATTTGGCCATAAAAAAGGATGATATCTTACAATTTACAAAGACATGGATGGAGCTAGAGAGTATAATGCTAAACTAAATAAGTCAGTACAATTCATACAATTTGAATTCACTAATATGTGGAATTTGTGACACAAAATAAAACAATAAAGAGAAAAAGAGAGAGAGAGAGAGAGAGAGATCAAGAAACAGACTGTTAACTATAGACAACAAACTGATGTCTACCAGAGGGCAGATGGCTGGAGGGGATGGGTTAAATAGGTGATGGGGATTAAGGAGTGCACTTGTGATGAGCACAGGGTGACTTATGGAAGTGTTTGATCACTATATTGTACACCTGAAACTAATATAACACTGTAGGTTAACTAACTAGAATTAAAATGAAAAATAAATATTTATTCAGTGCTGTAGTCCAAAGACAAGAAATTATAACTACCACGCAGAGGTCAGGGGGCTGCAGAAAACCATTACTAATCTTACATGTCCTCAGAGCCTTTGGGTGCAAACTTGAGGAAGAATGCTAAAGCCACCACAGAAATTCATGTTTGATATCTTTTGGAATGCATATAAATAATGGGTTTTATCTCTATTTTATTTTATTTTTTAATATAAACTTTAGTTAGCACACAATGCCATATTGGTTTCAGGAGCAGAATTCAGTGATTCATTACCTACATGCAACACCCAGTGCTCATCAAAACAAAAGCCCACCTTTATACCCATCACCTATCTAGCCCATCTCCCACCCATAACCCTCCCTCAACCCTCAGTTTGTTCTCTATTGGTAAAGAGTCTCTTGTGGTTTGTTTTCCTCTCTTCTCTTTTGTCTCCCCCCTTACCATATGTTCATCTGGTTTGTTTTTTAAATTTGACATATGAGTGAAATCACATGGTATTTGTCTTTCTCTGATTGACTTATCTCACTTAGCATAATACATTCTAGCTCCAACCACTTCATTGAAAATTGCACGGTTTCATTCTCTTTGATGGCTGAGTAATATTCCAGTGTGTGTGTGTGTGTGTGTGTGTGTGTGTATACTATATATCTTTTATATCCATTCATCAGTAGATGGACATTTGGGCTTTCTCCATAATTTGGCTATTATTGATAATACTACTATAAACTTTAGGGTGCGTGTACCCCTTCAAATCTGTGTTTTTTAATAATTTGGGTAAATACCTAATAGTACAATTGCTTTATCATGGGGTAGTTCTATTTTTCGTTTTTTGAAAAACCTCCATTCCTTCTCCAGAGGGGGTGCCTGTGTGGCTCAGTTGGTTAAGCATCTGACTCCTGATCTCAGCTCACGTCTTGATCTCAGCTTTGTGAGTTCAAACTCTGCATTGGGCTCCATGGTGGGCATGGAGCCTACTTAAAAATAAATATTTAATTAGTTAATTAACTAATTAACTAAACAGAAACCTTTGAGGGAGAAGTAGGAGGACTCGTGGCTTTTCTCATCCCACTCTGTTTTTAAATGTCATGCAAATGTGTATCACTGGTAGGACCTAAACCATATACAGATCTTGCTGGCCAAGAAACCTAAGAAATGTAATTGATGGGCTTCCAGCTTCTGCAACACAGGGGAGTGCATAGAAGTGCTAGCTGACAATATCTGGAAACATCCTCTGAGTTCTATTCCTCTAAACTTTCTGATTTTTTAAAACACCAGATTTCCTATATTAAATATTCTGTTTATTTTTTTATTTTTTTAATGTTTATTTATTTTTGAGACAGGGAGAGACAGCATGAACAGGGGAGGGTCAGAGAGAGAGGCATACACAGAATCTGAAACAGGCTCCAGGCTCTGAGCTGTCAGTACAGAGCCCGACGCGGGGCTCGAACTCACGGACCGCGAGATCATGACCTGAGCTGAAGTCGGATGTTTAACTGACTGAGCCACCCAGGCGCCTCTAAATCTTCTGTTTAAAATACCTAGTGCAGTTTCTCTTTTGCTGTCTAAATCCTGAGTTATGTACACTCCTCAGAGATTCTGACTGAATAGTTCTTATAGAAGTGGACTGTGATCCATATTTTGAGAAGTAATGTTTTTGAGGGATTTCCTCCCCCCTACACACAGTATTGGAAGGAATAAAATTACACCCCCTCTTTATGCTTACCTTGTCCTATTGGCTATTTCAGTGGAACATTTCTTGTGTGTAATCTACCCAGTAATTTCTTTGGTAAGTAAACATTGCACTAACTTCCAGAACAACAGGATAGAAAATTAGAGAAATAATCCAACAACTCAGGTAATCTTGGGTAAATTACTGAACCACAAAAACAACAAAGATATGTTCCTAAGAGCCCAGCATCCCAAGTCTCCAAATTTGCTATTCAGCTCCAACCAGTTGTTTCCAGTCAGAAATGTACAGCCAATACCGCCAAATTTTCAAATGATTTTGAGAGATTTTTTTTTGGGGGGGGGGCGGTATGAAATGACCTTTTCAAATACTGACAAGGAAGTAAATAAACAAAACATATCTGTGGGCCAGACCTAGGGACTTAAGGATCTAGCCCTAGGAACAACTAGTTTGTGACCCTGGCCGTAGGACTAGAGCATGTGCTAGAGCATGAGGATTCAAAATGAAAAATGAAAAATTCAAAAATGAAACAAACTGTATTTTGTATCAAAATGGTCCCAAGCTATGGAGAAGAGAGGCACACAATACAAATATGCACAAGATATGGGTGCATCACAGAAGAGGGTGGAATTAAGTCGAAGTCGGACAGAACAGGTCACTGGTGGAAGTGATGTATTATTATCTGAGTTTCAAAGAGTGTGTAAGAGCCCCTAATGTGGGGAAAGTGCATTTCAGGAAGAGGGAGCAATACATACAACATTGCATAATGAAATGACAGTCTTCATAGGAATCTGTAAGAAATTTAGTATTGCTGAACCATAAAATAAAAGAGTGGTGAGGTAAGGGCAAGTGGAAGGGATTGAGATCAGAAGAAGTAAGACCCATAGATCAGAGGCCTTACTTCTAATGAGAGATAATGAAGACTTGAAATTGGGAAATGGAAGTGATACTGGAAAGGAGAGCATACACAAGCGAAAGTTTTGCACAGATGCACCAGGACACATATCCATCAACAGGGAAATGAATGGGATATTGCACAGCACTCAAAGTGAATGAACTACATCTACATGGATGAATTCTAGAAACAAATCATTTAGCGAAAGAAACAAGTCCCAAATTACTACATAGAAACAGATACAAATTGCTGTGAAATTTGAAAACAAAACTAAAAAACATTGTTTAGGCATGCATGTATGTGATAAGAATATATGTAAAAAGATCATGGTAATAAACATAAATCAAGATAATGGTTTCTTCAGCAGGGCAGTTTGGGGAAAATGTTGAGATTTAAATTATCAGTAATATTCTAGTTCTTTGGCTGGGTACCAGATTCACAGGTTTCTACTGAACGAAAATGTCATGAACGAAATGTCATGATTACGTACTCTGCTTATTTCTGCTCTTTGTACTTAGGGCTATGAGAATTAGCATTTTGGAGGTGGAATCAATTGGTTTCCAGTCATTTTGTTTTTTACCTTAAATTGGTTTTAAATCAGTTCCTCTAAGGGAAGAGGCCTCACTATGTGAGGCCCACGTGCTTTTACATCCCGCTCTTTTTACCCTTTGCCCTTGGCCCTGCTTCTCCTCCAAAGGGAAGAGGGTGACGCCAAGCAGTCGGTGAAGGGGGAGGGGCAGCCCGTGGATCTAAAGTGTTCCCATTGGTGTGGAGAAGGAGCTAGAACCAGGCTCGAGCTGTAGCGTGGAAAAGAGGGGCGAAGGGGGCGGAGCTAAGCGGGAGGCGGGGCTAAAAGAGCTTAACGAGAGCGAGGCGCAAGTGCAATTGTCCGCGCTTCGCTGCGATGGCGGCGGCGCCGGGCACAGTCACATTGCTGGCGGCGGAGTCTTCCCCTCAGGAAGCTACCGTCCCTGCCGCCTCCTCCTCCTACACCGCCTGCGCGGCGGCGGCGGCAGTGGCGGCAGTGATTGTGCCAGCCACCTCCACCCCTGCCAGCCCGCCTGCCGGTGGCTGTGGCGACGGCGGCGGCGGCTTTGGCGGCTCCACTATGGCGGCGGCGGGGAGGGGGGGCAGTAGTTTTAAAGTAGACACCCGCCCTTGCCTCAGAGAAGGTGAGTTCCCGTCCCGGGGTGTGGGGGCGGCCCCATCTCCTTCGCTGCCTCTCCAGCCCGTCCGCGATCCGACTGGGCGCGGTTCACCACCGCCCCCCCACCCCCCCCCCCCCACCTGCTGTGGCGCAGTAAAGGCCAAGCTCGCCCCGCCCCGCCGTAGTAGCCCCGAGTGTGCAAGATGGACCGAAGCAGAGAGGGTCTTCCCTACTTCTCCCCACACCCCCGAAAAGGATGGGGGGGGTCCCCAGGAAAAGGAGCTGCAGGTATTCACAAAGCAGGAGTTTGAAGGGAAGAAAAATACCACTTAGTTTCTCTCCCAACCAGGGCGCCTTAGTATGCTCTATAAAGTTGAGGTGTGATTTGGTAGAAAGGAGACAAGGTAGAGGTGCTGTGGAACTGGAGGGTCAGGGAAAGGGAAGGGGGACTGATGGAGAAAGGGGGCAGAGATAAAAGAGAAAACGCTGCAGAAATAAATAAGAGGGGGGAACTTCCTTTGGTGAAATTCAGCATCCTGCAGTGTAGAAACTTTGAATAGGATATTTAGAGAGGAGATTAGGAATTTGGGGAGGTTAGAGTGTATACATGAGCTTTAAAGTAGGAGCTGTTAGATTTTAGGGTCATAGGGTCCGGTGGAGGGGGTTGTGCTAAGAAGAGAGTAAAGGAAGCGTGGGAGAAGCACAGATTTCAGATACCACATTGGAGAGTTTTCTTTGGCTATTTGAGGGTGTGACCTTGTAGAGCAAGGTTTAGGGACCCATCTTTGAGATGGTTTTGATTTTAATAAGTGCTGTTGTACCTACCAACACATACTACTCCTAACATAAAAAAGAGATTTCTTGACTATTTCAGTATAAATGCTATTTAGTTCACACAAATACTATATACTAGTAAACAGCAAACTGTAAAATTTGCCATTGAGATGCATTTTAAAGCAGTATTTGGAAATGCTTCTTAGGTTGTAGAGACCAATTCCACTACAGAAGATCTCAGTAAAGCATTTTGCCATCGTAAATTTTGTAATTAATTTCCATTATTTGTGTGTTACCTTATGTGCTAACTTGCCTCCAAAGTGAACGACGTGGACACCAAAATGGAGTTTAAGTTCCTTTTCCTTAGAACACCCCATTAAAATTAGCCCATAAAAATGATTTTCTCTTCACATTCTTAAGTGATATATCCCTGTGTGCTATTTATTACCTTTCACACCTTTCACTTTGGGGGAATGGCAAAGCAGTAAAAAAATCCTTTACAATATTTGTCATAGACACATGACATAAATGCCACTTACTAAATATGGAAGTTAGAAATACACTGTGATATGGTGATGTCTTTGTATTTATTAACTCTCTTACTGAAGGCAACCTTGGAAAGATTCTACTGTCTTCAGTCAGCCTGGATTTGTACAGTTGTTTCGGGATGAAAATATGAAACCTGGATTTTTTTTTTTGTTTCTGTACCAAACTTTCTGTGTAACCGGAAAGAACGAGAGAACAGTTTTATAGGTGGTCAAGATCACAATTCAGTCTGGCTCTCATGGCCTTTTCACAGTAAGGTTTAGGACCAGTGTCTCATGCAGCAAATGGCTTTTTGCCTGTCTCTGTGACTGGATTGGTTATAGTATTTTTTAATTTATGCAGGTATTAATGGCTTTAAGAGGTATAAATTCATAATGTAGCACCCATACCCTGTCTACACTATTACTAACTGACAAAACAAGGAGAGCTCTAGCATAGAAGTCTGGTGCAGTGAACTTAGGTTCTGTTGTTTATCCATTAGATTTTGTGACCCTGAACAGATCACAAACTTCCTGGGTTTGGGTTTTGACATTTCTGAAATAGAGGTATTGAACCAGCCAGACTCTTAAGGTTGATTTCTGGTGTGACAGTATGAACCATGATTTTGCAGTTCTGCATTGATACATACTCTTAATGACATTTCCATGGCTGTGCACTAGAACAGTAATTCATAAGCCATAAGAAACTTTGACCGTAGTTATCACTTGACATTCAGTGAGTAATTAAATCTGTGTTGTTAGTGTTGAGACAATTTACTAAGCTATGAAAAAAACAAATATAATTGCTACCTAAAAATTATCTCTTACTATTTCATTTTAGGTAAATATCCTTAATTACGTGTTCACTCCAAACCAAAACGTTTACCTTTCCACTTAATGAAAGATAAATATGTAATATAGTACACTGTCCAAAGCACTATTACATCGTAAAATATTTTTGTTTGGATATTTCTAAAGACTATAAATGGTTGCCAGTTATAAGATACTGGATAAAAGAGAAGAGAGAAAAATGTTTCTTGATGGTGTGCCAGTATTTTTTGCTTTTTTTTTGTTTTGTTTTTAAGCCCTGGTTAGGAGATTACTCTAAAAGGTGACAAAGAATTGTCAAGATTCCAGTTGTTATAAGTATACTCCAGATAGAACCATTAAAAGTCGTTTAATAAAGCATTTGGTGATCTTTTTTCAACTATAGTCAACACTCCTAAGGATCTCATCTGTCTTGGGGTTGGTAATGAGCAAATGACAGTGGAGATTAAAAATTGCCAAGCAGGGAAGATTAGAAGTTTCAAAAGTTACAACTGGGGAATTGGGCAATAAACTTAAAAACAAAACAACAAACAAAACAAATGCCAGGTGAATGGATATGACAAAACATACCTGCCTAGAATTCATGGTAAAGGGAGTCATGAGATTTTGTAGGACACTTCATGTTTAATGGCTCAAAAAAGGAATTTTCACCCAATATTGATGTTCCAATGTTATCATAGTAAACATCAAAACAAAAATAAACAAAAACGCTCTTGTTTGTTTACCTCTTCATTTAAAAAAATAAATTATTAAGTGAATTCTGTTTTAGATTGGAGGACATGCTGGCTTTTTATTTAGTTAATAATCCATTTGTACAGTAATTACCTAACAATTACCTTTGTCTCCATATTATTCAGTGAAGTTTCAAGTCCATCATAAGAAAACCTAGTTAATGGCCTTTCCTTCATTTATTGGAGAATTGTTTATTGAACTCCTGTGTGTGTGTCACTATGCTCAGTGATGAGGATACAGTTGAATTAGACACAGCTGTATTAAAGAACTCTAGATTAAAGAAGTCAATAGTATTGCTTGATAGTGAAATTATAAAATGAATAAATAAATAATTGGGGAAAATGCAATCTTAAATATCATTTGTCAGACTCTTAAACTATCAGGGCCCTCCCATTGTTTATTATAAATCTGCATTCTACCCATGGTGTCTTATATATTATAGGTACACTAAAACACATTATAAATCTAATGTTGGTATCTAGGAAGGAATAATTAGCAAACTGTTAGAGTTAACATTTATTCTTTGCATTTGTTAGGGTAGGAATGTCTGGAGAGAGGTTAATGACCACTTGTTAGTTTCTGATCTTCTGTCTCTATGCGTCTTTAGGTGTCAATATGTGACAATATTGACTAAGCCTGCCCCTTCATGTATTAATCACATATTTGTTTGGATTTGAACCTTGATTCTTTTCCATGTGAAACCAATCTTGGAGATCCATTCACATTTACTAACCTATTGGAATGAATGGCATGGTGACTTTCTGATGCAATGTAGCTGTCATGGGATCAAGTAAATTAGTGGATTTACACAGGACTTGAATTCAGTTTGTAACTTCACAAGCAGGCAGGACTCCGGAGCTAACTAGCCACAGAGTGCTTATAATTATGAAGGTCACATATTTCGTTTAAAGACAAAGTAAATATTAAACTTATAACTACTATTCCCAGTTATTTTATTAATTACATTACATTTTGTAATTATTAATATGTTATAGGAAAGCCTTCATTATTTTTTATTGTGAGAATCTGTGTAAAACACCCAAAACTTGCTAAACTTATAAGTCAGGTACTAATCTTATAAACTGAGAAAATAAAGATACTAGATAGCATTATAACTGGGTGTTCATAATGCTTACAGGTACACATCTGCACTTCTAGCACAAATAATATTTCTGAAAACTCCTTAAGTGGGTTGTGACATTTAGGGGAAACAGTGTTAAAATACCTTGGCAAGGTTAACATGGTCCATTTTCCACTATAACTTAGTGTTGAGCTCTGTTCATCTTTCCTTTATATGAATGGTATTAAAAGATCACAAAGGTCGGAGCTCCTGGGTGGCTCAGTTGGTTAAGCGTCCAATTTGGGCTCAGGTCATGATCTCACAGCTTGTGGGTTCTAGCCCCGCATCAGGCTGTGTGCTGACATCTTAGAGCCTGGAGCCTGCTTAGGATTCTGTGTCTCCCTTTATCTCTGCCCCTCTCTCTCTCTTAAAAATAAATAAAATGTTTTAAAAAGTTAAAAAAATTGCAAAGGTCAAGTCAGCTATTTAAAAAATGCTTTTAAATCAAGAACGCTTGAGGGAGGCTATCTCAAAAGGTGCAGTCATGGAGAATACAGCACGTATGCTCTTTGCAGAATTAAAATGATGATTTCTTGGATTTATTAATAGCTGACTTTAAATCTGTGACTGAGATTTATATTATTGCAGCCAACTCTTTTGAGTTTTTCATTCTTGTCACTTTATTAAAATAGGATGCAAAGACATGAGAAAGAATTAAATATGGCCTTTTGTAGCAACGTGGATGGAACTGGAGAGTGCTATGCTAAGTGAAATAAGTCATACAAAGAAAGACAGATACCATATGTTTTCACTCTTATGTGGATCCTGAGAAACTTAACAGAAGACCATGGGGGAGGGGAAGGAAAAAAGAAAAAGAGAGGGAGACAACCAAACCATAAGAGACTCTTAAAAACTGAGAATAAATTGAGGGTTGATGGGGGGTGGGAGGGAGGGGAGGGTGGGTGATGGGTATTGAGGAGGGCACCTGTTGGGATGAGCACTAGGTGTTGTATGGAAACCAATTTGACAATAAATTTCATATTTAAAAAATAGGATGCAAAGAGTTTTTTACAATGTTAGATTTTTTTTTTTTGCATCAAGATCAGTTGGACTATGTAATTCCCACCTCAACAAAGCATTAAAGCAGTTAATAGCTAGTTATTGCCATAAACATCTGATGGGTTATCTTGAGGAATAAATTTGGTGTTTGGTACAACTAAATCTAATTGTCATGCAAGTAAGATTCATTTTATGAAATGTAGCCGTTTATAGAGTGATCTAATTTGAATAAGCTTAAATTTATCAGGGTAACCAAGTAACATTTAATTCTAGTGAAAGCAAAGTTCTCTTACTTAGAACTGAAGGATGTTATAATCTTCCTTTCCTCAGAGATCCTGTGTGGTTTTTAATTTCATTAGCAAGGGTGGACCAAATTGTAGGCATAGACTCATCATTTTTGTCTGACTCAAGCCATAATTGTTTTTCTTTTATCACAAAAATGTATTTCATCCTAAGTTGTCTGGTGTTATCTAGTAGTATTAGGAAAAAGTTTCAAATAGGATAATTTTGATTTCACACTCAATTGCACTTTTGTATACAGAGGTTAATGGTATTTTATAAAACTTTAGCATAATAATGCAGCTATTTGGAGTAGACACAATCCAACAATGGTCTCTACAAAAATGAGTTTCTAGGAAGTAAATCCTCTTTGCTTTTTATATTATCAAAGGTAGGTACTCTGGAACAAGCTGAATTGAATATTTTTATGTCAACATGGGGGATTTTAATCCATAGAATGTGAATTATTCATCCTTACATTTGTGTTTCACTTACTTAAAAACATCTCTCAGCTATTACTAATGCCTCTCCTTAAACTTCTGGAACTTTTTCATAGTCCAAATCTACCTGAATCTAGAATCATATATTTTAAATTTTAGCTTTCCCAATCCTTTATTTTCTATAATCTCTCTGGGCCTTAGCTTCCTTATTTTGAAATGAGGACATTAGACTAAATCAGCTATAAACTAGAGGCAGTTTTGCCCCACAAGGGATATGTGTTAATGTCTGGAGATATTTTTTGGTTTTGACAACTGGAAAATGCTGCCAATTTCTAGTTGGTAGAGGCTGGGGGATGCTGCTAAATGTCTTACAGTGAATGGAACAACCCCTCATAACAATGAATTATCTGGCCCAAAGTGACAATAGTGCCAAGAGTGAGAAATGTTGGACTAGATTATCTCTAAAATTACTCTGATCTGAAATAAACTGACTATATATAATACTAAGTAAAAATTTCAGCTTCTGCATTAGTAAACGAGCATATTTTATCAAGTGACTTTGTGTGCCGAACATTTTTTTAAAATTTTTGTTTCATTTATTATTCACCACATCCTGGGAGAGACAGTATATTTCTTTACTTTTTAGATGAAAAAACTGGCTCCAAGTGGTTAAATAATTTGCTGAAGGGTATATAGTTAGAGATCCAGATGGGATTTGGATATGTTTGACCAACTCAAAAGCTTATTTTTTTTCCCTACTACCCAGTATTATAGGTCATAGTTTTTCGCCCCATTCCAAATTATTACGAAAGCTTTGCTTTCTCAAGTCATGTAAACACTTCTTGTAGGAAGGAAATAAAAAGACTAAACACTTTCACTAATAGAAATTTAGTTGATTCTCTCACTAAAGGCTAAAGTCATGTATAAATATAGTAAAATTGTAAAAGCACCAAATACATGAACTTTCTTCTCAGATCCTGTTTATAATTTGTCACAAAACCATTCTTTGATTTAAAATAACCCTCATAATTGTTATTCAAGAGAGGATCACTTACGTTATAGTAGCAAAACAAAGGTTTATTACTTACGCATTTTCCTCTGAGGGATGGGTTGACTCTGCAGGGGAACTCCCCTTCAGGGAGAAGAAGGTGCTTTTGTCTTTTATTTTAACACTTTCAGTATTTTGTTTCTTATTAAACTGCCATTTTAAGCATTTTTAAGTGTGCAACTCAGTGCCATTAGGTACATCCACATTGTTAGGCAACCTTCACCCCTGCCCATCTCCAGAAATCTTTCATCATCCCAAACTAGAACTCTGTACCTGTAGGTTATAGTTTTGTTATATGACCATCTTTCTCCAATCTAAAGAACTTTATGAGGTGTCTAATTTCTGTAAAATAACATATTTATAAGCTATGCTTAATTTTTTAACAGTTGGCAACCTGAAGAAGTGTACCATTTATTGTGACCACAGAGGACAGCATTGCAAAGCAGTTTTACTCTCTTACACTTTGAATAGAAATGGAACCATGCATTAAACATTGGTTTTATCTTTTCCATATCCTGTCGGTTTAAGCCTTCACTCCTTTATCAGCCTTAGGTTCTCTTCCCATTTTGAACCTAGTTTTTGATAGTACTTTCTTATTCCTCATGGCTTTTTTTTAAATTTTTTTAACCTTTATTTATTTTTGAGACAGAGAGAGACAGAGCATGAATGGGGGAGGGTCAGAGAGAGGGAGACACAGAATCTGAAACAGGCTCCGGGCTCTGAGCTGGCAGCACAGAGCCCGATGCGGGGCTCGAACTCACGGACCATGAGATCATGACCTGAGCTGAAGTCAGACGCTTAACTGACTGAGCCACCCAGGCGCCCCCCTCATGGCTTTTTTTAATGTTAAAACACAAAGAAATGTTATCAGCATGAGAAGCTTCTGTATGTTTCAAAGACAGTATATCCCAGTCCATATTTGAGAGCACAGCATTGTATCATTAAGATCTCGCTATCAAGCTACCTAAACCGGGCTTTGATTCTGAGTATAAAATCTTGTTCCCCTATCCATATTTTTTTTCCAAGTTTATGATGGCATAAAATCCAAATATGTCAAGCAATAAAGAACAAGTGAGAAGTACTATGCTAGGAATATTAGAACAACATGTCTATGATTAACTGGGAGGGATTTAAGTTCCCATGTTCAAAACTTTATTTGCTGCAGATGAGGGATGAAATCACACATCACAGCATTTAATTTTGTCATTTGATATTCTAATGTGTAATCTATTTATATTTTTAGCCATAGCTTTCCTAACTTATAACTAAATGAGATTGAAAGATGCAGGACCATTTGCCATGAATTTGTTGTATTCATTGTCAGGAAAGAAAACTGAGCCACTTATATCTATATTATAACAAAAATTATACTATAATTTGCTTAAAGCAATTTGACATTAGCTATGATGACTAAAACATTATATTTGGTAATAGAAATTCTGTGTATGTTTTTGCAAAGAAATACTTTGGAGAGAACCAATTTTAGGGTTAGGACAAAGATAAGGAAATGCAAATAATGGAGGAGTAGGGGCAAAATATTAGGACCTTTTGAATTTTTAGGCCCTAAACTCTGTATAACTATGTAGCTGTTTAAAACTTCAAATCATCTTTTGTGTTTCCTGATAGACTTATTATTTGGAAGCGGCTAAGATATTTGGACCCTTCTATAAGAATACCACCAAAATTTTGCTTCTCTCTGTATTTCTCTCTAAAATATAACATTTTTTTTTTGGTGACTATCAACCCATATATGGTCAAGTACAAGAGAAACTTTAGAAATGGAAATCTGAAAGGTGGAATATGTTATTAATCATAAGCTAGTTAATAGCAGGGTAAAGACTGTCATGCAGTCTCTCTCATTCTGGTGCTTTTTAAAACTCTTAATGCTTTTGGAATTAAGAATCGGTGTGAAGCCCATATTTAACAACCAACCAATAAAAATATATTTGTTTCATCCACGTTGCTACAAAAGGCCATATTTCATTTTTTCTCATTGCCATGTAGTATTCCATTGTGTATATAAACCAATTTGACAGTAAATTTCATATATTAAAAAATAAATAAAAAAAATATATTTGTTTCAAATTCTAAACAGTTTATGAAGAGAAAAGATGTGAAGAGAGTACAAAGAAGAAAAAAGAAAAAGGGGGAGATACAAATTGCCGAGTTTCTTCAGGTATTCATTCCTACCAGAACCAGTTCCAAAGACCCAGTTTTTTGTGAGAATACTTAACTTTAGTTCCTGGCATATAGTGAGTACACAATAAGCATTAGTTCCTGTTCCAGTCATCTTCCTCACAGCCAACATCATTTGTTCACATGACTCCTAATTTAACATCTACTCCCTGATGTTTGCCTGCCTTCTAGGTCTTCCCCCTAAGACAGGCTGAAAAACATCTGCACTATCTATAACCAATTACCTCTCCCACTTTCAGAATTTGCTATAGACCATTTACTTCTGAGAGTCCAAAAATCATGTCTCAAAAGTGGAGATAGGGATAGAGCAGGGTCCAAAGGAACATTTATTTAGCATCTCTTGTGAAGTAGACATGCATTTCTCATATATGCCAGACCTAGAGAGGAAGTTTCTCATTTAAGACTTTGGCCTTTTTAAAAACTAACTCTCAGGGATATCTTGGGCAGACTTAGATTGGAATCCTGGCTCTGATGCTTCCTGTGTAACTTTGGACAAATTGCTTGACCTTTCCAGGCCTCAGGTATTACCTTTAGAAAGTAGAGATCATCACATTCATATCAAATTTAGGGGAAATGCAGTTTGAAGAGAACTTGACAGTGTGGGATGCCCTCTGAAAAATAATATCCCATCATGTATAATTGTTGTCAGTAAGAAGCCACCTTCTACAAACCTCTTGTCTATAGATTCAGGATCTGAAAAGATCTTGATAGGCCAGAATTATTGGTAGAATCTAACAAAGGAAACTTAAATGAGACAACTCTAAGTGTATATTGGGTCTGGTTGGGGATCCATAAAAATTTCTATCTATATAACTATGTCCTGGAGTGACAGTTTAACAGCTCCAGGTGAAAAAGAAGCTTGTATTTTTTTCTAAATTTTTTAATGCTTACTTATTTTTGATAGAGAGAGAGAGACAGATTGAGAGTAAGGGAGGGGCAGAGAGAGAGGGAGACAGAATTGGAAGCAGGCTCCAGGCTTTGAGCTGTCAGCACGGAGCCTGATGTGGGGCTCAAACCCACGAACTGTGAGATCATGACCTGAGCAGAAGTCAGACGCTTAACTGACTGCCACCCGGGTGCCCCAAGAAGCTTGTATCTTTTAAATTTTTTTCTTAAAACAATTATCTTTATTCAAGTTAAGCACAAATTTATTATCATTGTGGGGATGGCTTATTTTTATTTTTTACTTAAATTTTAGTGAACATTCAGTATAATATTGGTTTCAGGAGTAGAATTGTTATTCATCATTTACTTACAACACCCAGTAGAAGCTTGTGTTTTACAAAAGTTAGCCTGTCATGAGTCAATAGTATGATGTGCCCACCAAAAAAATTGGTGAGGCTATCTTAGGCTATATTAATAGAAGAGAAATATTCAAAACAGAGAGGTGAATATACTTAACACTACTGAACTCTACACTTAAAAATGGTTACAGTGGTAAGTTTTATATTATGCATTTTTACTACAATAAAAAAATGAGGTGATGATCTCATTTTACTATTTTGTTATTGTGACCCCATTAGGGTGATTGTGCTTATGTTACACTTTATGAATTGCAGGATTTAGGTAAACAGTGAGAGCACTGGACATTCAGCTGGATGACAGAGCTGGGATCAGTTCACTAAAAGGCTAAGGCGGGGAGCAATAAAGATGTAATGGTTCTACTAAAATATTTGAGGATTGCCATTTTAGAAGAGGGATTATATTTACCATTCCTTCAAGGAATAGAACCACGACTAGTAGAAGCACTAAGACAGCATGGTCTGAGTCTGATCCCTGGATGAATGTTGGAACAGTTTCACCCGTGAACTTGTAAAAAACTGTACATTCTTGGTCCCCAACCCCAGAACAACTGTATAAGAAGTTTGGGGATGGGACCCCAAAATTAATCTTTTAACAGGCTTTCCAGATGATTCTGATGCACACTAAAGTTTGAGACCCCTACTCTCCAGGAAAACAAATTTCCATTCAACGAAAAAACACATGAAAATTTGGCTAGCAGCGATTCTCAACCTTCACTGTGCAACAGAATCACCTGGGAAACTTTAAAAAACAAAACAAACAGGGGCGCCTGGGTGGCGCAGTCGGTTAAGCGTCCGACTTCAGCCAGGTCACGATCTCGCGGTCCGTGGGTTCGAGCCCCGCGTCAGGCTCTGGGCTGATGGCTCGGAGCCTGGAGCCTGTTTCCGATTCTGTGTCTCCCTCTCTCTCTGCCCCTCCCCCGTTCATGCTCTGTCTCTCTCTGTCCCAAAAATAAATTAAAAACGTTGAAAAAAAAATTAAAAAAAAAAAAAAAAAAAACAAGAAAGTATGATGGGAAACCACTCCCAGAGATTCTGGTTAATTGATCTGGAGTGGTGTCTGGGTATTGGTATGTTTTAAAAACAACCTAAGTGACTTTAATGTGTAGCCAGGGTTCAGAACTACCTTGTGGAAGGTTGAACAGGATCACTAAGTAGGCAGTTCAAGAGATTACTTGGGGACCCTACTTAAAATTCAGATTCTTGGGGCACCTGAGTAGCTCAGTCAGTTAAGCGTCCGACTTCGGACCAGGTCATGATCTCACAGTTCATGGGTTCAAACCCTGTGTCAGGCTCTGTGCTGACAGCTCAGAGGCTGGAGCCTGCTTCAGGTTCTGTGTCTCCCTCTCTCTCTCTGCCCCTCCCTTGCTCATTCTCTGTCTCTCTCAGAAATAAATAAAAACACTAAAAAATAAATAAATAAAACTCAGATTCTTGGATTTCAACTCTGGAGATTTATATAGATAGTGCCAAGGAATACTTCTTTTCTTTCTTTTTTTCCTTTTTTTCTAAAATCTTTTCGGGTTTGACTAAAAGCAGTTAGCTTGATAAGTATCATTGTAGATGACCTGTATACCAATCAGCTTAGTCACCAAATAGGTATTGGACAGCCGTTACGTGTAAGGATCTAGCCTGTACTGTAGAGCAGTGATTCCCAACATGACTGATTATCAGAATTATATGGATTGGACTAACCACAGAGATTTTTTAATCCAGCATGTATGATGTTGAAAAACTGTGCATGTGAATTTGATGTGATACCCTGATTGAGAATAATTTTTACATGAAGATTTGTTCCTGAAATTTTGAACGCAAATTTAATAGTATTGAATTGATTGGGAAAGCATGCTGTTTAAAGAAAATTAGCATAAATCCTCCTATGTACATTTTAATGTGCATCAACACACATCTTTTTTAATTTCAGATTTTTCTGCATTTCAGTTTTGACTCACTGAAGTCAGAATATCAGCACACTCATATTACACTCGGAAATAATTTGCCATTGACAAGTAACTGTAGGTGAATTTATTGAATTTAATTAGGGCCAAAACTCCACTTCTTGCATCAGGAATAACATTGTATAAGCTTCAATGTGATAGATCTAAAAGCTTATCATATTCATAGCAAATTCTAATCTCAGGATTTAATGCCCTCTAGTTTTGACAGATATGCCTCTTACATCCATTCCTTCCTTTCTGTGCCTGCTGCCCCTCCTGAGGCTTCAAACCTCAATGACCCATTCCTGCAACTGATTCCTAATTCATATGCCCATTGTGAGCCACTTCTTTTCCCTTTTTGAATGCAAAATTCAATCCAAATGCCCTAGTGAAGACAATTATGATTTGGCCTCATGGCAACCTTTCAATTACTGTCTTTCATATACTTGCCTCTCCCCAAGACATTTATTCCAGTTTTTTTTTACCTGAATTATATACACCTTTTAAATCTTAGAACCTGTTGTGTTTAAATCAGAACCTGTTCTCTAGAAAGCTTTTCCAAAAGTCCTCAGCAGGAACACACTGTACCTTGTGTTTTATATCACTTCTGACATTTCATATGGGGATCATAGTTTTTTCTATACACTGGCTATACACTTACTAAAATTACTAAATTGTAAATTCCTTGAGATTAGGAATTATTTACTTGCTGTGTCACTTCCAACATGTGGATAGTTATGTACGTATAATAGAAAAATTCAAGAGAAACTTCCAGTTTTAGTTCCACCAAATAACAGATGTGACAAGTAATTTTGATTGTACTAAATCCCTATTTTCTAATCTTCAGAATATGTGAAATGCCACTTACCTCGCAGATTTGTTTTAAGGACTATAGGGGTAAGCTGTTGTTTTATTTGACACATAGAAGGCCTTCAATAGATGCTCAATATTTTTTCTTATCTCTTTCCAGAATCTACCATAGTACTTTGAAACTAACTTCAATAAATATCACAAAGCTAGGGGCGCCTGGGTAGCTCAGTCGGTTAAGCGGCCAACTTCGGCTCAGGTCATGATCTCACAGTTTGTGAGTTCGAGCCCCGTGTCAGGCACTGTGCTGACAGCTCAGAGCCTGGAGCCTGCTTCAGATTCTGTGTCTCCCTTTCTCTCTGACCCTCCCCCACTCACACTAGGTGTGTGTGTCTCTCTCTCTCTCTCAAAAATAAACAATCAAAAAATTATTTTAAATAAATAAATAAATAAATAAATAAATAAATAAATATCACAAAGTTAAATGATGCCTAAAGGCACTAATGGCCTGAACAAGGGTAGTGTTACAGGAAATGAAAAGGAAGAGATGGATATGAAATAATGTTATAAGCTAAAATTGATATGAAATAGTGTTTTTTCTGGGGAGAAGAAAGGCTGAGATTTTAAGCCTGGAATATTGTGCCATTTAATAAAGAAAAACAGACCAAGAACTTGTTTGAGGAAATGAGTCAAAGGCAGTACATCTAGGCAATACCATTCTAAAGAAAAAGGTAAAGGGGTGCCAGTAACTTCATGGGCTTCATGGAAATGATGTGGGGCACCAGTAATGAAACTCTAGGTTAAAATACTCAGACTTGGTATTTCCAAATTTGAGTGTCAGTTTCGAACACTGAGTACTGAGACTTGGGGAAATATGGAATTAAATAGTTCCAGATTTAATTCCATATTTAGGAGAGAAATGAGTGTTAAATTTTAGGAATTATTGAACCTCTAAATCAGTAGTTTCCTTTTGTCTTCTTAAAGGATACATTCTATCCATAATAAGTTATATTGCTGACAAATGAAATATTTACTAGTGAAAAATTTTAAAGGGAAATTTGAAATCTTACCAGCACACTCAGATTGCATATAATCGTTAATTCTGAAACAAGGGAAGTCCTGAAATGCATTTTAACCTCTTTATCTTGCTGAGTTTAGAGTCAAAGTTAGATAAATCATATATATTCTAAAGCAACCTAAAAAATTAAACTCAGAGGGGATGCTATCTATATATTACAGGGATAAATATTTAACTGTCAAGGCATTTCTGACATGTTCCTAATTACAGTTATTCTTTATTTTTTAAAGTAAAATTAACATACAGTGTTATATTAGTTGTAGATGTACTATATAATGATACAACAATTCTTTATATTTCTCAGTGCTCATCAAAATAAGTGTACTCTTAATGCTTTTTATCTATTTCACTCCTTCCCCCACCCACCTTTCCTCTGGAAACCACCAGTTTTTGAGCTGTATTTAAGAGTCTGTTTTTGGGTTTGTACCTTTTTTACTTTGTTCATTTGTTTTGTTTCTTAAATTCTATATATGAGTGAAATGGTATGGTATTTGTCTGTCTCTGACAGACTTATTTAACTTAGCATTCTACTTTCTAGATCCATCCATGTTGTTGCAGATGGCAAGATTTCATTCTTTTTTATGACTGAGTAATATTCCACATTTGAGTAAGATGTCACATCTTTTTTATCCACTCATCTATGGATGGACACTTGGGTTGCTTCTATATTTGACTGTTGTAAATAATGCTGCAGTAAGCATAGGGGTGCATGTATCTTTTCAAATTAGTGTTTTTGTTTTCTTTGGGTAAATACCCAGTGGTGGAATTAGTAGATCATATGGTAATTGTATGTTTAATTTTTGAGGAAGCTCCATACTGTTTTCCACAGTGACTGCACCAATGTTGCATTCCCACTGATAGCATATGAGGGTTCCTTTTTCTCCACATCCTCACCAACGCTTGTGATTTTTTTGTGTTTTTTATTTTAGCCATTCTGACAGGTATAATGACACTCATTGTGGTTTTAATTTCCATTGCCCTAATGATCAGTGATGTTAATTACAGTTATTCTTATCTTGGACAGTTTTTTAAATAAGCCTTTTTAGTGCATACAGTGATACTGAAAATTAAGCTTAGTTGAAGATATCCAAAATAACTTCTAAAATAAGTATATTTAAAAGCTTTTTTAAGTTTATTTATTTTGATAGAGAGAGAGAGAGAAAGAGAGAGAGAATGGGTGAGGGCCAGAGAGGGAGAGAGAATCCCAAGCTGGCTCCATGCTGTCAGCACAGAGCCCGAGGCGGGGCCAATCCCATGAACCAGGAGATCATGACCTAAGCTGAAATCAAGAGCCATATGCTTAACTGACTGAAATAGAAAGGCTTACATGTATTTTGCAAAAATTAAAAGAAGATAATTGAAAAGAATAAAATGTTAAATTTTCTCCCTTTGTTCCTTTTCTAACCCCATTTCCCAAAATTAACAACTTTTAAATTTAATTTATAACTTCTCATATTTTTTCTATGTGGTGTATATTTAATTTTTGTTAGTGTTGGGAATTTGATATATTTATTGTTCTACAATTTTTATCTATTTAATGTGTTATTGGCATTTCTCCATAAATATGTGGTATCAGCTTATTCATTTAAATACCAAATAGCAAGCAAAATTTGATGTTTTGTGATTTATACCCTATAGATAAGCTAATAAATTTTGTCAGAATACATTGCAGCTGTTAAGAACTTTTGATAGAAGTGTGAACCTCAAGTGTAAATGCAGAAAGTTTCAATATGTGTTATTAATACAGTGAGAAACACTATAGTATAATTTCTAGATGTTATTATATGTACATTATTTTATAGCTTTGAGGGGCTTGTGTGAGACATGTTTGGCCAGATGAACATGCTAGTTTAAAAAAAAAAACAATGGAGGATGTTTGCCTACCATCAGCAAAGTTAGTGGTTCCAAATTGTTTTTAGGTAACATTGGAGCCATAGCTCTAGACAGGTGATAGTCTTAAAACAATGCTTTTCTAAGAATTATCTACTGTAAAACAAAATTCCAAGGCTATTTTTTTTAATCCTGCCTTTCATTATTGGTGCCCTAGATCATTCTACGAATTTCATGAAGTTACCGATACCCCACATAACATAACTTTCCTTTTGGAATGGTATTGCTTAGACTTATCATACTAAATAAGTAACTCTTGCTGTATCAGACATTGGAAGCATACTTAATATACACATTTTATTTAAATTGCCTACTCGTTAAGCAAAAAGCTATTACTGTAGCCTCGCAAGTACTCAGATTTGAGGTGACACGTGAAATGAATGAAAATGATAACTTCTAAGTATTAATTAATGTGTCTCACTTCCCTTTATTTTATTCATAGATATGACTTGGAATGAACAGGAAAAGACTGAACTTTTTACAGATAACTTTTGTAATATATGTGGAGTGGTGCTACAGTTTGAATCACAAAGGATTTCACATTATGAGGTAGGATAAAAATAATGGGAATAGAATCTAATGTAGGCTTTTGAATGTGGCAGATAAACTTCATATTTTATCGTTTTTGGCTCTTATGAAAATCCTGTGAAGTAGATGGAATTATTTCCCTTTGATGGATGATGAGACTGGCTCAGAGAGGGACAGTAACTTTACTAGCTTAAGTTTGGGGAATTTGAGTTTAAAATATTTTTGATTCCGAGCTTCTTTTCTTTTATTTACACCATTCTGCCTCCCTTTGTATTCATCAAACCACTGTCTCTTCAAGTGCTTGTAGTAAATATAAGGGAGGCATTTTAAAGCTTGAGTAGGTAACTATTAATGTTAATCAAGGCGTATTATAAAACTCCAGAGTCTTTGTGTACAGTAAATGAAGGCTATAAAAACAAAATGAACCTGTCTTGCATTTGCATTTGACTTAGCCAACAGTTTTTTTTTAATGTTTGTTTTTATTTATTTGAGAGAGATAGAGACAGAGCCCGTGTGCACACACACATGCACACAAGCACAGAAGGGGCAGAGAGGGAGAGAGAGAATCCCAAACATGCTCTGTGCTGTCAGCGCAGAGCCCAACATAGGGCTCAGTCTCAAAGTATGAGATTATGAACTGAGCCAAAATCAAGAGTCAGATGCTTAACCGACTAAGCTGCTCAGTTTCCTCTTAACCAACATGTTTTTAAGCACAGAACCATAAAATTCTAAAACTAGAAGAAGGAATGTTTAATGTTCTTACTCCTTTGGTTTACTGATTAGAAAACTGAGTACCAGAGGGATCATGATTTTTCATAGCATCATTGGCATGACTAAGCTTAAAAATGATTCCTTCTTTCATGTCCAGTGTTCTTTTCTCTAATTTGGTGTTACCTCTCATTTCTATACAGTGAGCTATTGGATTTATTTCATATCTAGGGTCTGGGTTACTAAAAGTACTAGATAAATTTACTCTAAAAAATATAATGGCAGCTTTATTTTTTAAAACACATCTTGTCTTAGGGACGCCTTGTTGGCTCAGTCGGTTGAGCGTCTGACTTCGGCCTAGGTCATGATCTTGCTGTTTCCGAATTTGAGCCCTGTGTTGGGCTCTGTGCTGACAGCTCAGAGCCTGGAGCCTGTTTCAAATTCTGTGTCTCCCTCTCTCTCTCTGCCCTTCCCCAACTCACGCTCTGTCTCTCTCTTCCTCAAAAATAAAAATAAACATTAATTTTTTTTTTAAATGTCTCATTTTGTCCATTGCTAATATTATTGGTAGCTATATTTCCTTCTTACGTTGACTGGGATTCAATTACTGTAATGACAGGGAAATTTTGTTAGATGTGGATTGAGAGGACATACATTCAAGCTTTAACTCCATCACTGCTGTGTAACCCTGGGCAAGTCATTTTACCTCTCTGAGCATGTTCCTTGAACCTGCAAAATAGGGGTGGTAAAATCTCTCTTATTAAATGTGTGAGAATTAAATGAAATCAAATATGTGAGAGTGCCTAGTACATCTTCAGACCTCATAGTTCAAAGATTCAGAGTTAGTAAAGAGAGACACACAATCAAGGGGCTCTGTGATAACTGTGGTTAGAACCATTTGAATTTAAATGTGAAAAAAACAGCTTTTTATGGGCTTACGAAGTACTATTCAGTGTAGAAAATACACAAAATCATGAGAAAATCACATTCAGTTATAATTCTGTCACTTGTAGGTAACCATCACTTAACTTTTCTTTTGCTGATATGATTCCAGTATGCTTTCTGCACGTGCATACACACACACACACACACACACACACACACACATCTTAACAAAAGAGAATTGTATCTGTTGGTTTTTACTTGTTTTTTCATATAAGAGCATATTCTGGACAATCTGCCCTATCATTACATCTTTTTATTTTTTCTGTAATATTTTCATGGTGATAAGGCATTATGTAATGTTGTGGCTTTTTTATTAACAAATATTTATTGAGAACTTCCAGTATTTCAGAGCTTGGATTGTTAGGGGGATTAAATTATAAATAATATACTTTCCTTATTTTCATAGACTCTACAAATAATGCAGTCAATAAAAATGCACTGTAAAAAAAATGTATTATACTAAAAAGCAAACATAGATAAGTTTACACATTGTATGACTACAAAATGTTTGTTACTAGCCTATAATAAAAAGTTGGCACTTTATAAAATGAGATTGATATTTAAAACATTGCCAATTATAGTACTTTGAAAGTTTATATATTTTCAAAAAGACTGTTTTTTTTTAATAAAAACATTTTACAGAATTCTGAACCTTTGAAAAGCTATTCTACCCTGGAAAGTTTTGGGGAAAGCAAAGCTAAATTTCCTAAGAGCCAGGTTTGCTATTCACTATATTATGAAATAAGTACTTTTGAATGAATTGTTTTTCTTTAAAATTCCAAAATACATTTTTGAAACCCAATATGGTTTTAATAAGAATAGAAAATTGGCTATATATGTCTCTTAAAATTTCATTTATTATCATCAAATTTATTCTAGATTTTATAGGTTACGATTTTTTTCTTTTTTTCAAGTTTTTGTTTAACATATAGTGTAGTATTAGTTTCAGGGATAGAATTTAGCGATTTAACATTTACATACAACATTTGGTCGTCATCACAACAAGTGCACGCCTCAGTCCCCATCACCTATTTAACCTGTCCTCAACCCACCTCCCCTCTGGTAACCATTAATTTGATCTCTATAGTTAAAAGATCTCTCTCTCTCTCTCTCTCTTTTTTCCTTTTGCTTGTTTGTTTTGTTTCTTAAATTCCATATATGAGTGAATTCATATGGTATTTGTCTTTCTCTGACTTACTTATTTCATTTAACATTATACTCTCCAGCTTCATCCATGTCATTTCAAATGGCAAGATTTCATTTTTTTAATGGCTGAGTAATATTCCATTGTATATATATACCACTTCTTTTTTATCCATTCATCAGTCAATGGATACTTGGGCTGTTTCCATAATTTAGCTGTTATAGATAATGCTGTTATAAACATCTGGGTGCAGGTATCCCTTTGAATTAGTATTTTTGTATTCTTTGGATATATACCACTAGTGCAATTGTCGGACCACAGGGTACTTCTGTTTTTAACTTTTTGAGGAACTTCCATACTCTTTTCCATAGTGGCTGCACTAGTTTTCATTCCCATCAACAGTGCAAGAGGGTTCCCCTTTCTTCACATCCTCACCAGCATCTATTGTTTCCTGTGTTGTTGATTTTAGCTATTCTGACAGGTGTGAGATGATATCTCATTGTAGTTATGATTTGTATTTCCCTGATGATGAGTGATATTGAGCATCTTTTCATGTGTTTGCTGGCCATCTGGATATCTTCTTTGGAAAAAGTTCTATTCATGTCATCTGCCTATTTTTAAAAGAAAAGTTTTAATGTTTATTTTTGAGAGCGAGAGAGAGCGCGGGGGGAGGGGCAAAGAAGGAGACACAGAATCCAAAGCAAGCTCCAGGGTCTGAGCTGTCAGCACAGAATCCAACATGGGGCTCAGACTCACAAACTGTGAGATCACGACCTGAGCCGAAGTCAGATGCTTAACCCAACAGGCCACCGAGGCACCCCTCCTCTGCCCATTTTTTAATTGAATTACTCATTTTGGGGTGTTGAGTTTGATAAGTTCTTAATATATTTTGGATACAAACCATTTATCAGATATGTTATTTGCAAATATCTTCTCCCATTCTGCAGGTTGCCTGCATACTTTTTTTTGTTGATTGTTGATTGTTTCCTTTGCTGTGCAGAAGCTTTCTGTTTTGATGAATTTCCAATTGTTTATTTTTGCTCTTGTTTACCTTGCCTCAGGAGACCTATCTAGAAAGAAGTAGCTACAGCCCATATGAAAGAAGTTACTGCCTATGTTCTCCTCTAGGATTTTTATGGTTTCAGGTCTCATATTTAGTTGTTTAATCCATTTTGAATTTATTTTTGTGTATCATGTAAGAAAGTGGTCCAGTTTCATTTGCATGTTGCTGTCCAGTTTTCCCAAAGGACTCCACCTAAAAAACTGCTGTAACTGATAAACAAATTCAGTAAAGTCACAGGATACATAATCAACATTCAGAAATCTGTTACTTTTTTAAATTTTTTTAATGTTTATTTATTTTTGAGAGACAGAGAGAGAGAGTGTGTGTGCGGGGGAGGTGCAGAGAGAGAGAGAGAGAGACAGAATCAGAAATAGGCTCCAGGCTCTGAGCTGTCAACACAGAGCCCAATGCGGGGCTCAAACCCACGAACCATGAGATCATGACCTGAGCTGAAGTCAGATGCTTAACTGACTGAGCCACCCAGGCACCCCAAAATCTGTTACATTTCTATACACCAATAATGAAACAGCAGAAAGAGAAATTAAGGAATAAATTCATTTATAATTACACCAAAACCAGTAAGATACCTAGGAATTAATCTAACCAAAATGGGGAAAGACTTGTACTTTGAAAACTATAAAACACTGCTGAAATGAAGAGGACACAAAGAAATGGAAAGACATTCCATGTTCATGGATTTGAAGAACAAATATTGTTAAATGTCTATACTCCCCAAATCCATCTACACATTTAATGCAATCCTTATCAAAATACCAAAAACATTTTTCACAGAACTAGAACAAACAGTCCTAAAATTTATATGGAACCACAAGATACCTGGTGTGGTGAAAGCAATCTTGAAAAAGAAAAGCAAAGCTGGAGGTATCATCACTATTCCGGACTTCAAGTTATGTTACAAAGCTTTAGTGATCAAAACAGTACTGGGGCGCCTGAGTGCCTCAGTCAGTTAAGTCTCCGACTCTTGGTTTTGGCTCAGGTCATGATCTCACAGTTCATGAGTTTGAGCCCCACGTCAGGTTCTGCGCTGACAGCTGTAGAGCCTGCTTGGGATTCTCCGTCTCCCTCTCTCTTTGCCCCTCCCCTGTTCTCTATCTCTCTCTTAAAATAAATAAATAAATATTAAAAAAGAACAGTATGGTACTGGCACAAAAATGGACACATAGATCAATGGAACAGAATAGAAAACCCAGAAATAAATCTACAATTATACGGCCAATTAACCTTTGACAAAGAAGTTTTGAATTTTAATGATGTTGCAGTTATTAATATTTCCCTTTTTGTATATACTTATTTGTTTAAGCAACCATTTCTTGCACTTTTGTCATATAGATACTTCCCTCTATTTTCTTCTAATACCTTTAAAAGTTTTATTTAATATGTTAAGGTGTTAATCCATCTAGGATTGATTTTTGCATGTGGAGGAGGGTGTTGATGACATTTTTTCCATACAGAGAGCCAGGTGTCTCAGCACTGTTGATTTCACAGTCCATTCTTGCCCCATTGATTTGTAGTGACACTTCTTTCATATTCTAAATTTCATATATATGTTTGTTTTGTGGCTATTATTCTGTGTTATTGTATTGCTTTGTTTGCCTTTCTGTACAAGAGTTTTGCTTCATTGCTATAGCTTTAAAATAAAGATGTAGTCAGGAAAATTTATATGAAAAAAATCATAAAGGTAAAAGACAAATCACATATTGAGTGGTATTTATAGCCCATGTAGGTAACAAAAGATTAGTGTCTAGAATATATAAAGGACTATATATCAGTTAGAACAAGAAACAACCCAATAGAAAAATGGGAAAGTAATATGAACAGGCTATAGAAGAGATACTCAGCTTCACTAGTGATCATACAGGAAATGTAAGTTAAAGTGATGAGCTGTGTTATCAAAATCATCATGTCAAAAATTAAAATCTAATAGCACATAACACTTCAGGAGAATATACAAAGACAGAAACCTTTAAATTCACTGCATTTGGAGTTGTGGCTGCTGCAACATCTTTGGGGACAAATTTTATAATATATATTATAGTTAAATATCCTCAAATCTTGTAAGTCAAGAGAATTCTACTTCTAGGTATCTACTTTAAAAAAAGCCTTGGACATGTATATTAAGAAATGTGTTTACATGTATTCAATGGAGAAATGCTTTTAATAGCAAAATAAACAAATATAACTGCCTTCAATATATGACTAAACGGGTAACATATAGAGTAGAATATTATGCAGCATGTAACAGAAATGAATGAGAACTATCTGTACCAATATGGGTAAATCTTAAAAATATAATAGAGAGTTATAGAAAGCAAGTTAAAAAGGATATGAATATAATGGTTCTATTTTCATAAAAATTTTAAATGATGATAGTATATAATACCATTTATGGGTACATGCATATGTGGTAAAAGAGGAAAAGCATGAAATAAAATGATATAGATCAACTCTAAGACAGTGGTTACTAATGGGGAGAGAGTGAGGAGGAAGAGATTGTGGGCATGAGGAAGTAGAACTACATATGTGGTGGGTATGGGCTTCAGCTATATTATTTCCTGTGCTTTTCTATAAGATGGATATATTTCATAATTTAAAATTCTGTAGTGATTGTCTCACAGCATGTGCTCAGGAATATTAGTTTCCCTTCTACCACAACACCAATATTTTGTTATTCTTATATATTTTGTTACACATTTTTAGAGATTTTCCTAATCTCTAATATGCTTAATTAACCTTGAAGGGTTAAAATCTTCACATAAAAGAATTTGAGAGGTAGCCAGTGCAAAGTTGATATGACAGTTCCATGACATCATCAGGGACCTAGGTATTTTCTGTCTTTCTGTTTTGATGAGCTAGCTTTTGTCCTCAAGATCCCCCATAGTCCCAGATGACTGTTTGAACTCTGACCTTTCCATCTTAATTCCAGAAACAGGAGGGAAGAAGGCTGGAAGAGGGGCTCATCTCCCAGCCTGTTAAGGAGATTTCTCAGAAGTTCCACCGAACAGTTCAGATTATATCTTTTTGGCCAGAATCTAGTCATATGGTTACATTTTGCTGAAAGGGAAGCTGAAACATGCAGTCTTTTATCTGGGTATGTTGCCCAAGATGTGTAAGTAAGCAGAAGAAATTTGATACTGAGAAGCAACCAGGAGCCTGTTAAAAACAAGAACATAAAGTTATTGACCTCTAAATTATAGTATTATTTTCATTTTAACTGAGATTTAGAGATTTGAAAAAGCATGTGAAGCTCTTTCGTAAACTTGGTACACACCACATATATTACAACTCACAAATGCCATCCTGAAATTCAGAGAGGTGTAAATTTGGGGTGCCTCTGTCATTGAATGTACAAAGTCATATTATATCTTTTTTCAGAGTGAGAAACATGCTCAAAATGTTAGGTTTTATTCTCAAATTCATGGGGAACAAAACGAAGTGCCTGGTAAGAAAATGAAGATGGATGTTAAGAAATTTAAGGTAAGTGGCCTATATTGATGTCATAATTCTAAACTTTGAGTTATCAAATCATTCTAACAAGATTGTGCTTATTTCAACATTGTGCTTATTTCAGGTGCATAGGAGTAATGTAGTGGACAGAAACAAATTTTGTGATCTCTGCAACATGATATTTAGCTCTCCAGTTGTTGCTCAGTCTCACTATGTGGGAAAAGTCCATGCTAAAAAACTGAAGCAATTAATGGAGGAGCATGATCAGGTATCTCCATCAGGATTTCAGCCAGAGTTGGGTAAGGTTATATTCACCTCTTTAGCTTCCATACAGGGTCTCCCTGTCATTTTTTCCCAACCTGCTACCCATTTTTTAATTAGAGAGACTTTCACTCTGGAGCAATAACTGGATTCTTGTTCTTCTGCCCAGTAATCTCTTTCTGTGTCTTTGTCATTTAGTATGGAGATTGTAATTGCTAGCTGAATTTTAAGAAATGTTATGACCTTTCCTTTTCAGTTTATTAAATACAAATGAAAACAAGTTATTTGCTATGCTGCTATAAAGAAACAATAAAAAGCAGCCTGAGCTGTCCAGGTTCTAATCAAATCACAAAATCTTAGCTCCTTCTTACTTCTTCCCCTTGCCATCTATCAGTTTTTTTCTTTAGTACTTTCTAAAGCATTCTCTCACATGTTCAGACCAGTGTCTTCATCATAATATAGTTATGGTGTAGCATTTTCTGACTATAATTATAAGCAAAAGAAATACATACCTTATGGACTCTCCTTCAACCTTGATAGTTCACTGCTTTTTCCTCTGAATATAAAGAAAAAGTACCACCAACATTATCAATCAGTAATGAGCACTTATTTTATGCTAGATCCCAAAGATACAGAGAACTATAAAACATTGCCTCTTTCCTCCTTCCAGTGATGTTGAGTCACCAGCACATGAGATATCTATCACAAAGATCTCACTTCTGGCCTAAAGTGGAAGAGTATACCCTGGAAAAATCAAACTTGTGTTTTGAACAAAAAATGAGAACAAAAAATGAGATGATTAATCCTCTGCAATAAATAAGTTACCACATTCACACTAGCTTCAACACTTTAGGAATAAGGCATGCATAGCATGGAAAATTTAACAACGTTAATTTCCAACTCATATTGTAGGCCTCATACAGCATTAAAACATACTTTTATCTTAATAAATTAAATCAGAATTATTTTTAAACTTATTCTAGTATTTCTAATTTTTGCATATTTGTTTTTCTTCCTGTCGGTCCAAAGAGGGTTGGAATCAGTTTGTCCTACAATAGAAATTATCGTGTAAAGTCTTATTTTCAGTCCCCACAATTCATTAAATTGAGCTCAGAGAGGTTATGAAATATAAGAGCTCTGAAATAACTGTAATTATGGAAACATTATTGTATAGCCTTAAATAACTGCATAAATTTTATTTTGATACAAACACCACAAATCTGGACTGAATACACTTACTGTGCTACTCAGGAAAGGCACCAACTTAGAAGCTGGCACCCTCTGTTTTACCCTCACTAATTTCAAGAATCATCCTAAACTCTCATGCTTTCGTTTATTTTTCAAATTAATGTAATAAGCTAAAAGCTAATGCTGATATTCTTCCTTCCTGTACCTTTGTTGGAGAAACTTGGTGTCAGACTTGCATCCAAATTTTTGTTTTCACAGAAGGAAATTCTTTTTATTTTTTTTATTTTTTTTAATTTTTTTTCTTTTTTATTATTTTTTTTAATATATGAAATTTACTGTCAAATTGGTTTCCATACAACACCCAGTGCTCATCCCAAAAGGTGCCCTCCTCAATACCCATCACCCACCCTGCCCTCCCTCCCACCCCCCATCAACCCTCAGTTTGTTCTCAGTTTTTAACAGTCTCTTATGCTTTGGCTCTCTCCCACTCTAACCTCTTTTTTTTTTTTTCCTTCCCCTCCCCCATGGGTTTCTGTTACGTTTCTCAGGATCCACATAAGAGTGAAACCATATGGTATTGTCTTTCTCTGTATGGCTTATTTCACTTAGCATCACACTCTCCAGTTCCATCCACGTTGCTACAAAAGGCCATATTTCATTTTTTCTCATTGCCACGTAGTATTCCATTGTGTATATAAACCACAATTTCTTTATCCATTCATCAGTTGATGGACATTTAGGCTCTTTCCATAATTTGGCTATTGTTGAGAGTACTGCTATAAACATTGGGGTACAAGTGCCCCTATGCATCAGTACTCCTGTATCCCTTGGATAAATTCCTAGCAGTGCTATTGCTGGGTCATAGGGTAGGTCTATTTTTAATTTTCTGAGGAACCTCCACACTGCTTAGAAGGAAATTCTTTTTAACCTGAGTACCTTTATCCAACAGCCCTGTGAGGAAAAAGTCCAAAGATAGCAAGTTTTCAAAGAATTCTGAATTTCCCTAATACTTTATAATGAATGGAGATCTGATAGCTGAATACATGTTGATCACTTCTCATTACAACTATTTCAGCAGGTGTGCCTATTACTACTTCTGCAGAATCAACTTTTCTGAAGCCTCTTGCTGTCAAGCTTCCTCCAGGTGGGATTAAAGACAAGACTATGCCTTCCTCTTCCAGCAGTGCTTTGGATTTGAATAATCCAAACAAGTATTGCAAGCTCTGTCCTGCTTCCTTTAATAGTCCATTAATGGCCCAACAACATTATGTTGGGAAAAAACACAAAAGAAATGAAGCTAGGAAGAAGTTTGTAGACAAGATAAGAGAGAAACCTCTTCCAGCAAAATCAGATGCAAATGGTAAACAGTAAAAATATACCAAAACTCTTTCATAGAAAAGTTATATTTTATGAAACATATTGTCTTATGTATATATCATTTTACTCATATTGAGTAGTAGGTTGATAGTACTCATGGGATTACAGAATTTTAGATGAGTAAGGACTTCAGGGTCCATCTGTTGGTTTCTAGAAAATGAGACTCAGAAAAGTTTAGATGACCTTCATTAGTTATAGAATCGAGTACAGGTATTCCCATGGTCTCATGTTATGTCATAGGTACATAAGGAAGCATTTTTAATTAGTGACACTGTAGTTATATTATTTAGTTACTAAGTATGGTTTAAGTGTCTCTAAGGTACTAGGCTACTTATTCTTGGGAATACAAATGAGGGTATACCATTTTCCCTGAAGGAGCAAGTGTGTAAACTAGTTACGTTAATGATACTTCATTGTAAGAGGCTACAGGCATGAATTTTTGTGTACATATTTTTGGTAACCAGGGGAGTAAAACATGGTTCAGAAAATGTTCGTAGAGGAAGTATATGATTTAGATTTGTAGAAGTGGGAAGGAGAGAGTATTAACAAAGGAACTAGAAAGAGTGGCAAGAATTCAGGCACAATAAAGATTCTGATCCTGACTGAAGGAATCCACTTGCTCTTCTAACCATATTTTTTTTTTCATTTTTCCCCCACAGGCACCTTCTCACTACTAGTGTATTTTATTCGCGTTTCATATTCTCTCTTCCACCCACTTCTCTTCCTCCACTCACTGTTCTTTTTCAGTTATTTCCTTACTAGAACTTTTTGCTTCATGTGAAAATATTTATCACTCCCTCCTTAAAGCCCTAATCTTTGTCATATGTAACTCCTAAAGCTCTACTCTTCTTGTGTGTTTCTATTTCTTTTCTGTTTTCTTTGGGGCCTCTTTTTTTAATTCATTACCTAAATGTAGGTGTTCCTGTGGCTCCATTTTGCCCTCACTATACAAATATGATCTGATCTGTTACCCTGATTTCATCTTATCTGTATGCTTATGACCTTTCTGTCAAGCTTTGGACTCATATCCAACTGGCAGCTACTGCTTTACCTGAATACTTCATAGCCATTTCAATTCCATTCGTTCAAAGTAGAAACCTGTAGTTGACTGTGACTCCCCCAAAATTACCTTCTTCACTTTTTATATCTAATGAAGCACAAAGCTAAGACTGTTTTACCAGTTCCCTTATCTCTAGCCCTGCTTTTCCCACACTAGATCAGGCCCTCAACATCTCTCCTAGAGCTTTGCTACTCAAAGTGTGGTTTGTGACCAGCATCATTAGCATCATTTGCAAGAGTGTTAGAAAAAGAATCTCAGTCCTCACTGAAGACCTACTGAATCAGAAACTGCATTTTGGCAAGATCCCTAGATCATTTGTACTCAATAAATTTTGAGAAGCATTGTTCTAGAACATTGCCACAACCTCCTAACTACTCTCCCTGCCATCAGTTTTGTCTCCCCAAATCTACCCTTAATTTAACCACTAGAGTGTTTCACCTAAAGTGCACATCTTTCCGTGCCATTCCTCACTTTAAAACCCTCGATTGTTTCTCTATTTTCTGAGGATAAAAATCTAAGCTTCATAGCTCCTTGCCATCTTGTTCCTTCCTGCCTTCTCCAGGCGTATCCCCTCCTACTTCCTGCCATGATCTGTGTTAGGTCAGAACCTGCAAACTGCTTTTGGTTTCCAGAAACTATTACCCTATTTCTCATCTCTCTGCCCTTGTTCATGCTGCCGTTTTGTCTGAAACATCTTCTCTTCAATTCCTACTCATTCATTAACGTGCTACTTCCCTGGAAGCCTTTTCACTTCCTTCAAGACTTATCTTCTGTGCTTCCTTAGCCTGTGTGTCTAATTTTCTCTGTATGTGTCTTTATCCCCCACCAGAATGTAAGGTCTTTGAGGGTAAGGACTTCATCTAACTTGTCTGTATTTCAAGTGTTAAAGATAGAAACTGGCACAGATTAGGCCTACCTCAGTAGAGATTAGTTTAATATATGAATCCGTGCACTATTAATTTTGATATGTTGAGTGCTAACCTATGCTTATAGTATTTAAGTTTCCTAATTAATATGATTCAACATATCCCAAAAAGTTACATAGAGACCTGTGTTTCTATCTAGGATTTTGAAGAATGTTGTCTTAGACAAGTGTAGAAATAGAAGTGGTAGGGCTTCATAAAGTAGTAGATGTTTGGAGAAATGCCAAACTTTTACTTGTTACAGTATTTTTCCTATTGCTGGGGTGATGATATCTGAAATAAGTACCTTCTAATTTAATGGCTAGAATTAGGTAAAATTGGAACTGAGTCAGTTATGAGAAGTGTGTGTACTCTGGTCACTTCTAAAGGGAGGGTCATGTTAGCACTCTCAAATTTCAAGGTTATTAGTATAAGAGAAGAAAGATTTTGGTGAAATTTTCATCTGGCCAGGGAGGGAGTGCTGACCACTAGCATAATAGAACAAATTTTCCTTACTACTTTGACTATTCCATTTTAAGAAGAGTAAATATTTGAGGATTTAAAAACTGGCTGAAGAATTTAAATTAGCTAGTGAGAATTTCAAAGAACAGAACAGAAACCCATATTATAAGCAATCAAGTGGTAAGACAAAAACAACTTGACATGTGACACCTTAATTATTTCACTTATCACCCATTTCACCCTTCTTTCTGTCTCTGCCTTATTTTCCATCCACTTTGTATGTGTTCCTACTATACCTAATCTCTGTCTTTTTTCATCATTCTCACTGCTTTCCTCATGTCCCTCATCCAGCCCAGATCTTATTAGCACAGGGATGGCTACCATAACGATATGGAACTAAAGTATGTATGCATTTTTTACTTATTGTATTTGTTTTGTTTATTTTACTAATTTGTAGCCTCGTTATTGCACTTAGATGTCTCACCTTCACCTGTACCTCAATATATCTAAAATGGAATTAATAATCTTCTCTAAAACCAACTTTAATTTCCCAAGATTCCGGCCTTTACCAGTAGTACCACTATTTATTAGTCACCTACATTTGAATCTTTGAGGGCATCTTCGACTACTGAATTTTGCTACATCCTGTCCATCAGCAAGTCTTATCAAGTCTTATTAGAACTATTTTTCCTTCCTGTACCCTTCCATTACGTTTGCACTACCATAATTTCACATTCCCAATTCTGTAACAACCTTTTGGAAGGCTTTACTTATACCTCATTGTTATTCTCTCCCTAGTAGCAAGAATTCAACCCTAGATCAGTTCCACAGTCCACCTTTTCTACTTTTATATTCAGAATACTGGGTGATGCTATGGAAAGTTTTGTAAAGCTACAGATTGGGTACCTTGAAAGTCTTGGAATCCAACCTCTATGGACTTGAAGTCCTACTTAATCTTTACCTTCCTCTTCACTCTTCTCTCAGCAATGGTATTAAAACCTGCCCCACTCTCCAAGACTCTCTTCCACTCTTCTACATTTCCCCTTCTCACACCCTTCAGGTAAACTTATATCCCACATTCAATCAGTCACTAAGTTATGCCAATTTTAATGGTATATTTCACCAATCTCCCTGTTCCATCTGTTCTAGCCCATGCCTTCCTTATCTCTTGCCTGGCCTAGTATATTTACATAAATGTGGTTTCCTTGCTTTAAGGTTTGTTACTCTCAAATTTATCCTCCATATTGCAGCTAGAGGAGAGATTTGTCTCAAACACACAGCTGACTATGTCACTTACTACTTAAAGCATTTCAAGTTTTCACAATACACAGGATAAAAAGTCTAGGCTCCTTAGCATAACATATACATCTCTCTGACCTGACACCCTTTTGCCTCTCCATCTTGTCCTGTTCTATTTTATTCTACAACAATTCCAAATTTTAAGAAGCTCCTATAAGCACTTATATGCTTTTTTCATGCTAGTCCCTCTACGCACAATAATCTTCTCAACTCTTTTCATCAAGTTAACTAATTTTCATCCTTCCACGTTTAACTAAGGCATCATCTCTTCCAATAGCCTTCTCCAGACTACCACACTGTGCTTAAGTGCCTCTACTTCTTTGAGCTTCCATACCCCTTAAGCATACTTCTTACCTTTTACCTAATTAGAATGAAATCCTTTATTTAAATATCTGTTTCTCACTTGGGTTTGTGAGAAACCTGCCCATTTTATCCATCTTGTACACCTAGAATTTAGCATGATGGTTGGTGCCATATAGGCCCTCAGTGTTTGTTGAACAGATTATTTGAAATCAACACATCATACTCATTTCTATCTCTGCCATATCTGATACTGTTTTCATCCCCTGGAATGCCCTTTTTTACCTTCCTTATGATTCAAATTCTTCTTGTCCTCCAAGATCCGTCATAACTTCCCTCACTACTCTAGCTATTCTCCCCTTGACATTCATCCCCCTGACATTCTCTCCTTCCTGTGATTTCTCACAGATATCACTGTTCATTGACAATTGCATTAATTATAGCTCCTTAACTGAATTAGCCTCCTTAAGACAAAAGATTATATTTTATTCTGCAATATCCATCTCAGTGCTTTATATGGTAAGGAGTATATATTTTTTCTCAATATTTGCTAACTGTTAATTGAGAGGCAGTGTCACATAGAAGGGTAAACATAGATTTGTTTATCCTTAGAAGGAGATATGTTTGAAGTCATTTACCCAATTGTATCTCAGATTCTTCAGGTGTAAAATGAAAATAAGGCTACTTCACAGGATTGACAAAGGATGAAATGAAACAGTATGTGCAGTACCCATCACAGAATAGGTTCTAAACAAATGTTACTTTTTTAAAATGTTTTGTTCTTCTGTCATAATTTTAAAATAGGTAAATTAGACATTTTCAATTTTTCCTCATAAACTAAATCCCACATTGAGTTGCATTTTTGTTTACATGCAACTCTCAATTGATTACTTTTCATTTAAGCTATTAGACCAATGGTTCTCACCTTGACTACATGTTAGAATCATGCAGGGAGCTTTTAGAAATCTCAATGCTCAAGCCATCCCTCAAATAAATTAAATTAGAATCCCTAGAACCTATACATTAGTGTTTTGTTTTATATTTTTTAACTCCCCAAGTGATTGGGCTATAGAGCCAAGATTGAGAACCACAACATTAGACTATAAAGACATGAATTTCCCCCAATCTATTCTTTGAAAACAAAGATCTTAGTCTGGGGAGTTATGAGATAGGACTGTGGTTAGGAGAAAAGTGGGCCCCACAATTGTTAGGTTATGGAAGATTCTGAGTGGTATGAGATGCAGAGAAGCTTGAGTTTCTGGGTAAAGTCAGAAACAAGGAGTCCTAGCAGAGCTGAAGGCAATAAAGCTGGACAGGGCCAAGGAGCAGACTCAGATAAGAGAATAGAAAGTGTAAGAAACACAGTGGATAAATAGGATTTAGAGTACACTTATCTTGATGAGCACTAAGTAATGTATAGAATTGTTTAATCATTATATTGTGTGTCTGAAACTGATATGGCACTATATATTAATTCCACTTCAATTTAAAAGAGGAAAAGAAAAAGAAACAGGGGAGTCAGGTTGCAGAGAATTAGACCAAGAATTCTGATCTTGGAGCCAATAAATAAGCTTCATATCTTCACAGAAAAGGTTTATACCATTTAGTATATATTTTTTTGTATTATTTTTTGAGATATATTTTTTGAATATATTATTTTATGAGATGTCTGTATCTAGGAAACAACACAGAATATCAGTGTATGAAAAAGACAAAGGCTAAGGTAATAGTAATCAGACTACAGTTCCAGAACTGCCTCTGTATCTTTTATATGTGACCTGAAGCTTCTCTAAACATCTCTATTACGTATATTATAATCTCCTGATATAATCTGCGAAGAAGCAAAGGAGGAACTGAGGAGAACATTATGAATACTATATTCTTTATAAGCACTAAACAAATAGGTAAAACCCCTAAAATATAATCTGAGTTTATAATCATAATGAAGATCATCAGCTTGATAATTTAGGGGAGTGGTGCTCAACAACAGTTGTATAGAAAAATCATCTAAAACACTTTCTATTTTATTTATTTTTGTTGTTGTTTTTGTTTTAATATATGAAATTTATTGTCAAATTGGTTTCCATACAACACCCAGTGCTCATCCCAAAAGGTGCCCTCCTCAATACCCATCACCCACCCTGCCCTCCCTCCCACCCCCCATCAACCCTCAGTTTGTTCTCAGTTTTTAACAGTCTCTTATGCTTTGGCTCTCTCCCACTCTAACCTCTTTTTTTTTCTTCCCCTCCCCCATGGGTTTCTGTTAAGTTTCTCAGGATCCACATAAGAGTGAAAACATATGGTATCTGTCTTTCTCTGTATGGCTTATTTCACTTAGCATCACACTCTCCAGTTCCATCCACGTTGCTACAAAGGGCCATATTTCATTCTTTCTCATTGCCACGTAGTACTCCATTGTGTATATAAACCACAATTTCTTTATCCATTCATCAGTTGATGGACATTTAGGCTCTTTCCATAATTTGGCTATTGTAAAACACTTTCAAAAAGTAAGAAAGCCTGGTTCTGCTCCTGGAGATTCTGATTTAAATGGTCCAATGTGGAGCTGTAACATTAATATTTTTAAAGTTTTCCACATGGTTCTAATGTGTAGCTAACATTGAGCACCATTAACACAGACGAAACCAGGATTCCTGCTTATCTTGCATAACTTGGGTGTTCTCAAAATGTATGGTGTTGGCCAAGCAAATATGAGCTTTAATTTCCACAGTTGTTAAATAAGGGTATTGATAATTTTTTGAAAAGGATTGTTGTTGGGGCGCCTGGGTGGCGCAGTGGGTTAAGCGTCCGACTTCAGCCAGGTCACGATCTCGCGGTCCGTGAGTTCGAGCCCCGCGTCAGGCTCTGGGCTGATGGCTCGGAGCCTGGAGCCTGTTTCCGATTCTGTGTCTCCCTCTCTCTCTGCCCCTCTCCCGCCCGTTCATGCTCTGTCTCTCTCTGTCCCAAAAATAAATAAAAAACATTAAAAAAAAAATTAAAAAAAAAAAAAAAGGATTGTTGTGAACATGCAGACTCCTGGATTTAGTCCTTAGCTTTGCAGGAAGTCCAAAATCTTCAAGGTTGACCAGCCTCAAATCAGGGACTGACGAGACCACAAACTTAGAAAACGCTGATAAATAATCAAGGATCTATAAAGGTATTCTCTTAGTGTATTCCCCACACATTCTCTAAGAATAATTACCTGGGGTATTGTTAAAACATAAATTCCCTGTCCCAGAGACAGAGGATCATGTTTTAGAGGGAGAGGCTTAGGGATCTATATTTTAATTTTTTAATGTTTATTTATTTTTGAGAGAGAGAGAATGACAGAGCACAAGTGGGGGAAGGGCAGAGAGAGAGGGAGACACAGAATCTGAAGCAGGCTCCAGGCTCCAAGCTGTCAGCACAGAGCCCAACGTGGGGCTAGAACTCATGAACTATGAGATCATGACCTGAGCCGAAGTCGGATGCTCAACCAACTGAGCATGCGCTCCTTAAGGATCTATATTTTAAATAATACTTCAAGTAATTCTGGAGTCTGGGAAACATTGTAATTTAAGTTAATATATTGTCATTCTGGTATTGATTTATGGTAGGAGAGGATAATATCTTTTTTCAGTTCCTAGGGTTTTTAAAACCTGGATATATCATCCAGGGTATTCCTTTTTTGGTATCAAAGAATATGAGAAGCCGAATTATAATCAGAAGTAGACTTGATTAACATGAAATCAGACCACTGGGAGAAAAGATAGTTACAAGGAATCATTCATTCAGTCTTTGGCATAACCTGCTGAGCTCTCCTTGGCCCACTAGAGTTATGTCAGTAGTAAGCAGAGTCCTCATGTTATTCAAAGTTGCATCTTTCTTTCTCATTAACAATAGTCTTCTGTTTCTATGAATAATATTTGCTTGGACAAGACCAATATCCTTGATTAATTTAGCATCATTTGAATGATTAAGTTGCTGTTTGATTTAAAAGATGAACTTGCTTCATCTTAAAATTACTGCATCCACCAATTTATTGCCTCTTCTTTAGGGTGGGATTATTTTATATTTGGCTTATGAAATTTATTAATTTTCTACCTCTGACCAAAGAGAAATTGGAAGGATGATGAGGTTAAGAAAATAAAGATTAATTTATCCTCTGCTTTCAGCTCTACCTAAGAAGCAGAACAGAGAAATAGCTGGCATACCTATTCTATAGTTTTTGACTCTTTTGAAGTAGTAACTAGTAGTTTTGTTTTAGAATTTTTCTTTCAGCTTTTATCCTGAGAGTGGGGCTCACTGAACCTCTCTCTTTTCTAATATCTGTCTGTGGGAATTACTTTTGGTAAACTAATGCACTACAGTGATTTCATGTAAGAGAGTAAAACTTTGCTTTTGTTTAATCTTTTGGAACATTTCAGGTTTTTGTTGGATGGCAAGAGAACTAGGGGCAAGAAAAAAGAGGTTGATTAAGGGATTAAGAGGCAAAGGTTAATTGGGCATACTAAATTTGAAGTGTCTACTGCACTTCCATGTAGAAACAATAGGCAGGCAGATAATAGTCTCAAGAAAGAGGCCAAGGCTAAAGAAGCAGTGTAGTGTAGTGTAGTGTGAAGAATTCTGGGCTTTAAATTAAGAAACATGGGCTCTGAGAGGTTAGCTCTATTACTGACCTGCTCTTTGACTTTGACCAAGTCTTTTGACCTCTCTGGGCCTTATCTTTAAATTGGGAAAGTTCTGTAGATGATCTCTAGTAAATTCCTGTCCATATTGACCTCCTTAAATTTGACTCTCTCTTTTTTCAGCATTTAGTATGAGGACCTACGTTTGCCATATTTGTAATATCACCTTTACATCTTTAGAAATGTTCCGGTCCCATATGCAAGGAAATGAACACCAAATTAAGTGAGTATTTTCTGCTAAAATGCTCCTGTGATACCAGAGAGTAGGGCTTCTGTCAAGTACCCTTGCATGTATTTTATGAATACATAAATACTGTATGAATACCAAATACAGTTAATGGTATTTGTCACAAAGTGCATGGTACTAGAATCTCCTAGGGAGTTCTCTAGCCATGATAGTATACTTGCAGAGCTGGATAATTGGCACCTCTTCTGACCAAACAGCATTGTTCTTCTCATTCTCATTGAGCCATGAAAATTCAAATAATTCCTGGAAGGTTGGCTTAGTTCCAGGGATACAGTGGTCTGGTCATCATCCTTTCAGCAAGGTATAGTGGTTATGAACAAAGGTCTTGCTGTTAGACCTGGGCTGGAATATCAGATTTGTCTTTCTAACAAGTGTATAACTTTAGACAGTTCCAATTTAAAGTGGTTATAATGAAATACAAAAATATATGTAAGTTTCCTGGCCTGGCACACAATAGCACAATAAATATTTATTCGATTCTATTCTATTGTTTCAAGGAGGAGAGGATTAAGTAGACAATTAGGGACTTGATCAGTCAGATAGCAGGACAGAGGGGCACTTGGGTATTGTATTTTTGGTTTGTTGCTTTGAAAATCAAACCATAGTGTTTCTGTTATATTATTTTATTCTAGTTGAAAATATCTACTTTGAGTCTGAATACGTAGGAACTAAATTGTGCAATTCACCAAATTAACCTTCATTTAGACTCTTTTTTAAAATCTCAGGGTTCCAAGCCACTCTGGAAAACAGTGTGGAGGTTCCTCAAAAAATTAAAAAGACCTACCCTATGACCCAGCAATAGCACTGCTAGGAATTTACCCAAGGGATACAGGAGTACTGATGCATAGGGGCACTTGTACCCCAATGTTTATAGCAGCACTCTCAACAATAGCCAAATTATGGAAAGAGCCTAAATGTCCATCAACTGATGAATGGATAAAGAAATTGTGGTTTATATACACAATGGAGTACTACGTGGCAATGAGAAAGAATGAAATATGGCCCTTTGTAGCAACGTGGATGGAACTGGAGAGTGTGATGCTAAGTGAAATAAGCCATACAGAGAAAGACAGATACCATATGTTTTCACTCTTATGTGGATCCTGAGAAACTTAACAGAAACCCATGGGGGAGGGGAAGAAAAAAAAAGAGGTTAGAGTGGGAGAGAGCCAAAGCATAAGAGACTCTTAAAAACTGAGAACAAACTGAGGGTTGATGGGGGGTGGGAAGGAAGGGAGGGTGGGTGATGGGTGTTGAGGAGGGCACCTTTTGGGATGAGCACTGGGTGTTGTATGGAAACCAATTTGACAATAAACTTCATATATTGAAAAAAAATAATAAAAAAATAAAGGAAAAATGAAAATAAAAAAATAAAATAAAATAAAATCTCAGGGTTCCAGAACAAATATCCATTACATTTATAGCTCTATACAAAGAACTAATTAAAACTTTTAAAATAATGTGACATTCAAATCAGACAATCCTCAGGGCATTAAATATTATTTGTTCTTTCCCACATATCCCAACATGTCTTACATGTTTAGTACTAAGGCAGTATCAGCTATGTCTGCATGTTTGTACCCATCTTCCCTTTCATCTCAGCCCTGAAATTTTTTTTGTATTTAAAAAATTGTGAGGTGCCTGAGAAATATGACTGTTCCTGCTGCTTCTTTTTAGCATAAAAAGTGATGATTTACAGCGTTTATATTGAAGTAAGCTTTTAATATTTGTTTGGACTTTTGTTGTTGTTTTTTCCAGACTAATCTTTTTAAAACAAAGAAAGTGTTCAGAATAAAATAGCCTAGTAACAAGAACTTTCTACTCTTTTCTTTGCAGAGAATCCATTATTATCAGTCTAGTGAAGAATCCCAAGAAGACACAAGACTCTTACCAAGATGAATGTGAAGATTACATCAAAATGCAGAAATCAAGAGGACCAGAGCCCAAGATTTGTTTCAGGAAGATGGAAGAGAGTTCTTTGGAAGCCCGTTGGTACAGGGAAGTAGTTGATTCTAGATCCACACATACAGTGTTTGAACAGAGACTCCCATGTGAGACTTTCTGGACATACCCAGGATCATACAGTATTTCACAAACAGCAGAAAACCATTTACCTCATTGTTTACCAGCTCATTCAAAGAAGACATATGACTCTTTCCAAGATGAACTGGAAGATTACATCAAAGTGCAGAAAGCGAGAGGACTAGATCCAAAGTTTTGTTTCAGAAAGATAAGAGAGAACTCTATAGAGACCCATGGGTACAGAGAAGTTGACTCTGGACCCAGACAACAAATGTTTGAGCAAAGATTTTCACTTGAGACTTCCCAGACTTACCAACAACCATACAATATTTCACCAGTGGAAAGCAAGTTGCATTATTGGTTACCAGTTCATTCAAACAGAACTTATTATTCTTTCCAAGATGAGCTAGAAGATTACATCAAAGTGCAGAAAGCCAGAGGACTAGAGCCAAAGACTTGCTTCAGAAAGGTTAGTGATAGCTCTATAGAAATCCATAAGTACAAAGAAAAGGTTGATTTCAGACCCAAACATAGAATTTTTGAGCAAAAAGTCCCATTTGAGACTTCCCATGCTTACACAGGATCATACACTATTTCCCAAGTAGTGGAAAACCAGTTACCTCATTGCTTACCAGCTCATGACAGCATACAGAAACTAGACTCTATATCTTCCTGTCAACCCATCAGAGACTGTTTTCCAGAAAAGCCAGTACCCCTGAGTCTTAGTCAGCAAGAAAATAACTTTGGCTCATACAGTGTAGAATCTGAAGTTTACAAGCACCTCTCAGAAAACAATACCAGTGACCATAAAGCAGGTCATAAACGAAGACATCAGAAGAGAAGAAGGCACCTGGAAGAAGGTGAAGACAGGTCAGAGAAAGAGCAATCGAAGCATAAAAGGAAAAAGAGTTATGGTGATACAAATCTAGACAAGGACAAGAGCATCCGACAAAGGAAAAGAAAGGGAGATCAAGTCAGCGTCAGTTCAGGAAAGCTTAAACATCGAAAAAAGAAAAAAAGCCATGGTGTGCCCACTGAGAAAGAAGAACGTAAGCACAAGAAAGGGAAAAAGAAACCTGTTGAAGAAAAGACAGAAGAGGAAATGCTTTGGGATGAATCTATTCTTGGATTTTGAATTTTTAGTTTTGTTTACCCAAGGATGAATTGAAGAAATCAGTTATGGATTTAGACAAAGACAGGAACATCCAGAAGAAAAATACCAGTGGATATAGTTAGTGTCAGCTCCAGAAAGCTTAGTTTTTGTGTTTATAATTTGAAATTGAATTGAAAGAAGAAACAAACAAGCTTAAATATACTGAGAAAGAACATAAGAAGAACATAAGAACACAACCAGAACATGAGAGAAAAAGAATTCTGTTGAAGAAAAGACAGAGTCAATGTTTTGGGATGAGTCTGTTTTAGGAATTTCATTTTGTTTACCCAAGGATGAAATGAAGAAATCAGTTTAGAAAATGGATTTAGACAAAAACAAGAACAGCCAGTGAAGAAAAGCATAGGAAGATATGATCATTGGCTATTCAGGAAAGCTTAGTTTTAGGGGGTGTAAAAATTGAAATTGAATTGAAAGAAGAAACAAGCATAAATCTAGCCTCTGAGAAAGAAGAACATAAGAACACAAGAACAGAAAAGAAAAGGAAATCTGTTGAAGAAAGACAATGCTTTGGGAGGAGTCTATGCTTGGAATTTGAACTTTTTAGTTTTGTTCCCTTAAGGTTGAATTGAAGAAATAAGTTGAAAAGTTTGATTTCATAAAATTTATGTTACTTGAATGCTTCCTAAGTGAACAGTTAACTTTAACCTCTAACAAAAGCCAAGTGGAGTAAAAGTATTCAATATGCCTTTTCCTCAAGTTAGTTTTTCTCATTTTTTAAAAAAATTACATTTCTTATATAAAATGTAATTTTGCTTAATGAGGTTGTCTCTACTTCTATTCATCAAATTGCTGTAGTGGTGAATTATTTGCCCATGAAAGATTAATTTATTTTAAATGAGAGAATTACGAGGCATTACAAAATCCATTCCTTGTTTGGGTTTGTGTTAGTGTTGGTATTTTATTGTTATTGTGTGTTTGTTTTTTGATTTTCTCTAAGAAAAATGTATGAAACAATTTAGATCAGTTTTTTTTTTGTTTGTTAAATCTAATTTGCAGTGTATTTTTGTATTTTCTAGTTCTAAAAGTGGAAAATGAAACTGTCTGTAATAAGTTTAGATGATATATAGTTTTAAAAAGCTCTCAAAAAGTACTGATACAAAATCAGTCTATATTCTGGAAATGTTTATATTATATTAAAGTGTTTTAATTTCTACAGATTGTTTTATGTAAATGATCATTTCCCAGCCAAAGATGATTTTATTTTGGGAGTGAGAGTGGAAATAATGAAACCTCTCAGGACCTCTCAGATCACAGTGTAAAGTTGTAACAACTCCATTCATTCTACATCTTGCTTATGAAAAGCTGATATTCAGACTGGAGCTCAGTTTTAAGTTTAAAAATGTGACCAACTAAACACTTGAAACTGAAGAAGAAAGAATTTATAAGTGGAAAGGGCTGTGAGGGTGCATTACCTTGAAACTCTTTCATACTTTTTTTTTTTTTACTCTGGTGCTCCCTTTTATATGATAAGCACTTCCTGTAAGCATTTGAGCATCACCATGGTATAGTAGAAAGAGTAATCCTGGGAATTCAAATCCCAGGATTCTGGTCTCAGTTGTACTATCAAGTCGACTGTGTGATCTTGTGGGAATACCATCAGAATCCAACATGGAGTCATTAGAAATAAGAAAAATAGGCTATAGTATTCATATCCAAAAAAGGCTCTTATTCAAAAAAGTAAATAAATTTAGATGGTGTTATATCTGCACATAGGTGGGACTTTTAACAGTGTTTTTTCTTGAGATTTCACTGAAACGTTAAATAGGAGCTGAAGCATAATATGATTGTTTGGGTTTATACCAGGTTGAATGAATAGTCTGAAAGGGAGTTAGATCCCAAACTTTTATTCCATGAGACTGTTGGTATAAGATTATTTGCTACTACTACAATACTACTGCCCTTCTTTTTAACACATCTGGTATACTAGCGAAAGGAGAAGGAAAAGAAGAACCAGAGTAGCAAACAGACTGGAATTAGCCACAAAAAATGGCTAAATTTCTTTTCTGAACATGGCAAAAAAAATGCAGCTTGTTTTCACAGAAAGTAAAGATCAAGTGAATTGTAAGCATTTTTAGAATTGATAAATTCTTTTGCATAAGTCCATTTTGTGTTGAAAAGTGGAGGGTAAGAATTCAAAACTATATAAGAATATTTACTAAGACACCAAATTACCATGATCTTTTCCAAATAACTTAAATAGATAAATGATTTATTAAAATTAGCAGCACCCAATCTCATCAACACTGTGTAAATCATGCAATATTTTAATATTAAAATCATTTAAATTAGGTGGGGTAGCAAGTTGGGGGACGGATAAGGGTGTGGTGTTAACTACATTCTTGGAGAAGTTACTATTGACTTGCTCTAGAAAGTGGTTTTGCAAATTTTTAAAACAAAAACTATTTTGACAAAACACACTTTTTGTTAACTCTATCATAAAGTTAATTTTCTATTAACTGGGAAGTATTTTCTAGGTGAAGCTGGAGACAAGGACCTAGAATCTGACTTTGGCACATTTGCTATGCTCCCAACTTCTGCCACTGAGCACAAGGAGGTTACAGTATAAGTCAAGATATTTAAATATATATACAGGATCCAAAAATAACTCTACTTCTGGATTTGAGTGCTGAATCTAGTAAGATTAAATTTAATGGTATAAACATTAAATCCTGCATTTGGATGTAGAAGATAATACAAAAATATATTTGAGGAGACATAGTTTAAGATATTGCATGTGAAAACAGTGTTGAGATTTTTATTACATGCTTAGTTTGAAAGACAAATATACCCATCCAGACATAAGATCACATGTGATCTAAGCAAATTACCAGTCAATATTCGGACAAATTAATAGCACCTAGTCTCATAGGTATATCCCCAATTAAATAGAAGATCGAGGCAAATTATGGCTGAATTTGGAAAATAATTTTCAACAATTGCAGTCTTAGGAAAAAAATAGAATTGACTGCCTTTTTATATGCATGCCTTAAACAAATAATAAGAGCTGGCTATCACCATTCAGCCAGTAAAGAACCTGAGAAAAAAATGAACAGATTCTATTCCACAAACAACTCACAATCTAACAGAGTAAATAGACCAATAAACAGGAAATTGCAATATAAACTTGATAAAAGCTACAATAGTACTGAAGGATGCTCTGGTTTGGAGGGTAACAAAATTAATGGAATGAGAAGTGGGCATTCAGGAAAGGCTTCCAAAGGAAGTGACATCTAAATAGACCTTTTCCTCTTAATTCAAAGACATTTCTTTGATACATTCACTTGGCTATATAATAGGTCCTTCAAACTTAATATAACCACACAGAGTGCCTGCTTCTGTCATTACCAATCATTCATCTTCCAGTTTTCCCCATTTCTATAAAACCGTCCAGTTGCTCAAGCCCAAAACCATTTTTGAGAACCTCTTCACTTTTACATTAGTCCATAAGCAATCCTCCTTGATTGTATCACCAAAATATCTCTCTTAATGTCCAATTCTCTTCATCTTCACTGCCACCACTCTAATCTGAGATATCATTTCTCGCTAAAACTAAAAAAAAATAGGTTTGAGAGCAACTGAAACATTCAAAGAAAACATCAGAGGTTCTGAATTACAGGTAAGTGGGTAAAAACTACACAGAATCAGCAAGAGATCAAAGAGTGCTGTGGTGAACTAGGTTGTGGTGAACTAGGTCCTTGATTTCAGAATGATCCAGCATAGTGTTTTCCTCCAGAAGAACAAACCCACATACACAAAGAAAACTGCTAGTTTCAGAAACAAAATTGAATAGTACAAAACACTGGGTAAGGGTAAGAGAAAGTAAAAATAGTAGTGGATAGGGGAAGAATCCAGAGAAAGCAGATCCAAGGAAGTCTTGTGACAGCAAAATAAACCTCTAAAGGTGTGAGTAGCACCTTGGAAAGCCAGACCTGCAGAATGTGAACACACCAGAAAAATGAAGATAACAAAGTAAATGAAAACTATCTCAGTATTTTAAAATGAGCTGAAAGAAAGAAAACATTTAAGGACTTTGATATACAGCATAAATTCACAAAGAGAACCCAGAAATAGACAACAGAAAAATGTGAAACAAAAACTGACAGAACTAAGTAAATAAAAAATAAGCGAAGATTAGATTGCAAGGAATACAAAAGAGAAGAGACACTGTGGTAAAGAAGGAAATAATTGAAAAAAAATTTTAATTCCATAGATTGATAGAACAGATAAGACATAGTCAGTGGAGATAAATTTGTTGTAATGGATGCTATGTTGGTGCTGCCCAGAACCATTCCTCACCCCTGCCCCAATATCTCAGGACAAAGGCACCCATTTCCCCAACTTTTGGGTATTAACCTTGTCTGAAGGGAACTGTGTTTCCTAAGATCATGCCCTCTCCTAGGGGCAAGCAGCAACCATTTGTGGGTTTTTGTAGCTAAATACTAAGGCCAAAGCCTCCCGTTTCAATTTTGGGCAACTGTAAAAGGCCATCTTAGTTTCAGAGCTCCCCACGGGATCAACTGAGACCTTTGTTATAACTGTATCACAGTTCGATTTCTCTGCTAATCCTGCTTCCCTAACTACCTCACGGTGTTATTCTTTTGAGCATGCCCCTATAAATTACCTACAAACAAATCTCCATCTCATAATCATTTTCTCCCAGAACCTTACCTAAGACAGGTGTTATCAGGAGTAGTCCTAGGAAACAGACTCCAAAAACAGGGTTTGGGAAGCAGAAAATGAGGATCCTGTCATTCACTGGTAGTTGGTAAAATACTGGTAGTAGGTAGTCCCTGGCATGCTATAGTAGTACAATTGTTAAAACTTTCACCAGTGATACTAGTGAAAAAGAGTGTATGTGCAAATGTAATATCTCGAGTAATTGAGAGGATTTGGGGGACATAGCAATTATCTAGAATCTGCTGATTCTTGCTGAGTACCATTGATGTATGGGAGACAGAAAATGAAAGGCTAAGAGAATGAGAATTAATTACCAATTTAAAGCAAAATACGAAAGTCAGAAGGCATCCTTGGTAGCATATAAAGGGACTTCTATCTCTGTCTTGAGATCCCATCTCCCCCAATTCCTCTATCTTGAAAAGGTGGACCAATTCTAAGATTGCCAGGAAAAAAAAAAAACACAGAATGCCTAAATAAACTTGAATTTCAGAAAAAAGAGCTATTTTTGAGTATAAATATGTCCAATGAAATATTTGGAACACAATTACATTAAAACAAAATTTCATTGTTTATCTGAATTTCAAATTTAACTGGATTTTTGTTGTTGTTAAATCTGGCAACCCTACCCATTTCTCCTAACTCCCATCTTGCTTGAAGATGATATTTATCCCTCTGTCTTGCAAGACAAGTCCCCTTCCATAGCATCTATCCCCATGATTCCTACTGGTCACCAGAACAATAACTATAATCAAATCACAACTTAACCTAGCTTGAGAAGTGTTAGTCTGGAAAAAAGTTCTACGGAAAGAAGTAAAGTACTAGGAGGAGGCCTGGTGGGACTGAGCTCAGAGCCCTATTTGTGGCCAGACTTTAAGAGGGCTAGGTGTTTCCAGGAAGAGATCCATAAAGCAGGGAGGTTAGAGATAGAGAGTAAAGACAGAGAACACAGCTCACTTGAGGGTGTATCAGAGAGAATATGCACAGAGAGAGTAAGAGCAGTCCTGGAAAGCTTTACAGACAAGGTTAAAGTCTTTGCCTGTTAAGTAACAGGAGTCATTGAGGATTTCTAAGCAGGAAATGAGAGGGAGTGGGACTGGGTGGTCTTAAATGAGTCTAACGTGCTCATTAAAAAAAAAAAAAGTTGTTAGTGTGAAGTTGGAAGTGTGGGCAGTGAAGGAGACCAGACACAGAATCTATATGGTAATCCAAATGCGATATCAGGGACTAGGGTAATGTTAGAGAAAGACAGATGGAGACAGACTATGAAGTTCTCTTGTAAAGACTCTTAAAGACTAGGGCTAGGTCATAGATGTCTGAGAGAAAAGCAAAGCCCAGTTTCAGACAGGCTAATTTCACAATGACTGATACCAAGAAAGTCAACCTATCATCATGATGGCATTAAAGGAAACAGCCTCCAGATTGAAAGAAGTCTATTAATTTAATTACAGGCTCAAGTTTCTTGGGACTTTTTAATTGAGTCCAGGGGGATTAAAAACTTTAAGTACATAACAACTGACCCATGGGACTTGTCAGTAAAACTTCACTGTGCACCTTAATTTAAGATAAGCACTCAGAAAACAAATACTTGGGAGTAGCAATAATAAATCACATTCTGGAGAGTTAGAAAATTATTTTCCACAGGTTTGTTATTCTAAAAACAAAATAAAAATTTTAGTATAGCCTTGCTAAAAGTTTGGTCTATTTATGCTCCCTTCCTTTTTTTTTCTTCTTTTCGTGTGTATATATATATTAGGTAGATTATAGCAAAATTGAAGAGGCAGAATTCATGAAATCTTTAACTGGCTCACTGGGGGTAGAACAGTGTATTAAGGAAATCTAACTGTGTAATTCTTTTCAAAAATTTAGCTGTACATCTATCATACTGCACCTGTTATATATACAGGGCAAGGAGATTTGTTAGAAAAAGGAAGTATAGCTGGTACTCCCCAAAGAGATAGAAAAAGAGGAAGTATGAAGTACTCTTTCCCCTTTGTTTAAGAAATGCTCTAAGCAAGAGGTTTATTTGGTTCCTCGAATTTTCAGCCACCATAAAATGGGTGAATCTATAAATTCTATAAAGGGACAGCTATGGGGAGAAGTGAGGGCCCTGGCTTATAAATCCCTCATTTATCCTGAAATACTGCATGAAGTAACCAAGAAATTTACTTCAATGTACTCTACATTGTGTTTTTCTTTTCCATAGCTGATAGAACCTTTAAGAGGTTGGGTGGAACAGGGCTCATTCCCATCCCAGAAAAGAAGGAAATCCTAGCTTTACAGATGTCCTCAGTGCACACCCAGTGAAGTCAGGAGGTGACCCTCAAGTTTTCCCTGAATTCACTTCAGTGTAACATCTGTTATTCAATAACTGACAGCAACCTATCAAGTGCTCAACTAGCTTATAGTGCAACAGGAGGAGAAAAATCTTACATATGGGAGATGACATGGAGTAGTACATGCATTGTATACAGATTCAGAAGACCTGGGTTTGAAAGACCACTCTCACACTCCTTTGCTTTAAGGTAACTGGAAGCCAGTCATTTAACCACTTGCAAACTTACTTTTCCTCATCTGTAAGATAGAGATTTAAAGAAACTCATCTCACAAGGTTGAGGATGAAATTAATGTGTCAATACAGTTTTGACACATATTGAACTCTCAATATATAGTGATTAAATTAGAATATCAGGTAGAGAGTAATAGTTGGGAGACCATGACTAAGTGTTAAATTACAAAGTGGTGACCCCAAGAAAAGTCATTTCCTGTGGTCATAGCCTGAGGGTAAACTGGCTAATCTCAAAAGGTACTGAATACTGGCAGTGTTCAAAGACTGGCTGGTGTTTTTTTTTGTTTTGTTTTGTTTTTTTTTAATTTACATCCAAATTTGTTAGCATGTAGTGCAACAGTGATTTCAGGAGTAGATTACTTAATACCCCTTACCCATTTAGCCCATCCCCCCTCCCACAACCCCTCCAGTAACCCTCTGTTTCTTCTCCATATTTAAGAGTCTCTTATGTTTTGTCCCCCTCCCTGCTTTTATATTATTTTTGCTTCCCTTCCCTTATGTTCATCTGTCTGTGTCTTAAAGTCCTCATGTAGGTGAAGCCATATAATATTTGTCTTTCTCTGACTAATTTTGCTTAGCATAACACCCTCCAGTTCCATCCACGTTGTTTCAAATGGCAAGATTTCATTCTTTTTGATTGCCGAGTAATACTCCATTGTGTGTGTGTGTGTGTGTATATATATGTATATATGTATATGTATGTATGTATGTATGTATATACATATGTATGTATATGTATGTGTATATGTATGTATATATATATACATATATATGTATATGTATACATATATACACCATATATATGTATGTATATACACACACCACATTTTCTTTATCTTTTCATCCATCGATGGACATTTGTGTTCTTTCCATACTTTGGCTATCGATAGTGCTGCTGTAAACATTGGGGTAAGGCTGGCTGGTTATTAAGCTAGGTTGTGTGGGGAGCTCACTCTCATTCTTACTCATAATTTCACTCATTTTTTTCTACCTTAATTTCCTTTATTTACAATTTCATCACTTAAAAAAAATCCTGTCATCAAACCTCTATCTTTGTAAGCTGCCTTGGCATTTTTTTTGAAATAAAGCCAGATATAAACAAATTTCACAAAAATTATATGCGGAATTGATAGTAATTAACATTTTTGTGGTTTCATTTTTTGTACTAAAAGAGATTTTGTAGGGAAAGTGTGCCTTCAGGGAAGGTGAGAAGTAAATATAAATCACAAATTCCTTGTATTGACACAGATTTTAGGTTATTGCTTTGTGGGTAGACGTTTTGCCATTAGTTATGATTTTATAATAGTGGATATATAAATCAATAATTACACTGCCTCCCACTGGTTAAGTTCACGTTTTTAAAATGTTTTCATGCAACACTTAGTGTTCATCACAACAAGTTCACTCCTTAATCCCCATCACGTATTTACACATGTTTTATTTTTTAAATTTGTTGCTTTTGTAAACATAAAGTTATTTAAAAAGTATCAGATCAAGAATACAGTGATCTTTTTCCTAAAATAAAATAAAATAAAGTAATAAAATAATAAAGTTTTTGCATGCCACTTTCATTATCCCAAGTTCACAGATGACCAAAGTAAGGTTTTGAGTGATGTGTCTCAAATCACACAATTCCTTACCTGTAGGTAGTTAATATCTGTATATCCACTGTAGTGTGTCTAATTTGTCAAACATCATATCCTCTGAGGAAGAAGGCACCACTCTGCAAGAGTGGAATACCATCATCTACCAGAGATCTTCCCTTACCAAAAGCACATGCCAATGACCAAACTATCTGAAAAAAGAAAAAATAGTCTCTCTTTCTAAAGTGATCTTCTCCCAAAAGGAGTGAGACTTTCAATTCCATCAAAAAGGTTTAAATCCTATGGGCTAAAACGTGTCCTTTGTAAAAATGCAAACACTACCCAAGGGGTAATTTTTTCAGCTATTAACAGCCACTAATTTTCCCTGTGGAAAAGTGACAAGAGAAAATAGAAAGCTCAAGGAAAATTTGAAAATGAGAGAAAATTGGAACTAGATTTGAGTACCAGTATTGGGCTAGGCACTTTCGCATTTGTTATGTTTGAATTCTAAAATTAGTTCCGAGAACCAAGTGAGAAAAGATAGAAAGTGAATCTCAGAAAAGTTAAGTCTATTGGTCAAGATCATAGTGTTAGGGGCAGAGCTGGGAATTGAATCCTCATTTTTCTGAACTCTGAAGCTGATCTGAGCCAGGAAGTTCACTATCCCTGGAGAAGCACTGACCCAGAATGCCCTCTGGGCATGAAGACCCTAGGTAGGCCCAGGGTGATCTTATCCATTAAGAACAGTAGGCACAATACAGAGAAAGACAGATACCATATGTTTTCACTCTTATGTGGATCCTGAGAAACTTAACAGAAACCCATGGGGGAGGGGAAGGGAAAAAAAAAGAGGTTAGAGTGGGAGAGAGCCAAAGCATAAGAGACTCTTAAAAACTGAGAACAAACTGAGGGTTGATGGGGGGTGGGAGGGAGGGGAAGGTGGGGGATGGGTATTGAGGAGGGCACCTTTTGGGATGAGCACTGGGTGTTGTATGGAAACAAATTTGACAATAAACTTCATATATTGAAAAAAAAAAGAACAGTAGGCACAGTGCTTAGGTATCATGGCACTTTTAGGGATCCATGGAAATGGCTTAATTTAGGGAAGTGATGTCACTCAAAATGGCAGAGTAGCTGACTCCAGGGCCTGACCCATCTACAAAAACAACTAAGCTGCAAAGGGCTAGTATCCAAAATCTATAAAGAGCTCATCAAACTCCACACCCGAAAAACAAATAACCCAGTGAAGAAATGGGCAGAAAACATGAATAGACACTTCTCTAAAGAAGACATCCGGATGGCCAACAGGCACATGAAAAGATGTTCAACGTCGCTCCTCATCAGGGAAATACAAATCAAAACCACACTCAGATACCACCTCACGCCAGTCAGAGTGGCCAAAATGAAGAAATCAGGAGACTATAGATGCTGGAGAGGATGTGGAGAGACGGGAACCCTCTTGCACTGTTGGTGGGAATGCAAATTGGTGCAGCCGCTCTGGAAAGCAGTGTGGAGGTTCCTCAAAAAATTAAAAATAGACCTACCCTATGACCCAGCAATAGCACTGCTAGGAATTTATCCAAGGGATACAGGAGTACTGATGCATAGGGGCACTTGTACCCCAATGTTTATAGCAGCACTCTCAACAATCGCCAAATTATGGAAAGAGCCTAAATGTCCATCAACTGATGAATGGATAAAGAAATTGTGGTTTATATACACAATGGAATACTACGTGGCAATGAGAAAGAATGAAATATGGCCTTTTGTAGCAACGTGGATGGAACTGGAGAGTGTGATGCTAAGTGAAATAAGCCATACAGAGAAAGACAGATACCATATGGTTTCACTCTTATGTGGATCCTGAGAAACGTAACAGAAACCCATGGGGGAGGGGAAGGGAAAAAAAAAAAAAAAGAGGTTAGAGTGGGAGAGAGCCAAAGCATAAGAGACTGTTAAAAACTGAGAACAAACTGAGGGTTGATGGGGGGTGGGAGGGAGGGCAGGGTGGGTGATGGGTATTGAGGAGGGCACCTTTTGGGATGAGCACTGGGTGTTGTATGGAAACCAATTTGACAGTAAATTTCATATATTAAAAAATAAATAAATAAATAAATAAATAAATTAAAAAAAAAAAAAACAAAAACAACTAAGCTGGCAAAGCTCATTAAACTCAACTTTCACAGAATTCTGCAATCTAGTCAAAATCTTAGAAAAACCAGGGGAAAGCTTAATTAAGAAAGAAGCTGCCATGTTTTAGTAAGAGAGAATAGTGGCATTTTAAATACCTCTTCTACTATTCCCATTCTCTGAATCAGCAGCAGCCATGAAGACTACTGGTACAGATTACTAAGTGGCAGAGGGAACAGTACTGACCTTATTCTCAAAGAATGGTGGTTATGTGTTTTGGCTAGACTTGAAGCTCCTTGAAAGACCATCTCAAAGGCTTATTTTTGTTTCTTATGATTTGAGTTCCGAGTTGGAGTGACTTCCCAGGCAATATTTGTTGACAGCAGTTGTGATGGTTCATTTTAGGTACAAACGTGGCTGAGCCATAGTGCCCAGATATTTGTTAAAACATTATTTTGGATGTTTCTATGAATATTTTTTGAATGAACTTAAGATTTAAAATCAGTGAGTTTTGAGTAAGGCAAAAACCCCTCCATATTGGTGGGCCTCATCCAATCAGTTGATGGATTTAGTAGAACAAAGACTAATCTTCCAGAGCAAGAGGGAATTCTGCCAGTAAACTGACTTTGGATTCAAACTCTAACTCTTCCCTGGGTCTTCAGCCTGCAAACCTATCCACATATTTTTTACATACCAAGCTTCCACAATCAAGTGACTTAATTCCTTAAAACAAACAAATAAACGAACATCCTGTTGGTTTTGTTTCTCTGGAAAATCCTAATACAAATTTTGGTACTGAGAAGTGAGGTGCTACCTTAACAAATGCCTAAAAATGTGGAATTGGCTTTGGAATTGGGGATGAGTAGAAGCTGGGAGAGTTTTGAGATGTATGCTAGAAAAATTCTAGATTGCCTTGAAGAGACTGTTGGTAGAAATGTATACACTAAAAGTTGTTTCTGGTGAGATTTCAGAAAGAAAACAGGAACATGCTATAGGAAACTGGAGGAAAGGTGGCAAAAGACTTGGCCAAATTGTGCTCTAGTATTTTGTGGGAAGTAGAAATTATAAGTCTTGAATTTGAATATTTAGCATAGGAGATTTTGAGCAAAATATTGAAGGCATTTCTTGGTTTCTTTTTAATGATTATAATAAAATGTAAGAAGAAAGAAGTAAATTGGAGCAGGAACCGTTAAGCAAAAAGCACCAGAACTTGACGATTGGAAAATTCTATCCATCTCATTTTGAAAAAATGAGGAAGTGTGTTCTGGAGAGAACACCAAAGATATGATTGGACAATCACTTCATAGGAGAGATTATGGGTATGACTCATAGTGTAACCAGCCATCTCAGCAGAAGCCAAAAATAGAGGTGGGGTTATACCAGCAGAAACACTTCCAGCTTTTACTGAAGAAGACAAAGATGGGACATAATGAAGAAAAGGTATTAGACTTCTGGGATTCTATAGGACAGAACAATAGACCTATCCAGCTCTGAACATGTGTTATCCCTCAAGAAAAAAAATAAGAATGACCCCAAAGATGGGGCTGTCTCTCCCTGGGTTTCAGAGGACAGGGCCACCTCTTTGGTTTCAGTTGGCAAAGCCTTGGGCCTTGGGAGTGGAGCTGCCACCCAGGGACAAGGGGGTGGAGCTACCACCTCAGTGTGCTCAGAAAGTGAAACTTCCACCTCTGTGGGCCTGGAAGACAGAGCATCAAGTCGAAGATAATTATTCTTGAGCCTCAAAATGAACTGGAATTTTCCTGCTAGGTTTTGGACTTGTTTGTGATATGTAATCCATTTCTTCTTTCTGATCTTGTCCCTTTTGGAATAAGAATGCCTGTCCCACCATTGTATTTTGGAAAAAGATTAACTTATTTTATTTCACAGATTCACTACTTAACAGGACATTTGCCTCAAGATGAATCATCTCCTGAGTCTCACGCATTTTTGATTTAGATAATATTTAGGTGAGATTGGGGACTTAGAGTTAATGCTGGAATAGGATAAGACTTTTGGGCTGTTGAAATAAGGGTCAATGTATTTTGCATGTGAGAAAGAAATGAATTTTGGGTATCCAGAGTGTGGGTTGTTATGGACTCAATCATGTGTCCTCAAAATTTATATATTGAAGTCCTAATACCCAGTACCTCAGAATTGACTGTATTTGGAAATAGGATCTTTAAAGAGGTGATTGAGCTAAAATGTGACTTTTAAGACAAGCTCTAAACTGATTTGGCTTGTGTCCTTACAAGAAGAGGAAATTTAGACACACACAAGAGATACCAGGTATATGTGCACACAGAGTAAAGACCATGTGACAACAGAGCAAGAAGATGGCCACCTGTGAGCCAGGAAAAGAGGCCTCAGAAGACACCTTGATCTTGGACTTCTAGGTTCCAGAGCTGTGAAACAATAAATTCCTGTTATTTAAGCCACCCAGACTGTGCTATTTTGTTATTTCAGCCCTAACAAACTAATACAGCATACAAAAGGAAAGTACTGACTGCATTAGGCCAGACTAAAGGGCAAAAAACAGACTGATAAGGCTGGGAGAAAAAGTGGCTGGGAAAAAAACATGTGAGGAAACAAGGGCTTTTAAAAGCTCTTGTGTATATCAAGAAATCCAGAACTTTTTCTAATGCCACTGGCATCAGCACTGTATTTTTTTTCCAGTCAAAAGAGGGCTAGTTAATATAATCTAAAATGTTAATTCAGCTTATAGCTTTCTACAACCTGTTGAAAATTCTAGAGATTTATTTAATATCTTTAGTAAAGACCCACCTACAGTCGTTTTCACATTTCATGCTTTATGCTTGTCTTTTAATTTTTTCGGGAATATGTAGTGATACTTTCATAATTACCTGATAAAATAATCAATTAAAAGGAAGAAGTAGCCTTATCATCATTTCTTCAACCCTTCTGTTAGACCACTCTCATTCTCACAAATATACTATTCCTTCCTTACTGCTGAAAATCTATTTGTGTAGATGTTTCATATATGCACCTGTATTTAAAACTAAGACTGATCCACCTGAACCCTGGGTTTCTAGAAAGGGACTGGAAAACCATGTTCCCATCCATATGTATTAGGAAGTTATGATTCCATTGAAATAGAAACAAATTAGCAGCACAACAGGATCTTATAATAGCATACATTTGTGGGAAAATTTCTTGTGAAATTACCTGAAGTGCTAAGAAGGTTATGAGAGGAAGATTTTTCACCATGAGTCAGACATAAGTTTAGATCTATCATACAACAAACACCATGCCTGACACATAACACATACCTAAAGATCCTGAGATTCCTTAGAAGTGGGAACATGTCTCACAATCTTGCCATGCATCTATAAAAAAGTTAATTAATTCACTCAACAACTATTTCTTGAGCACATTCTAAATACAGATAATATAGGCATTGAGGATATAGTAGTTAAGAAAAAAGACAGAAATCTCAGTTTTTATAAGGGATGAAGACAGAAAATAAATTAAGTACAATATTAGTGGGATAAAGAGTGATAAATGCTAAGGAGAAAATAAGGAAGGAGGAGAGTGAGAGTGGGGGTCAGGGAATGAATAGGGAATCGGGAAGTAATAAATAGAGAATATGAATAAGGAAGCTAGGAAAGGCTTCGGTGATAAAACAATGTTGAAGCAAATATCCTAAGGAGGTCAGGGAGAGAGCCAAGAGGGTATTTTGGAAATAGTATTCCAGGTAGAGAAAATAGCAAATGCAAAGGTCCAGAGGACACAGCACAAATGGCATATTCACAAACCACAGAGAGGCCAGGTTGGCTGGAATAAAGTGAGGGAAAAGAAGCATATTAAGGATGAAGGTCAAGAAGGAAACTGGGGATGAACTCATGTTGAACGATGTTGAAGGTGCTGGCCTGAAATCATGTTCCAGCACTTCAGCCACTCACCTTCTTATTTTCCTCAATTTCCCCACATCCTCCTTGTTCCAATCAGTGATCAGAAATTCCCATCCAACTGTTTGTTTTTTGTCATAGAAAACTTGGAAACAGTGATTTCTGCCAGGTAAATTCCAGAAATGGTACAGTTCAAAGGGCCTATAGATTTAAAATAATTAAATGAGAAGGAATGAAATATGGCCTTTTACAGCAACATGGATGGAACTGGAGAGTGTTATGCCAAGTGAAATAAGTCATACAGCGAAAGACAGATACCATATTTCTTCACTCTTATGTGGATCCTGAGAAACTTAACAGAAGACCATGGGGGAGGGGAAGGAAAAAAAAAGAGAGAGGGAGAGAGCCAAAGCATAAGAGACTTTTAAAAACATAGAACAAACTGAGGGCTGATGGGGGGTGGGGGAAAGGGTAAGGTAGGTGATGGGCATTGAAAAGGGTATCTTTTGGGATGAGCACTGGGTGTTGTATGGAAACCAATTTGACAATAAATTTCATATATTAAAAGAAAACACTGAGGGGCGCCTGGGTGGCTGAGTCGGTTAAGCGTCCGACTTCAGCTCAGGTCATGATCTCGCGGTTCGTGAGTTCAAGCCCCGCGTCAGGCTCTGTGCTGACAGCTCAGAGCCTGGAGCCTGTTTCACATTCTGTGTCTCCCTCTCTCTGACCCTCCCCCATTCATGCTCTGTCTCTCTGTCTCAAAAATAAATAAATGTTAAGAAAAAAAACACTGAGAATAAACTGAAGGTTGATGGGTGGTGGGAAGGAGAAGAGGGTGGGTGATGGGCATTGAGGAGAGCACCTGTTGGGATGAGCACTGGATGCTATATGGAAACCAGTTTGACAATAAATTTCATATTAAAAAATAAATAATAAATACATAAAAATTAAAAAAATAAAATTAAATGGAATAATATCCTTCCTATTTTGTGGTATGACAATTTTCCCAATATAAAAAAAATCCTGGATGCCTCAGTGGTTCAGTCAGTTGGGCGTCCAAGTTTGGCTCAGGTCATAATCTCACAGCTTGTGAGTTCGAGCCCTGAGTCAGGCTCTGTGCTGAAAGCTCAGAGCCTGGAGCCTGCTTTGGATTCTGTGTCTCCCTCTCTCTTCCCCTCCCCACTCACACTTTGTCTCTCCCTCTCCCAAAAAAATAAATAATAACACATTTAAAAAAAATTTAATCCCTATTTGGTATGCACATGATTTATAGCCAAATGACTATGTTACAGACACAAGAAAAGTGGTTTGGGTTCAGAAGGGCCTCAACTCCAATATGATTTTCTAGATTACAGCTGAACTTGGTAGTGTCTTGGGGGGAGTACAGGGTTGGCAATCAGAAAGGCATTTGTTACCACCTCTGTCTTTATTTTCAGTGGCTATATATAAGTCATATACTTCTTGTTTCTCAGTTTCCTCATCTAGAGCATGGAAATGATCATTATCTTCCTCATAGGAATAAATGAGATAACTTATAGGGGGCACATGGTCAGATATTCTTTGGTTCCCCACGGGGAAGGAACTAGGGGACCCACCTACAAGGAGCCATATGCCAGTGGACATTTAAATAACAATAGTATTGATAGCAATGAATTACTAGATCCAAGCCCCTAAACATGTGTAAATTTTAATTATTGGTATAAACTTAGGCAATAATTTTAATGTTTCTATAAAAATAGGAAAATATAAAGAAGCAAATAAAAGTCATTATAAGTACCTCTAATTAGAGATAATTAATTTTTCTTTTAACTTTTATTGATTGTAAACTTGACAATACATATTACTTATTGCCTACTAACTATGGCATTGTGCATGAGCATTTACAAAAACTACATGATCAACTCAATGGAAGCAGAAAAATCTTTGGACAAAATCCAACACCCATTCAGGATAAAATCAAACCAGAAATAGCAAAGAACTTCCTCAACTGGATAAAGGGCCACTTCTATCAGAAAATCCTAAAACTAACATCCTATTTAGTGGTGAAAGACTGAATATTTTCCTTTATTATTAGGAAAAAGGCAAGGATGTTTGCTCTTATCAGTCTTATTCAACATTCTACTGCAGATACTAGCCACTGCAAAAAGGTATGAAAAAGAAATGGAATGCATATAGATTTCAAAGGTGTAAATAAAACTATTTTATTTGCAGGTAACAAAATCTTGTTTGTAGAAAATCCTAATATCTATAAAAGAAATACTGGTGGGACCAAGGGAAGATGGTGGCGAAGGAGGACGCTGGGATCACCGCGCATCTTGCTGATCACTTAGATTCCACCTACACCTGCCTAACTAACCCAGAAAACCTCCAGAAGACTAGCAGAACGGAGTCTCCGGAGCCATGCACAGACGAGAGGCCCACGGAAGAGGGTAGGAAGGACCGCGAGGTGGTGCCCGCTCCACAGACTGGCGGGAGGGTGCCGGGGTGGAGGGGCAGCCTGCCGGCCAAGCAGAGCCCCCGAGTCTGGCTTGCAAAAGCGGAGGGCTGGATGGAGTGTGTTCCCACAGGAAGAGCGACTTAGCATCTAGGAGGTCATAAGTTAACAGCTCTGCTCAGAAAGCAGGAAGGCTTGAGGACAAAGGGAGGGAGAATTGCTGAGCCCCCGGACGACAGAGCTCAGTTTGTTGGGGAACAAAGGCGCTCACCAGCGCCATATCCCTCGGCCATCCCCCAGCCAAAATCCTAAAGGGAACCAGTTCCTGCCAGGGAACTTGCTTGCTCCACACAAACACCCAACACTCTGCTTCTGCAGAGCCAACCCTCCAGCAGCGGGTCTGACTCCCTCCCACTGCCACAGGGCCCCTCCTGAAGTGGATCACCTAAGGAGAAGCGAGCTAAGCCTGCCCCTCCTGCCCCCATGCACCTTGCCTACCCACCCCAGCTAATATGCCAGATCCCCAGCACCACAAGCCTGGCAGTGTGCAAGTAGCCCAGACGGGCCACGCCACCCCACAGTGAATCCCGACCCTAGGAGAGGGGAAGAGAAGGCACACACCAGTCTGACTGTGGCCCCAGTGGTGGGCTGGGGGCAGACATCAGGTTGGACTGCGGCCCCGCCCACCAACTCCAGTTATGCACCACAGCACAGGGAAAGTGCCCTGCAGGTCCTCACCACTCCAGGGACTATCCAAAATGACCAAACGGAAGAATTCTTCTCAGAAGAATCTCCAGAAAATAACAACAGCCAATGAACTGATCAAAAAGGATTTAAATAATATAACAGAAAGTGAATTTAGAATAATAGTCATAAATTAATCGCTGGGCTTGAAAACAGTATAGAGGACAGCAGAGAATCTCTTGCTACAGAGATCAAGGGACTAAGGAACAGCCAGGAGGAGCTGGAAAGTGCTTTAAACGACATGCAAAATAAAATGGAAATGACGATTGAAGAGACAGAGGAGAGAATAGGTGAACTAGAAGATAAAGTTATGGAAAAAGAGGAATCTGAGAAAAAGAGAGATAAAAAAATCCATGAGTATGAGGAGAAAATTAGAGAACTAAGTGATACACTAAAAAGAAATAATATACACATAATTGGTATCCCAGAGAAGGAAGAGAGAGGGAAAGGTGCTGAAGGTATACTTGAAGGAATAATAGCTGAGAACTTCCCTGAACTGGGGGAGGAAAAAGGCATTGAAATCCAAGAGGCACAGAGAACTCCCTTCAGATATAAATTGAATCGATCTTCTGCAGGACATATCATAGTGAAACTGACAAAATACAAGGATAAAGAGAAAATTCTGAAAGCAGCAAGGGATAAACGTGCCCTCACATATAAAGGGAGACCTATAAGACTCGTGACTGATCTCTCTTTTGAAACTTGGCAGGCCAGAAAGGATTGGCACGAGATCTTCAATGTGCTGAACAGAAAAAAATATGCAGCCGAGAATCCTTTATCCAGCAAGTCTGTCATTTAGAATAGAAGGAGAGATAAAGGTCTTCCCAAATAATCAAAAACTGAAGGAATTTGTCACCACTAAACCAGCCCTACAAGAGATCCTAAGGGGGATCCTGTGAGACAAAGTACCAGAGACATCGCTACAAGCATAAAACATACAGACATCACAATGACTCTAAACCCGTATCTTTCTATAATAACACTGAATGTTAATGGATTAAATGCGCCAACCAAAAGACATAGGGTATCAGAATGGATAAAAAAAACAAGACCCATCTATTTGCTGTCTACAAGAGACTCATTTTAGATCTGAGGACACCTTTAGATTGAGAGTGAGGGGATGGAGAACTATTTATCATGCTACTGGAAGCCAAAAGAAAGCTGGAGTAGCCATACTTATATCAGACAAACTAGACTTTAAATTAAAGGCTGTAACAAGAGATGAAGAAGGGCATTATATAATAATTACAGGGTCTATCCATCAGGAAGAGCTAACAATTATAAATGTCTATGCGCCGAATACCAGAGCCCCCAAATATATAAAACAATTACTCCTAAACATAAGCAAACTTATTGATAAGAATGTGGTCATTGCAGGGGACTTTAACACCCCACTTACAGAAATGGATAGATCATCTAGACACACGGTCAATAAAGAAACAAGGGCCCTGAATGATACATTGGATCAGATGGACTTGACAGATATATTTAGAACTCTGCATCCCAAAGCAACAGAATATACTTTCTTCTCGAGTGCACATGGAACATTCTCCAAGATAGATCATATACTGGGTCACAAAACAGCCCTTCATAAGTATACAAGAATTGAAATTATACCATGAATAGTTTTAGACCACAATGCTATGAAGCTTGAAATCAACCACAGGAAAAAGTCTGGAAAACCTCCAAAAGCATGGAGGTTAAAGAACACCCTACTAACGAATGAGTGGGTCAACCAGGCAATTAGAGAAGAAATTAAAAAATATATGGAAACAAACGAAAATGAAAATACAACAATCCAAACGCTTTGGGACGCAGCGAAGGCAGTCCTGAGAGGAAAATACATCACAATCCAGGCCTATCTCAAGAAACAAGAAAAATCCCAAATACAAAATCTAACAGCACACCTAAAGGAAATAGAAGCAGAACAGCAAAGGCAGCCTAAACCCAGCAGAAGAAGAGAAATAGTAAAGATCAGAGCAGAAATAAACAATATAGAATCTAAAAAACTGTAGAGCAGATCAACGAAACCAAGAGTTGTTTTTTTGAAAAAATTAACAAAATTGACAAACCTCTAGCCAGGCTTCCCAAAAAGAAAAGGGAGATGACCCAAATAGATAAAATCATGAATGAAAATGGGATTATTAAAACCAATCCCTCAGAGATACAAACAATTATCAGGGAATACTATGAAAAATTATATGCCAACAAATTGGACAACCTGGAAGAAATGGACAAATTCCTAAACACCCACACTCTTCCAAAACTCAATCAGGAGGAAATAGAAAGCTTGAACAGACCCATAACCAGCGAAGAAATTGAATCGGTTATCAAAAATCTCCCAACAAATAAGAGTCCAGGACCAGATGGCTTCCCAGGGGAGTTCTACCAGACGTTTAAAGCAGAGATAATACCTATCCTTCTCAAGCTATTCCAAGAAATAGAAAGGGAAGGAAAACTTCCAGACTCATTCTATGAAGCCAGTATCACTTTGATTCCTAAACCAGACAGAGACCCAGTAAAAAAAGAGAACTACAGGCCAATATCCCTGATGAATATGGATGCAAAAATTCTCAATAAGATATTAGCAAATCGAATTCAACAGCATATAAAAAGAATTATTCACCATGATCAAGTGGGATGCAGTGCTGGTTCAACATTCGCAAATCGATCAACGTGATACATCACATTAATAAAAGAAAAGAGAAAAACCATATGATCCTGTCAATAGATGCAGAAAAGGCATTTGACAAATTCAGCAACCTTTCTTAATGAAAACCCTCGAGAAAGTCGGGATAGAAGGAACGTACTTAAAGATCATAAAAGACATTCACAAAAAACCCACAGCTAACATCATCCTCAATGGGAAAAAACTGAGAGCTTTTTCCGTGAGATCAGGAACACGACAGGGATGTCCACTCTCACCGCTGTTGTTCAACATAGTGTTGGAAGTTCTAGCATCAGCAATCAGACAACAAAAGGAAATCAAAGGCATCAAAATTGGCAAAGATGAAGTTAAGCTTTCACTTTTTGCAGATGACATGATATTATACATGGAAAATCCGAAAGACTCCACCAAAAGTCTGCTAGAACTGATACATGAATTTAGCAAAGTTGCAGGATACAAAATCAATGTACAGAAATCACTTGCATTCTTATACACTAACAATGAAGCAACAGAAAGACAAATAAAGAAACTGATCCCATTCACAATTGCACCAAGAAGCATAAAATACCTAGGGATAAACCTAACCAAAGATGTAAAAGATCTGTATGCTGAAAACTATAGAAAGCTTATGAAGGAAACTGACGAAGATATACAGAAATGGAAAGACATTCCCTGCTCATGGATTGGAAGAATAAATATTGTCAAAATATTGTCAATACTACCCAAAGCTATCTACACATTCAATGCAATCCCAATCGAAATTGCACCAGCATTTTTCTCAAAGCTAGAACAAGCAATCCTAAAATTCATATGGAACCACAAAAGGCCCCGAATAGCCAAAGTAACAGTGAAGAAGAAGACCAAAGCAGGAGGCATCACAATTCCAGACTTTAGCCTCTACTACAAGGCTGTAATCATGAAGACAGCATGGGATTGGCACAAAAACAGACACATAGACCAATGGAATCGAATAGAAACCCCAGAACTAGACCCACCAACATATGACCAACTAATCTTTGACAAAGCAGGAAAGAACATCCAATAGAAATAGACAAGTCTTTTTAACAAATGGTGCTGGGAGAACTGGACAGAAACATGCAGAAGGTTGAAACTAGACCACTTTCTCACACCATTCACAAAAATAAACTCAAAATGGATAAAGGACCTGAATGTGAGACAGGAAACCATCAAAACCCTAGAGGAGAAAGCAGGAAAAGACCTCTCTGACCTCAGCTGTAGCAATTTCTTACTTGACACATCCCCAAAGGCAAGGGAATTAAAACCGAAAATGAACTACTGGGACTTTATGAAGATAAAAAGCTTCTGCACTGCAAAGGAAACAACCAACAAAACAAAAAGGCAGCCAACGGAATGGGAAAAGATATTTGCAAATGACATATTGGACAAAGGGCTAGTATCCAAAATCTATACAGAGCTCACCAAACTCCACACCCAAAAAACAAATAACCCAGTGAAGAAATGGGCAGAAAACATGAATAGACACTTCTCTAAAGAAGACATCCAGATGGCCAACAGGCACATGAAAAGATGTTCAACGTCGCTCCTTATCAGGGAAATACAAATCAAAACCACACTCAGATATCACCTCACGCCAGTCAGAGTGGCCAAAATGAACAAATCAGGAGACTGTAGATGCTGGCGAGGATGTGGAGAAACGGGAACCCTCTTGCACTGTTGGTGCGAATGCAAATTGGTGCAGCCGCTCTGGAAAGCAGTGTGGAGGTTCCTCAAAAAATTAAAAGTAGACCTACCCTATGACCCAGGAATAGCACTGCTAGGAATTTACCCAAGGGATACAGGAGTACTGATGCATAGGGGCACTTGTACCCCAATGTTTATAGCAGCACTCTCAACAATAGCCAAATTATGGAAAGAGTCGAAATGTCCATCAACTCCTGAATGGATAAAGAAATTGTGGTTTATATACACAATGGAGTACTACAGGGCAATGAGAAAGAACGAAATATGGCCCTTTGTAGCAACGTGGATGGGACTGGAGAGTGTGATGCTAAGTGAAATAAGCCATACAGAGAAAGACAGATACCATATGGTTTCACTCTTATGTGGATCCTGAGAAAGTTAACAGAAACCCATGGGCGAGGGGAAGGAAAAAAAAAGAGGTTAGAGTGGAAGAGAGCCAAAGCATTAGAGACTCTTAAAAACTGAATACAAACTGAGGGTTGATGGACGGTGGGAGGGAGGTGACGGCGGGTGATGGGTATTGAGGAGGGCACCTTTTGGGATGAGCACTGGGTGTTGTATGGAAACCAATTTGACAATAAATTTCATATATTGAAAAAAAAGAAATTTTAATTATGGGTGTAATTTTTTCTATTTGTGTTTTCAATGTAGATGTAATTTTTTCTATTTCCATGCTGTGGAAGTCCTCAGGAATAAGCTCATTATCTGTAGCTGTTGAATTATACATTATGTTGGGGAAGGGGAGCATATTGAGCACTTCGACACTGAGCATTATCTACAACTGGTTCTCTTCTTTCCCATTGCTTGACACTGACAGTAAAGTTAGTTCAAGTTAAATAATAAATTTCTTAAAGGAACAAAGAAAACATGTTTTGATTACAATTTCTATAAAGATATCTCCACATCTGATTAATTCCCTTGTATAATGTTATCAGGTAGTCAATTTTACTTTCTGAAAGTAAATTCATACTTCTAGTTCAGTTGTACCTATTTGTTTTGAACCAAAAGAATTTGAGTATTTATGTTTAATTTAACTGATCACAACTGTTATTCCCCTTTCCCATCTTTCTGTGTTAGGTAAAGCCACTCCTCCAAAAGCCACTAGCACTAACCTCCAAAATGTTCACCACAAAACAGAAATCTAAAAGAAGTAAGAGTTGTTCCCAGTAAATCTTGCCAAATAATGTTCAAAAAGAATAGTTTATCAATCTGATTCACCTAAATAAATTCAGCACCTGATAAATGCAGTGCATAAACTGCCTAGCACATGTAAGCTGTGTTCATATAGATGTTTATCCACAGGCTTAGCCCTCTCCCCAGTGTACATTTTAGAGAGTGCTGACAGGCACCCATTGATGTAACTAATTCTTTTAATCCTAAAAATTCCTGGTAGTAATTTCAGAGAAAAAAATAAATTATATGACTATCAAGTCTGACAGGAGAAAATCTGATTTTTCTGAGGAAAAGCTATAATTAGAACTATAGTGTTTGTCTTTGAAAGACAACTGATCTGAACAACTTTTACTGAAAGGTGAAAGAAGCTGATCTCAATCACCATCAACATGTGTAATTCTCATTTGAGCATAAATAGGCTAGATTTAATTCTTCTGTGTCTTAGACCGTGATTCATCTATCTATAGATAATTATAGAAACTAAGGTTGGGACAAGCATCAGGTCTTGATGTCAGATTCCATCCTGTGACTGTATATAGATGCTTCCTAAATCCAATTTGAAGTGTTATAATAGGTTCTATTGTAAATACATGGCTCCACTTTCATAACCTGCATTTACATGTGTCCCATAAATTTTCAAAATTATCTACAGTGCACCAATTTGCACAAGTATAGTCACTCAAAAAAATCACAACTTCCTTCAGTAATCTTAGAACTACAAACACACAGTCTGTTGTCCTTTCTAAAATATTCAAATTTACCCATGGTGCAAAATTTGGTCTGTTAAATTTTCTTCAGTTTATTTATGTAACTATGCTACATTACAAGGACCCAGCAAAATAATTCCATTGCTTTCATAGCATTAAGATTGCTTTCCAGCAAACTGGAAAGATCACATCAAATTGTCTGTGGATATACATACAAAGCTTCAGTTTTACACAAATCAGCAAAAATGGTATTCATAAAACTGCAAAAAAAACCTACATTGTATATTCTTCTTCCCCTCTCTCTGTTCTTTCTAGGAAAGCTAAAAGTATAAATGCAGTAATACCTAATTCAGATTCCACTCATTTTTAATTTTTGTAATTCAGGCAAGAGCCAGGCATGATTTTTAAACTCTGCAATATTTCTCTTTTGGGTTTTATTTAAAAGATGTTTTCAACTTGCATGTACCATTTTATACCACCTATTATATAAACAAATATTTCATATATTAATACATTTTTATTTCTGTATTAAAATAAATCTAAAGGCCTTAATTAGCTTCAACTTTCTTTGATTAGTTCTAGTAACTGGTAGTACTTGAAATTATTTCAATGGAATTTCCTCCATTATCTCAACTTTTGAGAAACTGTGGATGGCTTTCCAGATAGTCTGAATAAGGAAGATTGAATTAATATTAACTTTCTTTTGAGAATCTGGTGGGTGATCAGAACACAAACTCTGGATGGAGAGTTCCTGGGAGCAATCCTTGTCTTGATACATATAAATTCTGATTTTTTTTAATGTTTATTTATTTTTGAAAGAGAGAGAGCACACACCAACAGGGAAGGGGCAGATAGAGAGGGGGAGACACAGAATCTGAAGCAGGCTCCAGGCTCTGAGCTATCATCACAAATCCTGACATGGGGCTTGAACTCATGAATTGGGAGAGCATGACCTGAGCCGAAATCGGATGCTTAACTGACTGAGCCAGCTAGGTGCCCCTAAATTCTGATTTCTTAAGCAAGTGATTTAACACATCTGTGCTTCAACTTCCTCATCAATGAAAACTGGAATAATATAGTACCTACTCCATACAATTACCCCTATTAAATGAATTAACATTTAAGTCCTTGACATATAGTAATTATTATGCCTTTTTCTCAAATTCACAGCTAAAACTCACCTATTAGGTTTGCTCTCATTTCCTTTACACTTGAATAAAATTGTCACCAATGCTTACCTGTAACCACTCCTTACGCTTTTGAAGTAATCTGTACAATATGACAATTGTTATGGTTTTGTGGAGGACCTATTTCATTGTTATGTATTAACTTATGTGTTAAATTTCATATATTAGAAAAATAACATAGAATTAGCATATTAAAAAGGGATGAGGCAGGTAAAAGCCCAAGCTTGTGTGCTGAGGAAGGTCACTTGTCATCACCACCATCACTAGGGAGCCGAAAAATGTGGGCAATCAGATCTCCAGGTCTCATGAAGAGTATGTTCTCCTGAAACATGCAGATTGGGAGACACTTACTGTCATTGTGCCCAACTGTCAAAAAGCAGTGATCATCGTGGGTTCCTGAGGCTGTGGTCACGTGAATGTTGTCATCATGTGGACACTACAATTATGTGGCAAGCCCAAACCTACTGGTAATGTCAATACCATGGGCTTCTAAACCCTGAGTTTACCCGGTCTCTCTGGACCAGTTGCCACTATGATCATGTGGTAGATTCAGCTCTTCAAGTCACTACAGCATCATGGACTCCTAAATCCTGCCCATCACGTGTATTCTCACTGTCATGTGACCCTGTGTAGCTAATGGCATGTGGAAGCCTAAGCTCTGGAAGTCATGTGGGCATCCTGCTTCCAATGGTCAAATGGAATGCTATGGTCACATGTCCGGTTTAGTTGTCTCTATCACACAAGTTCATGGACTACCAAACTCTTCAGAGCTATGAGTCAGCAGCCATGCTGCTCCTACCATCACATGACAGGCAAAGCCCTTGCAGTCACGTGAACACTGCAGCTATCCAATCACTGTTGGTCGCTTATATCCGATTGTCACGTGAGGCTCAGCGTTCTCAGTCGCGCGAAAATCGAGGGCTCCTGAACCTGAGGTTGCTTAGATTTTTCCGCCAAACGGACCCTGCCAGTCAAGGCCCTGGAAGTCAGGTAGACCCCAACAGTTGTGGGTTACAGGGATCCTGCAGTCATGTGATCCCCCTACGGTCGTGTGCGAGTGTCTGTCTGTGCTTTTAAGTGTGTGAAGAATCTCCTGAAGTGTTATTCAACTTAGCTTTCTGAGAAGTCAGACCTATACACGCAGAAGTCTTTTAAAATTGTGGTTTGCACCCTGACAAATGGGAAACTTTTCGGGAGACTCTGGTTCAGGTCCCAGTGTTTCCCCCAACTTGTATACCGTGCCATGGCGAAAAGTACTCGGGTAGGTGGGGCAGCAGCAAGTACTAGATGTTTACTCGGAGAATTGAAACGAAAGGATGCGGCAGGGGTTCATGGACTGCTCTCAATGGCTACTCTCTAGAAACGCAGTGGGACCTCCTTCACGTTCCTCTTCCCCACCCCCACACCAAAGCCATACTCTTGATTATCGCCCTGCATATTAACTGTGTGTGCAGTGTAATGGATTCATCTGCCATCATCTGACCATATTGTTATCAAAGACCCCGGAGACCTCCTACATGCTAATTTGTATAGACAATTCCAAATCTGATTTTAATTTCTGTCTGTTACTTGATTCTCTAGAAAAGAGGGAAGGAGACTTCTTTTAAGAATTGGACATTTTTTTTAATAAAAGTGTGAAAGATCAAGTATAATCAAAAATATTTTTAAGTGTGAAAGTAGCCACTATATGAAGTTTTAAAATATATTTCTTATATTTATTTTGTAGTTCAGCCGTTTTTCAAAATACATATTGGGCACGTATGTTTTTGTGCTAGGACTTTCTAAATGGCTTAAACTAATCTAACCAGACACTATTAACTTCTGATTTTCCTCCTGATTTTCTATCCATTGCTTGTTAGACTCCTTGAAAACCCTCTCCCTCCCTCGTTTTCTTCATGTAGAAACAACAATTTATTTTAGAAAAGCATATTAAGTAAAATTACAGGTGAGACATTTCATAAAGACAATGTAGGTGTTAGTTAATGAGTTGAATTCAGCAAATAAAGGATTGTGTTTACATTTATGGAGTTTTTAAGTATTGTTTGATAGATGGTTAAAGAATATCTTCACGTGTAATATTTTTATCATAGTATATCCACTTTATTTTCTCTCTCATTTCAGCACTTCCAAGTTTGATCTACAAAACACTATGTCTGAAAGACAGCAACAACAAAAATGTGTTCTTCCATTAAAGAAATGTGAGACATACAGAAATGAAGGTAAAAAGATTTTTATATTGACATATTTTTAGGATAACTATGCTAATATGCAATTTGGTGTTTTTTTTTGTTTTTTTTTAATATATGAAATTTACTGTCAAATTGGTTTCCATACAACACCCAGTGCTCATCCCAAAAGGTGCCCTCCTCAATACCCATCACCCACCCTGCCCTCCCTCACACCCCCCATCAACCCTCAGTTTGTTCTGTTTTTTAAGAGTCTCTTATGCTTTGGCTCTCTCCCACTCTAACCTCTTTTTTTTTTTCCTTCCCCTCCCCCATGGGTTCCTGTTAAGTTTCTCAGGATCCACATAAGAGTGAAACCATATGGTATCTGTCTTTCTCTGTATGGCTTATTTCACTTAGCATCACACTCTCCAGTTCCATCCACGCTGCTACAAAAGGCCATATTTCATTTTTTCTCATTGCCACATAGTATTCCATTGTGTATATAAACCACAATTTCTTTATCCATTCATCAGTTGATGGACATTTAGGCTCTTTCCATAATTTGGCTATTGTTGAGAGTGCTGCTATAAACATTGGGGTACAAGTGCCCCTATGCATCAGTACTCCTGTATCCCTTGGATAAATTCCTAGCAGTGCTATTGCTGGGTCATAGGGTAGGTCTATTTTTAATTTTCTGAGGAACCTCCACACTGCTTTCCAGAGCGGCTGCACCAATTTGCATTCCCACCAACAGTGCAAGAGGGTTCCTGTTTCTCCACATCCTCTCCAGCATCTATAGTCTCCTGATTTCTTCATTTTGGCCACTCTGACTGGCGTGAGGTGGTATCTGAGTGTGGTTTTGATTTGTACTTCCCTGATAAGGAGCGACGTTGAACATCTTTTCATGTGCCTGTTGGCCATCCGGATGTCTTCTTTAGAGAAGTGTCTATTCATGTTTTCTGCCCATTTCTTCACTGGGTTATTTGTTTTTCGGGTGTGGAGTTTGATGACCTCTTTATAGATTTTGGATACTAGCCCTTTGTCCGATGTGTCATTTGCAAATATCTTTTCCCATTCCGTTGGTTGCCTTTTAGTTTTGTTGGTTGTTTCCTTTGCTGTGCAGAAGCTTTTTATCTTCATAAGGTCCCAGTAATTGACTTTTGCTTTTAATTCCCTTGCCTTTGGGGATGTGCTGAGTAAGAGATTGCTACGGCTGAGGTCAGAGACGTCTTTTCCTGCCTTCTCCTCTAATGTTTTGATGGTTTCCTGTCTCACATTCAGGTCCTTTATCCATTTTGAGTATATTTTTGTGAATGGGGTGAGAAAGTGGTCTAGTTTCAACCTTCTGCATGTTGCTGTCCAGTTCTCCCAGCACCATTTGTTAAAGAGACTGTCTTTTTTCCATTGGATGTTCTTTCCTGCTTTGTCAAAGATTAGTTGGCCATACGTTTGTGGGTCTAGTTCTGGGGTTTCCATTCTATTCCATTGGTCTATGTGTCTGTTTTTATGCCAATACCATGCTGTCTTGATGATTACAGCTTTGTAGTACAGGCTAAAGTCTGGGATTGTGATGCCTCCTGCTTTGGTCTTCTTCTTCAAAATCACTTTGGCTATTCGGGGCCTTTTGTGGTTCCATGTGAATTTTAGGATTGCTTGTTCTAGTTTCGAGAAGAATGCTGGTGCAATTTTGCTTGGGATTGCATTGAATGTGTAGATAGCTTTGGGTAGGATTGACATTTTGACAATATTTATTCTTCCAATCCATGAGCAGGGAATGTCTTTCCATTTCTTTATATCTTCTTCAATTTCCTTCATAAGCTTTCTATAGTTTTCAGCATACAGATCTTTTACATCTTTGGTTAGATTTATTCCTAGGTATTTTATGCTTCTTGGTGCAATTGTGAATGGGATCAGTTTCTTTATTTGTCTTTCTGTTGCTTCATTGTTAGTGTATAAGAATGCAACTGATTTCTGTACATTGATTTTGTATCCTGCAACTTTGCTGAATTCATGTATCAGCTCTAGCAGACTTTTGGTGGAGTCTATCGGATTTTCCATGTATAATATCATGTCATCTGCAAAAAGCGAAAGCTTGACTTCATCTTTGCCAATTTTGATGCCTTTGATTTCCTTTTGTTTTCTGATTGCTGATGCTAGAACTTCCAACACTATATTGAACAACAGCGGTGAGAGTGGGCATCCCTGTCGTGATCCTGATCTCAGGGAAAAAGCTCTCAGTTTTTCCCCATTGAGGATGATGTTAGCTGTGGGCTTTTCATAAATGGCTTTGATGATCTTTAAGTATGTTCCTTCTATCCCGACTTTCTCAAGGGTTTTTATTAAGAAAGGGTGCTGGATTTTGTCAAAGGTCTTTTCTGCATCGATTGACAGGATCATATGGTTCTTCTCTTTTTTTTTGTTAATGTGATGTATCACGTTGATCGATTTGCGAATGTTGAACCAGCCCTGCATCCCAGGAATGAATCCCACTTGATCATGGTGAATAATTCTTTTTATATGCTGTTGAATTCGATTTGCTAGTATCTTATTGAGAATTTTTGCATCCATATTCATCAGAGATATTGGCCTGTAGTTCTCTTTTTTTACTGGGTCTCTGTCTGGTTTAGGAATCAAAGTAATACTGGCTTCCTAGAATGAGTCTGGAAGTTTTCCTTCCCTTTCTATTTCTTGGAATAGCTTGAGAAGGATAGGTATTATCTCTGCTTTAAAAGTCTGGTAGAACTCCCCTGGGAAGCCATCTGGTCCTGGACTCTTATTTGTTGGGAGATTTTTGATAACCGATTCAATTTCGTCGCTGGTTATGGGTGTGTTCAAGCTTTCTATTTCCTCCTGATTGAGTTTTGGAAGAGTGTGGGTGTTTAGGAATTTGTCCATTTCTTCCAGGTTGTCCAATTTGTTGGCATATAATTTTTCATAGTATTCCCTGATAATTGTTTGTATCTCTGAGGGATTGGTTGTCATAATTCCATTTTCATTCATGATTTTATCTATTTGGGTCATCTCCCTTTTCTTTTTGAGAAGCCTGGCTAGAGGTTTATTAATTTTGTTTATTTTTTCAAAAAACCAACTCTTGGTTTCGTTGATCTGCTCTACAGTTTTTTTAGATTCTATATTGTTTATTTCTGCTCTGATCTTTATTATTTCTCTTCGTCTGCTGGGTTTAGGCTGCCTTTGCTGTTCTGCTTCTATTTCCTTTAGGTGTGCTGTTAGATTTTGTATTTGGGATTTTTCTTGTTTCTTGAGATAGGCCTGGATTGTGATGTATTTTCCTCTCAGGACTGCCTTCGCTGCGTCCCAAAGTGTTTGGATTGTTGTGTTTTCATTTTCGTTTGTTTCCATATATTTTTTAATTTCTTCTCTAATTGCCTGGTTGACCCACTTATTCGTTAGTAGGGTGTTCTTTAACCTCCATGCTTTTGGAGGTTTTCCAGACTCTTTCCTGTGGTTGATTTCAAGCTTCATAGCATTGTGGTCTGAAAGTATGCATGGTATAATTTCAATTCTTGTAAACTTATGAAGGACTGTTTTGTGACCCAGTATATGATCTATCTTGGAGAATGTTCCATGTGCACTCGAGAAGAAAGTATATTCTGTTGCTTTGGGATGCAGAGTTCTAAATATATCTGTCAAGTCCATCTGATCCAATGTGTCATTCAGGGCCCTTGTTTCTTTATTGACCGTGTGTCTAGATGATCTATCCATTTCTGTAAGTGGGGTGTTAAAGTCCCCTGCAATGACCACATTCTTATCAATAAGGTTGCTTATGTTTATGAGTAACTGTTTTATATATCTGGGGGCTCCGGTATTTGGCGCATAGACATTTATAATTGTTAGCTCTTCCTGATGGATAGACCCTGTAATTATTATATAATGCCCTTCTTCATCTCTTGTTACAGCCTTTAATTTAAAGTGTAGTTTGTCTGATATAAGTATGGCTACTCCAGCTTTCTTTTGGCTTCCAGTAGCATGATAAATAGTTCTCCATCCCCTCACTCTCAATCTAAAGGTGTCCTCAGATCTAAAATGAGTCTCTTGTAGACAGCAAATAGATGGGTCTTGTTTTTTTATCCATTCTGATACCCTATGTCTTTTGGTGGGTACATTTAGTCCATTTACATTCAGTGTTATTATAGAAAGATATGGGTTTAGAGTCATTGTGATGTCTGTAGGTTTCATGCTTATAGCGATGTCTCTGGTACTTTGTCTCACAGGATCCCCCTTAGGATCTCTTCTGGGGCTGGTTTCGTGGTGACAAATTCCTTCAGTTTTTGTTTGTTTGGGAAGACCTTTATCTCTCCTTCTATTCTAAATGACAGACTTCCTGGATAAAGGATTCTCGGCTGCATATTTTTCTGTTCATCACATTGAATATCTCCTGCCATTCTTTTCTGGCCTGCCAAGTTTCAGTAGAGAGATCGGTCACGAGTCTTATAGATCTCCCTTTATATGTTAGAGCATGTTTCTCCCTTTCTGCTTTCAGAATTTTCTTTATCCTTGTATTTTGCCAGTTTCACTATGATATGTCGTGCAGAAGATCGATTCAAGTTACGTCTGAAGGGAGTTCTTTGTGTCTCTTGGATTTCAATGCCTTTTTCCTCCCCCAGTTCAGGGAAGTTCTCAGCTATAATTTCTTCAAGTACCCCTTCAGCACCTTTCCCTCTCTCTTCCTCCTCTGGGATACCAATTATGCGTATATTATTTCTTTTTAGTGTATCACTTAGTTCTCTAATTTTCCCCTCATACTCCTGGATTTTTTTATCTCTCTTTCTCTCAGCTTCCTCTTTTTCCATAACTTTATCTTCTAGTTCACCTATTCTCTCCTCTGCCTCTTCAATCCGAGGTGTCGTGGTTTCCATTTTGTTTTGCATTTCGTTTAAAGCGTTTTTCAGCTCCTCGTGACTGTTCCTTAGTCCCTTGATCTCTGTAGCAAGAGATTCTCTGCTGTCCTGTATACTGTTTTCAAGCCCAGCGATTAATTTTATGACTATTATTCTAAATTCACTTTCTGTTATATTATTTAAATCCTTTTTGATCAGTTCATTAGCTGTTGTTATTTCCTGGAGATTCTTCTGAGGGGAATTCTTCCGTTTGGTCATTTTGGATAGTCCCTGGAGCGGTGAGGACCTGCAGGGCACTTCCCCTGTGCTGTGGTGTATAACTGGAGTTGGTGGGCGGGGCCACAGTCCGACCTGATGTCTGCCCCCAGCCCACCACTGGGGCCACAGTCAGACTGGTGTGTGCCTTCTCTTCCACTCTCCTAGGGTCGGGATTCACTGTGGGGTGGCGTGGCCTGTCTGGGCTACTTGCACACTGCCAGGCTTGTGGTGCTGGGGATCTGGCATATTAGCTGGGGTGGGTAGGCAAGGTGCACGGAGGCAGGAGGGGCAGGCTTAGCTCGCTTCTCCTTAGGTGATCCACTTCAGGAGGGGCCCTGTGGCAGCAGGATGGAGTCAGATCCGCTGCTGGAGGTTTGGCTCCGCAGAAGCACAGAGTTGGGTGTTTCCGCAGAGTGAGCAAGTTCCCTGGCAGGAACTGGTTCTCTTTGGGATTTTGGCTAGGGGATGGGCGGGGGAGATGGCGCTGGCGAGCGCCTTTGTTCCCCACCAAGCTGAGCTCTGCCGTCCGGGGGCTCAGCAGCTCTCCCTCCCTTTGTCCTCTAGCCTTCCCGCTTTCTGAGCAGAGCTGTTAACTTATGACCTCCCAGACGCTAAGTCGCGCTTGCTGTTGGAACACAGTCCGTCCGGCCCCTCCGCTTTTGCCAGCCCGACTCGGGGGCTCTGCTTGGCCGGCGAGCCACCCCTCCGCCCCGGCTCCCTCCTGCCAGTCCATGGAGTGCGCACCGCCTCGCTGCCCTTCCTACCCTCTTCCGTGGGCCTCTCGTCTGCGCTTGGCTCAGGAGACTCCGTTCTGCTAATCCTCTGGCGGTTTTCTGGGTTCTTTAGGCAGGTGTAGGTGGAATCTAAGTGATCAGCAGGACACGCGGTGAGCCCAGTGTCCTCCTACGCCGCCATCTTCCGGAACTCTCTCCGCTAATATGCGATTTGAATATCAAAGAGAGAGGTAGTGTTAGCCCATTCAGGCTGCTATAACAGAACATCATGGAGTTTACAAGTGGAAGAGTTGAAAGTGAGCCAATTCATACTATATTTTACAGAACCAAATCTTTTTGCTATTGTAAATGATATATTCACAATGAAATATTATTTTCTGTTTGTTATAATTCTTTTGTGTATATTAGTATTACATCCAATAACTTGGTTAATCTCTATTCTTTTAATTTTCTGTAGATTCTCTTCAGTCTTTTATGAAGATGGTTTTGTTTCTTCACTATTACACACTTAATAATTTATGTATACGTGTGTGTATGTATTTATTTTGGTTACTGCACTCACTCACTGCCTAGGAGACTCAGTAAGATGTTGAACAGAACTGATTATATGAGTGGTCTTTGCCTCTTGATTTAATATGGAATGCTTTTAATGTTTCACTATCATGTATGGTGTTTGTTCTAGTTTAAAAAAAAACCTTTTATCTGTTTAAAGAAATATCTCTCTATTCCTGGCTAGCTGAGAATTGTTGTTGCTTAATCTTGATTGGTTATTGGATTTTATGGTATGCCTTTTCCCCTGAAATCTTTGTGATGATTATCCTTTTCCTGCTCCTTTATCTTATTAATGTGTTGGATTATATTATGGATCTCCTAATGTTAATCTGACATTGCAAGCTTGGGATAAACACAACTTCATAATGTTGTATTATCTGTTTTAGCCATTGCTGGATTTGGTTTGCTATTATTTCTAATTTTTTGCATTTCTATAGCTAATTAGGATTGAACAGTAATTTTGCCTTTTCATTCATTTTTGTCAAGAATCTGCTTTCTATTAAAAAAGAATACTCTTTAGGGATGCCTGGGTGGCTCAGTCAGTTGTGTGTCTGACTTTGACTCAGGTTATGATCTCCCATTCATGGATTTGAGCCCTGTGGCGGGCTCTGTGCTGACAACTCAGAGCCTAGAGCCTGATTTGTATTCTGTCTCCCTCTCTGTCTGCCCCTCCCCTGCTTGTCCTCTGTCTCTCAAAAAAATAAGATAAAACGTTAAAGAAATTTAAAAAAGAATACTCTTTATATTATTATTTTCTATTTCTTGAATTTAAAATAATATTTTATTACATGTGAAAATTATTTGAAATTCTACATGTCCAGGGCATACATAAAGTTATATTAGAACACAGCTTTTGGCCAACAGCAACAGATTTGACTAGCTCCATCAAAGAGTGAAATGTCGGCAGAGCCTCAAATATTTATGAACTGATCCTTTCCAGGAAAAGTTTCTTGAACTCTGGCTTAGAGCAAGTGTTCTTAAAGCTAGTGCACAGTAACTGGTAAGTGGTTGGAAGTGCCTTTGGCTAAGCCCAGGAAGACTGTAGGGTCTTTTCTCAGGAATCCATTTGTTTATGGTGTGGCTTAGTTGCGGGAACTGATTTTTCAACCATTGAAATATGTAAAAGCCATTATTAGCTTACAGGGCCCACAGAAACAGGCAACAAGATAGGTTTGGTCCATGGACCAGTTTGCCAATTCCCTGCTCTATGTTAATGGAACCACTAGGTCTCCAAAACATCACTGAGTCAAAGATCAGCAAATGAGATGGAAGTCATTCTTAGGATTTTCTGGCAAGCCTAAACCAAAAAACTGATACTTTAACACAGTGGTTTTCAATCTTGGTTGCACACTGCAGTCATGTGGAGAGTTTTAAAAATGTAGTTGCCTAGTCTGATTCCAATTCTGCTTAAAGTGTTATAGGTGTAGCCTGGTGCTAGTAAGTTTTTTCAATCTCCCTTAGTGGCTTTAGCATGTGAACGAGGTTCAGAACTATCTGAATGATTTAAATGATGAGAGAGCAAGTATTTAAAAATATTTAATTTGAAAATATATACTTGTGGTTTTAGAACAATAATATTACATTAATAAATACATATATCATGGAAACAGTAATAAATACATAGTTATGCTGGAGATATGAAGTAAAAATTCCCATGTAAGAAAGAGAGAAGAATCTCTTTTTTTAAAAAAGAAAGGAAATGGGAAAATACAGTGGGAAATCAGGGATCACCTGTGGTGGGTCAGGAAGGAAGCTAAACCAGTGGCAAGGCCAGAACAAGGTGTAGGTGAAAGCCAAGCACCCACAAGCACAATGAAGAATGGCAGTGAAGCTTTCTTTGCAGGAGACAGTCACAATCCAAGGTAAAGGTGGAAGAGACAGAACAAATTCAGTAAATTAAATTATTTTCACTAAGGGAATAAAAAAAATAGAAAAGGCTGAACAGGACCTGAAGATAATATTTTTAGAGAGATAAAGGAGTGGTAAAGGAAGAAGTTATATCATTATAAAATAATAGAAAACTGATCAAGAAAAATTGCTAATTTAATATAAATACTTTGACTTCTTCCTGATATCTCATTAAAACAATATCAAAGGTAAACAGGTACATACAATGGGATATTACTCAGCAATTAAAAAGACAAAAGCATGGGTGAATCTCAAAAACATTATGCTGACTTGAAGAAGCCAGAGACAAAGGCATACAGGATGTATGATTCCATTTACATGAGATTCTAGAGCAGGCAAAACTAATATATAGTGACAGAATGCAGATCAAGGTTTACATGGAGCTAAGAGATGAAGAGACTAATTGGGAACCTCTTAAAGTGTGGAATATGCTTTATATCTTGATCAAGGTGGTGGCTAACTCTAATCGCTGATTTTTACATGTAAGTAGTTTGGGATCAGGATAAATTGGGTGAATCACCCAAAGTGTTGCAGCTTATTAATCACAGAGAAGGAAGGGGGATCTGATTATAAATAATAAATTATTTCTATTGTGCTATGTAATGAGTCAACAGGAGTAGTGCTTCTCCCCAAGCACCTGACAAAACCCAAACCCAGCCTTATGTACAAGTATAGTGTAGACATGAAAGTATAAATATTCCACATTCCAACCACCCATTTATAAACACAGTTGACATTCTTATGTTCTTTTACCTTGACTTCTTTATGTTTTTATTTATAAATCAGAATATAAATTTCCACTAATATTTACTTCTGAGTAATATGATGTACATTTTTTAATTGTGGTGAAAAAACACATAACATAAAATTTACCATCATAACCATTTCTAAGTGTATAGTTCAGTACTGTTAAGTGTACTCACATTGTTGTGAAACCGATCTCCAGAACTTTTTCATCTTGCAAAACTGAAACTCTTTGCCCTCTTCCCCCAGCCCCTGGTAACTACCATTCTACTATCCATTTCTATGAATTTGACTAGATATCTCATTAAGAGTGGAATCCTACAGTGTTTGTCTTATTGTGACCAGCTTATTTAATTTAGCATAATGTTGTCAAGTTTCATCCATCTTGTAGCATGTGACAGGATTTCCTTCCTTTTTAAGTCTGAATAATATTCTACTGTATGTATACAGCAGAATTTGTTTACAGCAGAATTTGTTTACCTATCGATCCATCAATGAACAGTTTACCATCTACTTCTTGGCTTTTTCTGAATAATGCTATGAACATGGGTGTGCAAATATCTCTTTGAGACTCTGCTTTCAATTCTGTGAATATATACACCCAGAACTGGGATTGCTGAGTCATATTGTGGTTCTATTTTTAATTTTTTGAGGAATCTCCATACTATTTTCCATAGAGGCTGTACTGTTTTTGCACTCCCACCAATAGTGCATAAGGGTTCCTATTTCTTCACATACTTTGCTAACACTTTGTGTGTGTGTGTGTTTTTTGTAGCCATTCTAATGGGTATGGGTGATATTTCACTGTGTTTTTTTATTTACATCCCTCTGCTGATTAATGATGTTTCCTTCTATTCCTAGTTTGTCAAATGTGTTTTTTTTTTTACTTTTTTAAACATTTTTTAAATGTTCATTTATTTTTGAGAAAGAAAGAGAGACACAGAGTGTGAGCAGGGGAGGAGCAGAGAGGGAGGGAGACACAGAATCCGAAGCAGTCTCCAGGCTCCGAGATGTCAGCACAGAGCCTGATGCGGGGCTCGCACCCACCCACGAGCTGTGAGATCATGACCTGAGCCAAAGTCGGATGCCCAACCGACTGAGCCACCCAGGTGCCCCCCCTTTTCTTTTACTTTTTTTTTTTTTAACATTTATTCAGCTTTTGAGAGACAGAGCATGAACGGGGAAGGGGCAGAGAGAGAAGGAGACACAGAATCTGAAATAGGCTCCAGGCTCTGAGCTGTCAGCACAGAGTCTGATTCAGGGCTCAAACCCATGAACCACGAGATCATGACCTGAGCCAAAGTCATATGGTAAACCAACTGAACCACCCAGGGACCCCAATGTATAAACCTTTTAATGTGCTGTTGAATTTGGTTTGTTCATATTTTTTTTGAAGATTTTGCACCAGTATTCACCAGGGGTTATTGGTCTATAGTTTCCTTAAGTGTCAGTCTGGCTTTATTATAAGGGTAATGCTGGTCTTACAGAGTACATTTAGAAGTGTTCCTTCATCAATATTTTTGAAAAGTTTCATTTGGCATTCATTCTTTAAATATTTGAGAGAATTCTCTAGTGAAGGCCTCTGGTCCTGGGCTTTACCTTATTGGGAATTTTTTGATAATTGAATCACTCTCTTTGCTCATTATTGATCTGTTCAGATTTTCTTTTTTTTTTTAATTTAAATTCAAGTTAACATACAGTGTAGTACTGGTCCCAGGAGTAGAACCCAGTGATCCATCATTTCCTCCAACATCCAGTGCTCATCTCAAGTGGTGTCCTTAGTGCCCATCACCATTTAGCCCATCCTTCCACCCACCTCCCAAGCAAACTGCTTGTTTGTTCTCTGTATTTAAGAGTCTATTATGGTTTGCTTTCCCCTCTGCTTTTATGTTATTTTTTCTTCCCTTCCCCTATGTTCATCTCTTGTTTCTTAAATTCCACAAATGAGTGAAACCATATGATATTTGTCTTTGTCTGGCTGATTATTTCACTTAGCATAATACACTCTATTTCCATCCATATTGCTGCAAATAGCAAGATTTCATTCTTTTTGATCGCCACTTAATATTCCATTGTGTATATAGATATAGATACAGATATACATATAGATATAGATGATCGTTATAATTCAGCCTTGGTATTTTGGTGTTTTTCTAGGGATACATTTCTTCTAAGCTTTCCAATTCACTGGAATGCAATTGTTCATAGTATATTGTTATAATTCTTTTCATTTCTGTAGTATCAGTTGTAATGTCCATCTTTCCTTTTTTTATTTTAGTTATTGGAATCTTTATTTTTTTAGTGAGTCTTATCTAAAGGTTTGTCTATTTTATCTTTTCAAAAAACTACTTAGTTTCATTGATTTTTTTCTATTTTTCTCAAGAAAGGATCATGGTGAATAATTCTTTTAATGTACTGTTGAATTCAATTTGCTAGTATCTTGTTGAGAATTTTTGTTGTCATGTTGATCAGGGATATTGGCCTATAATTCTCCTTTTTAGTGGGGTCTTCGTTTGGTTTAAGAATCAAGGTAATTCTGGCTTCATAGAATGAGTTTGGAAGCTTTCCTTCCATTTCTATTTTTTGGAACAGTTTGAGAAGAATAGGTATTTAGTCTCCTTTAAATGTCTCGTGGAATTCCCCTGGGAAGCCATCTGGCCCAGGACTCTTGTTTGTTGGGAGATTTTTGATTACTGATTCAATTTCTTTCGTGGTTATGGACGTGTTCAAATTTTCTATTTCTTCCTGTTTGAGTTTTGGTAGTGTGTGAGTTTCTAGGACTCTGTCCATTTCTTCCACATTGTCCAGTTTGTTGGCATATAATTCTTCATAGTATTCTCTTATAATTATATTTCTGTAGTGTTGGTTGTGATCTCCCCTCTTTCATTTGTAACTTTATCTATTTGGGTTCTTTCTTTTCTTTTTAAGAAGTATGGCAAGAAGTTATCAATTTTTTTGTTTTCTTTTCTTTTATTATTTAAAAGAATAATACATTGACTTTATTTTTTTTGGTGTACAGTTCTACAAATTTTAACCCATGTGTAGATTTTATAACCATCTCCACTGGATACAAAACAATTCTGTCACTCCAAAAACCTCCCTCATGCTGTAAGTCTATAGTCATGCCCTCCCAAACCCCAATGCCTGGCAACCACTGATTCTTTATCATTATAATTTTATTTGAGAATGTTATTTAAATGGAATTATATAGCATTTAACCTTTTGAGACTGGCTTCTTTCACTTAGCAAAATGCCTTTGAGATTTATACAAATTGTTACATGTATCAATAGTTTTTTCCCCCACTTATCGTGTATTATATAAAGTAACCATAGTTTATTTACTCTTTGGAGGACATTTATGTTTTAGTGATTATGAGTAGCTCCTTTTAATTTGTACCTAAGTTTTTTTCTCTCTGAGGTAAACACTCAGGAGTGGGATTGCTGTGTCATACGGTAAGCGTATGTGTAAATTCCTAGGAAACTGCTAAACTGTTTTCCAGGGTGACTGTACCATTTTGCATTTCATGAACAGTGTAGGAGAGTTCTGGTTGCTCTGGAACTTCTGAGCTCATGGTATTTTATATCATCACCATTTTAATAGGTGTATACAAATATCTCATTGTGGGGCTTTTTAAAATTTAAATTAAAGTTAGTTAACCTACAGCGTAGTCTTTGCTTCAGGAGTAGAACCCAGTGATTCATCTCTTATTTATCACACCCAGTGCTCATCCCTACAAGTGTCCTCCTTAATGTCCATCACTCATTAGCCTATCCCCCCCACCTGCCTCCCATCCAGCAACCTTCAGTTTGTTCTCTGTATTTAAGAGTCTCTTATGGTTTGCCTCCCCCTCTGTTTTCATCTTATTTTTCTTTCCCTTCCTCTGTGTTCATCTATTCTGTTTTTTAAATTCCACATATGAATTAAAACATATATTTGTCTTTCTCTGACTGATTTATTTCACTTAGCATAATAATTCTGGTTTTCCATCCACATTGTTGCAAATGGCAATATTTGTTCTTTTTCATCAAGTAGTATTCCATTGTGTGTGATTATATATACATATAATCTCCATAGACATCCATGACATCCATGTCATCAGTTGATGGACATTTGGACTCTTTCCATAGTTTGGCTATTTATTGTTGATAATGCTGCTATAAACATTGGGGCGCATGTGTTCCTATGAGTCAGCATGTTTGTATCCTTTAGATAAATACCTAGTCGAGCAATTGCTGGATTGTAAGGTAGTTCTATTTTTAATTTTTTGAGGAATCTCCATACTGTTTTCCACAGTGGTTGCATCAGTCTGTATTCCCACCAACAGTGCAAAAGTGTTCCCCTTTCTCTGCATCCACCAACATCTGTTGTTTCCTGAGTTGTTAATTTTAGCCATTCTGACAGGTGTGAGGTGGTATCTCATTGTGGTTTTGATTTGTATTTCCTTGATGATGGGTGATTTTGAGCATCTTTTCATGTGTCTGTTAAGCCATCTGGATGTCTTCTTTGGAAGAATGTTCATTTCTTCTGCCCATTTCTTCACTGGATTATTTGGTTTTTTGGGTTTATCAATTTTGTTTGTTTTTTCAAAAGACCAGCTTTTAGGTTCATTAATCTGTTCTACTGGAGTTTTTAATTTTGTTCTGGTATTGTTTATTTCTGCCATAATCTTTATTATTTCCCTTCTTCTGCTGGATTTGGGCCTTATTTGCTGGTCCTTTTCTAGCTCCTTTAGGGGTAAGGTTAGATTTTGTATTTGGGACCTTTCTTGCTTCTTGAGATAGGTCTGAATTGCAATGTACTTTCCTCTTAGGACTGCCTTTGCAACATCCTAAAGGGTTTGGACTGTCATGTTTTCATTTTCATTTGCTTCCACGCATTTTTTAATTTCTCCTTTAATTTTCTGGTTAATCCCTTCATTCTTCAGTAGGATGTTCTTTAACCTGCATGTATTTGAGGGCATTCCAGATTTTTTCTTGTGGTTGATTTCAAGTTTCATACCATTGTGATCTGAAAATGTGCATGGTATGATTTCAATTCTTTTATATTTATTGAGGGCTGTTTTGTGACTCAGTATGTGATCTATCTTGGAGAATGTTCCATGTGCACTCGAGAAGAATGTGTATTCTTCTGCTTTAGGATGAAAAGTTCTGAATATATCTGTCAAGCTCATCTGGTCCAGTGTATCATTCAGGGCCATTGTTTCTTTATTTATTTTCTGCTTAGATGATCTGTCCATTGTTGTAAGTGGAATATTAAAGTCACCTGCAATTACCGTATTCTTATCAATAATATTGCTTATGTTTGTGATTAATTGTTTTATATATCTGGGTGCTTTCAAATTGGATGCATAAACATTTATAATTGTTAGCTCTTCTTGATGGATAGACCCTGTAATTATGATATAATGCCCTTCTTCATCTCTTGTTACAACATTTAGTTTAAAATCTAGTTTGTCTGATAAAAGTATGGCTATTCCAGCTTTCTTTTAACTTCCAGTAGCATACCCTAACTTTCAATCTGAAGGTGTCCTCAGGTCTAAAATGGGTGTCTTGTAGGCAACAAATAAATAGATGGATCTTGGTTTTTATCCATTCTGATACCCTATATCTTTTGATTGGAGCATTTAGTCCATTTACACTCAGCATTATTATTGAAAGATACGGATTTAGTGGTATTGTGTTATCTGTAGGTTTCATGCTTGTGGTGATGTCTCTGGTCCTTTGTAGTCTTTGCAACATTCCACTCACAGAGACACCCTTAGGATCTCTTGTAGGGCTGGTTTAGTGGTGATGAACTCCTTCAGTTTTTATTTGTCTGGGAAAACTTTTATCTCTCCTTCTATTCTGAATAACAGCCTTGCTGGATAAAGGATTCTTGGCTGCATATTTTTCCTATTCAGCACATTGAATATTTCTTGCCACTTCCTTCTGGCTTGCCAAGTTTCAGTAGATGGGTCTGCTATGACCCTTATGTGCCTACCCTTGTAGGTTAAGTCCCATTTGTCCCTAGCTGCTTTCAGAATTCTCTCTTTATCTTTGTATTTTGCCAGTTTCACTATGATATGTCGTGCTGAAGATTGATTCCTGTTACATCTGAAGGGAGTTCTCTGTGCCTCCTGGATTTCCCTGTCTGTTTCCTTACCCAGATTGGGTAAGTTCTTAGCTATAATTTGCCGCTTTCTTTCTCTTCTTCTGGAACTCCTAGGAGATGGATATTATTATGTTTTATTGAATCACTAAGTTCTCTAATTCTTCCTTCGTGGTCTGGAATTTTTTTATTTCTCTTTTTCTCAGCTCCATCTTTTTCCATAATTTTATCTTCTATTTCATTTAATTTCCGCTCTGCTTCTTCAATCGTCACTGTCACCAGATCTAGTTTATTTTGTACCTCATTTACGGCATTTCTTAATTCATCATAACTATTGTTTAGTTCCTTGATCTCTGCAGCAATAGATTCTCTGCTGTACTCTATGCTTTTTATCAAGCCCAGTGATTAATCTTATGACTATTATTCTAAATTTTGAGGGGCGCCTGGGTGGCTCAGTCGGTTAAGCGTCCGACTTCAGCTCAGGTCACGATCTCGTGGTCCGTGAGTTTGAGCCCCATGTCAGGCTCTGGGCTGATGGCCCAGAGCCTGGAGCCTGCTTCCGATTTTGTGTCTCCTTCTCTCTCTGCCCTTCCTCCGTTCATGCTCTGTCTCTCTCTCTGTCTCAAAAATAAATAAACGTTAAAAAAATTTAAATTTTGATCAAATATATTGTTTATATCTGTTTTGAGAAATTCCTTAGCTGTCATTTCTTCCTGGAATTTCTTTTGAGGAGAATTTTTCCATTTCATCATCTTGGCTAGTTTTCTGTCCCTTATGTGTTTTAAAAGCTTGTTATGTGTCCTGCACCTGTGAGCACTACTGTATTAAAGAGAGGTCATATGCTGTCCAGGGCCTGGCCCTTCAGGAGCTGTGTTTTGGAGTGTGTTGCATGCTATTGTTGTGACTCTGATTGCTTTATCTCCCTACTCGTAGTGATGTTTTGGACCCTCCACCAGGTGCTCTTTGATTTGTTCATTGAAGTAACCTTGGAAAAAAATTTTTTTTACAAAAGAAAAAAGGTGGGGGCACTGGTGGAAAAGGCCATATCCCATACAAAGAGAGAAATGACAGGGGAAGGAAAAAGAAAAGAAAAGAAAAATGATCAGGCAGAGAAACTATACAGCTTAATCCAGAGAGAGAGAGGAAAATAAAGAAGGAGATAGAGAACAGGTATAAAGAGAATACATTAAATATGTCTGCTGAAACAAACCAACAGCTGGAATAACCCGACTAGAGAAGGGAAGAAATAAGAAGGAGAAAAGGAAGATATATATTAATATATGCCTATATATATCAATATTAGTATTAATATTAATATATATTGTATATAAAATAAGAATTGCCCAAGAATTAAATCAGAAAATGCAAAACCGCTGGGTGCCTTGGAACCCGTGGTAGCACTGATCTGGAGGAGGGGTTGTCTGGATGGTCAGCATCAATCTCATTCATGTAGATACACAGTTACCAGGTGTGGAGGGGCGAGGTTTGGTGTAGGCAGGTCCTGCCTCCACTATGGACATGTTGTCCTTTCCCTGAAGCCCCACCTTGTTGGTGATGGGGAGAAAAACGGCGACAATCCAGTCTCTCCTCAGGGGCTAGAGCGGGCTCTTTTTTTCCCCCACCCACAGTCTCTGGTGCCTCCCTGGAGTTCACCTGGGATTCAAACCCAGATGTCTTAACAGGTTCTGCTCTGCACGCACCCGGTTCCAGGGAAGTGCCACTCACCCAGCCAATAAATGCCCTCTGGCTAGAGGGCACAGGTAGGGTCCTTTGTCCTTTGAACCTGCATACCTTCTTCCCACAGCACTCAAGGGAGGGAATTGCTTTCTCCCACTGCGGACTGTGCCTCTGGACTAGTAACCGGGGCGAGGACTGGCTCCCCTCCTCCCCAGGTGCTGGCACAGGACAGCTGGCCCCAGTCTGAAGAAAGCCCTGCAGTTAGAGATTGGATCTTTCTCCGTTTTTTTTTTTCTGATCCCCTCTCCGTGGTTTTTCTCTTGTCCAAATACAGTCCTACACTTCCACACCTTCTCTTTCTCTTCCCTTTGTCTCTTCACAGAAGGGGATCCCTCCCCTCCATGCCTATGCAGCCCGTTTTATCTCTCCCAATTTGCAAACACCTATAGCCTGCCAGGTTGTCCCCGTGGGTCCCTGGAGACGTCTGTCACTCTGCAGCTAGACTCTCGGAATTCAAAGTCCTCTGGCCTTAACACTGCTGTATTTGAGGGACGACTTCTCTATCATGTTGGTGCATCTCCTACTCTGGCTTTCTTTTGACCTCCAGTTCTCCATCCCCTCTCTTGCAATCTGCAGGTATCATTAGGTCTAAAATGAGTCTCCTGTAGGCAGCAGATAGATGGGTCTTGTTTTCTTATCCATTCTGATACATATCTTTTTTTTTTAATGTTTATTTATTCCTTGAGAGAGAGAGAGCATTGAGCAAGGAAGAGGCAGAGAGAGGGAGACAGAATCCGAAGCAGGTTCCAGGCTCCAAGCTGTCAGCACAGAGCCCGACACAGAGCTCAAACCCACTAACTGCGAGATTATGGCCTGAGCCAAAGTCAGACGCTCAACCAACTGAACCACCCAGGTGCCCCTACCCTATATCTTTTGATTGGAGCATTTAGTCCATTTACATTCAGAGTTATTATTAAAATATAGGAATTTAGTGCCATTATGTTATCTCTAGTTGGCATTTCTGGTGATGTTCTCTGATATTTTGTAGTCTTTGTTGCTTTGGTCTTCTTTTTTTCCCCACTCAGAGAGTCCCCCTTAGAATTTCTTGCAGGGCTGGTTCAGTGGTCACAAACTCCTATAGTTTTTGTTTGTCTGGGAAACTCTTTATCTCTACTTCTATTCTGAATGGCAGCTTTGCTGGATAAAGAATTCTTGGCTGCATATATTTCCCATTCAGCATGTTGAATATTTCCTACCACTCCCTTCTGGCCTGCCAAGTTTCAGTGCACAGGTCTGTGGCTAACCTTATGTGTCTACTCTTGTAGATTTAGAACGTTCTCTCCATAGCTGCTTTCAGAATTCTCTTTATCTTTGTATTTTGCAAGTGTCACTATTGTATGTTGTGGTGTTGACCTTTACTTGTTGATTTTAAAGGGAGATCTCTGTACCTCTTGGACTTGGAGGCCTGTGTCCCTCCCCAGACTCGGGAAGTTCTGAGCTATAATTTCTTCAAATAAACCTTCTGCCCCTTTTTCTCACTCTTCCTCTTCTGATACTGCTATAATATGGACATTGTTTCATTTCATGGAATCAGTTAGTTCTCTAAGTCTCCCCTCATGCTCTTGTAATTTCTTTTCTCTCTTATTTCACCTTCATTATTTTCCATAATTTTATATTCTATTTCACCTATTCTCTCCTCAGCTTCTGCAATCCTCACTGTCACTGTATCCAGTTTATTTTGCATCTCACTTATATCATTTTTTAATTCATGCTGACTAGTTCTTAGGTCTTTGATCTCTGCAGCAAGGGTTTCTCTGGTGTCTTCTATGCTTTTTTCAAGCCTAGCTAGTAGTCTTATGACTGCTGTTCTAAATCTTTGTTCAGATATATTTCTTATATCTGTTTTGAGCAAGTCCCTGGCTGTGAATTCTTCTTGACCTTTCTTTTGGGGATAATTCCTCTGTCTTGTCATTTTGTTTTTGTTTTTTTTTTTAATGTTTGTTTGTTTGTTTATTTATTTATTTTTTATTTTTTTAATATATGAAATTTACTGTCAAATTGGTTTCCATACAACACCCAGTGCTCATCCCAAAAGGTGCCCTCCTCAATAAACATCACCCACCCTACCCTCCCTCCCACCCCCCATCAACCCTCAGTTTGTTCTCAGTTTTTAACACTCTCTTATACTTTGGCTCTCTCCCACTCTAACATCTTTTTTTTTTTCCTTACCCTCCCCCATGGGTTTCTGTTACGTTTCACAGGATCCACATAAGAGTGAAACCATATGGTATCTGTCTTTCTCTGTATGGCTTATTTCACTTAGCATCACACTCTCTAGTTCCATCCACGTTGCTACAAAATGCCATCTTTCATTCTTTCTCATTGCCACGTAGTATTCCATTGTGTATATAAACCACAATTTCTTTATCCATTCATCAGTTGATGGACATTTCGGCTCTTTCCATAATTTGGCTATTGTTGAGAGTGCTGCTATAAACATTGGGGTACAAGTGCCCCTATGCATCAGTACTCCTGTATCCCTTGGGTAAATTCCTAGCAGTGCTATTGCTGGGTCATAGGGTAGGTCTATTTTTAATTGTCTGAGGAACCTCCACACTGCTTTCCAGAGCGGCTGCACCAATTTGCATTCCCACCAACAGTGCAAGAGGGTTCCCGTTTCTCCACATCCTCTCCAGCATCTATAGTCTCCTGATTTCTTCATTTTGGCCACTCTGACTGGCGTGAGGTGATATCTGAGTGTGGTTTTGATTTGTATTTCCCTGATAAGGAGCGACGTTGAACATCTTTTCATGTGCCTGTTGGCCATCTGGATGTCTTCTTTAGAGAAGTGTCTATTCATGTTTTCTGCCCATTTCTTCACTGGGTTATTTGTTTTTCGGGTGTGGAGTTTGGTGAGCTCTTTATAGATTTTGGATACTAGCCCTTTGTCCGATATGTCATTTGCAAATATCTTTTCCCATTCCGTTGGTTGCCTTTTAGTTTTGTTGGTTATTTCCTTTGCTGTGCAGAAGCTTTTTATCTTCATAAGGTCCAGTAATTCACTTTTGCTTTGCCTTTGGGAATGTGTCGAGTAAGATTCCTATGGCTGAAGTCAGAGAGGTCTTTTCCTGCTTTCTCCTCTAGGGTTTTGATGGTTTCCTGTCTCACATTCAGGTCCTTTATCCATTTTGAGTTTATTTTTGTGAATGGTGTGAGAAAGTGGTCTAGTTTCAACCTTCTGCATGTTGCTGTCCAGTTCTCCCAGCACCATTTGTTAAAGAGACTGTCGTTTTTCCATTGGATGTTCTTTCCTGCTTTGTCAAAGATTAGTTGGCCATACGTTTGTGGGTCTAGTTCTGGGGTTTCTATTCTACTCCATTGGTCTATGTGTCTGTTTTTGTGCCAATACCATGCAGAATTGATGATTACAGCTTTGTAGTAGAGGCTAAAGTCTGGGATTGTGATGCCTCCTGCTTTGGTCTTCTTCTTCAAAATTACTTTGGCTATTCGGGGCCTTTTGTGGTTCCATATGAATTTTAGAATGGCTTGTTCTAGCTTCGAGAAGAATGCTGGTGCAATTTTGATTGGGATTGCATTGAATGTGTAGATAGCTTTGGGTAGTATTGACGTTTTGACAATATTTATTCTTCCAATCCATGAGCAGGGAATGTCTTTCCATTTCTTTATATCTTCTTCAATTTCCTTCATAAGCTTTCTATAGTTTTCAGCATACAGATCTTTTACATCTTTGGTTAGATTTATTCCTAGGTATTTTATGCTTCTTGGTGCAATTGTGAATGGGATCAGTTTCTTTATTTGTCTTTCTGTTGCTCCATTGTTAGTGTATAAGAATGCAACTGATTTCTGTACATTGATTTTGTATCCTGCAACTTTGCTGATTTCATGTATCAGCTCTAGCAGACTTTTGGTGGAGTCTATCGGACTTTCCATGTATAATATCATGTCATCTGCAAAAAGCGAAAGGTTGACTTCATCTTTGCCAATTTTGATGCCTTTGATTTCCTTTTGTTGTCTGATTGCTGAAGCTAGAACTTCCGGCACTATATTAAACAACAGCAGTGAGAGTGGGCATCCTTGTCGTCTTCCTGATCTCAGGGAAAAAGCTCTCAGTTTTTCCCCGTTGAGGATGATGTTAGCTGTGGGCTTTTCATAAATGGCTTTTATGATCTTTAAGTATGTTCCTTCTATCCCGACCTTCTCAAGGGTTTTTATTAAGAAAGGGTGCTGGATTTTGTCAAAGGCCTTTTCTGCATCGATTGACAAAATCATATGGTTCTTCTCTTTTTTTTTTTTTGTTAATGTGATGTATCACGTTGATTGATTTGCGAATGTTGAACCAGCCCTGCATCCCAGGAATGAATTCCACTTGATCATGGTGAATAATTCTTTTTATATGCTGTTGAATTCGATTTGCTAATATCTTATTGAGAATTTTTGCATCCATATTCATCAGGGATATTGGCCTGTAGTTCTCTTTTTTTACTGGGTCTCTGTCTGTTTTAGGAATCAAAGTAATACTGGCTTCCTAGAATGAGTCTGGAAGTTTTCCTTCCCTTCCTATTTCTTGGAATAGCTTGAGAAGGATAGGTATTATCTCTGCTTTAAACGTCTGGTAGAACTCCCCTGGGAAGCCATCTGGTCCTGGACTCTTATTTGTTGGGAGATTTTTGATAACCGATTCAATTTCTTCGCTGGTTATGGGTCTGTTCAAGCTTTCTATTTCCTCCTGATTGAGTTTTGGAAGAGTGTGGGTGTTTAGGAATTTGTCCATTTCTTCAAGGTTGTCCAATTTGTTGGCATATAATTTTTCATAGTATTCCCTGATAATTGTTTGTATCTCTGAGGGATTGGTTGTAATCATTCCATTTTCATTCATGATTTTATCTATTTGGGTCATCTCCCTTTTCTTTTTGAGAAGCCTGGCTAGAGGTTTGTCAATTTTGTTTATTTTTTCAAAAAACCAACTCTTGGTTTCGTTGATCTGCTCTACAGTTTTTTTAGATTCTATATTATTTATTTCTGCTCTGATCTTTATGATTTCTCTTCTTCTGCTGGGTTTAGGCTGCCTTTGCTGTTCTGCTTCTATTTCCTTTAGGTGTGCTGTTAGATTTTGTATTTGGGATTTTTCTTGTTTCTTGAGATAGGCCTGGATTGCAATGTATTTTCCTCTCAGGACTGCCTTCGCTGCATCCCAAAGCGTTTGGATTGTTGTATTTTCATTTTCGTTTGTTTCCATATATTTTTTAATTTCTTCTCTAATTGCCTGGTTGACCCACTCATTCGTTAGTAGGGTGTTCTTTAACCTCCATGCTTTTGGAGGTTTTCCAGACTTTTTCCTGTGGTTGATTTCAAGCTTCATAGCATTGTGGTCTGAAAGTATGCATGGTATAATTTCAATTCTTGTAAACTTATGAAGGACTGTTTTGTGACCCAGTATATGATCTATCTTGGAGAATGTTCCATGTGCCCTCGAGAAGAAAGTATATTCTGTTGCTTTGGGATGCAGAGTTCTAAATATATCTGTCAAGTCCATCTGATCCAATGTATCATTCAGGGCCCTTGTTTCTTTATTGACTGTGTGTCTAGATGATCTATCCATTTCTGTAAGTGGGGTGTTAAAGTCCCCTGCAATTACCACATTCTTATCAATAAGGTTGCTTATGTTTATGAGTAATTGTTTTATACATTTGGGGGCTCTGGTATTCGGCGCATAGACGTTTATAATTGTTAGCTCTTCCTGATAGATAGATAGATAGATAGCTCTTCTTCATCTCTTGTTACAGCCTTTAATTTAAAGTCTAGTTTGTCTGATATAAGTATGGCTACTCCAGCTTTCTTTTGGCTTCCAGTAGCATGATAAATAGTTCTCCATCCCCTCACTCTCAATCTAAAGGTGTCCTCAGATCTCAAATGAGTCTCTTGTAGACAGCAAATAGATGGGTCTTGTTTTTTTATCCATTCTGATACCCTATGTCTTTTGGTTGGCGCATTTAATCCATTTACATTCAGTGTTATTATAGAAAGATACGAGTTTAGAGTCATTGTGATGTCTGTATGTTTTATGCTTGTAGCGATGTCTCTGGTACTTTGTCTCACAGGATCTCCCTTAGGATCTCTTGTAGGGCTGGTTTAGTGGTGACAAATTCCTTCAGTTTTTGTTTGTTTGGGAAGACCTTTATCTCTCCTTCTATTCTAAATGACAGACTTCCTGGATAAAGGATTGTCGGCTGCATATGTTTTCTGTTTAGCACACTGAAGATATCGTGCCAAGCCTTTCTGGCCTGCCAAGTTTCAAAAGAGAGATCAGTCACGAGTCTTATAGGTCTCCCCTTATATGTGAGGGCACGTTTATCCCTTGCTGCTTTCAGAATTTTCTCTTTACCCTTGTATTTTGCCAGTTTCACTATGATATGTCGTGCAGAAGATCGATTCAAGTTACGTCTGAAGGGAGTTCTCTGTGCCTCTTGGATTTCAATGCCTTTTTCCTTCCCCAGTTCAGGGAAGTTCTCAGCTATAATTTCTTCAAGTACCCCTTCAGCACCTTTCCCTCTCTCTTCCTCCTCTGGGATACCAATTATGCGTATATTATTTCTTTTTAGTGTATCACTTAGTTCTCTAATTTTCCCCTCATACTCCTGGATTTTTTTATCTCTCTTTCTCTCAGCTTCCTCTTTTTCCATAACTTTATCTTCTAGTTCACCTATTCTCTCCTCTGCCTCTTTAATCCGAGCTGTCGTCGTTTCCATTTTGTTTTGCATTTCGTTTAAAGCGCTTTTCAGCTCCTCGTGACTGTTCCCTAGTCCCTTGATCTCTGTGGCAAGAGATTCTCTGCTGTCCTCTATATGGTTTTCAAGCCCAGCGATTAATTTTATGACTATTATTCTAAATTCACTTTCTGGGGGCGCCTGGGTGGCGCAGTCGGTTAAGCGTCCGACTTCAGCCAGGTCACGATCTCGCGGTCCGTGAGTTCGAGCCCCGCGTCAGGCTCTGGGCTGATGGCTCGGAGCCTGGAACCTGTTTCCAATTCTGTGTCTCCCTCTCTCTCTGCCCCTCCCCCGTTCATGCTCTGTCTCTCTCTGTCCCAAAAATAAATAAAAAACGTTGAAAAAAAAATTTTTTTTAAAAAAAATAAAAAAAAAATAAATTCACTTTCTGTTATATTATTTAAATCCTTTTTTATCAGTTCATTAGCTGTTGTTATTTCCTGGAGATTCTTCTGAGGGAAATTCTTCCGTTTGGTCATTTTGGATAGTCCCTGGAGTGGTGAGGACCTGCAGGGCACTTTCCCCGTGCTGTGGTGTATAACTGGAGTTGGTGGGCGGGGCCACAATCCGACCTGATGTCTGCCCCCAGCCCACCGCTGGGGCCACGGTCAGACTGGTGTGTGCCTTCCTTTCCCCTCTCCTAGGGTCGGGATTCACTGTGGGGTGGCGTGGCCCGTCTGGGCTACTTGCCCACTGCCAGGCTTGTGGTGCTGGGGATCTGGCGTATTAGCTGGGGTGGGTAGGCAAGGTGCACGGGGGCAGGAGGGGCAGGCTTAGCTCGCTTCTCCTTAGGTGATCCACTTCAGGAGGGGCCCTGTGGCAGCGGGAGGGAGTCAGATCCGCTGCTGGAGGTTTGGCTCCACAGAAGCACAGAGTTGGGTGTTTGCGCAGAGTGAGCAAGTTCCCTGGCAGGAACTGGTTCCCTTTGGGATTTTGGCTGTGGGATGGGTGGGGGAGATGGCGCTGGCGAGCGCCTTTGTTCCCCACCAAACTGAGCTCTGTCGTCCGGGGGCTCAGCAGCTCTCCCTCCCTTTGTCCTCCAGCCTTCCCGCTTTCTGAGCAGAGCTGTTAACTTATGACCTCCCAGACGCTAAGTCGCGCTTGCTGTCAGAACACAGTCCATCAGGCCCCTCTGCTTTTGCCTGCCAGACTCGGGGACTCTGCTGGCCGGCGAGCCGCCCCTCCGCCCTGGCTCCCTCCCGCCAGTCCGTGGAGTGTGCACCGCCTCGCCGCCCTTCCTACCCTCTTCTGTGGGCCTCTTGTCTGCGCTTGGCTCCGGAGACTCCGTTTTGTTAATCCTCTGGCGGTTTTCTGGGTTATTTAGGCAGGTGTAGGTGGAATCTAAGTGATCGGCAGGACGCGCAGTGAGCCCAGCGTCCTTCTACACCGCCATCTTCCCTCCCTCTGTTAGAGGATCTAGCCACACCGTGTCTTGTCATTTTGGCTAAGTTTCCATCTTTTCATATTTTAAGAACTTGTTATGTTTTCTGCACCTGAATGCACAACTATATTAAAAAGTAGTCATATATTCTCCAGGGCCTGGCATTTCAGGAAGTGTTTCTTTTTTTTGCTGTGTGCCCTTTGCTGTTGCATTTTGGTTGCTCCTTACCACGAGTCAGTTCTCTGCAGAGCTACTTCTTGCTTCCAGTGGTGGATTATTTGGCTAGTTAAATAACTAGGTGTGCTTTGATTTATTTGTTGATTTAAACCTGGAACAAAAGGAGCTGGGAAGCCTGATTCCATAAAAAGAGAAAAATAAAGGGAACAAAAAAACCCCAGATAATCAAAAAACTATAAGGCTGATTCCAAAGGGGAAAAAAAAGGCAACAAAAAGCAAAAAAAAAAAAAAAAAAAAAAAACAGAAAAGAAAGAAAAAGAAAAGAATAAAAAAAGCCTGGTCCAAAAACAAGAGAAAAGTAAATGACAATGAAAAGTAAATGACAAGGAAAAAAGAAAAGAAAAGAGAATAGAAAAGAAAAGAAAAGAAAAGAGAAAAGAAAAGAAGAGAAAAGGAACTATGCACCTGATTCCAAAAGAAAAGGAAAAAAAGGAGGATAAAAAGAAAAAAAAGAGTTGTCTGTTGGTGCCTGGGAGGTGCTGGCTGTGCTGGTCTAGAGGAGAGGCTGGATGCATTGGCTCAGTCAGTCTTGCACCAGTAAATAAGCAGTTGCCAGGCATGGTGGAGCAAGCTTTGGTGTAAGTGGGTTCCGCCTACATTAGAGGCTGCCGTGTTGCTCTCTGAAGTCCCACTGTGCTCGTATTGGGGGGGAAATGGTGCCACCCCAATCTCTCCCCTGACTGGGGATCTCAACCCCTGCTGTTCAGGCAGTCCTCACAGAATGGCAAGGACAGTTAGCTTGCCCTGCGCCACAACTCTCCTGTTCTTTTACTTTGGCACTCAGCCTGGATTCAAAATCCAAAGTCTTAAAGGACTCAGCATGGCATAGATCTGCTCTCCTCCCCTGGAGTAGAGCCTTGCCACCCTTCTGATGAAAGGCCTTTGACTGGCACCTGCAGGCTCTTTTGTCCTTGAGAAGGCAATAAACCCCCTTCCAAAAAGTACTCTGGGAAGGTGACTGTTCTTTCCCAGTCCACCTGGAGATCTCTACACCATGCTATGCACTCCAGAGCCAGCTCCCTGCTCTCCAGGGGCATGCACCACAGCTCTGCTCTGGAGAAAGTCACATGCTTCCCAAACCTCATTGTTTGAGCTCCAGATGCTGTTTGTAAAAAAGAACTGGGACCCTCAGTACTTCAGTACTTCTTGCTCCCCATTTCGTGGTCCCAGGAGGTTTTCCTGTTATGCTAACTTGATGCAGCACTATCTCAACACCTCCCTTCTTCTCTCCCTTTTGTCCCTCTACAGAAAGGGTTCCCTCCACTCCACAGCAGCACTGTTTTCCTCTCCCCCAATTCACATCCACATACCTCACACTTGCCAAGCTGTCTCCCTCCCACTGTGGAGATCCTTCTGCCACTCCATAGATCAATTTCCTGGGTGCTTCAAGTAATCTGACCTCAATACAGCTTTGTTTGAGGAAGGAGGCAAGTCTAGGGTCCCCCTACATCTACACCATCTTAACTCCTCCTTCCTCTATTGTTTTTGTTTTCTCCATTTCATTATTACTTGCTTTTATTTAATTATTTACTTTTTTCTGCTTGTTTTGGGTTTAGCTTATCCTTTTTCTAATTTCTTGAACTATAAAAGTATGTTGTTGATTTGGGATCATTCATCTTTTTAATGTACACATTTAAAGCTATAAACTTTCCTTTTAGCACTGCTCATGCTGCATCCCATAAGCTTTGAAATGTTGTATTTTCATTTTAATTTGTCTCAAAGTACTTTCTAATTTCCTTTGTGACTTCTTCTTTGACCCATTGGTTATTTATGAATGTGTTAATTTCAATACAATCATGTATTTTCCAGTTCTCCTCATACTATTGATCTCTAGCTTCATTCCATTGTGTTTGAAAGAGATGCTTTGTATTATTTCAGTCTTCTTGAATTTGCTAAGACTTATTTTATGGCCTTACATGCAGTCTATCCTGGAGAATGTTCCATGTGCACTTGTGAAAAATGTATGCTGTTGGGGGAGCATTTTGTATACATTTGGCCCAATTAATCTATACTGTTGCTCAAGTCCTCTATTTCCTTATTGATCTTTTCTCTGACTGTTGTATCCATCATTGAAAGGTAGGTAGTAAAGTTTCCTACTATTGTGTTGCTATTTCCCTCTTCAATTCTATCAGTTTGCTTCATGTATTTAGGGAGTCTGTAGTTTAGTATTTATAACTGTTGTAGTTTCTTGGTGAATTAATCCTTTTATTATTACATAATGTTTTTCTTTGTCTCTTCTGACAGTTTTTGACCTAATGTATATTTTTTCTGGTATTAGTATAGCCATTGCTGCTCTCTTTTTGTTACGATTTGCATGGAATATCTTTTTCCATCCTTTTGCTTTCAACTTATGTGTGTCCTTAGATCCAAAGTGAGTCTCTTGTAGATACCATATAATTGGATCTTGTTTTTTTCAATCCATTCAGCCTATCTGTGTCTTATGATTGGGGAAATAAATACATTTAAATTTAAAATGATAACTTATGGGGAAGGGCTTACTACTGCCATTTTCTTCATTGTTTTCTGTATGCCTTGTAGCTTTTTTGTCCCTACTTTCATTTCTCACTGCCTTCCTCTGTATTTAATTGATGTTTTGTAGTGATATTCTTTGATTACCTTCTCATTTGCTTTTGTGTATATTCTGTAGGTATTTTGCTTGTGGTTATCATTGTAATTACATAAGATATCTTAAAGTTATAGCATTTGTTTTGAGTTGGTAACAGTTTAACTTCAATTACATACAAAAACTCTACTGCTTTACACCTCCACCTTCCCTACTTTATGCTATTGAGATTGCACATCATATCTTTATATATTGTATATTAATCAACATAGATTTTTAGGTTTTTAAAAATATTTTTGTCATGTAAATTCTTATTGTCATGAAATGCACCAAAGTTACAATAGTACAGGTTACTATATTTGTGCATGTTTTAAACTTTACTGCAGAACATATTATTTTCATACAGCTTACTGTTTTCTTTCTACTATTTTTTCATTTTGAATTGGACTCCCTTTAGCATTTCTTATACAGCAATTCTAGTGATAATGAACTCCCTCAGCTTTCATTTATCTGGAAAGTCTTAATTTCTCCTTCACTTGTGAGGGACAATTTTTCCAGGTACAGTATTCTTGGTTGAGAGTTCCTTTCTTATTTACCTCAGTACTTATAATGTATCATCTCATTCCCTTCTAGCTTACAAAGTTTTGGCTGACAAATCAACTGATAATATTATAAAAAGTTCACTTATACATGATGAACTGCTTTTCTCTTGATGCTTTGACTTTAGACAATTTGATAATATATCTTAGTGTAATTCTTTTTGAATTCATCCTAATTTGAGTTTCTTCAGCTTCTTGAATCTTCATGTCCCTTTCTCTCCTCAGATTTGGGAAGTTTGGGGCCATTATTTTTGCAAGTGAGATCTCTGTCCCTTTCTTTTCTTTCTTGGATTCCCCTCCTACACATATTGCTCTTCTTTATAATGTATCATAAGTCCCATATATTCTCCTTACTTTTCTTTATTCTTTTTTCTTCTTGCTATTCTGACTCACTGATTTCAAATGACCTGTCTTCATATTCACTAATTATCTCATCTGCCTGACCAATTCTACTGTTGAACTCCTGTTACAAAGTTTTCAGTTGTTCTTCTATTTTTCAGCTTTAGAATTTCTGTTTTTTTAAGTTTTTATCACTTTATTGATGATCTCATTTTGTTCAGATATTTTTTTCCTGTTTCATCAAATTGTCTATCTGTTTTCACTGTTAGTTCATTGAGGATCTTTCTTACAGTTATTTTATAAGTCTTTGTCAGACAGCTCATGGATCTGCTTTTTGTTTTAGAGTCAGTTTCTGGAGTTTTGTTCTTTTAATTGGGCCATGTTTCCCTGTTTCTTTGTAGGCCTTGTAGTTTTTGCTGAGACTTGAGCATTAGAAAAACAACTATCTCTGCCAGTTGTTGTATACAGGCTTCATCCAGGGGATGACCTTCGCTAAAGTCAACCTTGCTGAAAGTTCTAAGACCTTTCATAACTTTTCTGATCTCTTTTACTCTCCCTATCATCTGCCTGTGAAACTGAACCTCTAACTTACTGCTCACCTCTGTTTTCAGCACTTTCTAAATTCTGATGCAAGTCAAGTAAGTTTTCTAATCTAAACAAAGCAGAAATTAGTCCTGGATCAGCCCCCTAACAAGCCAGAATGTTGGATACATGGTCTACTTTTGTTTCCATACTAATGAAGGAAAGGGAATATGGGGGAGTTTTTCCCAGTCGTTTCATGGTATGTCACATAGGCAGATGGGCATGAACAGTACTGCAAAACAACATGAATTTTCCTACCCCTTTAGCAAAAATCCCTTCTTGGTTTTATAATGACCTGAGTGCCGTATCTTCTCAGTTGATCTCCAGAGTTCTTACAGAGGTATTCTGGTTCGTATATTGCTGTTAACTCAATGTCTGTGTGGCAGAAGGAAGACCTGTAGCTTCCTGGTCAGCCATGTTTCTTACATCACTCTGTAATACAGTTTTATATCCTGATATTTTTTCTTTCCTATAGTGTCATATAAGGTTCCAGAAGTATTCTATCTTACTTATTTAGCCTAACACTTAAAGCTGAGCCATTTTTTGAATAATAATACATTTTTAGCAACAAATGTAGCAACTGGGAATGTAAGACCCCCTTCAAAACTTTTTGTATGCCTGTTTCAGAGTCTAAGCTTTTTACTTTGGTTCTCTTAATCAGTATGTCAGATCATTTCTCACCAGGGCTATCCCGTTTTACTGTTGCTACTTGGTAAAATACATTAATAGATGGCACCACAATCTTTTCCCATACACCCTTCCATTTTCTTTCTCATTTCCCAGAGGACTAATAACAATAAATGCAAATAACACACATTCATCCTTTACTAAATACCAGATTTTGTACTAAGTAATGACGTAGTAGTAGCTAACTTACTTACCATGCTTATTGGGCCACAGGAATTTCTCCAGGTGTTTTATATGTATTTTCATATATTAACTCAATTGTCACAATTATCTTATGAGGCAAAACTGTGACTATTTTGAATGTAAGAGGAAAAAAAATAAGGTGAGTCACCATGAAGTCAAAGTTACTTTCTTTGGACCATAGAATTTAGCACCACAATTCAAATCTTGATTAATCTGACCTCAAATCCTATGCCCAAAACCAATAATGTGTGACTCCATGTTAGGGCTGAAATGAGCACTGGGACAGGACTCAAAGTCCAGTGGGCAATGATGGGTGTCGTGTCTGGGAACAACATGCCCTGAGCTCCAGACTTCTGTCCAAGAGACTCATCACTGCATGCTGTTCCCCTGTACCATCTCTCCTTTCTCTGTCTTTGTGGGAACTATTTCTCTGTGTGGGAACTGTTTGGCTTGAAGATTAAGTAACAGACAAGTTATACATGGAGAGAAAGGAAGGTTTCCAGAGAGGTGCATATTGCCAGGATGAATTCAGGTCCTCAGAGGCTTCTTCCAGTTGTGTTTCATTTTCTTACCAATGATCACCCTCACCTTTCTGGCCCATACATCCATCCCTTGGCTTTTTTTGCTCTGCATGTAGGGTATCCATGTCCCTTACTTCCCATCTGCCCTTGATTCCAGGGACAATCATTTCTACCCCCTCTTCTGTCAATATCAACCACTCTCTGGTCCCATTGTTTTTCTGTGTCAAAGAGCCTGTAAAGCACAGCCATATAATTATAGGCATATATTTCAGCAGAGAATATTTTGTATGATAAAGTTTAAAAGTGAAATGTCTGGGTCAAAGTGTAAGAATGACTTTCGAATGGTTGAGCATACTCTAGGAAATCAGACTCTCCTGCACTATTAGTGGAGAAGTATATTGGTGTAAATATCTGTAGGAAATTGTCTCTTATAATTTAAGATATTTATGTGCTTCTTCTAGGAAGCTGTAGAACATGGACTCAAATCTTGGAACCACCCTAAATCCCAAGCCATGCTACACTGGGTTATTTGGCCTCCACCATTAGGAATACCTTGTATACAGAAATCTAACACTTTAAATTTGAAAATCAATTCAAATGTTAAAATGACAAGATTTAAAAAAAACAAGAAGGAAAAATTGGCCATATATAATGCATAATACATGAAAAGAAAATGTACATTAGGGTCCAGTTTTCTGTGGCAATGCATTTTCCAACATGATTTGAAATATATGTATGTGTAATCTAATTATGCAAATTTAAAACAGATAATATTAACACATGCCCATGCACACACACACACACACACACACACACACACATTCTTAACTTTTTCTCTGAGACAAGGACGATAATGGTACCACAAAGCTTAACACGCACAGACATGCATGTAGGTCCAGAACAATCATACTACACATACCACATACTCAGTGAGCTATCTGTGCTGGATTTAAGGAAAACGTCTCCTCATTTCTGTCACCAGTTATAAAACCCTCCCTTCCTAAGATAAGAAAATCGGTAGTTTTAGCATTAATCAAGAGGGGGGTAATTAGCTCTATTTCTAACTGTATACTAATGAAAAAATACTAATTCTGCATAAGAAAAGTTCAAAAGATGTTAGTTATACAAACAGGTTATGAAACAGTTCTGCAGCCCATTTTTTATGGAATAAATAGATGTGGGTAGAAATGGTTGAGATGTATGGATTCTCCAAAGTGGTTTTGTTGATCCCAAATCTACATTGTTGTCTACATTCATTTAACAAATACTAATTAAGCCCCATTATACACCAGACACTGACAGCTCAAAGTGACTTCTAACCTGTAAAAACTGTGATCTAAAAAAGATTTGTCCGTTTAGTTCAAGACAGATATCTCCACTTGTTCCAAGGCACCTGGACACTCCCCCTCCCAACCCCCAAGCAAGAGTTACTAGATCCTATTCACAAAACATCATCCCTTGTCTGCTCAAAGAAATCTATCCTTGAGGCCCAAAAGTTCACCATTAAAGTAGAGCCAGCATAGTAACTAGAGGAATACTTAGGATGCCAACCAAAAACTTAGGAGGCAGACCAAAATGTGAGGATACAATCTCTGTTCTGACACTAACTTGACTGAGAAATCCTGGGAAATGGACTTAACCCCTGTGAGCCTAACATTTGTGGTCTGAGAAGGAATTGTAGATACAGTCATCGTGGGGTTTCTGTGAGGAGGTCAAAGAAATCTAATGAGTCTGCCCAACACTGAGCAAATGTTGGCTGCCGTAGGGCAAGTTTTGATTTACTTCTCATCCTGTTCTTTACCTACTATAGCAGGGATGCCATTGCCATGTGCTCAGAGGCCTAGCAATGATGTAGGCAGAATTCCAAAATGACATAGGAAGTAGCCATGTGAATACATATGATGTCATAAATGATACTCGCGACCATTTCTCCATGGGAGGGAGGATCAGTTGGTGCTTGGTGGAGCTTGAGGGGTAACTCAGGCAGCCTGGGTGAGAGGTACCAGGTGATTTGTGATACTCCTGTTATTGCCTTTGATTCCCGCAGAGCGATGGCAAGACAGAGATCTTGTTGAGATGAAAACCTTCAGTAAGTGGATATGCGTGTGCACACACGTGTGTGTGCACGAGGTCCCTATGGCTTTTTAATCACGTCCCCACTCTTCCTGTGAGATTCCCAAAACAAGGCTATGCCTGAGATTGCTCTGGTATGAATCACCTTGATGAGCGAGGCCTCCGTCCCTGTTTAGGCACCCAATTTAGCTGGTCGGTCTGGGGATTGCTGTAGCTGTTAGCTAGCTCACTTTTACACTTTCCCATTGTTGATGTTATTTCTGAAGTAATGTCACTTCTCAAAAATGACTCTGATGCCCCCATACACCATACATTGACCACAAGCCCTTATTCCTCCTTTTAATATTTAAGTTTTTCCTTTAATTGGTGGATTTTCAGGAAAACCGGTTGGTTTCCTGACATTCTCCAAGTGTCATTAATAAGGTTCCTCTTTGTTGTTGTTATTGTTTAGTATCATTATGAACTCATGGTCTTTTAACATGTTGATGACATCAAACCATTGTTACATTGTTTTGAGCAGAGGAGTCAAATGATTTGACTTATGCTCTGCTGCTGGTGACCTGGACCTGGAAAGCAGTATAATCCAGAGATAGATAGATGTTGGTGTCTTGGCCAGGGTGGTGGTAATAATGGTGGTGGTAAGAAGTGGCTAGATTCTGGATGTACTGGAGAGAGGGGGCGAAAGAATTTCCTGATCAGTTAGATATGGAGTGTGAGAAAGAGAGCACTCCAGGCTGCTTTCAAGTTTTGAGGACTGAGCCATTGACATTTCTGGGTCAAATGCTCTATCCATGTTTAATTCCACTTCCAGTGCCACACAGGAAAAGTCCCAAAGGTTGTGAGTAGCAGGATTGTCTTGACAGTAAGGCCACAGAGTAAAAGCAATGACTTCCCAGAGGAGTAAATCTGAGGCCTGGTCGTAATCACTACATCAGGGAGCAATCAACAGTGAACAGACTTTTACTCATAAGTGTGCCCTGAGACAACATGGAGTAATTGAGGTACAAAATGTACAACACACAAACCGAGAGAGCCTTAAATATTAGAATCCAAAAGAAAGCTGGTTTCTACCAGTCTGGTTACCTTAATCCTCCCCCTACTGCCCACCCAAACCACTAGTATTATTATCTGCTGGTACAGTGTTTCAGTTTAACATGGTACAAATAGGGGCGCCTGGGTGGCGCAGTCGGTTAGGCGTCCGACTTCAGCCAGGTCACGATCTCGCGGTCCGTGAGTTCGAGCCCCGCGTCAGGCTCTGGGCTGATGGCTCGGAGCCTGGAGGCTGTTTCTGATTCTGTGTCTCCCTCTCTCTCTGCCCCTCCCCCGTTCATGCTCTGTCTCTCTCTGTCCCAAAAATAAATAAAAAATGTTGAAAAAAAAAATTTAACATGGTACAAATAAAATACCCTTAGTGAATCCACTGTGGGAGAGGGAATTGGGACTGATATTTCTGTAGATGCCAGAAAACTCCCAAATGTATCATTTACGTGGTGAATGATATATGTTGGTAGGGAGTATTTGTGGGGGAAGGGGTGAACATCAATACAACAACTAGGGGTGAATACAGGGTGAAATACCACCAAGACATGGTCTAAGTATACCTGTGGCTACAATGTCCAATAAAGTAGGCATCAGAGCAAAGAAAATTGATAAGAGACAGAAAGAGGCTTTACATAATGATAAAAGGATCAATCCACTGGGGAGTCATCATGATCCTAAAAGTGTATGCATCAAACAACAGAGCCTCAAAGTACATGAAGCAAAGCCTGATAGAACTGAAAGAAGAAATAACCACGTATGTAATTATAGTTGGGGGCCTTCAACACCCCCCACTCAGCAAGGGATAAAATTACTAGAGACAAAACCAACAAGGATATAGGACATCTGAATAACATAATAAGTTAACAGGATCTATATGACATAAATAGAGCACTCCACACAATGACAGCAGAGTGCATTCCCACCCCCCCCCAATATCGATGTAACATTCATCAAGCTAGATCATCTTCTAGACCACCAAACAAACCTCCACAAATTTTAGAAGAATTGAAACCACACAGGGTGCATTATCTGACTATAATGGACCTACATTAGAAATCAATAATAGAAAAAAAATCCCTACACACTTGGAAATGGTAGTTGACTTATTCCACTTTGTCATTCAGATCCTTGTTATAGAGGAGCTGAGTTTAGAAAGAGTTGTCTTCTCAGCTGAAAGGCATTTCACGCTGGGCACAAAGAAAGCTCACTCTGGATGTTTCAAACTGAGTATTGTTGACAGCAAGGCTGGAGGAAGAGGGACAACTTAGGAGGCTGTTTACATCAGTCTCTCTTGACGTTAAAGCTTGTACTACACCAGCAAAGGAAACAGCTTGCTGATTGTTAGCAGGATCAGTTTGGTGGCTGATTATATTTGGGAAGCATGAGAGAGATTGACTCTGTGGTATTGGTGTGGTTGTTAAGCCTGAGAGAAGGCACAATTCATATGTCTTCCTGGTGTATGGCTGGTTTCCAATCTAACCCATGGATCACACATTGTTTTTATTTGTTTTTATAAATCCTGTTTCATTCTTTAAAAGGTTCAATATAGTTTCCTCTTCCCCTTCTCCTACTCAGTCACCTCCTTCTCCTCCCCCAAGATTCCTCCCCTGATAGTGCCATCTGTAAAATAAGGTTCTCCTGTCTGGGCAAACAGAGGAGTTTCTTTTCTGGGGGTTGTGGCATTGGACCCTTAGGGCAGGTTGGCATTTTGCTTGCCCTACTATGGTGTGAGCCTAAGACATAGTACATGGTAAGTGGACCACTGGTGTATCTTCAAACTTGTATTTCTGTCCCCCTTTTAGAATCCAACGATGGTGGTAACTCACCTCAAGGAAGACAGAATGTTTGGAGTTCTTTACGAGGTAATTTTGGCAAGAGTAACCCCCAATATGAACATGGTGGATATGAGCCTCAGCTTTCACACCACCAGGAGGATGATGGAAATGTGATGATGAGGAATGTCCAGGAGTACCCCCAAGTAAGACAGTAAGTGACCATACAGCCTGGTTTGCATGTAGCAAACCCCTGGGATTATGCAACTCTTTCACTCTACTTGCTCTTCTTTTCCTTCTCTCACTGGAGAATTGAAGAATGCTCAAAGTGGAATAATGGTTGAGCAATCCTACTTGTAGTCCTGGTGGCAGAGAGGTAAGGGTGTGTAAATGAAGAATTTCTTAGCATTTATGGCCACCATCCTCCTCTCCACTCCCCTTCTGCAGCACTTTCTATAGCAACCAACAGAACAAGAGGAGAGTGAAATGGCATAAAGAAGGCCATATCCATATTACTGTGTGGAGAGATAGAAAACCTCTGAAGAGAGAAATGAGGGAGAACACACAAGATGGAACCCCAGGGAGCTGGTTCAAGATCACCGTGAGTGTCCTGGCAAGATCTTCATTAGAATATCCTGGAACTTTATCAAAGGAATACCACTTTAAACAATTTTACATCGATTATTTGTAGGAGAGTTTTCCAATGGAGAGAAAGAGGGTTTAGAAAATCCGTATTTTGCACAAAAATAAGAAATAATGTTAGTGGTCCCTTCTTTAGAAGCCCTGTACAGCTCAGTAGAGAGTTGGAAAAGAACACTTTTGGGTCTGTTTTCCAGCTTTAATTCCGTGTTGTCTCTCCTCACTCCCATCCCTTCTTTTCATCTTTAGATTCCCTATGGGGGAAAGTATGACAAGACATGGCTAGTGAATTCAATCCAGGACCATTGCAGTGTCCCTTTCACTCCAGTGGATGTAAGAGAGGATGGTGAAGCCAGATGAGTGGACACAGGGAAAGAGGGGCTGGGGCGGGGGGAGCCTACTGAGCAGGTAGACTCTATCCTTCAAAATTATTGTTGCCTCCCTCTCCTGTAGTTTCACTATGTGAAAAACCAAGCTCGGTTCTTTGTCCAGGATGCTGGGATTGCCTCTGCATTGAAAGATGTCAGCTACAAGATATGTGATGAGGAGAACCAAAAGGTATGTGTTGAGGGCATTACCTGTACCTAGTCCCGGGGTGGGAGGACAGCCAGGGTCTGGTGGTCTTCTTTGGAAGCAGAGTTATTGGTGCTTACCTGAGCACGTCACCTTCCTGCAGATATCGATCTTTGTCAATCCCTCTAATGTACCCTACTCTGTGCGGTACAAGTTGAAGCCAGAAGAAATGAAGCAGCTAAAGGTAATGCAGACTCAAGGCCCGTTGCATGCCCACACCCAGACCCACCTCCTCTTTCTCCAGCCCCCGATTTCCCTATCCCTACCAGAGCCTCAGAGTGGCTTTCTCTGCCTTTCTCTGCAGCTGACCATGCACAAACGCTATGATGTCTCCCATGAAGCTCTTGACCTTCAGAGTCTCCGCTTTGACCCAGGTACAGTTGATAGCAGTAATTCTAGGGCAAGTGAGGGCACAGGGATCTGCCTGGGAGGGAGACTAAGGAATGGTAACGTGGGGAGGGGTTGATGCTGGCCCTGGACCCCTGTCAGCCTTCTGTTTGCCTCCTCTTGGCTTCCTGAAGACTTGGTGGGCCATGATATTGATATGATCCTGAATCGAAGAAACTGCATGGCTGCCACCCTGCAGATCATTGAAGAAAATTTCCCCGCGGTAAGGCCTTAGTCCCAGTGCTGTTATCAATAGTAGGGGGTGGAACTCATGAGGTGGAGGACAGATTTGTCTCTGAGGCCCTAGATAGTAACTGTCACTCTAACTCTTCTTCACCAAAAGCTGTTGTCCTTGAACTTGAGCAACAACAAACTGTACCAGCTGGATGGCCTGTCTGACATTATACAGATGGTCCCCACAGTCAAGATCCTGAACCTCTCCAAAAATGAGGTGGGAAGAGGGAGCCAGATCAAAGTTGGGGTTGAAGGTGGGTGGTATTGCTCACCAGAGTGACGACAGGAGGCAAGAGAAGGTACCTATGTGGAAAAGTGGGGGCTGGGGGTGCAAGGGCCCATGTGTCTCTCTTTCCCTGGAACTCCTTCCCAGCTTCCTCCCCATATTTCTCAGCTGACCTTGGTGTGGGAGTTAAACAAGATGAAAGGGCTGAAGCTTGAAGAGCTTTGGCTAGAAGGGAACCCTTTGTGCGACACCTTCCCAGACCAGTCCACCTACATAAGGTCAGTGTGAACCTCTGTCACCCTTCTTGGATAACTTCACCCATGGGATCCTGAACTATCCCTGACAGTGCCCCTCTGCTGATGGTGGCATCCTTAGTCCTCTGGGAGTATCACAAGCCTTGCCTTCTCTGTGTCCCTCACCTTCACTTAAAGATCTTTTATCCCTCTGACCTGCTCACCTCTTTACATGCTCTGGCATCTGTTTCTGACTTTGCACTTAGCTTTCTCTGATACCCACCTATGATGTGCTCCAAGAAGCAGGTCTCCCCCTCCTCACCAGGACCAGGGGTAAGCAGCCTTGAAACAGATGCTGGTGACCTGGACCAAGTAGGGTCCTCCAGCCCTGAGCCTCATGCTGAGACAGGCCTCCCTGCCTCTGTGGTGGTATGGGGCTTTCTTCAACTGTTCTGAGAAGGGCTTTCCTTCTCTTAAATGAAATGTGCCCTATCTGTCCCAGGTTTCCATGGTGGCTTTGTGCCTCAAGGCCCTGGATGGCTTCTCTCGTTACATCTATTTCTCTGGCCATATGCCAGGAGCTGAACCTTCTTTGGGAGAAACTAGGGTTCCCTGAGTCAAGGGGCAAGAACTGGACCACTGCCAGTGAACAGAGGGCTTCCCAAGGTAGGAATGGAAGGGAGAGGGCAGAAGTGCTTGAGAAGACAGAAGGACAGGCCTCTCAGAGGCAGTGCCCCCTATCCACCTCCCACATATGTCACATCATCCGATCTGGTCATTCAGAAGAGCCCTGGGCCTCCTGACATGGGTATAATTCCACAGGCAAGGAATCTATTGAGACAGGCACAGGTGCACAGGGGCCATCAGGAGGGAAGGCAGTGACAATTAGAGGGGGACATGGACCCTCAGGCCCATGGTGAGCTGGGGCTTGACCCTCTGCTCCTTCTGGGGAAGGTCTCCTTCCCCTGTATCTGCCTCATTTCCCATACCCAGCTCCAGCTGAGCTCACACAGGTGACAAAGTTTCAACCAGCATCCAATGGGCCCCCAGCTTAACACCTGCATGTTTTACATTCCTACCTCAGGTGCCAGGGCCAGCCAGGGCAGATGAAGGAGAGGGCTGCAGCTACAGAGCCATTCCCCCCTTCTTCTCTCTTCCTCCCTGGCCCCCACCAACATAATAGAGCTTTTTTTCCTTTCACTTTGCTTTGCTTTCTCTTCCTCCTTTGTCTCTACTCCCCTATGTCTCTCTCACCTTTCCCCTCTTCCCCTCACTCCCTCTTCTTTCTTGAACCCCCGCCCCCTCCTCCTCCTTCCCTGCCTCCTGGGTCTCGCCTCACTCACCTCTCTGCCCCGACATTCTGGGACATCCCTGGGAGGTGTCATGGTCCTGCAGAATGCTGGGCCCCTAGTGAGGTAGCAGAGCCATGGGTTCCCACCTCATTCCCTCTTCTGCCTGGAGTCCTCAGTGGAGACCTGGAGGAAGGAAGGGAGGCAGGGAGGGGAAAGGAGCCCCAGAGGCTGGGCTCCAAATGTTGATCCTGGTGGCACTGGAGGTGGGAGTCAGGACAGTGTAGGTGGGAGATACCCAGCAGGTAGGTGAGAGAGGAGAGAGAGGGAGAGAGAGAGCGAGAGAGAGAGAGAGAGAAAGTGATGGAGGGAAGAAGAGCAGTAGGGAATATGAATGTGAAGCTGTGGAGAGAGATAAGGAGGCTATACCTTCAGAGAGTCCATATGGAAGATGTTTAGTGCTCAGCAGAGTAGTGGACCTAAACCTTTTGAAATCAGAGGCTGAAATGGGAAAAGGGGCTTCTGGATGGGCAGAACATACTGGTCTTTGTTTATGGCATCAGTGTTTTAACACAAATGAAGAATTGCAACTCCAAGCTATCAACCACTTCTTTCTATTTTTGGTCTTGGACAGTGCCATCAGGGAATGTTTCCCCAAGTTGTTACATCTGGTAAGTGCCTACACTCATCATTGTCTTTTACTAACATTGATCGTCTCCATATCTGCCCTCAAACTCATTGGTCTTGTCTAGATTGCATGTATCCATGAGACCTTTATGCACTAGGAAACATGGACTCCTGAAAAAGATAAGGATATTCTTCCTGGAAAAAATGTACACACACACACACACACACACATTGTTGCATATAATAGTAGAGACTTCCAGGACCCCATGATGAAGACACCCATTGTAATCTTGCCCCTGGCAAGAAAGGGCATTTCTAGTGCCCGTTCACACCTGTCTTCTGACCCTCATCCTCTCCCGGGCTCATCCTTTTCCCTAAGTATCCAGGGCCACCTCCCTGGTCTCCACTGCTGACTTCCTCTTCCCTTCTCCAGGATGGCCAGACGTTACCCCCTGAAATTATCATTGACACTGATGCCCCATACTTAATAAAGTCCAGCAAGGTGAGGAAGTAATATCAAACAACATTTGGGGTATTACAAGGGAGACTTTATCAGCTACATAGTCTCAAATGTCTTTTAATTACAGGAAAGCTCCAGAGGATCTGAGAAACTAAAAAGTCTAATCCTGCAATTTCTTCAGCAGTAAGTACTTTAGAGACCACAAGAAATGGGGACTGGATGCTGAGAAAGGTCTGTTCATGGGGGTTCTCAAGTCTCATTTGAGGTCCAGACCCCAGAGATATACTATCCTCATTGCTTTCCCACAGGTACTATTTGATCTACGACTCTGAAGACCGCCAAGGTCTCCTCTGTGCTTACCACTACAAGGCCTGCTTCTCCCTGACCATTCCCTTCAACCCCAAAGACCCAGCCCCGTGAGTAGAAAAGCTCAGACTCTGATCCTGGGTTGTGTGACTCCCCAGTGGATGAAGGATAGCTCCTGTAAACACCCACACTGGCCAGACTATCACCTCCTCTTCCTCTTTGTCTCCCTAGAAGCAGCTTATGCAAGTACTTCAAGGAAAGCAGGAATATGAAGAAGATCAAGGACCCCTGTGCGTGTTTGATGGGGAAGATTGTACAGAGAAAGGGGGAGAGGTGAGGGGGTAATCATAGAGCACAAGGCGTGGCAGCCCCTGACCTTCACTTGTTTCTCTTCCCCCCTATAGATCTGCGTGTTCAGCTGCTGAAGCATACAAAACATGACATTGTGTGCTCCCTCAGCACACTGCCCAAAACTCAGCATGACATCAGCTCCTTCGTGGTGGACATGTGGTTCCATACGGTGAGCACCTGCTTCCTCTCAAGGGCAGCCCTAGAAAGCCACAGATGGGTAGGAAGTTTAGGTGACTTAGCACCTGGGTTATTCCTTTTTAGGAGATGATGCTCTGCTTCTCTGTCAATGGGGTGTTCAAGGAAGGTGAGTATATGTTGGACCCCCTCTGCAGATGCCCCACTGCTCCCTTCCCTCTGGTTGGGCTCCCTCTCAACTTTCTTTCCCCTTCTCTTCCTATTGCAGTGTTCTCTTGCCTCCACTCAGCTCCCAAACCATCCTGATCTGACATGGGTCCATGCCCATCTGCCCTGCAGAGCTCAGGCATTAGGGACACAGGCTATGTAGCTTGATGGCTCTCATCCCAGATCCTCACTCAGAGAAGGGGGGCCCATTAATTAAACTTCCAAGTTTCCATTTTCAAAATGGGGCTAATAACACCCATCTTTTGTGTGCCTGTGAAAATGCATCAAATGAATTCATAAAGTGATTTACACAGGGCCTAGCACATAAAAAGGTCTGTATCACTGGGAGCAGACTGTTCCTATTGCCCTCCCCATTCCCAGAATCCTGACTTTCATAGAACAATTGTACCCTTCAACATGAGTATCAAGTTAAACTCTGACTGGGGAATGCTATGTAAGCATGTGAAGCATGTTCAGTTCTAATGAACTGAACAGTTGCTTGTTGTTTGTTGTTGAAGTGGAAGGAAGGTCTCAGGGTTCTGTTCGCGCCTTCACCCGGACCTTTATTGCTACACCTACCAACAATTCCAGGTGAGTGCTGTGCTGTGTGTAGAAAACCCCATTCAGCTGAGATTCAAGGGTTTGGGAATGTAGCACTGTATGTCCTTGAGGTTTTGTAAGTATTGTGGAAAGTATTATTCTTGCCTAGTGGTTAAGAGCGTGGGCTCTGGAGTCAAAGCATTGTGTTATTTTCCTGACCCCAACATTCACTAGGTGAGTGACCTTGGCCAAATCACATAACCCTTCAGTGAAACAGCATCTTCCTCTGAAAATGGTATTAGACTATCCTGCCCCTTGGACTGTTTTGCATAATAAATGCATTGGGTTTAAACTTACAAATCTAGTGAAGCTAGTAGACAAACTCTCCACAGGTGCATCTGTGGGAGGGCTAGATTTACCACCCAGGGAAGCTATGGGACAGGCACAGTTAGGGGTATGGAAGGAATCTGGTTGCTGAGAGACAGTGGCAGCAGGGTCATTGTTAGGGGTGTGGGATTGTCCATTTGTCAGTTGTCTGAGGGTCCATTTTTCCTCCAGTCTATGCATCGTGAATGACGAGCTGTTTGTGAGAGATGCCAGCCCAAATGAGACTCAGAGTATGTCCTCCATCCCAGTGTCCTCATCCATCTCCAGCTCTGTGTTCATCCTCTCCAAGGAGCAGCAGGAAATGGTGCAGGCTTTCTCCACTCAGTCTGGGATGAAACTCGAGTGGTCTCAGAAGTGAGATTGGGTATCCAGGGGAATAAGAGGGAGCTGGGAGAGTGGGAGAATAAATAATAGGAATGCATAGGCAATTTGAAAAGATAAGTATTTGGATATTTTCCTTCCCAAAAAAGAAGGCCTATGAATAAAGTATCCTAATTTTATGATGATATATATTAAAAACTTTTAAAACATTATAATGTTCCTATGACAAGACCTTGCATATGGAAAATCCTAGGTAATTCACTAAGAAACTATTAGAATATCGATACACAAGTTCATTCAAATATGTTGGAATAAACTGAAGACATAAAAAATGAATAGACATGCTATGTTCATGAATTGAAAACCTTTTTAAGATAGAAATACTACTTAAAGTGGTGTACATATTCAACATAATTCGTATCAAAATCCCAGTTTGCTGTTTTCCAGAAATTGATAAAGTGACCCTAAAATTCACATTAAAATGCAATGAATTCAGAATAGCCAAAACAATATTTAAAGTGAAGAATAAAGTTGGAGGACTCAGAATTCCCAATCCTCACAATTTTGAAATTCATTGGTAAGGTATTATAAACAAGATTGCATGGTACTAAAATTTGGGTAGACATATAGGTCAATGTAATAGAATTAAGACTCCAGAAATAAACCCTGACATTTATAGTCAATTGATTTCCAGCTAAGTGCCAAAAAAAATTAATGAAGAAAAAAAAATCTTCCCAACAAATAATGCTGAGACACCTGGATATCCACATGCAAAAAAAAGAAAAGAAAAAAAAAAAAAGAAATTTGACCCGTGCCACGCATATCAACTCAAATTGATTAAAGATCTAATGTAAGATCTGTAACTATAAAAACTCTTAGAATAAAATATAAGTGTATAACCTTCATGAACTTAAAATAGATAATGGTCTCATATATGACACGAAAGCACAAGCAACCAAATAAAAAACAGACAAATAAATTAGACTTTATCAAAATTAAAAGCTTTCATGCATCAAAGGACACTGCTGAGAAAGTATAAATACAACCTACAGAATGGTAGAAAATATTTGCAAATCTCATATGTGATAAGGTCTACTATCGAGCATACCTGAAAGACTAACAATTCAATGATGGGAAGACAACCCAATTTAAAAATGGGGAAATTATTTGATGAACATTTATCTTAAGATATACAAATAAATGGGCAACAAGTACATGAAAACATGCCTAACATCATTAGTCATTAGGGAATGCAAATCAAAAACAATGAGATACCACTTCACAATCATGAAGATGGCTTTAGTCAGTGAAATGGAAGATCAGCATAGGTGAGGATGTGGGTAAATTAGAACTCTCATATATTACGAGTGTAAAATGGAGCTGTGGTTAGGGAAAACGTTTTGGCAGTTCCTTAAAATGTTAAATGAAGTTACCATATAAACCAGGAATCCCACTGTTAAGTATACACCAAGAGAAATAAAGATATGTTCACTCTAAAACTTGTACAGGAACATTAATAGCAGCATTATCTATAATAGCAAAAAAGTGGAAACAACCCAAATGCCCTTTAGCTAATAAATGGATAAATGAAACTGGTACATTCATATGGTAGAATATCATTCAGTCATAGAAAAGAATACAGTTCTGATGTATGCCATGACATGGATGAACCTTGAAAACATTATGCTAAGAGAAAGAAGCCAGCCTCAAAAGGTCACATAGTGTATGATTCCATCTCTATGAAATGTCCAGTATAGGCAAATCCACAGGGACCAAAAGCAGATTAGTGGTTTCCAGGGCCTGGGGAAAGGGGAGGAATAGGGAGCCATGTCTAATGTCTAGAGAGTTTCTTTTTGAGGTGATAAAATTATTTGGGAATTAAATAGTGGTGATGGTTGAGCAATCTTGTGGATATACTAAGAAAACAATTGTACACTTTAAAATGGTATGTGCACAAAAATAATAACAAAATGGTATGTACATTATATCTCAATAAAAAAAATGATTGGAGGGGTGCCTGGGTGGCTCGGTTGAGCGTCCAACTTCGGCTCAGGTCACGATCTCACGGTCTGTGAGTTTGAGCCCCGCGTCAGGCTCTGGGTTGATGGCTCAGAGCCTGGAGCCTGCTTCCGATTCTGTGTCTCCCTCTCTCTCTGCCCCTCCCCCATTCATGCTCTGTCTCTCTCTGTCTCAAAAATAAATAAATGTTAAAAAAAAACACTTTGCACTTATGACTCTTGTTCTACCTTTAAGAAAAAAAATGATTGGAAACTTGTACTTTTAATAAATTTCCATTTATCTACTCGAATGTTTTTCTTTATCAACATATATTAAACTCCCTTGTTCTTTGGAGAGCTCTAATTTTCTGTTTTGAAGTCTAGTGGGCATGGCATTTTGTGTCAATGTGATAGACATTTTCACTAGGTCTTTCTTCACCATTACACATAGTGCTCATACTGATGGTACATGAATACCAGCAAAAAGGTGGCATACGTTTAGCATCGCATGGTCAGCGTCTCTGTACTGTGGTACTAATGGAGGTCATCTGTCCTCCCACTCCAGGTGCCTTCAGGACAACGAGTGGAACTACACCAGAGCTGGTCAGGTCTTCACTATGCTCAAGGTGAGGTCTGGGATCCATTGGGTTGGTTACAGATGGGTGCTTCTGGGCCTTCAGGAAGGCCAAGAAGGTGGAGGCTGGGTAGCCTGGGAATGAAACACTGGGATCTGGCTCTTCTGACGTCCCAACTCCTTCCCTTCAGAATGAGGGAAAGATCCCAGAGGACGCCTTCAAACAAATCGCCTAAAAGAAGCCTTGGATGTCCACATCATCTTTGTTCTCTTTACTCCAGCCTAAGGCCATGTTCATGGCTGGGGATGGAGGCTGGGATAACCATGAAACCAAAGTTATCTTTAGCAGGCCAGGTGACATAACCACCTGAAGTATTAGTTGTTCTGTGTATTTCCCCCACTCGTGATTTCTGTTTATCTTCATAATAAAGAGTGATGCTGCATGTTGTATAATGTGTGTCCTAGGTTGCTCTTCCCCTGCCCTGACCGTGAGGCAATGGGTCCAGGACTGAGAGGCCCTACCATCTCCTCCACATTATTCACACTGGTGGCCCCTTGCAGGTACACCAGGCTTGACTTCATAGGTAGTGTGTCAGTAAATTCTGATGAGAAGGGACACACACTGCTTTTAGGGATTGGCCTTTGGAAACAGTGTGGCTCAGTGAGATGCTCTACCTGGAGGCCTGCAGAAGCAGCCATGTGACCTGGAACAACAGGGGCTTTGCAAGGGTTGCCTACTGGCTAGTGAGGGCTGTGGAAGGAAGGAAGATGAGGACTCACCTATTTTACTTCTTATTCCTGATCATTTGAATGCATTCAAAGGCATACCATCAACAGTTCTATGATTTGCACACAGGTGAATGGGAAATGGGCCTTTTCACACCTCTCACCATGCTTGCATTTGTCTTCTCATCCATCCACTCTACTGCCCCCTCATCCTTTCTGAAAGTGCACTGTAGAAAGGATCTCACTTCAGCACCTGAGAGTGAGGGAGAGTCAACCTGTCTCCCCAGTTAATTTCTCAGACAGCTGACGAGGGTGCTCTATAACCATGTACTTGGGTGGGGAGGGGATTCAGACATTTTGCTTCATTCCAGACAGACAACAGTAGCATAGAATCTCACATTATGGCCAGTTCTGTAGGACCTTTCTCAACGACTGGCAATTAGAATTTCAGAATTGCAGGCAAGAGTTGAAAGGGACACTTGTACAATTTATTTTCCATGCTTCTGTAACATTTGGACTTTAGACCACCAGCAGGCATTTTTGAAATTTTTGAAATTAATAACAGTACCAAATTTCAAGTTGCCATCCTATAAGTGATGACACAGGTGAGGTACCACCAGTTTACAAATTATGCCTCTATTATCAGGTCTCACACAAGTTATTTCCTACCACTTGCCAATTTACAGTTCTTTATGTACATTTACAGGAGGAACCCATATAGTGGTGTGTGAATTTCTTGGAAATGCGAACTAAGGGAATAATCGCCATTACATAAGGAGTAATTCCATGTTATTCCATGTAGTGTCTCAGTGATCAAAGACAAGAAGTGCAAAGACAGAGACTGCAGTGCACACCTTGCAGCCACATCGTGAGGAACAGAGGCAGGCTCACATGTTAGCAAGAAATTTCAGTATCTGGCTCAAATTAGGCTCTCCAAGCTGAGTCCCCTCGTGGGCAGGGACCATGGTACCCATCTCATGGCCCCTTTACTTATTCTCTCCACATCATTACATATACATCATTAGGTTTCCACATCCTTGGCCTCATCCCCTAGCTAACTCAGATGCCATGGTCCTCCAGTCACTCATTCTTCTGCCAATCCTCCCAATTCCTTTGGTCCCTTGGTACAAAGGCATCAAGTTTATGGACAACTCCAAGATGCACTTATCACAAAAGCTGCTGCTGGAGATGGCTGGTGGACCCCTCACTGTACCCTATGATGACCTAGAAGCCTCTGTGGGAAAGGAACCCCAGAAGCAGCTGCAGGAACTCCAGGAAGAGCAGCCTTGATGATGACTTTTTCTATCTCCAAGTAATTTCTGTGCCTTCACTAAAAATCCCTCTGATGCCAGTTTGTTACTCTGCTTCCAACACTTTGTCCCAGATCTTGCTTTGAACTGATACCCTCATCTCTAGGATCCATGCCTGGGAAGTCCACCCCTATCTCTAGTGTATAACTTCTGCTTAATCGTCCTACATATGGATTCTATTTGCCTCCTTATAAGGCCTTAATGTTACCATTTTTTAATGATCACAAAATTTATCTTCAGGCACTGCTCTTTATTTCTACCACCCTGTAACCTCTGTGCTGGATAAAGTCAGTCATTGGATGTGATCACATCACCCCTTCAGTGACTATACCCAAGAGCAGAAGTCTTAGACCTAGATCATGCAAAATTAGACACTGTCCCACACCCCAGCAGTATAAACTAAAGCAGGAAGAAGTGCTGTGTGTTGCACCCTAACTTGCATCAAATAAAGGTAATAATGGTAAGATGGCATGATTTGGGGGGGGGGGGTTAGGAAAGGCAAGTGTCTGTGGCAGGGTCTGAAATTTTGCAGTTTTAACAGTCTCCCAGCTGTGATGGCTAATTTTATGTGTCAACTTAGATAGACTGTGGTACCCACATATTTGGTCAAACATTATTCTGGATTTTGCTGTGAGGATAGGTATTAGATTAATATTTAAATCAGTAGGCTTTGAGAAAAGCAGGTTACTCTTCATTATGTGGGTAGGTCACATCGAATCATTTGAAAGGCCTGAGAAAAGACTGACCTTCTTCAAGGAAGAGGGAATTCTGCCAAGCAACCACCTTCAAACTTGAACTTCAGCTCTTCCCTAGGTCTCAAGCCTTCCAGCCTCTCCTGCAGTTTTGGGGCTTGTCAGGTTCCACAATAGCATCAGCAAACTCTTTAACTAAAAACAAAGAATGAACAACTATACACCAACAAACTGGACAACCCAGAAGAAATGGAAAAATTCTTGGAAACATACAACCTACTAAGATGGAAGTAGGAAGAAATAAAAAAAATTTGAACAGACCAATTACTAGTAAGAAGATTAAATAAGCATGAAAAAAAATCTCCCAATGAAGAAAAGTTCAGGACCAGATGGCTTCACTGGTGAATTTTACCAGTTATGGAAAAAATAATGTCAATCCTTCTCAAACCCTTCCAAAAAATTGAAGATGAAAGAACAGTCCCAAATTCATTTTATGAGGCCAGCATTACCTTTATATCAAAACTAGAAAAGGACACTACCAGAAGAGAAAACTGCAGGCCAATATCCTTGATGAATTTGGATGCAAAAAAAATATCAATAAAATATTAGCAAACCAATTCCAGCAACACATTAAGGGATAATTCACCATAATCAAATGGGATTTATTGCTGAGATGCAAAGATGGTTCAACATATGTAAATCAGTAAATGTGATACATCACATCAGTAGAACAAAAGAAAAAATTGTGTGATAATAGATGCAGAAAAAGCATTTAACAAAATCCAACATCTATTCATGATAAAAACTCACAACAAATTAGTTATAAAAAGAACTTCACATAACAAAGGCCATATATGACAAGCCCACAGCTAACATAATTCTCAAAGGTGAAAGGTTAAAACCTTTTTCTCAAAGATTAAGAATAACACAAAGGTGACCACTTTGACCACTTCTACTCAACATAGCACAGAAGTCCTTGCCAGGAAAATAAGGTGTTAAAAAGAAATAAAAGCCATAAAATGGAAAGAAATAAGTGAAATTATCTCTATTTGAAGATATTATTTTATACAGAGATAATCTTAAAGATTTCACCCAAAGCTGTTAGATCTAATCAATGAATTCAGTAGTGGTAGTATACAAAATTAACATACAAAATTCAGTAGCATTTCTATACACCAACAGTGAATTCTCTGAAAAAGATATAAAACAATCCCATTTACAGTAGCACCAAAAGCAATAAAACTTAGGAATAAATTTAACCAAGGAGGGGAAAGATCATTACACTGAAAACTACAAAACACTGATTTAAGAAATCAAAGAAAACACAAATAATTGTAAAGGTATCCTGTTTCATGGATGGAAAGAATATTGTAAAAATGTCCATACTAACCCAAAGCCATATATTCAATGCAATCCCTATCAAGATTCTAATGGCATTTTTTTTGTGTGGGGGAAATGGAAAAAACAATCCTCAGCTTTATATGGAACCACAAAAGATACTAAATAACCAAAGCAACCCTAAGAAAGAAGAACAAACTGGGAGATATACATTTCCTGATTTTAAGCTATAGCACAAAGCTATAGCAATAAAAACTACATGGTATTTGGCATAAAAACAGACACATAGACCAAAAGAACAGTATTGAGAGCCCAGAAATAAACCCAAGTATATACAGTCAACCAATATTTGACAAGCAAACCAAGAATACACAATGGAGAATAAGCTATCTCTTCAATAAATGGTGCTGGGAAAATTAGATATTCACATATAAAAGAATAAAACTAGACTTCTCTCTTTTACTATAGGTTTTGTAAGACCTAAAACCATAAAACTCCTAGAAGTAAACATAGGGAGAAAAGCTCCTTGACATGAGTCTTGGCCATGATTTCTTGGGTATGACACCTTAAGGGCAAGCAACAATATAAAAAAATAAGCAAGTGGAACTACGTCAAACTAAGAAGCTTCTGCACACACACACACACACACACACACATAAATAACAAAACAAAAAGTCAACCTATGCAATTGGAGAAAATTTTACAAATCATATATATGATAAGGGGTTCCTATCCAAAATACATAAAATACATTTGCAACTCAATAACAAGCGATCCAATTAAAAAATGAGCAAAGGCCTAAATAGACATTTTCCCAAGGAAGATAGAAGTGGCCAACAGATACATGAAAAGGAACTTAACTTAGAGAAATCCAAATCAAAACCACAATATGATATCACCTCATACATGTTAGAATAGCTATCATCAAAAAGACATAGAAATATAAACGCTAGTGTACACTTGTCTACTCTAGTGGTGTGTATATATAATATATATATTATTATATATATATACATATAATATATATATGAATACTATGTAGCCATAAAAAAGAAGAAACTCTGCCATTTAAGACAACATGGATGTACCTTGAAGTCATTATTCTAAGTGAAATAAGTCAGACAGAGAAAGACAAATACTGTATGGCTTCAATTATATGTGAAAAAAACACACAAACAAACTCATAGAAAAAAGATCAGATTTGTGGTTTCCAGAAGCCGGGGGTGGGGGTAAGGGGTGGGGAATTGGATGAAAGTGATCAAAAGGTACAAACTTCGAGTTATAACATTAAAAAGTAGTGGCTATATAATGTACAACATGATGACTATAGTTAACACTGCTGTATGGTATATTTGGAAGTTGCTAAGAGAGCAAATCCTCAAAGTCTTCATTACAAGAAAAAACATTTTTTTTCTTTTTACAATACCTGTGTGAGAGGATGGATGTTAAGTAAACTTATTGTAGTAATCATTTCACAATATATATGTCAAGTCATTATGCTGCATACCTTAAACTTTACAGTTCTGTATGTCAATAATGTCTCAAACTGAAAGAATAAAGTAAAAAATGTATACTCATACACACATGCATGCACACACATATGATATTGACTCTGTTTGTCTGAAAAACCCCAACTAATACACCACGTAATGCTGAAACTGCTAGTGCATGGATCACATTTTGAGTAGTAAGAAACTAGAGAATATCTGGCAAGTGAGCACATGGTTTCATTTATAACAATGTTCATTTCAGCATTGTTTGTGAGAGAAAACTATAGGAAAAAAGAAAATGTCCATCAAAAGTGGTACAAAAAAATGCATTGTGATTCATTCTTACAGTGTAATATTGTATAGCGGTAAAAATAAATGTCTTAGACCTATAGAAATCAAGCCATATATACATCTGAAAAATGTAATATTATATCAAATTATCAAGTGGAAGATTAATATATATGTATATGTATGTATGTGTATATAACATTTTATTTATTTATTTATTTATTTGTTTGTTTGTTTTGTTTTGTTTCAATATATGAAGTTTATTGTCAAACTGGTTTCCATACAACACCCAGTGCTCATGCCAAAAGGTGCCCTCCTCAATACCCATCACCCACCCTCCCCTCCCTCCCACCCCCCATCAACCCTCAGTTTGTTCTCAGTTTTTAGGAGTCTCTTATGCTTTGGCTCTCTCCCACTCTAACCTTTTTTTTTTTTATCCCTTCCCCTCCCCCATGGGTTTCTGTTAAATTTCTCAGGATCCACATAAGAGTGAAAACATATGGTATCTGTCTTTCTCTCTATGGCTTATTTCACTTAGCATCACACTCTCCAGTTCCATCCATGTTGCTAAAAAGGACCCTATTTCATTCTTTCTCATTGCCATGTAGTACTCCATTGTGTATATAAACCACAATTTCTTTATCCATTCGTCAGTTGATGGACATTTAGGCTCTTTCCATAATTTGGCTATTGTAGATTTTTTAAAGATACTTTCATTCACAGCTAAAGTATAAAGCAATTTATGGAGTGTACAAACACCTCTTTCTGGTTATTAGTTACATCTGAGGGGAAAGAAGGATGGTTCAATCAAGGAGATGGACTCAAAACATTTGTCTAGTTTATTGCTTAACCTGGGTTGTGGGTACACAAGTGGGTTTTTATAGCTCTTTGTAAAATTTAGTATACTTTATATTTTTGATAAGTAACAAAACTTATAAGGTCTGAATTTTTTATCATAAATGATATTCATTTTACCAAACAACTAAAATACAGTTAACTACAGAGATGAAAACATCAATAATCAACAATCCCACCATCACTGAAAAAAAGAGTCACACTTTGCTGTGTTCAATTCCCCTAACGTTAAATTTCTTGCATGTATGTAAATATATTGTATATACATTACATTGGCATTTCATAGAACTGTGATATCATATATGCAGTTTTTATGTTATTACCATCTTTTTTATTTTTGTAATTAACATTAAATCACTTCGGGGCGCCTGGGTGGTTCAGTCCATTCACCGTCCGACTTCAGCTCAGGTCATGATCTCTCAGTCTGTGGATTCCAGTCCCGCATTGGACTCTGTACTGATAGCGCAGAGCCTGAAGCCTGCTTCAGATTCTCTCCCTCTCTCTCTGCCCCTCCCCCTCTCATGCTCTGTATCTCTGTCAACAATAAATAAACATTATAAAAGTCACTTGGTATGAGGAAAGTATTTAACTCTGATTTTTTAAAGACTTTATTTATTGTTTTAGAGAGGTTTTAAGTTCACAACAAAATTGAGGGGAAGTTACCACCTGCTCCCAAACATGCATAAATTCCCTCATTATCAACATCCAGAGTGGTACTTTTATTCCCACTGATGAACCTACAATGACAAGTCATAATCACCCAAAGTACATAGTTTACATTAGGGTTCACTGTTGGTGTACATTCTATGGGTTTGGAAAATGTATGATGACATGCATCCATTTTTTAAATTTCTATTTTTATTGAAACTTTACAACTGTACCTGTTCCAGTTCTTGAACAATGCACTTTAATCCTTAGGCTTGGAAATTCCACACCTGTTTCATATTAAATAATGGAAATACCTGGTCCTGCTCATGAGGTTTCTAGTCTTCCTTAATCTGTATGTCAACCAGTCTGTTTCCCAGCAGTGATGAAATTACAGCACCACAGAACAATCACATTACCTGACAATGTGAAGCCCATCCGCACAATTATCCTTTTGAATGACTGGGAGTAGTGGTAATTAGAATGAATGACACAGAAATGTACTCAACACTAAAGGTGTTGATTGCTTTCATTGCTCATTGCTCTGATTGATTTCAATGTAGTGTTTCCTTTAATCTTCACTACAACTACAACTCTAAGGGACAACTACCATCCAGATTCCGTTTAATACAAGAGAAAAGGTGGGACTCAAAGGAAACTGATCACTAAAGATCACGCATCCTGGAGCACCTGTGTAGTCAGTTGGTTAATTGACCAACTCTTGATATAGGCTCAAGTCATTATCTCGTGGTTGGTGAGATCAAGCCCCACATTGGGTTCTATGCTGACAACATGAAGCCTCCTTGGGATTCTCCCTCTCTCTCTCTGCCCCTCCTGTGCTTGTGCTTTCTCTCTCTCTCTCTCTCTCTCTCTCTAGGAAATAAATAAATATCAGGAAAAAAATAATGCATCCTGCAACTAAAGGTGCCCATGGTCAAATCCATGCCCTGAACCACCGTTTTTATGTTATATTTCTTCTGTGTTAGGGCTGAGGCCAGCACAGGAGAAATGATTCACCCAAGATCCTGTGGTTTGACATGGGCACAGGTCTCCTGAAGCTATTCTTCTGTCCAATAGACATTTTATTGCTTTGTTCCCATATATGCTCTCTTTTCTGAGGCTCAGTTGGAAACTGTTCCACCAGTAACAAACTACAAGGTAAAAGAAAGGGACAGAAAATCACCTGGAATAAAATAAACTTATTTTCTTACCTTTCTCAAAGTTTGTTGGTTAATTCATCCGACAGCACAGGAATGACACCAAAGCTCATACACCAGGTAAATGTCTGTAAATTTATCTTCCTTGGCTACATTTCTGGATACTCTCTATGAGAGATATGCTCTTTGGCTTACTTAAAAGTCAGCCCTTTTAGCCCAGATGTCCATCAACAGATGAATGGATAAAGATGTGGTATATATATACAATGGAGTATTACTTGGCAATCAAAAAGAATGAAATCTTGCCATTTGCAGTAACGTGGATGGAACTAGAGTTGATTATGCTAAGCAAAATTAGAGAAAGACAAATATATGACTTCGCTCATATGTGGAATTTAAGATACAAAACAGATGAACATAAGGGAAGGGAAGAAATAATATAAAAACAGGGAGGAGGACAAAACATAAGAGAATCTCAAATATAGAGAACAAACTGAGGGTTGTTGGAGGGGGTGTGGGTGGGGGGTGGGCTAAATGGGCAAGGAGCATTAAGGAGGACACTTGCTGGGATGAGCACTGGGTGTTATATGTAGGGGATGAATCACTGGAATCTACTCTGAAATCATTGCACTATATGCTAACTTGTATGTAAATTATAAATACATACATACATACATACATACATACATAATTTTTTACAAAGTCAGCTCTTTTATGGTCAGAAAGAGGCAGGCTGGGCAGTATTAATGTTTGTCCAAGTCCTACAATGTGCCGGATGTTTCTATAGGTTTTTTCCATTTCTCCCCACCAGAGCTCTGTGAAGAATGTATTGTTATTCCCATTATGCAGATGATAAAAGATAGGCTCACAGAGCACTATACATCTCCAGAGTTACACATCAAGTCAGGAGCAAGAATGGGGTTCTCTCTCACTCCCCACAATATACCCATCAGCTTCCCTTTTCGATGTTGGGCTTCCACAGCTTAAGAACTGATTGTTTTAAACTCTTCTGGAGCTATGCCCATATGGGTACTCAATGTGATACTTAATTTAGAAATGGAACCTTGTGCCAGGAGGACCACGCGTAGAAACCACATGGATGAGCTGGTCTCTGAGGTGTTAAGCAAGGCTGTTGTGACAACAGAGCTGTTGTCTGTTTTGGAGGGTGACCTGAGAAAAGGTTGCTGACATTTACACAAGGACATTAGTCAACAGGTACTTTATACATTAACTTAATCCTTATGGCTATTCAATTTGTGTTCATTGTTGACATTATTCAGATTATGGTTCAGGAGTTATAAGAAATTAGGTAACTTTACCCAGGGAAAATAACCTTATAAATTAATGCTCAGGAACTCAAAACCTGGAATTACACAAAGTGCCAGTGTTTTTCTGCTCTGCTATGTGGGTAAGGAGTCATTGAAGCTAAGTGTATCATTTAGAGTTTTGCTTTAAGAATGCGTTACTACTTTTATATTTGAATATATATATATTCGAATATATATATGGTGGCGGTATATGTCTGATGTATACTATATATATGTATATATACACTGCATATACATATGTCTATACATGCTATACAGATGGTTTTTAATAGCAAAATTTAAAAGTAGCATGTATATGAAAAGGTGGGAGAAAATATTTGGAAGATATATTGCAGGTATGAGGTAAACATCTTCATTCTTCCAACCAACAAGAAAATGAACCAAAGATTACAACAGAGAATGTTCATTCAAAGCAACATAAAAGTCCCATAAAATCCTTAAAAAAACTGATGAAATGCTCTCATCCTAAGTGAAACAAGTAAATACCAACACAATATGTAAATAGTGATCACAAGTTTGTAAAAATATATACTTTATATCTGAATAAATATCTGTGCATTTTATTAGCATATATCCTGGAAAAAATCGACAGAATATGCATCACATAGATAATAATGAGTATCTTCTGGTTGGTGTGGGAGTTCTGGACACAGAATTAATATCCTGATATACTAATTTGGCAAAATAAATAAAACCCCCAAAATTTTATTTTTAAATACTCGTTATTAAATACTCTTCAATTAAATAATAACCCTTATTCTGAAATGACTGTTTTCCTTCTTTTTCTTTAAACTTTTTTTAAATGTTTATTTTTGAGAGAGAGAGAGAGACAGAGCATGAGCAGGGGAGGGGCAGAGAGGGAGGGAGACACAGAATCCGAAGCAGGATCCAGGCTCTGAGCTGTCAGCACAGAGCCTGAAGAGGGCTCAAACTCTCTCTCGAAATGTGAGATAATGACCTGAGCCAAAGTCAGCCGCTTAACCGGCTGAGCTACCCTGGTGCCCCTAAACTTTTTTTAAAGTTTATTTACTTTGAGAAAGAGAGAGAACAGAGGAGGGACAGGGAGAGAGGGAGAGAGGGAATTCCATGCAGGCTGCACACCATCAGCACTAAGCCTGACTCAGGGCTCAATCCCACAAACCATGAGATCATGACCTGAGCTGAGATAAAGAGTTGGACACTTAATTTATGAAAAGAGAGGGAAGATGGCGGCGAAGGAGGACGCTGGGATCACCGCACGTCCTGCTGATCACTTAGATTCCACCTACACCTGCCTAAATAACCCAGAAAACCGCCAGAGGATTAGCAGAACGGAGTCTCCGGAGCCAAGCGCAGACGAGAGGCCCACGGAAGAGGGTAGGAAGGGCGGTGAGGCAGTGCGCGCTCCACGGACTGGCAGGAGGGAGCCGGGGTGGAGGGGCGGCTCGCCGGCCAAGCAGAGCCCCCGAGTCTGGCTGGCAAAAGTGGAGGGGCCAGAGGGACTGTGTTCCAACAGCAAGCGCGACTTAGCGTCGGGGAGGTCATAACTTAACAGCTCTGCTCAGAAAGCAGGAAGGCTGGAGGGCAAAGGGAGGGAGAGCTGCTGAGCCCCCGGATGACAGAGCTCAGTTTGGTGGGGAACAAAGGCGCTCGCCAGCGCCATCTCCCCCGCCCATCCCACAGCCAAAATCCCAAAGGGAACCAGTTCCTGCCAGGGAACTTGCTCGCTCCACGCAAACACCCAACTCTGTACTTGCGGAGCCAAACCTCCAGCAGCGGATCTGACACCCTCCCACTGCCACAGGGCCCCTCCTGAAGTGGATCACCTAAAGAGAAGCGAGCTAAGCCTGCCCCGCCTGCCCCTCCTGCCCCCATGCACCTTGCCTACCCACCCCAGCTAATATGCCAGATCCCCAGCACCACAAGCCTGGCAGTGTGCAAGTAGCCCAGATGGGCCACACCACCCCACAGTGAATCCCACCCCTAGGAGAGGGGAAGAGAAGGCACACACCAGTCTGACTGTGGCCCCAGCGGTGGGCTGGGGGCAGATCAGGTTGGACTGCGGCCCCGCCCACCAACTCCAGTTATGCACCACAGCACAGGGGAAGTGCCCTGCAGGTCCTCACCACTCCAGGGACTATCCAAAATGACCAAACAGAAGAATTCTTCTCGGAAGAATCTCCAGGAAATAACAACAGCCAATGAACTGATCAAAAAGGATTTAAATAATATAACAGAAAGTGAATTTAGAATAATAGTCATAAAATTAATCGCTGGGCTTGAAAACAGTATAGAGGACAGCAGAGAATCTCTTGCTACAGAGATCAAGGGACTAAGGAACAGTCATGAGGAGCTGGAAAGCGCTTTAAACGAAATGCAAAACAAAAGGGAAACGACGACAGCCCGGATTGAAGAGGCAGAGGAGAGAATAGGTGAACTAGAAGATAAAGTTATGGAAAAAGAGGAAGCTAAGAGAAAGAGAGATTAAAAAAATCCAGGAGTATGAGGGGAAAATTAGAGAACTAAGTGATACACTAAAAAGAAATAATATACGCATAATTGGTATCCCAGAGGAGGAAGAGAGAGGGAAAGGTGCTGAAGGGGTACTTGAAGAAATTATAGCTGAGAACTTCCCTGAACTGGGGAAGGAAAAGGGCATTGAAATCCAAGAGGCACAGAGAACTCCCTTCAGACGTAACTTGAATTGATCTTCTGCACGACATGTCATAGTGAAACTGGCAAAATACAAGGATAAAGAAAATTCTGAAAGCAGAAAGGGAGAAACATGCTCTAACATATAAAGGGAGATCTATAAGACTCGTGACCGATCTCTCTACTGAAACTTGGCAGGCCAGAAAGGAATGGCAGGAGATATTCAATGTGATGAACAGAAAAATATGCACCCAAGAATCCTTTATCCAGGAAGTCTGTCATTTAGAATAGAAGGAGAGATAAAGGTCTTACCAAACAAACAAAAACTGAAGGAATTCGTCAACACTAAACCATCCTTACAAGAGATTGTACGGGGGATCCTGTGAGACAAAGTACCAGAGACATCACTACAAGCATAAAACATACAGACATCACAATGACTCTAAACCCATATCTTTCTATAATAACACTGAATGTAAATGGACTAAATGTACCCACCAAGGACATAGGGTATCAGAATGGATAAAAAAACAAGACCCATCTATTTGCTGTCTACAAGAGACTCATTTGAGATCTGAGGACACCTTTAGATTGAGAGTGAGGGGATGGAGAACTATTTATCATGCTACTGGAAGCCAAAAGAAAGCTGGAGTAGCCATACTTATATCAGACAAACTAGACTTTAAATTAAAGGCTGTAACAAGAGATGAAGAAGGGCATTATATAATAATTACAGGGTCTATCCATCAGGAAGAGCTAACAATTATAAATGTCTATGCGCCAAATACCGGAGCCCCCAGATATATAAAACAATTACTCACAAACATAAGCAACCTTATTGATAAGAATGTGGTAATTGCAGGGGACTTTAACACCCCACTTACAGAAATGGATAGATCATCTAGACACACGGTCAATAAAGAAACAAGGGCCATGAATGATACATTGGATCATATGGACTTGACAGATATATTTAGAACTCTGCATCCCAAAGCAACAGAATATACTTTCTTCTCGAGTGCACATGGAACATTCTCCAAGATAGATCATATACTGGGTCACAAAACAACCCTTCATAAGTTTACAAGAATTGAAATTATACCATGCATACTTTCAGACCACAATGCTATGAAGCTTGAAATCAACCACAGGAAAAAGTCTGGAAAACCTCCAAAAGCATGGAGGTTAAAGAACACCCTACTAACGAATGAGTGGGTCAACCAGGCAATTAGAGAAGAAATTAAAAAATATATGGAAACAAACGAAAATGAAAATACAACAATCCAAACGCTTTGGGACGCAGCGAAAGCAGTCCTGAGAGGAAAATACATTGCAATCCAGGCCTATCTCAAGAAACAAGAAAAATCCCAAATACAAAATCTAACAGCACACCTAAAGGAAATAGAAGCAGAACAGCAAAGGCAGCCTAAACCCAGCAGAAGAAGAGAAATCATAAAGATCAGAGGAGAAATAAACAATATAGAATCTAAAAAACTGTACAGCAGATTAACAAAACCAAGAGTTGGTTTTTTGAAAAAATAAACAAAATTGACAAACCTCTAGCCAGGCTTCTCAAAAAGAAAAGGGAGATGACCCAAATAGATAAAATCATGAATGAAAATGGAATTATGACAACCCATCCCTCAGAGATACAAACAATTATCAGGGAATACTATGAAAAATTATATGCCAACAAATTGGACAACCTGGAAGAAATGGACAAACTCCTAAACACCCACACTGTTCCAAAACTCAATCAGGAGGAAATAGAAAGCTTGAACAGACCCATAACCAGCGACGAAATTGAATCGGTTATCAAAAATCTCCCAACAAATAAGAGTCCAGGACCAGATGGCTTCCCAGGGGAGTTCTACCAGACGTTTAAAGCAGAGATAATACCTATCCTTCTCAAGCTATTCCAAGAAATAGAAAGGGAAGGAAAACTTCCAGACTCATTCTATGAAGCCAGTATTACTTTGATTCCTAAACCAGACAGAGACCCAGTAAAAAAAGAGAACTACAGGCCAATATCCCTAATGAATATGGATACAAAAATTCTCAATAAGATACTAGCAAATCGAATTCAACAGCATATAAAAAGAATTATTCACCATGATCAAGTGGGATTCATTCCTGGGATGCAGTGCTGGTTCAACATTTGCAAATCAATCAACGTGATACATCACATTAATAAAAGAAAAGAGAAGAACCATATGATCCTGTCAATCGATGCAGAAAAGGCCTTTGACAAAATCCAGCACCCTTTCTTAAAAAAAACCCTTGAGAAAGTCGGGATAGAAGGAACATACTTAAAGATCATCAAAGCCATTTATGAAAAGCCCACAGCTAACATCATCCTCAATGGGGAAAAACTGAGAGCTTTTTCCCTGAGATCAGGAACACGACAGGGATGCCCACTCTCACCGCTGTTGTTTAACATAGTGCCGGAAGATCTAGCATCAGCAATCAGACAACAAAAGGAAATCAAAGGCATCCAAATTGGCAAAGATGAAGTCAAGCTTTCGCTTTTTGCAGATGACATGATATTATACATGGAAAATCCGATAGACTCCACCAAAAGTCTGCTAGAACTGATACATGAATTCAGCAAAGTTGCAGGATACAAAATCAATGTACAGAAATCAGTTGCATTCTTATACACTAACAATGAAGCAACAGAAAGACAAATAAAGAAACTGATCCCATTCACAATTGCACCAAGAAGCATAAAATACCTAGGAATAAATCTAACCAAAGATGTAAAAGATCTGTATGCTGAAAACTATAGAAAGCTTATGAAGGTAATTGAAGAAGATATAAAGAAATGGAAAGACATTCCCTGCTCATGGATTGGAAGAATAAATATTGTCAAAATGTCAATACTACCCAAAGCTATCTACACATTCAATGCAATCCCAATCAAAATTGCACCAGCATTCTTCTCGAAGCTTGAACAAGCAATTCTAAAATTCATATGGAACCACAAAAGGCCCCAAATAGCCAAAGTAATTTTGAAGAAGAAGACCAAAGCAGGAGGCATCACAATCCCAGACTTTAGCCTCTACTACAAAGCTGTCATCATCAAGATAGCATGGTATTGGCATAAAAACAGACACATAGACCAATGGAATAGAATAGAAACCCCAGAACTAGACCCACAAACGTATGGCCAACTCATTTTTGACAAAGCAGGAAAGAACATCCAATGGAAAAAAGACAGTCTCTTTAACAAATGGTGCTGGGAGAACTGGACAGCAACATGCAGAAGGTTGAAACTAGACCACTTTCTCACACCATTCACAAAAATAAACTCAAAATGGATAAAGGACCTGAATGTGAGACAGGAAACCATCAAAACATTAGAGGAGAAAGCAGGAAAAGACCTCTCTGACCTCAGCCGTAGCAATCTCTTACTCGACACATCCCCAAAGGCAAGGGAATTAAAAGCAAAAGTGAATTACTGGGACCTTATGAAGATAAAAAGCTTCTGCACAGCAAAGGAAACAACCAACAAAACTAAAAGGCAACCCACGGAATGGGAAAAGATATTTGCAAATGATATATTGGACAAAGGGCTAGTATCCAAAATCTATAAAGAGCTCACCAAACTCCACACCCGAAAAACAAATAACCCAGTGAAGAAATGGGCAGAAAACATGAATAGACACTTCTCTAAAGAAGACATCCAGATGGCCAACAGGCACATGAAAAGATGCTCAACGTCGCTCCTCATCAGGGAAATACAAATCAAAACCACACTCAGATATCACCTCACGCCAAAATGAACAAATCAGGAGACTATAGATGCTGGAGAGGATGTGGAGAAACAGGAACCCTCTTGCACTTTTGGTGGGAATGCAAATTGGTGCAGCCGCTCTGGAAAGCAGTGTGGAGGTTCCTCAGAAAATTAAAAATAGACCTACCCTAAGACCCAGCAATAGCACTGCTAGGAATTTATCCAAGGGATACAGGAGTACTGATGCATAGGGGCACTTGTACCCCAATGTTTATAGCAGCACTCTCAACAATAGCCAAATTATGGAAAGAGCCTAAATGTCCATCAACTGACGAATGGGTAAAGAAATTGTGGTTTATATACACAATGGAATACTATGTGGCAACGAGAAAGAATGAAATATGGCCTTTTGTAGCAACGTGGATGGAACTGGAGAGTGTGATGCTAAGTGAAATAATCCATACAGAGAAAGACACCATATGGTTTCACTCTTATGTGGATCCTGAGAAACGTAACAGAAACCCATGGGGGATGGAAGGAAAAAAAAAAAGAGGTTAGAGTGGGAGAGAGCCAAAGCATAAGAGAGTGTTAAAAACTGAGAACAAACTGAGGGTTGATGGGGGGTGGGAGGGAGGGGAGCGTGGGTGATGGGTATTGAGGAGGGCATCTTTTGGGATGAGCACTGGGTGTTGTATGGAAACCAATTTGACAATAAATTTCATATATTAAAAAAATAGAGAAATAAAATAAAATGAAAAAAAAAAGAATGATAATTTATGAATACAGTTTTGAGCCTTTGAATAAAGTTGTAATATCTTTGGTGCATAGATAAAAAAAAAAAAGAGTTGGACCCTTAACCAACTGGGCCACCCAGGCGCCCTCCTTCTTTCTTATTTTAAAATGTTTAATTCATAGTAAAAGCTGCCATATTTAAATGGCTACAACCCTGTGCTTAGAAGGCCAGTGGACAAAACTGCCTAGGATCAGAGCAAAGAGGCCATAATGGACACAGATATAATGCCCTTAGAACAGTGGTCTGGATCTCAGAAGTAAGAAGTGGGTGCCAGTATATTTCACCTCCCTAAAGGCAGAAGGGACCAGTCACAGCTCAGTAGTGTAAGTCCAGGGTAGATGCCAGGCCACCTCTTCCCAGAAGAGTATCCATAAAGTGTCTGTGCAGGGGAAAAAAGAGGTAGATATGGGATCAGTTCAGGGTTTTGTACCAAACACAACACATTTGCAACATAGTTTACAGATGATTAATATACCATTAATTTCCATATAAGGAAATCTGACTAGCTGAAAGAGTCATGTTCACATATACCAACAGATAATTCAAGGAAGAAAAATGAATGTCAATCAAATATATGTAAAATTTCTCAACCACACCAAAAGTTAAATGAAAAATAAATGCAATAGAAACACTGAGATATATAAATACATAAAAAGATATAGAACATAATGTACAACATGACCTAATTTTTGAAATATTTGTATTTTCATAAGAACATACATATGTCATATTTTAAATTATAAACAATCCCACACAAACATATATGGGGAATATTAACAAATATATTGAGTGGTTATTTTGAGAAGGAAATAGAATTTGAAGAAGGGGATACAAGATAATTCCTCTCACAAATGTATATTTCTCCTATGTTTCCAGGGACTTGGGGAAACATATGCACTGATTTTTAATTAACAAAATAACTAAGATAAAATTATGACAGCATAAGATAAACCTAGTTGTGTCTTTATTTATAAAACTAATGCTGAAAAATATGTTTCTTGACATTAAATGTGTTAAATATATTAGAACACAAAAAGATTGCACACAGCTTTGCATGTATAACCACACACATGCATGCATTCCATCATTTGAGAGAAGGGCCAAAGAAAACTTCCTGTCACAGGAGTTAATATCCATGGGTTCTGTCTGCATCACCACTTAATACCTCCTTTGCCATATAAACCCCATAAAATTTCCTCCAGAGGGCTTCCACTGGGAAAGCTTTCTTTTCCTCTCTCCCTCCTTTTAAGGCTTCTGGCTAGTGAAGCCAAACTGCAATTCTGGATGTGCTCACCAGATGGCATCAACTAAATTTTGTTTTTCAGTGAAAAAATATTCATTTGGCAAGATGAACAAATTCTGCTTTGAATGGAGATTATGAAACAGTATGTAAAATAAAGCCATAATTAATTCCTTAATTCAACAATAAACATTTTGCAAACACTCCTTCAAAACTTTGGTAATGAATTGACAATATCAAATGAGTTCATCATAAAAATCAATGAGATTTAAAGATTAAAAGACATATCAAAAGTTAGAGGGGAAATTGTCCAAATATACTGCAACAAATACTTTGTATACCAGGAACCCTCTTGAATCATGAAGGAGATAAATAGATGAAAACCAAAAATCTCATAGACAACTAGAGGAATGCAATTAAACTTATGAAAAGATATCCAACAACAACAAACCTACAAATAAAAGTCATGAAAATTTATTCTCAGCCAAAAAATATAAATTGCATGAGAAAGTTTGCTGCCATGCCATTCTTACATAAAAAGTGTGTATGTCATACATATTGTGCATATGCATATATATTGTACATATACATTTGAGAAAAGCTTCTGCAGAAGGTGTTCCACACCATCAACAAAAGATAGCTCAGCAGGATGAAAGGAGGTAGATACACGATCATTTCATTTTCCACATATACATATCTTTATTGTTTGACTTCTATCAACTACAAATATATATTAGTTTTATAATTGAGAAATGCAAATGAGATAAATTTTGGAAAACAAGAAACAACTTGTTATGATTTGATCCCTGTTTTCATATAAATCTATTGGCCTCATATAAATCTATTGGCAATTCATAGTTAATTGCTAAATTTAAAAAAAAGCAGATTACATGAGGTATATACAGTATAATCCCAGTTATTGTTGCTAATACAACAAAGTGCAAACGTATATGTATATGTGTAAGTACAAATGTGTCTAAATGGATATGGCCAAAAATAGCCACATATTCACGCACACACACACACACACACACAATCCCTCAGAGACACTCACACTGGCAGCTTTCACTTCATAAAACAGGGGTGAAACTTCCTGTCAGAAGTTCAGAGAACCAGGCAGCATCTGACTCTGCAGGAAGACCTGCCTCTGCCTTTCAAATCTAGAGCAAGCCCTGTTTGGTGGTCAGACCAGAGGCCCCTCCCTCCCCAAATCCTTGTAGAGCCTCCACCAGAGGTATCCAGAAATGTAGTTGTGACTCTGACTAGCAGGTAGTGATTATCACAATATGTTACCTTTATTGCAAAAGAAAAGTCAATTTTTACAAAAAGAGACAAAGACTATGGAATAAATAGTCCTAAATTTATTTTTAAATTCACATATATATGTATATATATATGTATATAATTTTTATGACTGAAATCATATGTATACCAGTTTCATTGGTTAATGACTTCTAGAATTAGTCTCTCACAACTATTCATTTATTCAGCACATATATGTGGGGCACTGCTGGCTCAAGTCCATGTGTTCATCCCACTGTTCTCTCTGATCCCCGGACTCTCATTTCCAACTACCTACAGGACATGGTCACTGGGAGAAAAATGACTACAATTCCTTTCTACGTGTATAGAGCCAGTGTGTATATGTGTATGCGTTTCTCTGCTGTTAAACTGAAGACTGAAGAATCAGACAGGATAAATCATTAAATAATAAAAATAAATGGCAAAAATATCCTTTCCTCTTTCCAACTCCATCATGTATATACTACAATGAAAAAAAATAGTACCAAAGCTCATAAATGTGTGTACACTTCATGTTTTTTGTGTATGTTTTCATATGTTATTTATTACAGTCATGCTATTTCTTTTATGTCAAAATCTCATTTTTATAGAAGGGAGGATTCGGGGACTAACATTTTTAACATTTCTTAAAGGCCTAGTATATGCCAGACACTTTCTATAGCTTATCTGATATTCTTCATCAAAATCCTATTAGGCAGGAATTTTCCTACTCAGCAATATCTATTTCCTTCATTATTTTCCATTCATATTTACATATGATAATAGAGATGCAATTAACTATTTATGAAAACACTGCATAGATGAAAGCGCTGGGGGAAAAGCAAAAAAATAAGCCACAGCCAAAATCTGTCATATCTCAGCAGTCACCAGTGCAGGGAGCAACCTAGTGCCATAGGATCAAGTAAGCCACCACTGCTTATTGCCTCCCCACCCATCCACAACCATTCATATAAACAAAACCACATGATGGAGAGTGGTTGGGTGGAGGGCAAGACTAACCTGAGAGACTGTAAATATTTTCGAGGGAACAGACAGTGCTGGAGTAGGAAAAGCCAGGTGCAATCAGAGCCAATGAGGACAACCAGAGCAGTTATACAGAGATAAAGGCCCTACATAGTTTTGTTGATCTAAGTGTATAGAGGGCAAATTTGGGCACCATTGTGCTAGAAAAGAATCAAATTGGAATTCTCAGTTTATTTTTTTTAATTTTTTTAACGTTTATTTATTTTTGAGAGACAGACAGAGCATGAACGGGGGAGGGGCAGAGAGAGAGGGAGACACAATCAGAAGCAGGCCCCAGGCTCTGAGCCATCAGCCCAGAGCCCAACGCGGGGCTCGAACTCACGGACCATGAGATCATAACCTGAGCTGAAGTCATATGCTTAACCGACTGAGCCACCCAGGCACCCCTGGAATTCTCAGTTTAATGATAAATTTGTAAGTTAATATTTTGAGTAGAAAGTCTATTGCCTTTTCATTGTGGACATTCACTTCTTCACTTTAAACTAACACTCTGTTCTCATGCCTTTTGCCAAACCATTTTTGTTCAGAGTGTATGAAAATGAATTCCTTCAATGGAAGAACAAGGATGCTTTCTATTCAGCCATAGTTATTTTGAGAAATTAATAGAAAGTATTCATAGTTAGACGGTTTTCTGGGAGGGTGAGGGTCAAACATCCTTTAAATAAGAATAAAGGAAACCCAAATTCGTTCTCAAGTTGCATTGTCTGTATTTATATTACCCACAAGCAAACATATTGTTAATCAATCTTTCATTAGTGAGTGCATTAAAATAAAATGTTTAAATTTGAGAAAAATTATTTAGTAGGAAATTCTGTTTTTGTATGCTTCTTGCTTAGTTTTGACAGTGAGATTTTTGAACTGGTGTTTTTTTTTTTTTCCAGAGTCAAATGATCAATAGGTTTCTTTCTCTGTAAATATTATCCATGTACCAGAAGATAAAACTTTAGAAATGAGGTTAAAAGGTGTCCTGAGTCTTTCACATTGATAAGATTTTAAAAATAGTATTCAAGGGGGAGTTCCGGAAGATGGCGGCGTAGGAGGACGCTGGGCTCACCGCGCGTCCTGCTGATCACTTAGATTCCACCTATACCTGCCTAAATAACCCAGAAAACCGCCAGAGGATTAGCAGAACAGAGTCTCCGGAGCCAAGCGCAGACGAGAAGCCCACGGAAGAGGGTAGGAAGGGCGGCGAGGCGGTGCGCGCTCCACGGACTGGCGGGAGGGAGCCGGGGCAGAGGGGCGGCTCGCCGGCCAAGCAGAGCCCCCGAGTCGGGCTGGCAAAAGCGGAGGGGCCGGACGGACTGTGTTCTGACAGCAAGCGCGACTTAGCGTCTGGGAGGTCATAAGTTAACAGCTCTGCTCAGAAAGCGGGAAGGCTGGAGGACAAAGGGAGGGAGAGCTGCTGAGCCCCCGGACGGCAGAGCTCAGCATGGCGGGGAACAAAGGCGCTCACCAGCGCCATCTCCCCCGCCCATCCCCCAGCCAAAATCCCAAAGAGAACCAGTTCCTGCCAGGGAACTTGCTCGCTCCACGCAAACACCCAACTCTGTGCTTCTGCGGAGCCAAACCTCCGGCAGTGGATCTGACTCCCTCCCGCTGCCACAGGGCCCCTCCTGAAGTGGATCACCTAAGGAGAAGTGAGCTAAGCATGCCCCTCCCGCCCCCGTGCACCTTGCCTACCCACCCCAGCTAATACGCCAGCTCCCCAGCACCACAAGCCTGGCAGTGTGCAAGTAGACCAGACGGGCCACACCACCCCACAGTGAATCCCGCCCCTAGGAGAGGGGAAGAGAAGGCACACACCAGTCTGACTGTGGCCCCAGCGGTGGGCTGGGGGCAGACATCAGGTCGGACTGCGGCCCCGCCCACCAACTCCAGTTACACACCACAGCACGGGGGAAGTGCCCTGCAGGTCCTCACCGCTCCAGGGACTATCCAAAATGACCAAACGGAAGAATTCCCCTCAGAAGAATCTCCAGGAAATAACAACAGCTAATGAACTGATCAAAAAGGATTTAAATAATATAACAGAAAGTGAATTTAGAATAATAGTCATAAAATTAATCGCTGGGCTTGAAAACACTATACAGGACAGCAGAGAATCTCTTGCTACAGAGATCAAGGGACTAAGGAACAGTCACGAGGAGCTGAAAAACGGTTTAAACGAAATGCAAAACAAAATGGAAACCACGACGGCTCGGATTGAAGAGGCAGAGGAGAGAATAGGTGAACTAGAAGATAAAGTTATGGAGAAAGAGGAAGCTGAAAGAAAGAGAGATAAAAAAATCCAGGAGTATGAGGGGAATATTAGAGAACTAAGTGATACACTAAAAAGAAATAATATACGCATAATTGGTATCCCAGAGGAGGAAGAGAGAGGGAAAGGTGCTGAAGGGGTACTTGAAGAAATTATAGCTGAGAACTTCCCTGAACTGGGGAAGGAAAAAGGCATTGAAATCCAAGAGGCACAGAGAACTCCCTTCAGACGTAACTTGAATCGATCTTCTGCACGACATATCATAGTGAAACTGGCAAAATACAAGGATAAAGAGAAAATTCTGAAAGCAGCAAGGGATAAACGTGCCCTCACATATAAAGGGAGACCTATAAGACTCGTGACTGATCTCTCCTTTGAAACTTGGCAGGCCAGAAAGGCTTGGCACGATATCTTCAGTGTGCTAAACAGAAAACATATGCAGCCGAGAATCCTTTATCCAGCAAGTCTGTCATTTAGAATAGAAGGAGAGATAAAGGTCTTCCCAAACAAACAAAAACTGAAGGAATTTGTCACCACTAAACCAGCCCTACAAGAGATCCTAAGGGGGATCCTGTGAGACAAAGTACCAGAGACATCACTACAAGCATAAAACATACAGACATCACAATGACTCTAAACCCGTATCTTTCTATAATAGCACTGAATGTAAATGGATTAAATGCTCCAACCAAAAGACATAGGGTATCAGAATGGATAAAAAAACAAGACCCATCTATTTGCTGTCTACAAGAGACTCATTTGAGATCTGAGGACACCTTTAGATTGAGAGTGAGGGGATGGAGAACTATTTATCATGCTACTGGAAGCCAAAAGAAAGCTGGAGTAGCCATACTTATATCAGACAAACTAGACTTTAAATTAAAGGCTGTAACAAGAGATGAAGAAGGGCATTATATAATAATTACAGGGTCTATCCATCAGGAAGAGCTAACAATTATAAATGTCTATGCGCCAAATACCGGAGCCCCCAGATATATAAAACAGTTACTCATAAACATAAGCAACCTTATTGATAAGAATGTGGTCATTGCAGGGGACTTTAACACCCCACTTACAGAAATGGATAGATCATCTAGACACACAGTCAATAAAGAAACAAGGGCCCTGAATGATACATTGGATCAGATGGACTTGACAGATATATTTAGAACTCTGCATCCCAAAGCAACAGAATATACTTTCTTCTCGAGGGCACATGGAACATTCTCCAAGATAGATCATATACTGGGTCACAAAACAGTCCTTCATAAGTTTACAAGAATTGAAATTATACCATGCATACTTTCAGACCACAATGCTATGAAGCTTGAAATCAACCACAGGAAAAAGTCTGGAAAACCTCCAAAAGCATGGAGGTTAAAGAACACCCTACTAACGAATGAGTGGGTCAACCAGGCAATTAGAGAAGAAATTAAAAAATATATGGAAACAAACGAAAATGAAAATACAACAATCCAAACGCTTTGGGATGCAGCGAAGGCAGTCCTGAGAGGAAAATACATTGCAATCCAGGCCTATCTCAAGAAACAAGAAAAATCCCAAATACAAAATCTAACAGCACACCTAAAGGAAATAGAAGCAGAACAGCAAAGGCAGCCTAAACCCAGCAGAAGAAGAGAAATCATAAAGATCAGAGCAGAAATAAATAATATAGAATCTAAAAAAACTGTAGAGCAGATCAACGAAACCAAGAGTTGGTTTTTTGAAAAAATAAACAAAATTGACAAACCTCTAGCCAGGCTTCTCAAAAAGAAAAGGGAGATGACCCAAATAGATAAAATCATGAATGAAAATGGAATGATTACAACCAATCCCTCAGAGATACAAACAATTATCAGGGAATACTATGAAAAATTATATGCCAACAAATTGGACAACCTGGAAGAAATGGACAAATTCCTAAACACCCACACTCTTCCAAAACTCAATCAGGAGGAAATAGAAAGCTTGAACAGACCCATAACCAGCGACGAAATTGAATCGGTTATCAAAAATCTCCCAACAAATAAGAGTCCAGGACCAGATGGCTTCCCAGGGGAGTTCTACCAGACGTTTAAAGCAGAGATAATACCTATCTTTCTCAAGCTATTCCAAGAAATAGAAAGGGAAGGAAAACTTCCAGACTCATTCTAGGAAGCCAGTATGACTTTGATTCCTAAACCAGACAGAGACCCAGTAAAAAAAGAGAACTACAGGCCAATATCCCTGATGGATATGGATGCAAAAATTCTCAATAAGATACTAGCAAATCGAATTCAACAGCATATAAAAAGGATTATTCACCATGATCAAGTGGGATTCATTCCTGGGATGCAGGGCTGGTTCAACATTCGCAAATCGATCAACGTGATACATCACATTAACAAAAAAAAAGAGAAGAACCATATGATCCTGTCAATCGATGCAGAAAAGGCCTTTGACAAAATCCAGCACCCTTTCTTAATAAAAACCCTTGAGAAAGTCGGGATAGAAGGAACATACTTAAAGATCATAAAAGCCATTTATGAAAAGCCCACAGCTAACATCATCCTCAATGGGGAAAAACTGAGAGCTTTTTCCCTGAGATCAGGAACACGACAGGGATGCCCACTCTCACCGCTGTTGTTTAATATAGTGCTGGAAGTTCTAGCATCAGCAATCAGACAACAAAAGGAAATCAAAGGCATCCAAATTGGCAAAGATGAAGTCAAGCTTTCGCTTTTTGCAGATGACATGATATTATACATGGAAAATCCGATAGACTCCACCAAAAGTCTGCTAGAACTGATACATGAATTCAGCAAAGTTGCAGGATACAAAATCAATGTACAGAAATCAGTTGCATTCTTATACACTAACAATGAAGCCACAGAAAGACAAATAAAGAAACTGATCCCATTCACAATTGCACCAAGAAGCATAAAATACCTAGGAATAAATCTAACCAAAGATGTAAAAGATCTGTATGCTGAAAACTATAGAAAGCTTATGAAGGAAATTGAAGAAGATATAAAGAAATGGAAAGACATTCCCTGCTCATGGATTGGAAGAATAAATATTGTCAAAATGTCAATACTACCCAAAGCTATCTACACATTCAATGCAATCCCAATCAAAATTGCACCAGCATTCTTCTTGAAACTAGAACAAGCCATCCTAAAATTCATATGGAACCACAAAAGGCCCCGAATAGCCAAAGTAATTTTGAAGAAGACCAAAGCAGGAGGCATCACAATCCCAGACTTTAGCCTCTACTACAAAGCTGTCATCATCAAGACAGCATGGTATTGGCATAAAAACAGACACATAGACCAATGGAATTGAATAGAAACCCCAGAACTAGACCCACAAACGTATGGCCAACTCATCTTTGACAAAGCAGGAAAGAACATCCAATGGAAAAAAGACAGTCTCTTTAACAAATGGTGCTGGGAGAACTGGACAGCAACATGCAGAAGGTTGAAACTAGACCACTTTCTCACACCATTCACAAAAATAAACTCAAAATGGATAAAGGACCTGAATGTGAGACAGGAAACCATCAAAACATTAGAGGAGAAAGCAGGAAAAGACCTCTCTGACCTCAGCCGTAGCAATCTCTTACTCGGCACATTCCCAAAGGCAAGGGAATTAAAAGCAAAAGTGAATTACTGGGACCTTATGAAGATAAAAAGCTTCTGCACAGCAAAGGAAACAACCAACAAAACTAAAAGGCAACCAACGGAATGGGAAAAGATATTTGCAAATGACACATCGGACAAAGGGCTAGTATCCAAAATCTATAAAGAGGTCATCAAACTCCACACCCGAAAAACAAATAACCCAGTGAAGAAATGGGCAGAAAACATGAATAGACACTTCTCTAAAGAAGACATCCGGATGGCCAACAGGCACATGAAAAGATGTTCAACGTCGCTCCTCATCAGGGAAATACAAATCAAAACCGCACTCAGATACCACCTCACGCCAGTCAGAGTGGCCAAAATGAAGAAATCAGGAGACTATAGATGCTGGAGAGGATGTGGAGAAACGGGAACCCTCTTGCACTGTTGGTGGGAATGCAAATTGGTGCAGCCGCTCTGGAAAGCAGTGTGGAGGTTCCTCAGACAATTAAAAATAGACCTACCCTATGACCCAGCAATAGCACTGCTAGGAATTTATCCAAGGGATACAGGAGTACTGATGCATAGGGGCACTTGTACCCCAATGTTTATAGCAGCACTCTCAACAATAGCCAAATTATGGAAAGAGCCTAAATGTCCATCAACTGATGAATGGATAAAGAAATTGTGGTTTATATACACAATGGAATACTACGTGGCAATGAGAAAAAATGAAATATGGCCTTTTGTAGCAACGTGGATGGAACTGGAGAGTGTGATGCGAAGTGAAATAAGCCATACAGAGAAAGACAGATACCATATGGTTTCACTCTTATGTGGATCCTGAGAAACGTAACAGAAACCCATGGGGGAGGGGAAGGGAAAAAAAAAAAAGAGGTTAGAGTGGGAGACAGCCAAAGCATAAGAGACTGTTAAAAACTGAGAACAAACTGAGGGTTGATGGGGCGTGGGAGCGAGGGCAGGGTGGGTGATGGGTATTGAGGAGGGCACCTTTTGGGATGAGCACTGGGTGTTGTATGGAAACCAATTTGACAGTAAATTTCATATATTAAAAAAAATAGTATTCAAAGCTCAGCAAAGACTGTTGCTGACTTTTCTGATTTCTAGACATCTGGTTGACATTTCTGCTTTCACTATGTGAACTTGTGACTGAGATTTGCATGAATAAAAGGTTATTTATTCCTAGTTCTTTACCTCTAACAAGGTTTATGCCCTTGATTTCCTGACCTATGAAATATATATTATCACTCCTTGCCAAAAAAGAGACTGTGATCATTATACAAGAGCCTATAAATTGAGAATCCCTGCACAATACAAGAAAGCCATATTTATACTACTCACGACATGTCAGAAATGAGAAACATTCTTATTTTAGGAAGGGTCTTTGAGGGATGGTTTTAGTGTCACCATTTTTTCCATTGAATATTATATTTATCCTTGATAGTTCTGAAATTTTGGCAAACATTTTCATTAACCTCCATAATAACCCAAGCAATGAAAAAACTTCTCTTCAATATCCAGATGAAGTATGTAATGCTAGCTTTTTCATATTTCTGCTTTTAATTTCATTCCATTTATTTATTTACTTCTGATTTTCTAACTGACTCTCTTTATACAAAGATAATTGTGAAATATTAATCAAACACATCTTTTGACTTTAGGTTATCTGGTTTTAGATGTCTCTTATTCCTTTAATTAGTATAGTTTACAACAGAGGATAAAAATTGGTGACCTAAGGACCACAATTTTTTCCATATAATGTTTATTATTTAAATAGTTGTCAACATCTAAAAATTGGGAGATTTCATATATAAGTACAGCTTTCTGGCTTATCTTGAAAAATAAGATTCGGCCACATGGAGCCTGCATCTTTACATTCCCTTAGGAAAACAACTGGCTGAAGCTGATAACAGTTCCCTCACTAGCAGTTCATCATAACATTTATCACTCCCTATTGCATGACTTCCCACACTGACACAGAATGTTCATTTTTTATTTTACTATGAATGCTATTACTTCTTACAGTGAAGAGAAAACTTAAATATTTCTTGTCTTTATTTAATGAAAAGTGGGGGAGTAAAAGATTGACAGTGTTGTTTATTTCAAGAAAACTGGAGGGAAGGTGTTTACCTGTAGAAGCAAAGGTTCTTCCCTTGATTTTTATATACACCAACTTTCATTATTTATGTTACCAACATGGCCAACACAGGCTTTGAATTTAGCCTTCGTGGAGTTAAAAGTTTTCCACATCACAACACTAATGTGCCATACAACTCTTATGAGGAGAATATGATATATATGCACATTCTAGAATATTTTAACACTTAAAGGACAAGCATATTTGAAGTGACTTCTTAGAAACAGGGGAAGATGGTGGTGTAGGAGGACGCTGGACTCACCTCGTCTTGCTGATTGCTTAGATACCACCCACATAGGCCTAAATAACCCAGAAAACCACCAGAATACTAGCAGAACAGATTCTCCAGAGCCAAGTGTAGACAAGAGGCCCACGGAAGAGGGTAGGAAGGGAGGAGAGGCGGTGCGTGCAACACGGACTGAAAGTAGGGAGCCGGGGGAGTGGAGGGGTGGCCTGCGGGCAAAGCAGAGACTCCAAAGTCTGGCTTGCAAAAGCAGAATGGCTGGACTGGGTGAGTTCTGACAGCCAGCAGGACTTAACAGCTGGAATGTTAATAGTTAACAGCTCTGCTATCAGATAACGGGGAAGGTGAGAGGTCGCAGGGAGGAAGAGTTTTTGAGCCCCTGAAGGAGAAAGCTCAGCAGGGGAACAAAGGCGCTGGCCAGCACCACTTCACTCTCCCATCACCCAGCCAAAATTCTAAAGGAAACCAGTTCCTGCCACCAATCTTGCTTGCACTGCACAAACGCTCAATGCTGCGCTTCTGTGGATCCATCCTTCTGATGGGTCTGTCTCCCTCCCAGTGCTGCAGAACCCTCTCACAGGGGACCACTGAGGGCAAAGCTAAGCCCACCCCTCCCACCCCTGTGCACCTTGCGGATCCACCCCGTCTATATGCCCTTGGCCAGATCCCTTCAAAGCAGCACAACAAGCCTGGCAGTTTGCAAGCAGTCCAGACAGGGGCCACACCACTCCATAGTGAGTCCTGCTCCTGGGAGAGGGGAAGATAAGGTACACACCAGTCTGACTGTGACCCCAGCGGTAGGCTGGGGTCAGACATCAGGTCTGACTGTGGCCCCTCCCACCAACACAAATTACTCCAGACAGCACAGGGAAAGTGCCCTGCAGTTTGGAGCTACTAAAGGACTAACCAAAATGACAAAACAGAAGAATTCTCCTCAAAAGAAATTCCAGGAAGTAGAGACAGCTAACGAATTGATCAGAACCGATTTAAGCAATGTAACAGAACAAGAATTTAGAATAATAGTCATAAAATTAATCGCTGGTCTTGAAAAAAGCATACAGTACAGCAGAGAATCTATTGCTATAGAGATCAAAGGACTAAGAAATAAAATGCTAAACTGCTATAAATGAGGTGCAAAATAAAATGGATGCAACCATAGCACGGATTGAAGAGGCAGAGGAGAGGATAGGTGAATTAGAAGATAAAACTATGGAAAAAGAGGAAGCTGAGAAAAAGAGACATAAAAAAATCCAGGAGTATGAGGGGAAAATTAGAGAACTAAGTAATACAATCAAATGAAACAATATCTATATCATAGGAATTCGAGAAGAGGGAGAGAGAAAGGGGCTGAAGGTGTACTTGAACAAATCATAGCTGAGAACTTCCCCGATGTGGGGAAGGAAAAAGGCATTGTAACCCAGGATGCACAGAGAACTCCCTTCAGACAAAACTTGAATCGGTCTTCTGCATGACACATCATAGTGAAGCCGGCAAAATACAAGGATACAGAGAGAATTCTAAAAGCAGCTAGGGATAAATGGGCCCTAACATACAAAGGTAGATACATAAGGGTAGTAGCAAACCTAACTGCTGAAACTAGGCAATCCATAAAAGAATGGCAGAAAATCTTCAATGTGATGAACAGAAAAAACATGCAGCCTAGAATCCTTTATCCAGAAAGTCTGTCATTCACAATAGAAGGAGAGATAAAGGTTTTCCCAAACAAAAACTGAAGGAATTCATCACCACTTAACCAGCCCTACAAGATATCCTAAGGAGGAATTTGTGAGTGAAATGTTGCAAGGACCACAGAGTACCAGAGACATCACTACAAGCATGAAACCTACAGACATCACAATGACTCTAAACCCATATCTTTCAATAATAACACTGAATGTAATGGACTAAATGCTCCAACCAAAAGACATAGGGTATCAGAATGGATAAAAAAACAAGATCCATCTATTTTCTGTCTGCAAGAGACTCATTATAGACCTGAGGACACCTTCAGATTGAAAGTGAAGGCAAAGAGAACTATCTATCATGATACTGGAAGTCAAAAGGCAGCTGGAGTAGCCATACTTATATCCGAAAAACTAGACTTTAAATTAAAGGCTGTAACAAGAGATGAAGAAGGGCATTATATAATTACAGGGTCTGTCCATCATGAAGAGCTAACAATTATAAAGGTCTAAGCACCGAATACTGGAGCCCCCATATATAAAAAACAATCACAAACATAAGCAACCTTATCGATAAGAATGTGGTAATTTCAGTGGACCTTAATACTCCACTAACAACAATGAATAGATCATCAAAACACAGAATCAATAAAGAAACAAGAGCCCTGAATGATACATTGGATCAGATGGACTTGACAGATGTATTTAGAACTCTGCATCCCAAAGCAACAGAATATACTTTCTTCTTGAGTGCACCTGGAACATTCTCCAAGATAGATCACATACTGGGTCACAAAACAACCCTTCATAAGTATACAAGAATTGAAATCATACCATGCACACTTTCAGACCACAATGCTATGAGACTTGAAATCAACCACAGGAAAAAGTCTGGAAAACCTCCAAAAGCATGGAGGTTAAAGAACACCATACTAAGGAATGAATGGGTCAACCAGACAGTTAGAGAAGAAATTTAAAAATATATGGAAACAAATGAAAATGAAAAGACAACAATCCAAACGCTCTGGGATGCAGCAAAGGCAGTCCTGAGAGGAAAATACATTGCAATCCAGGCCTATCTCAAGAAACAAGAAAAATCCCAAATACAAAATCTAACGGCATACCTAAAGAAACTAGAAGCAGAACAGCAAAGACATCCCAAATCCAGCAGAAGAAGAGAAATAATAAAGATCAGAGCAGAAATAAACAATATAGAATCTAAAAAAACTGTAGAGCAGATCAATGAAACCAAGAATTGTGTTTTTGAAAAAATAAACAAAATTGATATACCTCTAGCCAGGCTTCTCCAAAAGAAAAGGGAGAGGACCCAAATAGATAAAATCGTGAATGAAAATGGAATTATTACAACCAATCCCTCAGAAATATAAGCAATAACCAGGGAATACTATGAAAAATTATATTCCAACAAACTGGACAACCTGGAAGAAATGGAAAAATTCCTAAGCACCCACGCACTTCCAAAACTCAAACAGGAAGAAATAGAAAAATTGAACACACCCATAACCAGTGAAGAAATTGAATCAGCTATCAAAAATCTCCCAACAAATAAGAGTCCATAACCATATGGCTTCCCTGGGGAATTCTACCAGACATTTAAAGCAGAGATAATACCTATCCTTCTCAAGCTGTTCCCAAAAATGGAAAGGGAAGGAAGACTGCCGGACTAATTCTATGAAGCCAGCATTCCTTTGATTCCCAAACCAGACAGAGAGCCAGCAAAGAAAGAGAACTACAGGCCAATATCCCTGATGAATATGGATGCAAAAATTCTCAATAAGATACTAGCAAATCAAATTCAACAGCATATAAAAAGAATTATTCACCATGATCAACTGGGATTCACTCCTGGGCTGCAGAGCTGGTTCAACATTTGCAAATCAATCAGTGTGATACATCACATTAACAAAAGAAAAGATAAGAACCATATGATCCTGTCAATTGATGCAGAAAAAGCATTTGACAAAATTCAGCATCCTTTCTTAATAAACCCCCCCCCCGAGAAAGTCGGGATAGAGGGAACATACTTAAACGTCATCAAAGCCATTTATGAAAAGCCCACAGCTAATATCACCCTCAATGGGGAAAAACTAAGAGCTTTCCCCCTGAGATCAGGAACTTGACAGGCATGTCCACTCTCACTGCTGTTGTTTAACATAGTGCTGGAAGTTCTAGCATCAGCAATCAAACAAAAGGAAATCAAAGGTATCAAAATTGGCAAAGATGAAGTCAAGCTTTAACTTTTTTTAATATGAAATTAATTGTCAAATTGGTATCCATACAACACCCAGTGCACATCCAAACAAGTGCCCTCCTCAATGCCCATCACCCAACCCCCCTCCCTCTCACCCCCACAAACCCTCAGTTCATTCTCAGTTTTTAAGAGTCTCTCATAGTTTGGCTCTTTCCCTCTCTCACTTTTTTTCCTTCCCTCCCCCATGGTCTTCTGTCAAGTTTCTCAGGATCCACATAAGAGTGAAAACATATGGTATCTTTCTCTGTATGACTTATTTCACTTAGCATAACACTCTACAGTTCCATCCACATTGCTACAAAAGTAAAATTGGCAAAGATGAAATCAAGCTTTCACTTTTTGCAGGTGACATGATATTACACATGGAAAACCCGACAGACTCCACCAAAGTCTGCTAGAATTGATACATGAATTCAGCAAAGTCGCAGGATACACAATTAATGTACAGAAATCAATGGCATTTTTACACACTAATAATTAAGCAACAGAAAGACAAAGAAACTGATCCTACTCACAATTGCACCAAGAATCATAAAATACCTACAAATAAACCTAACCAATTATGTAAAAGATCTGTATGCTGAAAACTATAGAAAGCTTATGAAGGAAATTGAAGAAGATACAAAGAAATGGAAAAATATTCCGTGCTCATGGATTGGAAGAATAAATATTGTTAAAATGTCAATACTGCTCAAAGCAATCAACACATACAATGCAATCCCAATCAAAATTGCACCAGCATTCTTCTCGAAGCTAGAACAAGCCATCCTAAAATTTGTATGGAACCACAAAAGACCCCGAATAGCCAAAGTAATAGTGAAGAAGAAGACCAAAGCGGGAGGCATCACAATCCCAGACCTTAGCCTCTACTACAAAGCTGTAATCATCAAGACAGCATGGTATTGGCACAAAAACAGACACATAGACCAATGGAATGAAATACAGACTCCAGAATTGGACCCACAAAAGTATGGCCAACTAATGGTTGACAAAGCAGGAAAGAATATCCGATGGAAAAAATACAGTCTCTTTAACAAATGATGCTGGGAGAACTGGACAGCAACTCGCAGAAGAATGAAACTAGACCACTTTCTTACACCATTCACAAAAATAAACTCAAAACGGATAAACGACCTGAATGTGAGACAGGAAACCATCAAACCCTAGAGGAGAAAGCAGGAAAAAACCTCTCTGACCTCAGCTGCAGCAATTTCTTACTCGACACATCCCCAAAGGCAAGGGAATTAAAAACAAAAATGAACTATTGGGACCTCATGAAGATAAAAAGCTTCTGCAGTGCAAAGGAAACAATCAACAAAACTAAAAGGCAACCGACAGAATGGGAAAAGATATTTGCAAATGACACATCGGACAAAGGGCTAGTATCCCAAATCTATAAAGAAGTCACCAAACTCCACACCCAAAAAACAAGTAATCCACTGAAGAAATGGGCAGAAAACATGAATAGACACTTCTCTAAAGAAGACATCCGGATGGCCAACAGGCACATGAAAAGATGCTCAATGTCGCTCCTCATCAGGGAAATACAAACCAAAACCACACTGAGAAACCACCTCACGCCAGTCAGAGTGGCTAAAATGAAGAAATCAGGAGACTATAGATGCTGGAGAGGATGTGGACAAATGGGAACCTTCTTGCACTGTTGGTGGGAATGCAAACTGGTGCAGCCACTCTGGAAAACAGTGTGGAGATTCGTCAAAAAATTAAAAATAGATCTACCCTATGACCCAGCAAAAGCACTGCTAGGAATTTACCCATGGGATAGAGGAATGCTGATGCACAGGGGCACTTGTATCCCAATGTTTATAGCAGCACTTTCAACAATAGCCAAATTATGGAAAGAGCCTAAATGTCCATCAACTGAGGAATGAATAAAGAAGTCGTGGTTTATATATACAATGGAATACTACTTGGCAATGAGAAAGAATGAAATATGGCCTTTGTAGCAACGTGGATGGAACTGGAGAGTGTTATGCTAAGTGAAATAAGCCATAAAAAAGACAGATACCATATGTTTTCACTCTTGTGTGGATCCTGAGAAACTTAAGACCATGGGGAGGTGAAGGAAAAAAAAGTTAGAGAGGGAGGGAGGCAAACCATAAGAGACTGTTAAAAACTGAGAATAAACTGAGGGTTTATGGAGGGTGGGAGGGAGAGGAAAGTGTGTGATGGGCATTGAGGAAGGCACCTGTTGGGATGAGCACTGGATGTGGTTTGGAAACCAATTTGACAATAAATTTCATATTATAAAAAAATGAAGTGACTTTTTAAAGACAGATTAAAAGAATGATAGGATATAATGAACTTTCATTTGCCATATTTAGAGCCGTCATATTTTTTATCAGAAAAAGGATTATATTCTTCCTCCTGGCAGATCACAATGGAGTAGTTGAATAAAATACATATTAAATAAATTCAATTCTTCACCAAGTTACCTCTAGCCATGATATTTTCCTCTGACCTAACAAATGAAGTTATATAGGAATAGCATTTTAATTGTGCCAGCTCACTTTTAGAGGTAGATATTGGTCTGAATTAGGAAACTCCTAGACAGGCTTTGCCTGTTTTCAGAATGGTTTGCCTTATTCCTTTACAAGAAATGTATTGCAAATATTCAACATAACTTTAAGTGCCTAAAATATTAGGGAATGAACTTAATGGATTTGGATTGTTGATAACAGAAGTAACTCCTGCTGCTTTCTACATTTGTATCTTTTATTTGTGAACCATGGGAAAGCATTAACTTAACTGCTAAATGCCTTCTCTCAAAATTTCAGATATTTTATTTGTCCATATTCCCTGCTTGTCCTTGTTCATTTCCAGCCATTTGGTAATGGCATGAAAACAGGTTTGTTTATTTACTTGTACATTTATTTCTGTCAATTATGCACAAGCAATACCTGCTTTGGTTTAAAAATGAACACATGGCCTGCAATTCTACTCCTAGGTACATACACAAAAGAATTACAAGTGTTCAACAGAAACTTGAATCTTAAGAGCAACATTATTTATAATAGTCAAAAGGTGGCAATTATCCACAAACCTATCAGTGGATGGATAGAGAAATGAAATGTGGTATATACGTATAATGGAATATTATTTCTACATTAAAAAGTACTGAAACATACTACAACATGGATGAACCTTGAAAGCATTATGCTAAGTGAAGGAAGCCAGACACAAAGAGTCACATATTGTATGATTCCATTTATATTACATGTCCAGAATAAGGCTAGCCATATACATAGAAAGTACATCAGTGGTTGCTTAGGACTAGAGGAAGAATGAGAGGATAAGAGAGTGATAGCTAAAGGATATGGAATTTCTATTTATTATGATGAAAATATTCTAAAATTGACAGTGATTAGTGTCATATATCTGTAAATATACTAAAAACCATTGAATTTTTACACTTTGAGAAATTGCATGGTATGTGAATGCTATCTCAATAAACTGTCACAAAAATATAATTTATTTATTTTTTTGCTTATTTATTTAGAGAGAGAGAACATGAACAGAGGAGGGACACAGAGAGAATGAGAGAGTGAATCTCAAGCAGTCTCCACGCTGTCAGTACAGAGCCCAATGTGGGGTTCTAACCCACGAACTGTGAGATCATGACCTAAGCCAGACTCAAAAGTTGGATGCTTAATCTACTGAGCCACCCAGGTGCCCCGAAAAAAAATATAAATTTTAAAATTAAACACATGAGCCCACTGGTTTTGCACACTAAACTTTTAATTCCAGTTTTCAGATTGACTCACAGTGAAACTGTATCAAGGAAGAAATTTTTGCTTGTTTTCTTAACCACTATATCTGCTGCATCCAGAATAGTGCCAATAAATTCCCTTTTGAACACCATGGGTAATTTTCCAATATTTAAAAAATCATTATCCACAAGAATATAAGCTTCAAGATGGCATGAATTTGTATCTGTTTTCTTCACTGCTCTGATTCTCATGACCTTGAACAATGCCTGGCACAAAATGGGCACTCAACAAATATTTGTAAAATGAGTGTATTGCTCCTTCTGTCCCCAGCTCAATGGGAAACTATGTCTAAAATCCAACCAGACAATAAAATGGTGGGAGAGGAACCCAAATGAAAGAAAATGAATTGGTAATGAATAAAAACAGATAATTCACAGAAGAAATGGCAATCAAATATGTGAAAAGTTTTTCAAACCTCCTAAAACTTGAGGGTATTAAAGGAAAGCAAAGTACAGACTGATCCTGCGCTTTGCACTTGCTAACACTAAGGCTTCTGTCACCACTGCACTAAGATATGTTGTATACCTCCCAAATAGACACACAACCACTGGAGAGATAAAAGACTTTGTTTAGGCTTGGTAAAAGTGGAAGTGCATTAAGGTTGGTTCAGACAGCTAACTGTCTTGATGGTGGGACCTGGTAGTCACACATATTACACATCTAGGTCCCATCTTCTCCTTACACTGGACACTCCCATTGGGATATGGGTGTGTGTGTGTGTGTGTGTGTGTGTGTGTGTGTGTGCTTATGTGTCTGCTGTGGAATGAATCAGATCCAGATCTTTGAAATCCACTTCACCCAGAACCTCTCATCTTACATGTGTTCAGCAAGTAAAATTTCGTTTAGAAAAGGTCTGCACCTGATGTTATTGAGTGAGTGCCTGTACATTGTTACCTTCATTGCCAAAAGGAGGAGACCGTGAAACATTAAACTAATGTTAAAAAAAAGAAGTCAAAGAGAACTTGAGGACCCATCCTAAATCCACTGCTTTTGCATGTAATTCAATCAGGGAATGAGCAGTCCAGTGAACTGCCCAAGATGATACAGTTAATCAGAGAGAAAAGTCTGGGATCTGATAATCAAAAATAAAGTGTATTCACTACTCTACACAGTAAGTCAGTATGTTTATGTCACCTGATTTATAACTATTGGATTTACAGTTGAGGCTCCATGGCATCCTGAAAGGAACATAAGTTTGGCAGTTAGAAGGACTTGGTTCTTTCTATCCACTTAGTGAATGTGTGATCCCAGACAAGATAATTCACTGATTTGTGTCCTAGTCTCTTCATCTAGGAAATGGAGGTGATATCTCCCCACACCACAAGAATGTAGAGGATAAAACTGACAGGCCAGGCAAGGTAGCAGCCACAGTGCCTAGCACACAATAGTCACTAGGGTATCTCTCAGCTCCAAAAGCAGGCAGAGGCCATACGTCTTATGTCTTAACTCTTCTGCTTCTTCTCTACACCTCAGGCTTCTGTGATTGTAACTGCCTTTCCCAGCACAGTGATTAAATGCAGAAAGGGCAATGATATCCTCCAGGAGGGACACTCCCAGGGGAAAACTAGTGTAAGTATGAATTTGACTCCTGAATTCTATTGCTAATGCTCTTACTGACCTGAACATAAACCTCCTGATCAGCCAACTCCCTCTGTTCAACCCCCACAGTCTCAATGAATATCAGCCTTCTGCCTTTGCTAGGCAGCCTTAATGCCACAACACACCATTGCTTCAACAACTCTCCTGTCAGTTTCCTCAGTTCTCTCATCCCAACATCCTTTTATCCCAACCACTACTTTAAAAAACCACACACTATGAGGAGCGCTTGGGTGGCTCAGTCAGTTAAGCATCTGACTTCAGCTCAGGTCATGATCTTACATTCATGAGTTCAAGCCCTGTATCAGGCTCTGTGCTGACAGCTCAGAGCCTGGAGCCTCCTTCAGATTCTGTGCCTCTCTCTCTTTCTGCCCCTCCCCCACTTGTGTTCCATCTTTCTCTCTCTCTCTCAAAAATAAACATTAAAAAAAAATTAAAAAACCACCCGCTATGAAGCAATAGAGTGGCTTTATTTATCAAGCAAAATCCTGTCAACAAGACAAGGATAAATTCCCAGAAATGTTATTATAAGGTCAGAAGTTCTGCACATTTTATTTATTTTTTTAAGTTTTTATTTAAATTCCAGTTAGTTAACATAAAATTTAATATGAGTTTCAGGTGTACAATATAGTGATTCAACAACTCCATATAACATCCGGTGCTCATCACAACAAGCGCCCTCCTTAATGCCTATCACCTCTTTAGCCCATCCCCCCACCGACCTCCCCTCTGGTAACCGTCAGTTTGTTCTCTATAGTTAAGAGTCTGTTTCTTGGTTTCTCTCTCTCTCTCCTCTCTCTCTCTCTCTCTCTCTCTCTCTCTCTCTTTTTCCCATTTGCTCATTTGTTTGGTTTGTTTGTTTCTTAAATTCCACATATGAGTGAAATCATATAGTATTTGTCTTTCTCTGACTGACTTATTTCACTTAGCATAATAGTCTCTAGCTCAATCCATGTCATTGCAAATGGCAAGATTTCATTCTTTTTTATGGCTGAGTAATATTCCATTATATATATGTGTGTATGTATTCACAATATTCACAAATAAATCATGTATATATGGAGCTATATATACCACTTTATCCATTCATCAGTCAATGGACCAATGGACATTTGGGCAGTTTCCATAATTTGGCTATTGTAGGCAATGCTGCTATAAACATCCAGGTGCATGTATCCCTTTAAATTAGTACTTCTGTATTCTTTGGGCAAATACTCAGTAGTGCAATTTCAGGATCACAGAGTACTTCTATTTTTAACTTTTTGAGAAATGTCCTGTTTTCCACAATGGCTAGACAAGTTTGCATTCCAAACAACAGTGCAAGAGGGTTCCCCTTTTCTGCATCCTCAACACCTGTTGTTTCTTGTGTTGTTGATTTTAGCTATTCTGACAATATTCACAAATCAATCGATGTGATACATCACAATAATTTTAAAAAAAGATAAGAACTATATGATCATTTCAATAGATGCAGAAAAACCATTTGACAAAGTACAACATCCATTCATGATAAAAAAAGAAACCCTCAACAAAATAGGTGTGTAGGAACATACCTCAACATTAAAAAGGCCATATATAAAAAACCCACAACTAATTACATCGTTAATGGGGAAAAACTGAGATTTTTTTTTTCTATGGTCAGGAATAAGACAGGGATGTCCACTCTCACTTTTATTTAACATAATACTGGAAGTTCTAACCACAGCAATCAAACAACAAAGAAATAAAAAGCATCCAAATGGTTAAGGATGAAGTCAAGCTTTCAGTATTTGCAGATGACATGATACTCTATATAGAAAACCCGAAAGACTCCCCCAAAAACTTGCTAGAACTGATAAACAGATTCAGTGAAGTTGCAGGATACAAAATCAATGTACAGAAATGTGTTGCATTTCTATACTCCAATAATGAAGCATCAGAAAGAGAAATTAAGGAATTAGTCCCATTTATAATTGCACCCAAACCAATAAGATACCTACTAATAAACCTAACTAAAGAGGGTAAAGACCTGTACTCTGAAAACTGTAAAAAACTTGGGGCGCCTGGGTGGCGCAGTCGGTTAAGCGTCCGACTTCAGCCAGGTCACGATCTCGCGGTCCGTGAGTTCGAGCCCCGCGTCAGGCTCTGGGCTGATGGCTCGGAGCCTGGAGCCTGTTTCCGATTCTGTGTCTCCCTCTCTCTCTGCCCCTCCCCCGTTCATGCTCTGTCTCTCTCTGTCCCAAAAATAAATAAAAAATGTTGAAAAAAAAATTAAAAAAAAAAAACTGATGAAAGAAATTGAAAACATAAAGAAATGGAAAGACATTCCATGCTCATGGATTGGAAGAACAAATATTGTTAAAATGTCTATACTACACAAATAAATCTACACATTCAATGCAGTCTTTATGAAAATACCAAAAGCATTTTTCACGGAACTAGAATAAGAAATCCTAAAATGTATATGGAACCACAAAAGATCCCAAATAGCCAAAACACTTTTGAAAAAGAAAAGCAAGGCTGGAGGCACCACAATTCTGAACTTCAAGTTATATTACAAAGCTGTAATGATCAAAACAGTATGGTACTGGCACAAAAAATAGACACATAGGTCACTGGAACATAATAGAAAATGCAGAAATCAACCCACAATTATATGGTCAATTAATCTTCAACAAATCAGAAAAGAATATCTAGCAGGAAAAAGTCTCTTCAACAAATGGTGTTGGGAAAACTGGACAGCAACATGCAAAAGAATGAATTATACCACTTTCTTATACCACACACAAAAGTAAACTCAAAATGGATGACAGACCTAAATGTGAGACCAGAAACCATAAAATCTTAGAGGTTCTGAACATTTTAAGTTTTTAAAAATAGGTCATTCTTCAAACATATTTACATTATGTTTGGAAAGTATACTCAAATTTTAAATTGTGTAAAATAGAAACAATTATCAAAAAGAAGAAAAATCAAGATGACTTCCCCTACTAGCAATAACTTCTCTTTTCTTGTTCATATTATTGTGAGAATTTCTACATGTGTGTACCTGTATAAATGTATATAATGCATGTATATAAATGTCACTGGCATGCATTTGGGTACCTTCTCTGACGCTGTGCTGAAAGATTTGGCAGATGTAAGAGTTCTGGGGTCAGAATCAAGAGGCCAGAACAGTGTGTGGAAACTATGGCATCCCATACTAATGATCAAAGGCACAGACTCCAAGGTGGAGGATGGCAGAAATACAGATGGTTTCCTCTCATTTCTCAACACATTTGGGATAAGTCAACTTACTACTTAGAAATAGCTTTGATTCTCATTTTTAATATGATGGGGTCACATTCCTTCTCACGGTTACATTTCCAGACACACTCTAGAAGAATTACGGTGTTAGGCATCTCTTTTATGGGAGGATAGAAGACGTGGGAGGATAGAAGAGGTAGGCTAAGGCCTGGAATAACATTTTTTTGCTACATACAAGTCACTTAATATGGGTTTTCTCAGCTTCTGCTCACCACAATCCTGTGAGAAATATACTGTTAGTCTTATTTTACATATAACCCAACTGAGGCACACAATGACATCCACGCTGTAAGAGACAGAAGAGGAGTTTTGCATCTTGACCAAAGACACCCAGAAACCTCCCTTCTGGAAACCTTGTGGCCTTCTAGTCTCAAGGATTAGGTGTCTGAACTTGCAGGGTTGCCTTCATAGGTTGTATCTTGAAGACAAGAGGTAAGTGGCTTAGCATGGTGGCTTCATGATTCAGCCAGTCCTCAAGTTACTAAGGTAGTTTTATAAAAGCACAGGCTTTACAATGGGGAAAGAAACCCTGAGAGAATGGTGATAAACTAACTATTTTAGAGTTTCCTCTCATGCCAGTATCTTTTGAACCCTTGATTTCTAACTACAACCAATGGAAACCAGATCTGCAATTCCCACTATACAAGTGAAGAAAGCAAAGTAAGGACAAAGAGGGTAAGATTCTTGAAAGCTGAACCAAACTTAAAACAAACTTTCCTTTCACATCATCCTGATGCTTTTCTAATATGAAAATAACTTTGAATTTTGTAAGCATGTAATTTACAGCTGAGGGATTATGTTATAGCTGAACTTGGTGGTATCCTGGAGGGAATATAGGGTTGACAGTCAGAAAGGCATTAGTTACCATCTCTGTCTTTTTCTCCAGTGATTGTGAGACACTAGATAATATCTCTCTTGTTTTCAAAACTCAGTTTCCTTATCTAGAAAATGGAGATAATCATCTTCCTCGCAGGAATAAATAAAATAACATATGTGGGACAAATGTTCAGAATTACCGGAGTTCCCTACAGGGCAGGAACCAGGGAATCCATCCACAATGGAACCATATACCAGTGGATATTTAAATAACAATAGTAATAGAAGTAAATTGATGGAAAGTACAATCAAGTATAGTGGTGAAAATAACCAGTAATCCAAACACCAACTGATAAACAAAGTTAGTATTTGGATACAGTTTCTTTAGATAGATACATACATATCTTTAGATAGATAGATACATAGATAGACAGATTTATAATTTATATAACCAGATTAATATCTAACATAGATGGAAGGAAAAGAAAATATAAGGTAATAACTTGTTTTGAGCAAATATATCAATATTTTAATCAGTGAAAGTAAACAATATAATGTCCTTTAAATATAGGAGAATCTTGTGAATTAAACCACAAAAATTATTTTAGAAATTTATTCAATTACTTGGAAAATATGTTATATGAAAAAGACATGTTGCAAACATGAGTTATGGTAAGATTGAATTTTCCTTTGAAAATATATTTGTCTTTATATTTTTATTATATATATATATTAATATCTCAAACATGTATGTGTATGCACACAGATATGCAGAGTCCTCTTTAGGTGAGTGTAGTTGAAGGGAACTTGCTATCACTTGCTGTGGTTTAAGATTGTGTACATTGTGGAGGAAAGTCAATTCCAATAATTTATTATAAAACCTCACATACTTCTTTTTTATTTTATTTTTTATTTTTTAAAATTTACATCCAAATTAGTTAGCATATAGTGCAACAATGATTTCAGGAGTAGATTCCTTAATGTCCCTTACCCATTTAGCCCATCTCCCCTCCCACTACCCCTCCAAGTAACCCTGTTTGTTCTCCATATTTATGAGTCTTTTCTGTTTTTTCCCCCTCCCTGTTTTTATATTATTTTTGTTTCCCTTCCCTTGTGTTCATCTGTTTTGTCTCTTAAAGTCCTCATGTGAGTGAAGTCATATGATTTTTGTCTTTCTCTGACTGACTAATTTCACTTAGCATAATACCCTCCAGTTCCATCCACGTTGTTGCAAATGGCAAGATTTCATTCTTTTTGATTGCCAAGTAGTATTCCATTGTGTATATATACCACTTCTTCTTTATCCATTCATCCATCAATGGACATTTGGGGTCTTTCCATACTTTGGCTATTGTTGATAGTGCTGCTATAAACATGGGGGTGCATGTGTCCCTTCGAAACAGCACACCTGTATCCCGTGGATAAATGCGTAGTAGTGCAATTACTGGGTGTAGGGTAGTTCTATTTTTAGTTTTTTGCGGAACCTCCATACTGTTTTCCAGAGTGGCTGCACCAGCTTGCATTCCCACCAGAAATGCAAAATAGATCCTCTTTCTCTGCATCCTCGCCAATATCTGTTGCTGCCTGAGTTGCTAATGTTAGCCATTCTGACAGGTGTAAGGTGGTATCTTATTGAGGTTTTGATTTGTATTTGCCTGATGATGAGTGATGTTGAGCATTTTTTCATGTGTCAGTTGGCCATCTGAATGTCTTCTTTGGAGAAGTGCCTATTCATGTCTTTTGCCCATTTCTTCACTGGATTATTTGTTTTTGGGGTGTTGAGTTCGATAAGTTCTTTATAGATTTTGGATACTAACCCTTTATCTGATATGTCATTTGCAAATATCTCCCATTCTGTCGGTTGCCTTTTAGTTTTGCCAGGAGGAGGTCAAACTTTCATTCTTTGCAAATGACATGATACTCTATATGGAAAACCCAAAAGATTCCACTAAAACACTGTGAGAACTGATCCATGAATTCAGCAAAGTGGCAGGATATAAAATCAATGCACAGAAATCGGTTGTATTCCTATATACAAACAATGAAGTGACAGAAAGAAAAATCAAGGAATCAATCCCATTTACAATTGCACCAAAAACCATAAAATACCTAGGAATAAATCTAACCAAAGAGGTGAAAAATCTATACGCTGAAAACTAGAAATCTTATGAAAGAAAATGAAGAAGACACACAAAAAAATGGAAAAAGATTCCATGCTCCTGGATAGGAAGAACAAATACCGTTAAAATGTCGATACTACCCAAAGCAATCTACATATTCAATGCAATCCTTATCAAAATAACAGCAGCATTCTTCACAGAGATAGAGCAAATAATCCTAAAATTTGTATGAAACCAGAAAAAAAAAACACAAATAGCCAAAGCAATCTTGAAAAAGAAAACCAAAGCAGGAGGCATCACAATCCCAGACTTCAAGCTATACTACAAAGCTGTAATCATCAAGACAGTATGGTACTTGCACAAGAACAGACACTAAGATCAATGGAACAGAATAGAGAACCCAGAAATGGACCCACAAACGTATGGCCAACTAATTTTTGACAAAGCAGGAAAGAATATCCAATGGAATATTTTATTTTATTTTATTTTTTTATTTTTTAAAATTTACATCCAAATTAGTTAGCATATAGTGCAACAATGATTTCAGAAGTAGATTCCTTAATGCCCCTTACCGATTTAGCTCATCCCCCCCCAACAATCCCTCCAGTAACCCTGTTTGTTCTCCATATTTATGTGTCTCTTCTGTTTTGTCCCCCTCCCTGTTTTTATATTATTTTTGTTGACAGTCTATTTTATATTTTATAATGTTGACAGTCTATTTTATATTATTTTTGAAGACAGTCTCTTCAACAAGTGGGGCTGGGAAAACTGGACAGTGTCATGCAGAAAGATGAACCTGGACCACTTTCTTACACCATACACAAAAATAACTCAAAATGGATGAAAGACCTAAATGTAAGACAGGAAGCCATCAAAAGCCTCGAGGAGAAAGCAGGCAAAAACCTCTTTGATCTTGGCCACAGCAACTTCTTACACAGGAAGAAAGCCAAAACAAGGTACCACAAATTCTGTATAAATTCTTGGCCCAAACCTCTGGTTGGCCCTTGAACTGCATACACATGGAGAGGAAAATGCTATTATTCTGTTCTTTTAGCTTGAGCTAAAAATATTTCAGCTGGTGATGATTTCAGGAACTAGATTGAATTCAAAATTGAGCCAAGTTAACTTGCTTTCTAAAACAAATGGTCTTTAAAGAAACAAAATTCAGAATCTACAGGGTATCTCACAATATCCATGATACAGTCCAAAATTATTTGACATTTGAAAAAAATAAAAGAGTGTAACCCATACTAGAGTGGAAAGGTAATAAACAAAATTAACCCAAGATCAGCTAGATGTTGGAAACAGCAGATAATCTATTACAGCAGTACTCAAATACATAAAGAAAAATATTCCCATAATACATGAAAACACAACAAGTTTCAACTGAGAGATGGAAATATTTATTGTGAGATAAATCTCACATTTCCAAATGTGAGATTTGGAAAATATATTTAAAAGAAAAAAATTCCTGGATGAGCTTCACAGAATACTGGAGGTGATGGAGGAAAGAGCCTGTAAACATAAAGCTAAATCAATAGAAATTATACAATTTGAATAACAGGAGAAAATATTTGAAAAAATTTGAGTCACAGTGACCTGGAGACAATTCCAGAGGTCTAACATATGTGTACCTGGGAGTGGCAGAACACAAGGGAGGCAATGGGGAATAAAAAGTATTGGAAGAAATAATGATGGAAATTTCCTCAATTTGGTGAAAGACATACATTTACAGATACAAGAATCTGAGAAAACCCCAAGCAAGACAAAGACAAAGAATACCACCCCTAAGCACATCATGGTCAAACTGCTGAATGCCAAAGACAAAGAGAAAAATCTTAAAAGAAGTTTAGGGTCAAGATAGCCCATTACATACAGAAGAGCAACAATACAAAAGATAACTGACTTCTCTTCAAAAACAATGGAGGCCAGAACCTGTCAATCTATATATTTCTACCCAGCAAAAATATATGACACTAGTCAAAGCAAAACAAAGACAGTGTCATGTAAATAAAAACTAAGAAAAGTTATCATAAGTGTACCTGCAATACAAGATAAATAATACCAGATATAAAATCTAATCTACAGGAATGAATAAAAAGCAGAAGAAGTAAATATGTGGGTAAATATAAAAAGCTATATTTTAGTTCCCTCTTAATTTCTTTAAAATACAAATGATTGGGGGCACTTGGGTGGCTTAGTTGGTTAAGTATTCAGACTCTTGATCTCAGTTCAGGTCTTGACCTCATGGCCATGAGCTCAAGTCCCATGTTGGTCTCTGCACTGGGCATGAAGCCTACTTATACATACATACATACATACATACATACGACTATTTAAAGTAACAATGATAACGTGTTATAGAATTATAATGTATGTGGATGTAATACATATGACAACTATAAGCATAAAAAAGAGGTGTGGTGAAAGGAAATGTATGACCACATGTTTCTTTCATTTTATGTGAAGTGGTACAATATGGACTCTAAAAACACTGTAAAAGGTTAGTGATCTATATTGCAATCCCTAAAGCAACCACTTAGAAATGCAAAGAGGTATAGTTAAAAAAATAAATAAAATAGAATGGAATTCTAAAATCTATTCATTTAATCTAAAAGAAGAAGAACAGAGAATTTTTTAAAGAAAATATATTAAAAAATAACAAAATATTACAATTAAATCTAATTTTATTGATATTTATTTTAAATGTAAATAGACTAAACACCTCAGTTAAATATATGGGAATGGATTTAAAATGCAAGATCTAAATATACAATTTCTACAGGACATGCATTTTAAATAAAGGTTTTACATAAAGGCCAAATGTGATGAAAGTAAAAGGAGAAGAAAAGATACATGATGCAAATAGTAAACATAAGAAAACTGTGGTGGCTATATTAGTATCAGATTTTTGTTGTGGTGGCTACAGAACTCTGTGCCTCTGCTTCAGGATATAACCATGAACAAAATGAACAAAGTCCTTGCCTTTTTGGAGCTCATGATATAGTGAAGTGGATAATAGACAGTAAACAAGAAGTAATATATAGAGTATGTGAGATGGTATAAGTGCTTTGGAGAGGAGCAAGAAGGTAACAAGAGCAGAGACTCTGGAACCAATATGAGTTTCAGTCACAGCTCTGCACACATAACAGCTGTGTGGCCTTAGGTAAGGTACTTAAACTTCTCAGTGTCTACCTTTCCTCATCTTATAGATGGAGATAAAGTAATAATAATAATACCTCCCTTTATGTGAGAAAATAAATGTGTTAGTACATATGAACACTTAGGTGAGCACTACCTAAGTTTTCCCTATCATTTTTATTTTGTAAAATTTAATGCAGGGAAAGGGAGAGGGAGTGCCTAGGATGGGGCTTGGAATATTTTTAAGTAGTGTAGTCATAAAAGTTCTCTGAAGAAGGTGGCATTTGAGTAAAGAATTATTTCTTTTTTTTTTTTACGAGGGAGAGAGTGAGAGAGCACAAGCAAGGGGTAGAGACAGAGGAAGAGAGAGAATCCCAAGCAGGCTCCACGCCCAGCACAGAGCCCAATGAGGAACTCAGTCTCAGGATTGTGAAATCATAACCTTAAGCCGAAACCAAGAGTCAGATGAGATATCAACTGAGATACCCAGGTTCCCCAAGACATATTTCTATATACAGGATTATTGTGTGTTAGACATATTTCTATATAGAGGATTATGATGTGTAAGAGCAGAGGCCAGCACGGGGGCAAGTGACTCACTAAAAGTCTGATGATCAGTGATGGGTCTGGTATATGAAGACTATGTATCTTGATTCCAGTCTTCTGTTCATCATGACTATCACTTTTATCAAACTTAATGGGAAATTGTTTTTTACTATTCAACTAAAATGTGAGATAACAAAGAAAAGCACACAGATTGAAAAAAAAAAGTTTCAGGTATGAATTCTGTTCCTCAGAGATTTTTGGCATTTCATTCTTATTACCAATGTTCTTCCTCACATTAACATCTTACCTTCCTCATTGTCATCACTTTCATAAACATCTTCCTTACCTTCCAAACTTAATTCCAAAATCACCATTCCTCACGCACTCCTTAAAAAGTCCTTCCATAGTATCAGTAGAATCACAAATTTTCTTTTTAACAATCATCATTAAGTAATAAATGGATACTGATTCCAATTTTTTACAGCGAACTATATTATGAATTTATTTAGAAAAAATAATGAAAAGTTAAAAAGATTTTGTCTATCCATAAACAAAAAGAAGTAACTTTAAGGAAATGTGATTTGTGGGCAAGGTTTCCAGCATATTTCACAGACAGATATTAAATAAGCTTAATATAAAAATAACTCTGAATACCTCAAAAGGTGTTATTCAAAATCATAATGGAGCTCATGATATAGTGAGTTTATATGAAACCTCTGCATCACAAACATATAAGTTTAAATAATAAATAATTATAACATATTAAACAAAAGGTATATTATAAATAGAATGTATATATACACATTTTTATATATGTAGTGATTAAAATTTAGAAGAACAATATATATGTTCATGTGAACCTACCTATACAGTATTATATACACAGACATATATCTGGAGAATATAAACTAAATTACCAAGGATGGACATCTTGCTATGTAATAGGATCAAAGAAATGTAACAAAAACTTTTTCATGAACAGCACACATTTTTCTACTGCATAAAATTTTGAAACAAATACATATAAAGTTTTATAACATTGTAGTTCATTTCTGATTGGGAATTTGGTCATAAATTAATGTTGTAAAAATATAATACCATATTTTATATTATATATACACACACATTTCATACACATACATACACACATAATTTTAAAAGAGAGATCACAGAAAGTTTTACAAAATATATACTTGTATGCAGGCATTTATGTATGTGCCTCACTATATATATCTATACATTTTTATTATTTCTCCCTCTCTCTCTCTGTCATACACACACACACATACACATACAAACACACACACACGCACACACACACACAGCTTTTTATATCCTGGAGGAAGATGAAGAAAAGTTCTCATCACATGACTTAATGTGATTCAATGTCTGGGGACTCTGTCTAAATTATTTCATTTGCCAAGTAAACTTCCAAAAGAACCCTTTCCTCACTAAATGATGTACAAACCGCCATTCTGGGCTTTATCACTAGATGATACTAATCTCCAATTTTTAATTTTCTCCAATGAAAAAATATTATTTGGAAAAATTAAATATCTATTCAAAGTTATTTTGCATTGTGAAAGTGTATGTAAAACAAAATCATGATTAAACCCATTTACTCAGCAGTTTTCTTCTTTTCCATGGTTCCACAGGTGAGAATCATATTACCAGGCTGGGGTCAGAGCAAAGGGAGAAGGGGTTCAGGTACCACTACTACTGTGCTGTGAAGGTACACACAGTTTTCCAGAGATGCCCAACAGCCGGGTAGTGGATCTCCACACGGGATTTCCTCAGGGACAAACCAAGTCGTAGAGTATTTCCTGACTGTGATACCCAGTTAGGGTCTCAGATTAGCTCCATGCTCCCCTCTTTCCATGGTTAGTGCCCCCTTACCCCTCAGGTCTCAATTTAAACCTTGCTTCCTGTGGGAAGTGTCCTCAGCCTAGTGGTTTGATTATCCTTAGTCATCTGGTAACTCCACTAGCTCACCATTGCCAGATACACTTTTTCATTTGCAAGGGATCCAATGGGAGTGAGTTCAAAATTTCTCATGGGCTGTGGCTTCACACAATGCGCTGAGAACCCTAGAGCTTTCAAATGTCTTATTTGGAGCTTTGCCCCAGGATTCACCTCTTCCACTTTTGAGAAGGATGCCCAGGACATGGGCCATTTGAGTAATGGAACTGCAGAGCTGTTCCATAGAGAACAATTGGGGCACGTACTGTAGAGAACCTGTGGAGGCTGCGGATTGATGCTTCCTCCTCTAAAAGATCCAATGAGAGCTCTGTTGTGACTCTGTTCCTTTTACCAGACACGGTTGTCCATAGCAAAAACCACATGAACCTTCTAGAGGTAGAGTTGCAGGTTAGAAAGTTTTAAACCATTTACTTTGTGGAATACTGTTGAAAATATATTTCCAAAATATATAAATGAATTTGGAAAAGAGGAAAAATTAAAAAGGACATTTTTTAATGTTTATTTATTTTTGACAGAGAGAGAGACATAGCATGAGCAGGGGAGGGGCAGAGAGAGAGGGAGACACAGAATCAAAAGCAGGCTCCAGGTTCTGAGATGTCAGCACAGAGCCCGACGTGGGGCTCAAACTCACAGACGGTGAGATCATGACCTAAGCCGAAGTCGGACGCTCAACTGACTGAGCCACCCAGGCGCCCCTGGAAAAGAGGAAAAATTAAAGAAGCAAGCAAAATTCTCTATTACATTCTGGTTACATATAATCCTCTATATTCTTATTAACTGTGTGTATAATATGACACTGACTTATCTTTTAATCTACATAATAATATTGAATCTCTTGACATAACTTCAGGGTCCAGATGGTGTTTCTCTCTTTACAGATGAGGAAGTTGAGCCTCACATCCCAAGCATGGCTGAGACCAAAACACTTGAGTTACCTATGCTGCTTTTGTGATTTCATCAAATGCCCACAAGGACTCTGTGAGGGAGGGTCTTCTGCTCAGTCCCTGGATGGGGGCCTGAGGCTTGGGGAGCTTAGTCCCCTATCCTGCCATCTTTCCATTTCCTGGAACGCTCTCCAAAATCACCTGACATAAGCCCAAATTCCATAAGACTTTCCTAATGCCCTCTTATTGAAATACTCCATGGGTCTCCATGGTGTGCATTCTCCCTAATTATGAGAGAAATGCCTAACTTTGGTTAAAGGTATATTACTGGTAATCTTTTGGCTAAAGAACATTGACCGAAAAATGGTCCTGAATTGGTTGGTCATCTCAGAGTGGCAATGCAGTTTCCTAAGCTTGGCACTCCTTATTTCCACAGTATCTGGTCTCCATGCTAATCAAAGATCTTTACAGAACAGAGCCCATGGTGGATGCTTATATCCAGGAACAGGTAGATTGTGTTATGATATGGAGTGTGATGTGGGAAGACAGAAAGCAAATAGGAGACCCAGCCAGAAGTGTCCAGAGGCAGCTGCTCTGTTCATTTCCCTACGCCCTGGAACACTCTGCTTAGGGATAGCTGGGGCTGTGGAATTAGTGTGGGTTTAGGTCTGTGAAAAGGCATTTCTTGTGTATTGCTTCTTTCCTTCCCATTATGCATAAAGGTATCAAGTTCATGGACACCTCCAACAAGGTGCACTTCTTACAAGGGTTCCTGGTGGAGTGGGGGGTGGGCCCCCTTCCTGTCCCTTTTCAGGGCCCAGGAACCTCTGTGGGGAAGGAACCCCAGAAGAATCTGCAAGTGTCCAAAAGGAGCAGCCATGATGATGCCCTTTTCCATCCCTCATCTCCAGCCAGTTTGTGTGCCTTCACTCCAAATACCTCTAGATCCCGTGTTACTCTCTGCTCCCAATACTTTGTCCCAGAACTCATCTCTGACTGATCAGATACCCTTAACCCTGGGATCCCTGCCTGTGGTCTCTAACCCCAAAGTACTGCATGACTGCTGATCTTCCTAAATTTGGATTCTATTGATCTTATTTGACTTCTCATAAATCCTTAATGGCATCATGCCCTTAATGATCCCAGAATTCCCCTCTATTTATGGTTCCTTGTCATCTCACTGTCTTGTAACCCCTGTGCTGGAAAAACAGTGGTTAGATGTTAACCCTTCACCCTCTCAGTGGCCATATGCAAAAGCAGAAACCTCACACCTAGAGCAGACAAGGTTAGACACTGTCCCCACTCCTTTAAAATAAAATAAAGTGGGAACAAGTGATGCCTGGCTGTTCTTAGCATCCTAGCCTGCATCTGAAAAGGTGGTGAGGTAAAGGTAGGAGGACACACCTCTAACCAAGTATCTCCTAGATCAGGCAAGGCTTTGATCTCACCCAGACTTTCTGGAAGATCATGTATTATCAAAAAGAAGCAAATACATAATAATCGTACAATTGCTCCTAAACCAGGATGGTCTCAGCCCCCTGGAGTGTCCAATCAGTTATTTCTGAGCCATGTCTGCTCACCTGGGAGCACCAGTCTTCACCAGTCAGGTTGGACTCCCCATCCCCTCCCTTCCAACCAGCCCCCATTAGTCCTGCCCACTGTGCCAGGCCCAGTTCATCTTTGGGGAATCTCTGACGATTCCAGTGAGCTCTTCCTCCTCTTTATACATTAAGGAGGTTCTACAGAGGTTACCTCCACAAAGACCTGGACCATATGGAACCATTACCATGACCTCTGCAACCCCTGGGCACTGGAGGTGTGAGGAGTGACATATGCTCAGTGAACACCTATGTGATAGTGTAGGACATGCAGGGGAAGGAATTTACCCTAGGATGGCTCAGGCACTGAAACCCAGGAAGAGCTGCCAACCCGCATTCCAGTGTCCCTCCCAGCTGATCCCCAGTCACCTCTTCCTGGGCGTCAAGATGTTCACAGACACCCAGGTCATGTGCAGTCCTGATGCGAACATAGAGAGTAACAACTGAGTATAGGAAAAACATAATTGTTTCATGGAGAGAATAAGGACTTTGCACCGGCACATCTCCATTACACTGCATGTCACAGAGATGGCACTGAAATACCTATGTCAAATGGATGGGTATGTGCGGTTCCCTTCTTCTTACAGTCGCAAATATTTACTAAAACATGATAATGCTATTTAGGTTGAGAGAGAACATCCTTTTTAAAGATCAGAGTAGTTGGGATGGGAAGGAAGCAAACATTGGTATTGTGGGTGATGCACCAAATACCATGTTGAGGTCTTTACAAAGATTTCTTCTTGAACTCTTCACAACACTCCCTTGAGGTAAAGGTTAGAATTTCTTTTCAAACATCAAGAAGGAGAGGCTGAAAGACGTTAAGTAGATTCTCCAGCCTCACTCAGCTGATAACAAATAAAACTATTATCATCTCCCCTGTTTGCCTAACTCCAGGGCCCATGTTTGTAACCAGAAATGCAATTTCCCCCTTAGATGCATGATATAGGCAAATAGAAATGACAGGTGCCACTGGTGAATGTACAGCTGCTCTGGAGAGCAATATGGCAACACCTAGGAGGTATGTAGTAAAGCTGAGTGTGATCCTACATAATGATCCAACAATTGCACAACCTTCATACACAATGTGAAAAAGTAGTTGGCATGTGAGCACCAGGAAACAAATAACAAGAATATTCTTTGCAACACTGTGATAATAAATCTTTAGGGGGGAAATGCCCATTAATAGGACACCAAAAAAATAGTATATTCAGTGGAATCATATATAGATGTGAACATCAATAAAATATAACTACTGAAATCAGCACATAGAGCATCTCAAAAACATAAGGTGGTGTGACAATAGTAGGGAATACAAGGACACCTACATTATGAGATCCATTCTGATTCAAAGGGTGCAGTCATTGGTAATGAGAATATAAAGAAAAGTAAGAGAATCATAAAACCTAATTTTAATAGAGTGTTTACCTCTGAGGAAGGGAAAGTACAATCAGAGAAGAGTAGACAGTGGTATTCCAATGTAATTAGAGTACAAATTTCCCTCTTAAAGTGCCTTAGCTGCATTCCATATGTTTTGGTATGCTGTGCTTTTATCATTCATCTCAAAGTAGTCATGCAACATCTTCCAGAGTAGACCATATGTTAGGTCACAACAAAACCTCAAAAACTTTAAAAAGACCAAAAGCATACCAAGTATCTTCTCTGATCACAATGACATGAAACAAGAAATCAATAACAGGATGAAAACTAGAAAGTTCATAAATAGGTGGAAATTAAACAATGCCCTCTTAAAATACCAATGGATAAAAAAAATTGCAAGATGAATTAGAAAATACTTTGAAACAAGTGAAAATTAAAACACAACATACCACGATAACTTATGAGATGAAGTGAAAACAGTGCCCAGAAGGAAATTTATAGCTATAAATGTTTACATTAAAAAAGAAAAAGAGGGGCGCCTGGGTGGCGCAGTCGGTTAAGCGTCCGACTTCAGCCAGGTCACGATCTCGCGGTCCGTGAGTTCGAGCCCCGCGTCGGGCTCTGGGCTGATGGCTCGGAGCCTGGAGCCTGTTTCCGATTCTGTGTCTCCCTCTCTCTGCCCCTCCCCCGTTCATGCTCTGTCTCTCTCTGTCCCAAAAATAAAAATTAAAAAAAAAAAAAAAAAAAAAAAAAAGAAAAAGATTTCAAATCAGTAACCTACATTTACACCTTAAGGAAACATAAAAAAAGAGAAAACTAAACCAAAACATGTTAGAGGAAAGAATAGTAAATATTAGAACATAAATAAGTGAATAGAGAATAAAAAAAAAAACAATAGAATTGACAAAACCAAAAATTAGTTCTTTTAAAAAATCAATAAATTGACAAAGCTTTTGTTATAATGGCAAAAATAGAAGCTTTGAATAACTGAAATCAATAATGAAAGTGGGGGCATTACTACTGACCTTCCAAAAATAAAAAAGTATTATAAGACAATACTATGAACAATGATAAGCAAACAAGTTATATAATCTAAGTTAAATGGACAAAGTCCTAGAAAAACACAAATGACCATAAATGACTCAAAAAGAAAAGAAAATCTCAGCAGACCTATAAGAAGTAAATAAATTGAATCAGTAATCAAAAACTTACCAACAAAGAAAAGCCCAGGATCAGATAATTTCATGAATAATTATTACCAAACATTTAAGGAATCAACACCAATCCTTCTCAAACTTTTCCAAAAAATAGAATAAAAGGGAATACTTCCTAACTTTTTCTATAAAGTCAGTTTTCCTCTGACACCACAAGAAAAATATAGGCCAATATCCCTTAATAAAAATGCAGAAACCCTGAATGAAACAGTAACAAACTGAATCCAACAACATGGTAAATGGATTACACACCATTACCAAGTAAGATTTATCCCATGAGTGAAACATAGTTCAACACAAGAAAATCAATAAATGTACTCTACCACATTAATAGAAAAAAGGAAAAAAAACCCCACAATCATCTCAACTGAGTCAGAAAAAGCATTTGACAAATGGAACACCCATTTAAGATAAAAGCACTCAGAAAACTCAGAATAGAAGGGCACTTCCCCAACATGATAAAGGACATTTATTTTGAAAACAAACAAACAAACAAACTCAAAGCTAACATTATACTCAATGGTGAGCAACAGAAAACTCTCGCCCTAAGATCAATAACATGACAAGGATCCCCTTTTTCACCACTACTATTCAAATAGTACTGAAAATTCTAGTCAGAGCAATTAGGCAAACAGAGAAATAAAAGACATCTAAATTGGAAAGGGAAACTTAAAACTATTTCTACTGACAGTTGACATGATCCTATATACAGAAAATCCCTAAGAATCCACAAAAATCTACTATAACTAACAAACTTATTCAACAAATTTGCAGGGTATAAGATCAACACACAAAAATCACTTGTATTTCTATACATGAGCAATGAACAATTTGAAGAGTAAATTAAGAAAATAATTTCATTTGTAGTAGATTTCAAAGGAATAAATAGAAACAAATTTAACCAAGGAGGTGAAATATATGTACCATGAAAACTACAAAATATTGTTGAGAAAATTAAAGAAGCCCTAAATAAATGGAAAGATATGTTCATGGTTAGAGAACATAATATTGTTAAGATAGTAATATTCTTCAAAGCAGTCTTCAGATTTGACACAATCCCAAAAGATATAAAAGCATAAGTCCATACAAAAACTTGAACACAAATGTAAATAGCTGCATTGTTTATAATAGAAGAAAAGTGGGAAAAAAAACAAATGGATAGCAAAATGTAGTATATTCATTCAAAAGGGTATTATTTGGCAATTAAACATGAAGTACTATTGGGGCGCCTGGGTGACTCAGTCAGTTAAGCATTGGACTTCGGCTCAGGTAATGATCTTGTGGTTCGTGGGTTCAAGCCCCACATAGGGCTCTGTGCTGAGAGCTCAGAGCCTGGAGCCTGTTTCAGATTCTGTATCTCCCTCTCTTTCTCTGCCCCTCTCCCACTCACGCTCTGTCTCTATCTCTCTCTCAAAAAAAAAAAAAGGGATAAATATCAAAAAAAAACCTTTTTAAATGAAATACTCTTATAATCTACAACATGGATGAATCTAAAATTAATATAGCTTAGTGAAATAAGCCAGACCCCTGTCCAAAAAAGAATATTTACTGTATGATTCCATTTCTATGACATTCTGGAAAATATTAAACTATGGACACAAAAATCCGATCATAGACTGTCAGAGAATTGGTGGAAGGGAAGAGGAGATTGAACTCTATCAGATGATAGGAATGTTTATATCTCCATTTTGGTTGATGGATGCCAACCAACTGTATGCATTTGTCAAAGTTATACACCTAAACACCTAAAAAGAGTCAGAGGGCCTATATGTAAAGTATACCTCAATAACTTAAGTTGAAAAAAGTAAACCATATTTAAGACCACTTCTGAGTTAAAGAGGATGGTAGAACACTTAGAGAAGAACACTTGTAGAAACCACAGGAAACATTTAAAAACAATTAAGACAGTAATTTTTAACATTTGGTTATTTTCCTTCCCCTCTATGCAAAATTTCTGGTTTTAAAATAAAATAAGCAAATTATTTTATTTTATTTTTTATGTTTATTCATTTTTGAAAGACAGAGAGAGATAGAGCACAAGCAGGGGTGGGGCAGAGAGAGAGGGGGGACACAGAATCAGAAGCAGGCTCCAGGCTCTGAGCTGTCAGCACAGAGCCCAACGCGGGGCTCGAACTCACGAACTGCGAGATCATGACCTGAGCCGAAGTCCTGACGCTCAACCGACTGAGCCACCCAGGCGCCCCATGAGCAAATTATTTTAAAAATTTAATGATAATAGCTAAAATAATAGTAAGTTAATATATAATTTCCAGAGGAGTAGAATTAAACCAGGGATTTTAGAGGAAGAAAAGCCTAAAAGAATCCATAAGATTCCAAGAAAGTAGAAAAGAAGAAAAGCATAGAAAAAGTAGGAGAATAGAAAGGACAAAATAAAAAGAAATCCAAATATACAAGAAATCATCCTAAATATAAATAAACAAACCCAGCCATTAAAAGACAGTACTTGGTTGATTTGCAAAGGACACCTAAAATATAATGGCACAGAAAGGAAAAAATAATTCCAGATATAAGGAGTTAACAAGATTTACTACTAAATAACAGCATCAAAATGTTGAAAGTAAAAGGACAGAAAAGATATGTCAGGCAAATACTGAACAAAGAAACCTGATGTAGCTATATTATTGCCAGAAAAAAACAGTCTGTAAGGCAAAAAGCATTATTAAGGATAATGAGGGTCAGTACAGAATGATGAAAGGTATAATTCTCCCAGACGGTATCACAGTTATATGCTTTTATGCTTCCTGATAACACAGCTACAAAACCTACAAAGCAAAAATTTATGAATTACAAAGAGAAATTGACAAATCTACCATTATAGTGAGAGTTCTTAACATTCCTCTCTCATTAATTGATATATAAAGCAGACAAAAATCAGTAAAAATATAGAAGACTTGAAAAATAAAATTAACATTTGATCTGATGCACCAACAATTAGAGAAATCAAATTCTTCTCAAGCATTTTGTAAATGAAACATTTATAAAAATTGACATTATACTAGTCCATAAAATAAGTCTCAAAAAATATGTAAGCTGATTCTAAAGTACATTAGGAAGAACAAAAGTGCCAGGAATAGCCAAGATAATTCTGAAGCCAGAAAGATAGGAAACTTACCCTACCAGACACCATGACACATTAGAAATCTATACTAATTAAGATAGTGTGGGGGAGGCTGGGTGGCTCAGTAGGTTAAACATACGACTTCGGCTCAGGTCATGATCTTGCCTACTTCACCGTTGTGAGTTCAAGTCCCGCGTTGGGCTCTGTGCTGTCAGCTGGGAGCTTGGAGCCTGCTTTGGATTCTGTGTCTCCCTCTCTGCCTATCTTCTGCTTGTGCTCTGGTCTCTCCAAAAATAAATAAACATTATTTTTAAAAAAAACACGACATGTGATATAGGCACAGGGACAAATAGATTTGTCAGATAAAATAAAGAAAGCCCAGTTAAATTGGAATTTCAGATAAATAGTGAATGTGTATTTTATATGCTAATTATGGCAACCCTATAAATAAACCATTGGAGACTCAGAGAGAGCTTAGAAGCAGAACCATAACACATATGGGACTTCACCCTATTACAGAGGTAGCAGATCAGGTCAGTGGGAAGAGATGTTATTCACTATATGGTATTGGGACAATTGTTTATTTATATGTAAACAAATACAATAAAATTGCTTCTGTATCTCACACTAATAAAAATTCAGTCCCAGGTGGATTAAAGATTAAATGTAAAAAAAAAAAAAGTCTTGAAACACATAGAGATAAATATAGGAATTAACTTTTTGACATTTGAGTAGGAAAACTTTCTAAAGCAAGACACAAGAAGAACAAACCATAAAGCAAATGACAGATAATTAAATTACAATGAAATATAAAACTCTTGGGGCGCCTGGGTGGCGCAGTCGGTTAAGCGTCCGACTTCAGCCAGGTCACGATCTCGCGGTCCGTGAGTTCGAGCCCCGCGTCAGGCTCTGGGCTGATGGCTCGGAGCCTGGAGCCTGTTTCTGATTCTGTGTCTCCCTCTCTCTCTGCCCCTCCCCCGTTCATGCTCTGTCTCTCTCTGTCCCAAAAATAAATTAAAAAAAACGTTGAAAAAAAAAAACTCTTGTGTATCAAAACATGCATTTTATATTTTTTCAAAACATGTATTTTATTTTTTTAAGTTCATTTATATATTTTGAGAGAGAGAGAGAGCACAAGCAAAGAAGGGGCATGGAGAGAGAGAATCCCAAGCAGGCTCCACACTGCCAACATAGAGTCCAATGTGGTGCTTGGACCCACGAACCTGAGGCGAAATCAAGAGTCGGACGCTTAACCAACTGAGCCACCCAGGTGCCCCTCAAAAAATACATTTTAAAAGACATGAAAAGGCAGACCTCATACTAGAAAAATATATTTTCAACAAATATAATGAACAAAGGATTCGTATCTAGAATTCATGAAGAATATGTAATGTATTATATGAATCAGTAAGAAAAAGACACCACACAGTCTATGAAAGGTTCTAGAAGATGCAAATATCTTGACTGTTTCCAGTTTTTGGTGACCTCTGCTATTCATCCTGTAGGTCCGGTCAGGAATGGACTTCTAGAATCCCCTTAGACTGAAGAGGGATGGAATGTGAAGCAGTGTGAAACTGCTTTTTCTGTATGGTTGCTATGAGTGATAGAAATGCCTTCATATGGGTCAGAGGCAACACGATGCCTCACTTTTCTCTTGTAAGCAAGAAATAGTTTTCCAGAGTCATTGTAAAAACAGAATCAGCCAAATGCTTTTGTCTGAAGGGCCTGAAGCAGGTACAAGCATTATATAACAAAGTCTTGGTAAGTAATGGATACTTTCAGATTTTACTTTATATGGTCATTTATTTTTTGAATTGTTAAGGGCACATATGGTGAACAATATTATTTTATAATCCACACAATATAAACATTAAAAATATCCTTATTTTGAATTTTGAAGCTTTCCCATTTGTCTTTCTCCTGGAATAGTCTGCTCCCTACTCCTTTCTGAGAGTATATTTCATGACATGTCTCACTTTAACACATTTTTAAGAGAAGAAAAACATGGTGTCCCATGTCTATGCACATTGGGAATTTTAAATTTTATTTACAAACAATAATAATTAATCTTATATGTCATTTATGTAGGGTGGTACTTAGTGGTCCAGAGTAATCAGGAGATACAGAAACAGGAAACAATAATCTGTAATTTTACTTTACACATGTGTATATTGATGACGTTGAACAGGATAATATTTTTATTATTAAAATAATGGTATTAAGAGGAAATGAAAGTGAAAATTTTATTAAAGTTTAAACTTTTGAATGGCCTTGCTTGCATCTTCCTTCAGCTTTCTTTTTTTCAACTAGAATTTTAAATCCCAACCAAATTTTAGATAATAAAACGTGAATGGGTTAAAGTGATCCTGATGACTGAATCCATCTTTTTAATACCTACAGCTGAGAAAAATATGGCACACAGATGTGCAGTAACTTGCCCAAGGTTATAGAACTACTATGCAGGAGGGAAAGGACTAGTACCTAGCTATCAGAAAGGAATACAAATATTTCTACTGTACTACACAATAAGACAACAAGAGGAGAAAACAATACCTGATTTATACCAGTCTTATTTACCACTAAGGTTTTGTATTATGCCAAGAATATAGTCCCTTGGTCCTTCTGCCTCAACCATAGGGTAAACCCCTGCAATATATAACTCTGTGAAGATTGTCCTGTAAGAAAAAAATTCCCTGCAAAATGGGTCAATGTGCATAAACCCCTTTTTAACTTATTGGGTGACTGTGAGGAAAGAAGATGTCTCACTCATTGTCTATGGGAATGGAAATTAGTAAGTAGTGAACGTTTTAAATCTGCATTTGGTAATGCCATATGCCTTGGATGAAAATTTTTGCTCTCAAGAATTTATCCTATGGAGAATCTTACACAATTTCTAAAAATATATGCACAATCACCATGATTGTATCATTGTTTCAAATAGGAAATTCTTGAAACAAGTTTTGCTGTAAGATAAATTCCACAGAGCAAAATGGCTGGATCAAGGCTTCTCAGGATATATAATAATATTTAATTACAAAGAAGAAAGTAAGAATTACTTGAAAAAATAATAATCACCATTAATTGTTCTGCCACTAGTCAGAAATAACTATCTCTTTATTTTCTACTACTAGTATGTATAATATTTATGGAAATAATTACCAAGGGGGAGTGTCTACTATGACACTGCTTGACAGATAACATACATAATTTTTCAAGATTATTATCAGTACATTTAAAGATGAGGTAACTGAGTTTCAGAGGGGTTGAAGGAACTTGCAGGAGTAAGTAGCAAAGCTACAATGAGATCCCAAGTGTATTACAGAATAAAATATAGCACATTAATCTATATTTGATATTCCATCAAATTACTTCAGTAACCCTGTGAAGAAAGAATTACTTTACTCCTTTTCAGAATGAGAAACTGAAGCTGAGAAGGGTTAAGTATCTTACCTTTGGGTCACTCTTTAATAATGCACAGAACTCTGATAAGAACACAGTGTGCGTGACCACAAAGCCTTTTCTCTTTTCAACTCATCATACTGCCTTGTGTTCTTTAACTATAAAAGGATTCACAAGCTTTGGTTCTGACTATAAAAGTAATTGGTGTTGGGGCACCTGGGTGGCTTAGTCGGTTGAGCCTCCCACTTCGGCTCAGGTCATAATGTTGTAGTTCATGAGTTTAAACCCCACGTCGGGCTCACTGCTGTCAGTGCAGAGCCCGCTTCATATCCTATGTCCCCCTCTCTCTGCCCCTTCCCCACTTGTACTCTCTCAAAAATAAAACATAAAAAAAGTAATTCATGTTCATTTAGGATATTACCAAAAGCACAGGCAAATATTTAAAGATATAAATAACCTCTAATCTCACTTTCATTGATAAATAGTGTTCATGGTTTGTTGCATCCACTTGCAGCCAGAAACATCCACATATATGCACATACATATCAGCTGTACATACATTTTACGTTACTGGAGTCACATCGGATCGATACATGGTATTGTGTACTAATTTTTGACCTTTACATTATATCATATGGTGTGAGGATAAGGTCCCCATTTCCTTTGTAGTAATTTACCAATGATCCAGCACCAATTCTTATTGACTATAAATTCTCAAGCAATTGGAAACGCCACATTTATCAAATACTCAATATTTCTGTGAACTTGGTTCTACTGATTATTTTTCTATTCTGACTCATTAATACATATGTAAATTCTTTTTTTAATGTTTATTTATTTTTGAGAGAGAGAGAGAGAGAAAGAGAGAGAGGAGGGGGCAGAGAAAGAGGGAGACATAGAATCCGAAGCAGGCTCCAGGCTCTGAGCTGTCATCACAGAGTCCAGTGCTCAAACCCATGAACAGCAAGATCATGACCTGAGCCAAAGTTGGATGATTAATCAACTGAGCCACTCAAACACCCTTATATATATGTCAATTCTTGCACCAGGATTGAACTGTTTTAATATTGTATCTTTGTCGAAATTTGCCTTCCAAGTTAATACTTTACATCCCTTCCCAGCCACAAGCCCTTTATCCTTCTTCTGATTGGCTTGAGAAAGCTAATAATAAAGGAACATAAAGGTAACATTTACTGAGCACTTAGTGCCAAACATTTCACTAAATGCTTTACATGTGTTTTTTCATTTAATTTTCATTACAACTTAATATGTAGGTTGTTGCTGTTATAACAGCCATTTGAAAGATGTTTTTTAATGGGGCTCAGAGAAGTTAAGTAATTTGCCAAAGGTGATTCAACCACAAAATGGTAACACCCACGAGCCAAACCCCTGACCATAGTCATATTGTGTGTGACTCCATATTACAGGTGAGGCCAGCACTGGGGAAATGACTCATCCAAGGTCCTGAAGTTCATTATTATACTTGGTTTGCCTGTACTATATCCTCTTTCCAGGGCTTAGGGAAAACTGTTTCTTTGGAAGCAGCACTATCAACAATAGCCAAAGTATGGAAAGAGCCCAAATGTCCATCGATGGATGAATGGATAAAGAAAATGTGGTATATGTATACAATGGAGTATTACTCGGCAATCAAAAAGAATGAAATCTTGCCATTTGCAACTACATGGATGGAACTGGAGGGTATTATGCTAAGCGAAATTAGTCAGAGAAAGACAAAAATCATATGACTTCACTCATATGAGGACTTTAAGAGACAAAATAGATGAACATAAGGGAAGGGAAACAAAAATAATATAAAACAGGGAGGGGGACAAAACAGAAGAGACTCATAAACATGGAGAACAAACAAGGTTACTGGAGGGGTTGTGAAAGGGGTGATGGGTTAAATGGGTAAGGGACATTAAGGAATCTACTCCTGAAATCATTGTTGCACTATATGCTAACTAATTTGGATGTAAATTTAAAAAATAAAATTAAAAAAATAAATACAATTAACCATATTGTTTTTAATAATAAAATCAATAAGATTTTAAAACACTAGCATTACAAGAAAATAAAACAAAATATAAAATGGGAAGGAAAATCATTCCCATATACTACAGACATTGAGTTAATATTCATGATACAACTGAAGGTGACCATATGGTTTGATATGTTCCCAACTTATGTCTGTTGTTTAACAGTGCAACTTTCATTCTCAAAAGTGTCTCATTCAAACAATAAATTATATGGTCATCCTCAATACAAATAACTAACTTTTTGGTCTAACTTTTTGATCAGTTATAGATGAATAAGGGGTAACTTGTAATTTTCATAAAAAGCAATATAAGGACACAACAAATCAATGAAAAGATAACCCAAATGCAATAATGAAAGAAATACAAACAAAAATCTTAATATTTCATAAGAAAAAAAAAAGGTACAGATTAGAATGTTGACCCTTTTCTTTTTGCTGAATAATAGATATGTGTACCTGTATATTTATATTGTGCATATATATATATATATATATATATATAGTGCATGTATTTGCACAAAAGTACTTACGTATGCTAGTACCATTATATTGGGATAAAAATATTTCTGGAATATATTAACACTCTATTAAGAATGTTTATCTTAGGAAGGCAAACAACAGTTTCATCTCTATACATTTCTCTATGATTTGATGTCCTTAATGTACGTATATACCAATTTTGTCATCCAGAAAAGTAATTGATATACAATTTTCAAAGCACAAGAAACATTGTTATGATTTAGCTCGTACAAATAATGTTATAGAACTATTCACTTAGAACGGCATTCACCTTTAAGCATAAAAAGCAGATTATACACTATGTACAATGTGATCCCATTTATTGTTGGTAATACACCTATGTGTACAAGTACATAGTACAAAGCAAATATGTGTAAAAGATATGACCCAAAATACAAAATATACACATACGTATACACCACACACACACACAGATAAATACACTAGGTTACACACTCCCTCAGAGACACTCACACTGGCGGCTGTCTCTTCCGTGAGACAGGGATAGAACTTCCTGTCAAGAGCTCAGAGAACTAAACAGTATCTGACGCTGCAGGAAGGCCTACCTGTGCCATTCAAGCCTCCAGCAAGCCCTGTTTGGTGGGTCAGACCAGAGGCCCCTCCTTCCCCAAATCCTTGCAGAGCCCAGAGATGTTGAAAGATGTAATTCTGACCCTGACCAGCAGGTGGCAATTACCTTTGTGGCAACTGAAAAGCACTGATTTCTGTTAAGAAGAAACAATAGTAATTGTTGTACTTTTTAATAACAGATTATGAAACAGTATGTACACTATAGTACAAAACATTTGAAAATTTTTTATGGATATAAAAAAATTGAAATAGTGTATTCTTTTATTTCCTGACAACTCCCAAATCTGCACCTCTCGTTAATTTGTTCAATCAGGAAATATACATTCAGAGAAACATCCTTTTATCTTAGCTGTGATACATTTCTATACAAAATTTCTTCACAGATACAGGAGTGCCTTTGTGGATTATCCGGCTAAATTTCATATTTAGCTCCTTCCTCTGCTTGTTGTCTATCTACTTGCCCCATCTTGCCAAACTGGGTTTTTGATCCATGGTTTTGTGGAACTTTGTGGTCACCTTTATTAGAAGGGTTTCCATTGAGTATAGCTAAGACCTACAAAACCTTACTTAAGAGTCAGTTCAATGCAACTAGATCAGACAAAATATTTATTGAGATCTAATCATGGTCTAGAGCATAGTCAATTCTCATTAAAGAGAAGGTTTCTATGTAGCTCTTTCTGACACAACACAGTGGCAGATTTCTGGGAGAGATTTGGGCTTACCTCACCCCTGGAACGGTGACCTATGCAATTTAGAATTCCTGTTGTTCTTTATGCCCAATGTCCTCTCCTAAAAGAGAACTGTTTTTTCTATTTCAAGTCAGAGTTCCCTTCCCAAAGGCACAGGAAATTCTAGAGGGGAGTGGAGAAAGGTGAAACCAAATAACATTATACATGCACTTCTTATGTTCCATGTGCTTTCCTGTCTTCTTATTTTACTTTCTAAATGTTAATATCAGAGAATACCTTAAAAGGCAAGACACTCAGAAGGGGAAAAAATTTCTTTGGCTTGGCTTCTGGAGAGTCCAATTAAGTAGGGAGATCTTTCTGGGTCCTAACAGACCTAACCCAGTATCTCTGTGAAAACTTTGGGTAAATTCCTTCAAACTCTTTTGACCTCATTTATTTGAATTGCACTGCTTTTCAGTCATCCAGGATTGTGAAGGTTAAAAATGAGATGTATCTTATACTCAAATTTCCCAAATGTAGGGAACCAATATATTGTAGGTTAGAGCTAATTGCTGCCAAAAGCACAGGCCTTAGACTCATTACCATGAGTGCCATTCCAGCTTTAGGAGAAGAATGTGAAAATACTTTAAATCTCCATTAATTAAAGTTTTTGATTATCATTTTACTGCAAAATATAACCCAGTTAAGCATTCAGAGTTCACTCAAGTCCCCATCAAACTGAAGTATGTCCTTTGCTTTAAGAGATATCATCTAGCTCCCCTCTATCTTATCCATGGTGTCCTCTTCTAAACTAGAGGCCCCCTTTCTGTATTCAAGTGATAACACAGTAATGAGATACACCACTGTCACTTCTCACCAGCACCAGAATTTAAACTGCAGACCAGGTTTTTTCTTCACAATAGACCTCCATTCCTATAAAGCCATACACCTCTGCAATGAGATTATCATTGATCAAGACTTTGGCAACTGACTGCACAAGCAGTTTATAATCCTCAAAAAAAATCAGAGTTACTATTTTATAGTCACAGCCAACACACTCAGGTTTTGCTTGATTTATTTCTCTTTTTTTAAATTTGTTAATGTTTATTTATTTGTTTTAATTTTTTTAATGTTTATTTATTTTTGAGACAGAGAAAGACAGAGCATGAATGGGGGAGGGTCAGAGAGAGAGGGAGACACAGAATCTGAAACAAGCTCTGGACTCTGAGCTGTCAGCACAGAGCCCGACGTGGGGCTCCAACTCATGGACCGCAAGATCATGACCTGAGCCGAAGTTGGACGCTTAACCAACTGAGCCACCCAGGCGCCCCTAATGTTTACTTATTTTTGAGAGAGAGAGGGAGACAGAGATACACAGTGCAAGCAGGGGAAGGGCAGAGAGAGGGAAACACAGAATCTGAAGCAGGCTCCAGGCTCTGAGCTATCAGCACAGAGCCCGACGTGGGGCTCGAACCCACAAACCGCAAGATCATGACCTGGGCTGATGTCGGACACCCAACCGACTGAGCCACCCAGGCGCCCCTGCTTGATTTATTTCTTAACTTTTTATCTAGTATAACCCCAACTCAAAGCCAAAAAATAATTTCTGTATCCTGAACACTTCGAAATAAATATACCTTGTATTACTCTATATCCATATGATATTCTGTTATATAAAACAGAAGATTTATAGTTTCATTTTGTAATATTTTTCTTACTTTTAAAGGTTCGTTTTAGAAAGAGTTTCACTCCCAAAGTATTTAAGGGCATCTTTGCACACTGCTGCCATATAAAAAGAAAAAGAAGGCAGGGAAACAAAGGTAAGTAATAGGCACAATGAAATAATAAATTATAGGACATAAAATAGAGAGTTCTTGACAATGACATCTAACTCATTTACTTTTACAAGTGATAAAATAGAGCACAGAGAAGTTCAATGACTTGCCCAAAATAAGACAGTTAGTGAATGAAAGAGAAAGGACTAGGACCTATGTATCAAAAAATGCATATGCATTTTAATTTTGTTACACATTAACATAGTAAGAAAATAACCCCTGGTTTATAAATGTGAGATTTACAGCTGAGGCTCTGTGGTATACTCGAAGAAATGTGGAGCTGGCAGTCAAAAGGACACTTATTGTCATCTCTGTTTACCCACTTAGTAAATGTGTGGCCCAAAACAAAGTACTTCATTTTTTACTGCCCTAGTCTCCTGATCTGTGGAACGGAGATAAGAATTACTCACATCAGAGTTATGAGTGATGAATAAATTAGGTAAAACATATAATGGAGAAATCACAGTGCCACGCACACTGCAGATGCTCAGAGTTCTCTGGATTCCCTAATAGGCAAAAACAAAGCATCCACCTGAAATCCTGCCATGAACTATGGTGCAGCCTGCCTAAAACAAGCCCTCCCTCTCATAGAGATACTCCATATTCTCCAGGTGTGGGATGAGCATTTATACCATCCTGAGAGAATGTGTCCCTTTAAATGGTGTGCCCTAGGTGCCTCACTTCCCTCATTTCCCTCACCTTTGTCCTGGCCCTGGTTGAGAGGAATACTTATAGCAATAATGGCTAAAATTAACTGAGCACTCAACTATGTGCTAGTCACTATGCTAAGACGGTTCCATGTGTTACCTATTTAATTCTTCCCTACCACCATGTAGAATAGGTAGTACTATTATGCCCTGTGTAGAGAAAAAGAGAGGCTTAGAGAATTAAGTTCTTGTGCAAGATCAATCAGTTATTGACAAAGTTATGGTGGTGGACTGTGTGTATTCAAAATCCAGGTTATTAACAATTTACATATAGGATTATTTTGTTATGAAAATGAAATTGAAAGAAGATAAGTGACATGAACATAATAACCGCAACTCAATCACCTGAACCTCAATGCAAATATCTCTCAAACAGACCAGCTATTATGCTTTGTTCTCATGTAGCATCTTGTCTTTCCAGGACTCAATGAAAAACTTCTCTAAAAGTAATGTGGAAAGTGAAACAACACAAAAGGGTTTGATTATTTTCTTAGTGTGTCATCTGTATCACACATATATGGTGACTAATGCAACAATCCTTTGTATTGACAATTGTAGGGCTAAAATGTGCACATTATGCTAAGACAACTAAGTAAAGAGTCACATGAATTAGCTGGTTCCTGAGGGTTCAGGCAGAAGATTTGGTGTTGCAATTTGGGAAGGTGAAATAAGGAGAGTGAACGTAACATTTATATAATTTCTACTCTATGGGGTAAACATTATATTTCATCTTTTTTATTCTTAATAACCACCATTCAAGGTAGCCAGAATTATTGCCACTAAACAGATGAAGACCATAACATTCATAGGTTAAGTAACTTGTCCCAAGTTTCCAGGTTACTTAGGCCCAAGATCTTTCCTAATTAACCAGAAGCCTCCTAGACCTTGAATCTAATTATTTAGGGGACTTGAATTTACCTAGAGATGATCAGGACAGCAAAGAATACCCACCAGTGCATTTTCTCTCTCTCTTTTTTTTTTAATTTTTATTTATTTTTTTTATTTTTTTTTAACGTTTATTTATTTTTGAGACAGAGAGAGACAGAGCATGAACGGGGGAGGGTCAGAGAGAGGGAGACACAGAATCTGAAACAGGCTCCAGGCTCTGAGCTGTCAGCACAGAGCCTGACGCGGGGCTCGAACTCACGGACCGCGAGATCATGACCTGAGCCGAAGTCGGTCGCTTAACCGACTGAGCCACCCAGGCACCCCCCACCAGTGCATTTTCAAACATCTGCTGTACTGCCTTATAAATCAAAACTTTTATAAATAATAATGGAGATTTATAAATATTTAAGAGGCAGAAATCTCACAGAGGAATACTACTGACAATAAAATATGGAAAAAATTCAACTCTAATTAATTATAGAAATGAAAATAAGACAATATTTCAGAATATTATGGATATAATTTCAGAAAATTGTGAATATATTGTGTGAAAGAATATTAAACTATATGTGTATCTATATAATCTGTTGATATATTTAAGTTAGTAAGTAATTAGCAAGGAAAAACACCTGGAAGAACACATAGCCTAAAAGCAATAGTGGCTTTGTGGAGTGAGATAAGAGACATAGAGGTTAAATTTTGCCTTCAAATAATGTATTTCCATAATTGTTTCATTTTATTTCAATAACCACATATTGATCTCATAATGTGAAAAATAATTGTACTGATACTTCCAACACACACAAAAAAAAACAACTGGTTTTAAACTGAATCACAAAATGATCATGAAAAAAACCTGTATTGATATTGAAAAGTGCTCACAATATACTTTACAACTGGAAAAATATAATTATACACTATACAGTAACAATATACTTTACAATTGGAAAAAATCTAATTATATACTGTACAGTAAGAGCCTATTATTTCAAGGGACACCTGGGTGGCTTAGTCAGTTAAGCATCTGATTCTTGACTTGGGCTGAGGTCATGATCTCACAGTTCATCTGTTCAAGCCCTACTTCGGGCTCTGTGCTGACAGCATGCAGAGTCTGCTTGGGATTCTCTCTTCCTCTCTCTCTGCCTCAAAATAAGTAAATAAACTTTTAAAAAGATCCTATTATTTCAAAATAAAACAATATACGTGTAAAGTATGTTAAAATACATAGCCCCAAATATTTACACACAATACATGCACACACACACACACACACACACACACACACACACATCGCCTTCTTTATTTTGTTTTAATTCCAGTTAGTTAACATACAGTATTATGTTAGTTTCACGTGTACAATATAGTGATTCAACAATTCCATACATCTCCCAGTGCTCATCACAAGTGTACTGCTTAATCCCCATCACCTACTTCACCCATCTCCTTACCAACTTCCTCTCTGGTAACCATCAGTTTGTTCTCCATAATTAAAAGTCTGTTTCTTGATTTGCCTCTCTCTTTTTTTCTTTGCTCATGTGTTTTGTTTCTTAAATGCTACATATGAGTAAAATCATATGGTATTTGTCTTTCTCTGACTTACTTATTTGCTTATGATTATACTCTCTAGCTCCATCCATTTTGTTGCAAATGGCAAGATTTCATTCTTTTTTATGGCTGAATAATATTCCAATAGATAGATAGATAGATAGATAGATGATAGATACTTGGGCTGCTTCCATAATTTGGCTATTGTAGATAATACTTCAATAAGCATCGGTGTACATGTATCCCTTTGAATTAATATTTTTGAATTTTGGGGGTAAATACACAGGAATGTGATAACTGGATCACGGGGTACTTCTATTTTTAACATTTTGAGGAAACTCCATACTATTTTCCCAGTGGGTGCACCAGTTTGCATTCCAACCAATACTGCAAGAGGGTTCCTTTTTCTCCTCATCCTCGCCAACACCTGTTGTTTCTTCTGTTGTTTATTTTAGTCATTCTGACAGGTGTGAGGTGATATCTCACTGTAGTTTTGATTTGCATTTCTCTGATGATAAGTGATGTTGAGTATCTTTTCATGTGTCTATTGGCCATCTGGATTTCTTCTTTGGAAAAAAAATGTCTCTTTGTGTCTTCCACTCATTTTTTAATTGGATTGTTTGTTTTTTGGGTGTTGAATTGTAAAAGTTCTTCATATCTTTTAAACACTAGCCTGTTATTGAATATGTCACTTGCAGTATCTTTTCCCATTCAATAGGTTGCCTTTTAGTTTTGTTGATTGCTTCCTTTGCTGCACAAAAACTTTTAATTTTGATGTAGTCCCAACCATTTATTTTTGCTTTTATTTCCCTTGCCTCAAGAGACATATCTAGAAAAATGATGCTATGGCTGATGTCAGAGACATTACTGCCTGTGCTCTCTTCTAAGATTTTTATGGTTTTAGGTCTCACATTTAAGTCTTTAATCCATTTGGAGTTTATTTTTATGTATGGTGTAAGAAAGTAGTCCAGTTTCATTCTTTTGCATGTAGCTGACTAGTTTTATCAACACAATTTGTTTAAGAGAATATCTTTTTCCCAAATCATTTCTTTCTTGCTTCATCAAAGATTACTTGACCATATAATTGTGAGTATGTTGCTGGGTTTTATATTCTGTTCCATTGATCTATGTGTTTGTGTTTGTGCCAGTACTATATTGTTTGATGACTACAGCCTTGTAATATAACTTGAAGTCTGGAATTGTGATACCTCTAGCTTCGTTTTTCTTTTTCAAAATTGCTTTGGCTATTCGGAGTCTTTTGTGGTTCCATATAAATTTTAGAACTTTTTTGTTCCAACTCTGCAAAAAAAAATGTTGTTTTTTTGATAGGGATTGCATTAAATCTGTAGATTACTTAAGTAGTATAGACATTTTAACAATATTTGTTCTTTCAATCTATGACCATGGAATGTCTTTCCATTTCTTTGTGTCATCTTCAATTTCTTTATAGTTTTCAGAGTACAGGTCTTTCTCTTCTTTGGTTAAGTTCATTTCTGGATATCTTATTATTTTTAGTACAATTGTAAATGAGATTGTTTTAATTTCTCTTTCTGCTGCTTCGTTATTAGTGTATAGAAATGCAGTGGATTTCTGTATATTGATTTTGTATCTTGCGACTTTACTGAATTCATTTATCAGCTCCAGCAGGTTTTTTTGGTCTAGTCTTTCAGGTTTTTTATATACAGTATCATGTCATCTGCAAATAGCGAAAATTTTACTTCTCCCATACCAATTTGAATGCTTTTTATTTGTTTGTGTTGTTTGATTGCTATGGCTAAGACTTCCAGTACTATGTTGAATAGAAGTAGTGAGAGTGGAGATCCTTGTCTCGTTCCTGACCTTACAGAGAAAGATCTCAGTTTTTCCCCATTGATAATAATGTTGTGGTTTTTCATATATAACCTCTATTATGGTGAGGTATGTTCCCTCCAGACCTACTTTGTTAAGAGTTTTTGTCATGAATGGATATTGTACTTTGTTAAATGAATTTTCTGCTTCTATTGAAATGATCATATTGTTTTTACCCTTACTCTAATGGTGTAATGTATCATGTTGATTGATTTGTGAATATTGAGCCACCTTTGCATCCGAGGAAAAAATCCCACTTGATCGTGAATGATTTTTTTCATGTATTGTTGGATTTGGTTTGCTGATACTTTGTTATGGATTTTTTTATCTATGTTCATCATAGATATTGGCCTGTGGTTCTCTTTTTTAGTGGTATCTTTATCTGGTTTGGTATTAGGGTGATACTGGCCTCATAGAATGAATTTGGAAGTTTTCCTTCCTCTTCTATTTTTTGGAATAGTTTGAGAAGATTAGGTATTAACTCTTCTTCAAATGTTTGGTACAATTCACCTGTGAAGCCATCTGGTCTTGGACTTTTGTTTGTTGGGATTTTTTTGTATTACTGATTCACTCTCTTTGCTGGTAATTGCTCTGTTCAAATTTTTTATTTCTTCCTGCTTCAGTGTTGGTAGGTTATATGTTTTTAGGAATTTGTCCATTTCTTCTAGGTTGTCTAATTTGTTGGCATATAGTTTGTCATAATATTCTCTTACAATTTGGTTGTATTTCTGTGATGTTGGTTGTTATTTCTCCTCTTTCACCTTTTTGTTTGTTTATTTATTTGTTTTGATGAGTTTTGCTAGAGACGTTATCAATTTTGCTGATCTTCTCAAAGAACCAGCTCCTTTGATCTGTTCTATTGCTTTTTTAATTTCTACATAATTTATTTCCACCTTTATCTTTATTATTTTCTTCTTCTGGTTTTGACTGTTGTTTGTTCTTTTTTTTCTGGCTCCTTTAGGTGTGAGATTAGCTTGTTATTTGAGTTTTTTTCTCGCTTCTTGAGGTAGGCCTGTATTGCTCTAAAGTTCCCTCTTAAAACCACTTATGCTACACCCCAAAGGTTTTGTACCACTGTGTTTTCATTTTTCTTTGTTTTCAAGTACTTTTTGATTTCTTTAATTTCTTATTTGACCCATTCATTGTTTAGTAACATGTTATTTAACCTCCATGTATTTGTGGCCTTTCCATATTTTTTCTTGTGGCTGATCTCTAATTTCTTAGCATTGTGGTCAGAAAAGATGCATGGCATGGCTTCTATCTTTTTTAATTTGTTGAGGCTTTTTTTGCAGCCTAATATGTGATCTATTCTGAAGAATGTTCCACACACACATCTCCTTCTAAGATGGGCTGGGCTTACCTATTCCCCCTCTCTCAAGTTATAGGGAGTTCCTGAGTTCCTCAGAAATGTCTTGCTCTAGGATACTTCCAGAAAGCTCACTCTGGTTGATGGAACACAGCTTCCTCATTCCCCAAATTCTTGCTCTATGATATTCAAATTGATATCCACATTAATGACAATGGGTATTTTTCTAAATTTTATTGAAAATTTAAAAAAATATTTTTTAATTTTATTTTGAGAGACACAAAGCAAGGGAGGGGCAGAGAGAGAGATAGAGGGAGAATACCAAGCAGGCTCTGCACTCACGAACCATGAGATCATGACCTGAGCCGAAATCAAGAGTGAGTCCCTTAACCGACTGGGCCACCCAGGCACCCCAATGAATTTCTAGTAATAACAAAAATGAACAATATTTTAAAAATCAGATTAGGGGTGCCTGGGTGGCCCAGTTGGTTGAGCATCTGACTTCAACTTAGGTCATGATCTCACAGTTCATGGGTTCATGCCCTGCATCAATCTCTGTGCTGACAGCTCAGAGCCTGGAGCCTGCTAAAGATTCTGGGTCTCTGTCTCTCTCTGCTCCTCCTCCACTTGCACTCTGCCTCTCTCTGTCTCTCGAAAAAATGAATAAACTTAAAAAAAATTAAATAAGATTAGAAAGCAGATATATAGCATGATCCCAATCTATGTCAAAAGATAAATATGGATGGAAAATGCCTGAAGAGATAAACACAGAGTTTCATTTTCTGTTTTCTCCAAAATCTTCCATTCATTCATTCATTCATCCATTTATCATGCAGTGTTTGAGTGTCTTGTGTGCCGCCCAGTGCCACCCTAAATCTTTTCTTCCTGACCTCATCTTTCCTGAGCTCCAGAAGTATAATAGTCTACACTTCACTAGATCTGCTCAGTGTTAGTGTTCATCTGTACACACATGGCCAGGCTCAGACATCATACATAGCCCACTAGCATAAACCAGAGTCCAAGAATCCTGGAAGTCCAATCCCTCCTTCTAAAGGGAAGGGGGAAGTAGTCGAGTAGAATTATCCTGATGTTTTGATCATTTCAGCCACTGTCTCACTTGTGCGTTCACTTATTTTTAAATTTGAGTATAGCTGACACACAACGTTGCATTACTTTCAGGTGTACAACATAGTGATTCAGCAACTTTATACATTATGCTATGTTCACCACAACTTGGGCTGCCTTCTGAGATTTGTGTCTTCCTGACTGAGCTCATTGCCAAGATGGTGTAAAAAGAGTTAAAGATTTGACAAATCTTGGGAAATCTCATTCGTGGTTTCTCTCATGGGCATGAACTGCAGAGTTCAGGCACTTTCTACAACTGTGCTGTTAAATTTCATGCACTTTTCCGGACATGCCCAAATGCTGGGAGTGGATTTCCACACAGGATTTCCCTAGGGATGAAGCAGGTCATAGAGTATTTCCTGACTGTTATATCTGGATAGGGTCTCATATTAGCCCTGCCCTCTCTTTACTCAGCTAATGCCTTGTTATTCCTCAGGTCCTAGATTAAACATCACTTCCTGTGGGAAATTTCCCCAACACACACTAGCCCAGTCAGGTAATTGTGCTATCTGTTCTGCTCTCACAGCACACTGACTTCCCCTATCATAGTAACTACAATACTTGATCATACTGTTAGCTTCACTATCTTACCCTTTAGACTGCAAGCTCAAGGAGGTTGAGGATGAGGTCTGAGGGTTTTTGTTTGTTTGTTTGTTTACAATTGTAATATGTTATACCTCTAAAGTCTTCATGTCTGTATTTTTATTTATTTTGAAAAGTGACATGGATTGTTAGTGCTGACTTTTACTGTATACCAAAGAATATCCTCACACTTTTATAATTTTGTTATAATTTACTTTGATTTAGGTCTTACCAAATGAGTTTCTACATACTATTAAAATTGCAGAAGCTTGTATACTTATATTAATGAGAAAGTTCATTCTTTAATTTATGTTTTATCTCATAACACCTATCCATAAAAGAAAAATTAATACAGAATATCAAAAGAACATATCTTTCATAATCCTACCACACAACTAACGCATTTTTCTTATAAAAAATAATGGTGAGATAAATGACATTGTCAGTTCCTTTGCTAAAGAAGGCATTTCACATTTGTGTTTAGAACAGCTTATTTATGGGGGTGCCTGGGTGGCTCAGTCGGTAAGTGTCTGACTTCCAGCCAGGTCATGATCCCACAGTTTGTGAGTTTGAGCCCCACATCAGGCTCTGTGCTGACATCCCAGAGCCTGGATCTTGCTTCAGATTCTGTCTCCCTCTCTCTCTGCCCCTTCCCTGCTCACACTCTGTCTCTCTCTGTTTCTCAACAATAAATAAATGTTAATTTTTTTTTAATCTTTAGAATAGCTCATTTATGAGTTTGTCTTTGTGCCCCTAAAACTCATACAGGTACTTTTTAGGTTTTTATGAATAGATCTTGATGACTACTTTGATGTGTGTACACATGAGTATTTCTGTGTGTTTGTGTATTTGTAAAACACCTATGTTTCCATATACGCTTTCATTTATAGGCATCCTTTGTTTTATTTTTATCTTTCAATAAATTTATGTCTGTAGTGAAGACTAAAATTAAGTATTTAGGCTGACGAATTTTATTGTTTCCATGCTCTTGTGGACATTCTTAACCATTTCCTTAGGGCACATTTCAAGACATAGAATTGCTGCCTCACATGTGTATACACATGCTTAATTTAATTCCCCACCTGCCACCCAGAAAAGTTGTACCAATTTAAAGTCCATAAACTGGAATTAAGTGAAAAAAAGCCTCAGGGAAGTGAGGAGCATGGCTGCACTGATGTCCTGTTAGAAAGTGCAGGCCTTAGATTGCACTGAGCAGCATCTTTAAGGTCACAATAATTAAATACATCTCAGAGTGGTCAGTAGTAAATGGCGACATTAAACACAAGCACATCATGAAACAGTATGGTGGTAAATAATGGCAAGTGTAGTCACCTTGAATTATAGTTGTGATTTGATGTAGAATATATAAAAATGTTTTTAAAATGCTTGTATAATAGTTATTATGAGAGAAATTGTACCCCCAAGGCCAGAACCGTATTTGGCCAAAGTTAATTCAGGTTCTCACTGAACTAATGTGTGGGTCTAATGTTCTCCTACTTTATCTCATCAGCAGAAGGAGACTGCTCTGTTCACTGATCACAAGGATCTTCTGAAAGAAGGATACAGCTCTGTTTTATTATCTGAGCACTCATTACCAAAGATACTGTGATAAAGAGAAAGATGCTTAGACTTTGCAAGATGTTGCAGATGCCTGATCTTAATGCTTAGCACCTCTTTTGAAACCTAAAAGTTGGTACTTTCCCATTTTTGATGTCTAAGAGATAGAAAGGTTCAAACAAATGACTTGAGCAGAGATTGTTGATTTTGATGCTGGATTGGCCTGGGTTGGTCCCCAAGAGAAACTTCTGAAAAGTAAAAGGTTTATTTAAGGGTCATATGACAGAGGCAGAAAACAAGCAATTTCAGACATTCTGCTTTAGACCCTGTAAACAGAGAGTCATTACTTTTCCTACTTGCATGTAAGCTTTTCTTTCTTTTTCAACAGATATAGTTTGGCACAACAGAGAACAGTACTACTCAGCCAAATGCTGTAGAAAGAGGCCTGAATAGAGGCCTGAAAAATCAGGTTTGTTCCATTATATTACATGAAAATTTGCAAGAGGTAGACAAAGGCATTACATAATACTGTTTAGCTTTGAGGGCTAGACTTTCACATTTTACTTCAGACACTCCTAGAATAATTGACATTTTTTACAATTACCATCAACATTTTTTAAGTTTACTTATTTTGAGAGAGAGAGAACCAGTGGGGGAAGGACAAAGAGAGAGGGAGAGAGAGGATCCCAAGATGGGCTTGATCTCATGAACTGTGAGATCATGACTTGAGCTGAAATCAAGAGTGGGACACTTAACCAACTGAGCTATCCAGGCGCCCCTGCCATCAACATTTTTTTCATACTTTACCATATATTATTCTTTGTGATTTGGAATTAAAAATCAAGTTTTTAAATGGTCAAGATGTAAAATAAGAGGGAAATAAGGGGAAAAAAGGATTCCCATGATAATCAGTTTTACATCAGTGCTCACTTTTTTTCAAGTAAAATTTCAGTTCCCAACAAAATGCCATTTTCTACTCTTTCATGTTTTATGTTTTTCCACAGATACACTCCGTGTTAAGCTATCTTCATTCATGTCATTCTGATTAAGTGAATTATGAACTGGCTATTCTTATTACATAGAGATCTTATAGCAGAGAGTCCTCTGAAAGAGAGTCAAATTGCTAATGTTTAAACTACTATTCAAAGTTATTGTCTATTATTCTAATATTGAAAGGGCAAATGCACAAAAATGTGAAGGTATATAGAATGCCCATTGAAATAACACATCAAAGAAAGTAAAAAGGGTAAAACACCTTGATCAATCCAGTTTCCTTATTTTTGGTTGAGGAAACAGAAGCTAAAAGAAGTTCAGTGGCTTGTTGATGATAAAGCTGATTAATCGATGAGAAAAGGCTAGGTACCAGAAACAGAAATCAGCAATGATTCTGAAAAACAAACATGTATTTTCCACTCTCCCTGTGATAGACCTCCAACTTTCCTTCAATTTCCCACCACCACAAATAATCCTCATACATATTCCCTTATTTAGCTATATAAAAAATGACTTTGAGGTATACATCCAGAAATGGAATTGCTGTACCATTGGTATGACTAAGCACTTCTTTATAGATCCCCAGAATGAATTCACTAGTATATACTCCTACCAGCAGTGTGACCAGTCTTCATAACCTCCAGCAACACTTGGCATTACACACCATTCTAATTTTTGATTGCTTATGAGATAAGTGATATTTCATTTTTGTTTAACTGGAAACTACTAATGGCTTTGAGTCCTAAATACTTAAAATATATACAGTGTGATTTGGTTAAACTTCTGAGCTTTAAAAAATTCCTTGGGGCACCTGGGTGGCTCAGTCGGTTGGATGTCCAACTATTGATTTAAGCTCAGGTCATAATCTCACAGGTCAGGAGTTTGAGCCCTGTGTCAGGCTCCATGCTTACAGTAAACTTTGTAAAAAAATTTTTTTCTAATTTAAATAAATAAATAAATAAATAAATAAAATTATTTACCACTAAGCTATATATTAGTTTTTGTACAAATACCATGGTATGGTTTTTGTTTTTATTTTTGTTTTTTTAAAGTTTATTTATTTTGAAAGAAAAAGAAAATGGGGTAGAAGCAGAGAGAGAAAGAGAGAGAATTCCAAGCAGGCTTTGCACTGCCAACACAGAGCCCAAAGTGAGACTCAAACTCACCAGCCATGAGATCATGACCTGAGCCAAATCAAGAGTCGCTTAACTGACTGAGCCACCCAGAGGCCCCATGGTGGAGTTTCTTCATATTTTGTGATGGTAAGATGATCAAAAGTTACATTTTAATGAAGAATTTACTGACTCTCCAAACACCACTTCCTGAATAATACATGTTATCTAATGGTTAGAAATGCCATAAAACCTTTTTAAGACTGAGTTTTTATTCTATTGTATTAAATTGTATATCATATTTTTCCACCAGTCTTATCCTGTTTTAATATTGTTATTTCGTAGAACACTTTATTTTCTAAAAAGTAACATTTCCCCCATTATTTGCTCTCTGGAAAGTCAAGAGTAACAATAACACAACAATAAATGAAGGTAGTATTTATTGAGCATTTGCAATGTATCTAACACTTTACTTACATTATAACACTTAATTCTCTATTACACATAGTGGTGTAAATACTGTTCTTATCCCCATATGAAAGGAAATAAACGTGAAATACAGAAGATTCAACTGCTATAATGTGGAACCTAGTGTCAAACCGACGTCTTCAGCCCATACTCCTAACCACTGTTATATAAAAATGAATTGTATGAAATAGTCAATATTGGACCATTTCTGACCAAAATAATATCAATTTATTATTGCCCAATCTAATATACAGCATTTTTCATTTTAGAAATGAGGCCATCCTGGAGGAAGAAACATGTCCATGGTACAATAACTGGTAATGGGTGTACCATCTGAATCCCTGATCTTCAATCTCCAGTCTTCTAACCATCAGAGACTTACTGTTATTTATTTCCTGGACTCAGTAGGAAACTTTCTCTGATGACCCACTAGAAGGTAATATAAGAGAAAGGAGAGCACATGAAATGAAAGGAAATGGAATAATGTTTATTTTTCCCTTTTCCCATGTTTATCAGGTGATCCATCCTACAATTCAGAAATAATGCTGAAGCTCACAGATAATTAAAACTGTATTTACATTTTATTTGTTGCTGTCAACATCTTCAAATATTCTCTATAAAAATTTCCTATTTAATTTATATTAAAATCATATCTTTAATGGGAGAGACAGGAATAGTATTTATTCAAAGCCTACTGTGTTCTAGACAATACTAAAGGTGTTGCAATTTTTACCTTGCATTAGCTCTGTGAGTGTACAGTGTATTATATCTACTAAAAATATCATTTTTCACAACATAAAAGAAATACACTTTATTTACAAAAAAAAATTTCATGAAATAGCTGATACAGAACTAATCCAATTCTGTATTCAATCACATAATTTGAAAAAGGAGATATTCTTTAAGTTTTATTTTCTAAATTTTTAATTTTTATTTATTTTTGAGAGAGAGAGTGACAGAATGCAAGTGGGTTAGAGGCAGAGAGAGAGGGAGACACAGAGGCAGAAACAGGCTCCAGGCTCTGAGCTGTCAGCACAGAGCCCGACGCGGGGCTCGAACTCACGAGCTGTGAGATCATGACCTGAGCCAAAGTCGGACGTTCAACTGACTGAGCCACCCAGGCACCCCAAGTTTTATTTTCTAACTGATGACTAACACATATAAATTTCTTTCTTTCTCTCGTTCTTTTATTCATTCAACAAATACTTACTCTACCCTCAGTAAGTGCAAGGCACTGCCAGATCAAATCATATCTCCATCACAAGCTTTTCTTCAGATTTCCAAGCCCTGCTATCCAACTATAGCCTAATACATATTTACATGTATGACCAGGCATGGACACTTTATCAAGCTAATTCAAATTAGACAATACCTGAACTCTGAAAGCTTACCATCTAAATAAAAGGCTACATGGTATTAGCATGGAGAGAGCATAGAGTTTTGAAATAGACAAACATGGGTTAAAATTCCTGTTCTGCCACTCATTTACAGTGTGTAAACTTGGAATGTTTACTTAGCATCTCCAAGACCTAACTTCCTGATCTGTACAAAGGGATTGTTATACAAGTTTCAAAGGAAAGCATATGGAAAGTAGTGCGCTCAACCATTCTGACTGAAAATTTAACACGTTTTTTTTACCACTCCATCTCTTCTCTTTTTTAGCAGAAATAACTCTGCCATTAACTCAGTAGCATAACTATGTCATAGGGAACATTCAGAAATGTAACAACAAAAAGAAAACTAACCGTATGCTTATATCATGAATATGATCCAATATCATTTCTGTATAATGGAACCAGTTGGCTGATAGAGTTCAATCATTGTGCTTTTCCTAACCCATTTTGGACTTTTTAGACTGACATGATGAATACCTATGGCTTGGGAGGGTCTAGTATTCCTTGAGCCTCAGAATGTTAAGATATAGTAGAAACATCATGCATAATGATGAATCTGCAGGAAGGAGACAAGAACAAAAGTCAGGAACTCTGTCTGTGTCCCAGTTCCTGAGTAATACCTGATGGAAGCACAAAGCACTCCCAAGCATTCAGAAATGTTGTGGAGATCAATGAGATCTCCATTTCTGCAAGCACTCTGAGTCTCAGAAGAGAAAGAAGAAGCTCTCTTATGTGCAAAGAATCAATTTGACAAGAATTATATGTAAGAAGATTAGGCCTCTAGAGAGTAGTCACCTGATACATGCTTTCCATTAATTTTATCTTATAAATGCCCTAGGTACCTGATAGAATTCAGAGGCCACCCAAAAATACATGAAGCCTGCCCATTAGGGAACAAGCTAAGGGAACTCTCACTATGATAACCTCTTTACATGGTCAATTAATTTAATTATGCCAGCAAGCCTCTGAGATAAAGATTGTCCTGGAAGAAGGATTGTTCTGAGAGAGCAGTGCTCTATAAATACACACATGCACACACACATAGATGTGTTGTTTGTATCTCTGCTCCTGCCTGCAATTTTCTACATGCCTTTCTGCAGTTTCATTGCTGCCCTTTTGTTGGGGATTCTTTTATCTCTAAATTTGGACATTTACTGAACAATTTAAGCTCAATTTTATGTTATTATAATAACTGAACTGGGTTCCCACTTTTGCTAATAGGGAAATGGATGTACTAAATGCTAATGAATGTTATTGTGACTGTCTGGAACAACTGTACATCCCATTCTAGAGAGGTAATCATGACAGCAAGGTGTCCAAACAGCCAATATTCAGAACCCTTTCTTTCTCTTAAAATATGGTATGTTTTTTCTTATTCTAAGGTTTCTTTCCTTCTCTTCTCCCTTGCTTCTGCTCTGTAACAAATTGAATTGTAGCAGTCGCTCATATATAGTCATTTTCATTGTATTTGATACTAAAAGTCCGTTGGTGATTATGGAATACTGCAGCACCCCCTGGATGTTGATCAAATTCTTACTTCCAAAGTGAAAGAAGTCAGTCCAAGATATGAAATAATCAGAGAGAAAGAGGACATTTCATTCCTTTCTTTATATTTCAAAACCATGGGACCATTCTTAGCACTCTTCAGAAAAAGAATACAGTCACATTGCATCATATGCAGACATTAGCCTTTAAAACTCATTAACTATGTAATATCATCTGTAAGCAACTCTCTGTCTTTTGGAATTTTTAAAATTTTTTTTTCAACGTTTTTTATTCATTTTTTGGGACAGAGAGAGACAGAGCATGAACGGGGGAGGGGCAGAGAGAGAGGGAGACACAGAATCGGAAACAGGCTCCAGGCTCCGAGCCATCAGCCCAGAGCCTGACGCGGGGCTCGAACTCACGGACCGCGAGATCGTGACCTGGCTGAAGTCGGACGCTTAACCGACTGCGCCACCCAGGCGCCCCTTGGAATTTTTAAATATAATCTGAAACTTGTGTCTCTCTTTTCTGAGAGTTCCCCCTATAGGAGAGGACCTTTCATGAGGTGGGTCAAGGAGTCATGGTTCATCAGATCTTGAGAGCTTTCACAAATAATATATATATATATATATATATATATATATATATAGTCTTTCCCATATTCTACCAATCCAAATGTAGGCAGTGTTTGGTTATCTGCTGCTCCATAACAAGTCACTCCAAACACAGACGCTTAAAACATCAACATTTTATTATTATTCTTTGTCATGATTCTATGGTTTGGTTAGGTGGTTCTTTTGTTTAAGGTGGCCTCAGCTGGAGTGCTGGGATGGTCAAAAGGTCAAAAATAGTATCACATACTAAGGACTCAGATGCATGCCACTGACTGGGAGCTCAGTTGGAGCTAGCAGCAAGGAGACTCAATTCTCCACGTGGACCCTTCCACGTTACTGCTTGTAATTACTCCTCACAGCATGGCAGCTGAGTTACAGAAAAAGGAGAATTCCAAGAGATAAAGGTGAAAGCTGAAGACTTTTTAGCGCACAGACTTGGAAACTCTACAGCATTACTTCTGCTGAATTTTATTGGTCAAAAATAAATACAGGGACTCTGGAAAGATTCAAGGAAAAGGAAAATAAACTTATATTCTTGGCTGGTTAAATGCAAGGTCACATTCCAAAAGAGCACATGGAATGACAGATATTGTTGCCACTGTCTTAAGAAACATGATCTACCACAGACAGCAATTTTAAGAACCATCTCTCCCAGACTTTTACAATGTCCTTTGCCCCATAATCCACTTCAAGCTTCTCCCACAAAGATCCTACCTCTTCTCACCCCCAACCAGAGGAAGTCATGATTTCATCTTTCATAGAAATCTGTATTCTGTTGAGTCCTCAGGCCTCAGTCATCCCTCCCTGTGAATTAAGTACTACTTGACACAATGATAGAATGTTCAGATACAATTTACCTTCATTCAAGTTTTTACTGATAATTTGGTACTCATCTAAGTGGGAAGGGCATTGCTTAATCACTATACTATTTAGTTTATATGACAGTCATCACTATAATTAAAGGAAGCCATATGAGGTTAGATAACATCCCAGAAGCCAGAAAAGCACATGCCAGAAAACTTCTTTAGATTGACTCATTTTCTCTTTGGAAAAAAATTCTTTAAAGAAGGCAGCAATATTTTACATTTTTCAGATGATTAACCTTATGTTTATAGAAAGTAAATAACTTTTCTAAGGATGAGCACATAAGAAATGGCAATAAGATGATTCTAACTCTCATTCTCCCTATATGCTTTTCTGCTAGATGTGTTTTCAGGGTTCAGGGAGTGGTTGCTTTAAACGTGTTAGTCATGTTGTCCAAGGTAGATGAAGACGGGGGGAAAAGAGGAGGAGGAGAAGGAGGAAGAGCAGAAGGAGATGGGGAAGAGGAAGAGGAGGGGGAAAGAGAAGGGAAAAAAGAAGGAGGGAAAACATGACATCAACATACAATGTGAAACTATGCCCCTTAGCCTAAAAAGCTAGAATAGAGGAATATCATAGTGATAACTTTTTAAATATCCTTTAATAATGGTGAAACCTCTGGAGGCTTAGGTAAGTTGCTTATCCCAAATCACCAAACATATAAATGTGAGAGCAGAGATACAAAACTAGAACTGACACTGAGAGCCCTGCCCCTTACACTAAGTCCTGCATTTACTAGGGTTTCAATTTTGTAGATTTCTGATCTCCTGCTTAGCTGACTTTGAGGTTTATACAATTAGAAATGATGCACTGTTGGGGCGCCTGGGTGGCTCAGTTGGTTAAGCGTCCGACTTCAGCTCAGGTCACGATCTCACGGTCCGTGAGTTCGAGCCCCGCGTCGGGCTCTGGGCTGATGATGGCCCAGAGCCTGGAGCCTGCTTCCGATTCTGTGTCTCCCTCTCTCTCTGCCCTTCCCCCGTTCATGCTCTGTCTCTCTCTGTCTCAAAAAATAAAATAAACGTTAAAAATTAAAAAAAAAAAAAAAAAAAAAAAAAAAAAAAAGAAATGATGCACTGTTATTTGGTCCAAATTTGTTTATGTTGAACTTTGTGCATAAGCAAAATGTAAACACATTCTATATGACAAAAATTAACATGAATACAATTAAAAGGCATAAAAAATCTTGAGAGAAAATATTTGTAAAGTATAATATAAAAGTGGCCAATAATCTTAACATATAAAATGCACTTACACACCAACAGAAAAATAGGGTAAGAATATGAACACTTTTTTAAAATTTATTTATTTTGAAGGGGAATTAAACAACTGAGCCACCCAGGTGCCCCAGATATGAACAACTTTTGTGTGTGTATATATATACATAGATGCTAGTATAATAAATACAAAGAAATTATTAAAGGATTTTTAGATCAAAAGATATCTTTGGAAAAAAATAGGTAATATAAACAGATTCACCTTATTCATGTCTGCGTTATTTAAATTTTTTACAATTATTTATTTCTGTCACATGTCTTAAAGAGTTCTGAAAATGGGGATTCTAAGAATGTTTCCTTTACTGAAAAAACTTCCAGGCAGATGTCTGGAGTAGAGTAATGATCCTCACCTTTGTTTCTTTCTTTTGTCTGAGATATTTAAGTTTCATTTCTGGCTCTGATCAAGAGCTGAAATTCTGCTATGTTTTGTAAAATTCCTCCAATAAATAAATAAATAAATATAATTTTTACAAGGAGGGGAAAATATAGCAGGTGTGAATTTTCAAGACACAATAAAGTACACAGTATATAAGAAGTGTCACTTTGTGTACTTTTCTATATTGTAACTAAATCTAATCTCCATTTTGAGCTCCAAGTCTGTTGTGAGTAGGAAGTATATTGTCTCCAATTTAGTGTAAATTCAGTTCTTCTCATTTTTCTTTGTTAATGTATGATAAATCCAACCCATCAATATATCTCCACTTCTCATTATATGACATCTAAATTATCAGAGCTTATGTAGTATTTTGATCTTTACTACTTTTGGTGACATCCCTAAGATATTTTAATTAATTCTTGTCTAAACTGCAAAGATATGGTTCATGTTGCCATGCTGCAGTCTCTCAACTTGACCATGAGACTGGCTCAGCACCATAGACACTCTTGCTCAGCTAACTTTTGAGCCTGCTGGGAACACAGAAAAATTGGACTATGTTCCACACCTCTGAAAGATATGGGAAACTCAGTGGAGCTACCTTGGACATTCTCTGACCTTCATATGAAAGAAAGCCATTTCTATTATACCATACCCACATTAGGGCGACACCGAGAATTCCTGTGAGGCTATAGTTTCTCAGGTATCCAAACAGGAAGAGGGAAATATCACAAGGTAAAAATATATGTGAGAGGGCAGGAAATATACCAGATAATATTTCATCTTGCCACATTTACTACCCCTAGCAAATCCTTTTCCCTCACAAAGAAAATATAGGTATCACCCCTAAAAGAAGGTAAGAATGAAGTTGCTGTAAAAATTTGTCTACGATAGTAACTCCCATATACAAATCAGCAGGCAGGTATTATCTTCCCCAAGGTCCCCTTTTGTCAAGTGGATAAGGATGGATACTGGATATATTTTTTTAACCTCCTCATTTAAGGGTGGTTACTTGTTCTTCCACACCTAATTGCTGTCAGACAAATTATTTTTATTTAACCACCCCCATTCATGATTCAGTGATGTAATGTAAGTCCCTTACGTCTGGGACTCAAATTTCAGCCTCAATTGATTTACCCCACACTGAATAGATTAAGAAAACCCTAATATAGCTGAGTTTACCTTCAATTAGCAAGATTAGGTTTTTTGCAGTAGGCAGAATGGGGCTCAAATGCATACTAAGATTAGTTATATAAAAACAGAAATTTCTTTACCAGATGAGTTTTAAATCCTAGAAATTTATACCTGTTAAAAATCAATAAAAGTTATTTCTAAAGAAATGATGAAATAGTTTATATAGTATAATCTCAAATACTTTGAATAATGGATATGGATAGAAAAATATAGAAGGATATACATTCAATGTTACTTACTGGTGACTCTCAAAATCTGTAATTCATCTAATCATTCATTCATTTGAGAAACATTTATAGGAAATTATTATGTGTCATTCAATGGAAATCCAATTCCCTAGCTTCATCTCATAATTTATTTCTCCTAAATTCCAAACTCATATAGCAAACTCCCTATTACACATGCCTATTTGAAGAAGATAGATATTACTAACTAACTCAATATCTATGGCCCCACATGGACTGTACCAAACAAGTTTAAACCAACTTTGGTCCTGCCATCCTAAAAGTTCACCATAAAAGGAAGGCCATATGGCAAAGTGGAGAGAGCTTGGGCCTTTAAGTCAGATACAACTGGGTTAGAACTCCTCTGCTTCTTATTGACTACAAACTTGGAAATTTTAATTAACTTCTCTGAGCTTCACAGAGCATATTTAGTGAAAAGGTGAATATTAAAGAGATCCTGATGTCCACTATACAATGTTTTTGAACATAGACTAAAAGCGGGTAAAATGTCTAACAGAGTTTCTGGCCCATCCTTGGCACTCATCACAAGTTTACTTCCTATCCCATTCCCTCCATTCTATAGTAAACGTGGCATTGCCATAAACACAATTGAACAACTATGTGATGGAAAACATTTGGAATGGCTACAATAGAAAGTAAAACCAACAGACATTTACTTTGTGTAGGAAACACAGCTCACTAGTTGTTATATTGGACAAAACAACATGAAATTGCTGAAATTCAGTCATTTTTGAACTACAAAAACAATTTCATATCTTTCAATCTAATAGAATGACTTGTGTGTTGAGTTCAAAGAGGAAAGCAATATTGACTATCCTTTGAACTTTTTCCCCCCTCTTCTTTTTCTGTATCTCAAAGAAGACATTGCAAAGTCCATAATATGGGTGCTTCTGCTATCCTTTTAGCCCCAGAAAGACTATGAGAGCATGAAGCTACAGAGATAAATACATTAGGCAGGATGCCAGAGAGAGGGCCTGAAGAGCTGCCTGATTCCAAGACTGGAAGTATCCTGATAACAGGACGTTTGGTGAGTCACTTCCCCTCTTTTGGCCTGGACTGATCACCAGGATGAAATTGGGGAGCCCACCCAAGCATCCTGGAGAGCTGTGGAGATCCTTGAGACTCAAGCTAGGCAAGCACTCTGGGTTTTCAGCTGGGAAGATCTGTTAAGGCAAAGAAATTATTTTAACAGAAATTAATTTGCAAGAATAATAGAACACTACACATTAAGCACTCAAGTGGCTGTTATTTATGAAATGTCAACAAGCATTTGTAAAACACAAATGACACTCAGATGGACCTGAATCCTGCTCTTTACAGAACTAAGAAAACTCATGTGAGCTGTACCTGCTAGTGTGTTATAAGCTTTCCATGTGCTAGCTCTTTTAATACTTAAAGTAAACCTATGAGGCAATATTTATGTATGTAAATAAATATTTACAGTATTTATGTATGTAAATAAATATTTACAGTATGTAAGCAGCAGAGCCTAGAATTCACCTCTGGCCTCTGTATTTCCGCAATCTGTACTCTTTCCTCTCCAAAACGTTGGCATGGGGCTAATTCAAGTTCCTAGAGTGTTCAGCCCTAGCCTTTTAGCCCAAATAACAAGCATGACATGTCTATTATAAACACCAACAAGAAATAAAAAAACATTGAATCAGTACTTGTGGGTGTATAACACAACATGTAAAGGGAGCAATGTGAGTGAAGCCATGGAATTCAAGAGAACATTTGGTCTGCTTGAGAATTTGAATTGGGCTGCTGGGGCTTGACACTGCAGAAAGGAGTTCTTTGGACTAGGATGGTCCCATAAGTCAAAAATGCAGTTATATATCTCAGGCAACAATATAGAACAACTGAAAAGCCAAATAAGTTGTAAATATTATTTGAAGCTTAATGTTCTTCACTATCCATTCACACTCATAACTTAGATCAAATTTTAAAAGCAAATTTTAGTAGACATAAAGGTAAGTTGGGTAAGATACTTCCTTGAGTCTTCATAAATCTACCTACGAGAGATGCACAAAATTTGAAAGAAATAGCTTTCTCTTTGCTGTTATCTTCTAACTCAAATTGAAGGTTGAATTTTCTCATCAGAATTGTGGAATATGTCCTTTTTGTTCATCTTCAAATGCCCCTAGGTTAATAATGAACTGGGAAATGAAAGTCACATCAGTGGTAGAGTATGGGAAGTGGTTGTCCAGAATAAGTTTTGCTATTTATATCTATGTTTGTGTGAATGTGTGTATGTGTGCATGTGCATTTATACCTAGATCAATGTTGTGTATTCCTCTTTTGTTGCTGTTGCCATTCTTTCAAAGTTCCTCTTTTGTTCTCTAATTCAAATCTTTGTCAAAGCAGTTAAGGTGAAATTCAAATACATACAGCAAATGTATTTGGATTGAGTTCCTTGGCAGTTCTGTATAATATGTCCTTGATGTCAATCTTTCTGACTGAGAAGTGGACCCACAAAATGTTGACAGATATTATGGTGACAAGCTAAAACATCTCTCAGACAGCATATAACATTTTAAAGATATAAACCAGAAATAAAAGGGAGAACTTTAAGGTCAAGATAATGGAAATTCTAGGCAGCCAATATTTGAATTCTGACTCTCCATTCAAGAAAAAAAGGAGGGTTTAATTTTTGTTTTTCCTTATCCAGAGTTTCCCTCATCATTCATTCGTTTATTTATTCATTCATTCTTATATTATTCCCAATGCTGGTAGAATCTAGTGTTCAGTTCTTTTCTTTTGAAGTTCTCACATTTTGTTGATTAATTTAAGTTGCTACAATAGCCCTTGTATATTGGTATCATTTTTCCTTAACAAATTCAAGGAAAGAGTTTAATTAGAAAATGGTAACTGAGAGAAAGAAGCCTTTTCATTTATTCATTTCTTTTCCAAACTCACTCCTACAAACAAGCAACTCTTCTGAACAATCCTGGCAGTCAGAGACATCATTTGCAAACGTCAAACTCCAGACCCACCACCTGTCCCTGCCGTGACTCATAATATAAACATAGACCCTCTGCGTAGCCTGTTTCCTAGAAGTTAAAAACATAACTCACAGCTGGTGTCTCCCCTTCTGAGAGGCCACTGTGTATGAGAGGCCCTTTCATGGAGTGAGCCAGGGTCCAGCAAAGCCTTGCATAAATTTTCAGTCTTAAGAGCCTTCACAAGCTTATGTTTTTCTCCAAATGTATCGGTATAATCGGAAGCACCGTCGCTCCAAGATCCCTATAAAGTCCTAAGGGACATCCCCATCATCCACTTCAAGCTTCTGCCACAAATATCCTGCCTCTTTTCCTCACCCTCATCAAGATGCAGTTATTCTTCACTCTTGCCTAGATATTTGTATTCTATTAAAGAGTGCTCAGGCCTCAGTCATCCATATCTGTGAATTAGATTGTGCTTGACACAATGACAGAATGGCCACATTCAATTGTTTCTCATCCACGTTTGATACTATATATTTTTGTTTATTTACTTTCAAAATATTTTTTAGAGCTCTTTTGCTCAGGTCTGTGGTGCCAACAGGATGAGCAAGTGCCAGAAAGCTCGGTAGCTACCAAGGAGATCAGAAGTAGCATGATAAACAATACAAGAAAGCACATTTGGGCACAGCCCTGAAGGCCAACCCTTTTGGAAGTGCTTCTCATGCAAAAGGAATTGTGCTGGAAAAAGTAGGGGTTGAAAGAAAACAGACAAATTCTGCCATTAGGAAGTGTGTCAGGGTCCAGCTAATCAAGAATGGCAAAAAAAAAAAAAATCACAGCCTTTGTACACAATGACGGTTGTTTGAATTTTATTGAGGAAAATGATGAAGTTCTGGTTGCTGGATTTTGTCTCAAAGGTCATGCTGTCAATGACATTCCTGGAGTTTGCTTTAAGGTTATCAAAGTAGCTAATGTCTTTTGGCCTTATGCAAAGACAAGAAATAAAGACCAAGATCATAAGTTTTGATGGTGAAAACATGACAATAATAAATTTTCATATGCCAACAAATAATTAAATAATAAATAAATAAATAAATAAATAAATAAATAAAATATTCTTTAGAAAGAAATAAGGGTTGTAGGAATCTCTTAAACCTATTGTCCACAGGAAGACTCTAATTCACTGAGGACAAAGGTTTGTGTAAACAATTCCAGAAAAATAGAGGATGGGCAAAAAGAACAGACCTGATATAGAATTTTGCAAGCTGGGGGCACCTGGGTGGCTCAGTTGGGTTAGCCTCCAATTCTCAGTTTCAGCTCAGTTCATGATCTCATTGTTCATGGGTTCCAGCCCCGAGTTGGGCTCTGCTCTGACAGCATGCAGAGCCTATTTGTGATTCTCTTTCCCACTCTCTCTCTGCCCCTTCCCCACAAGAGTGTGCTCTCTCTCTCTCTCTCTCTCAAAAATAAATAATAAATAAAATAAACTTTAAAAAAAGTATTTGGCAGACAGACCAAGGAGTGGATCTGCTGAAAGATTTATAGTGGTTGTTATATATCTGCTTTGACCATCTAGCCCAGGGAGTGGCAATTTTTTTTTTTTAGTAAAAGGCCATAAAGTAAAGATTTTGGCCTTTTGGGCTATGTAATTTCTGTCTCAACTACTCAACTCTCCCGTTGCAGTGCCAAAGTATTGTGGGTGTGTTCCAATAAAACTTTATTTATAAAAACAGAGGGTGGGCTGAATTTGGCTCACAGGCCATACTTTACAAACTCTTATCTGGCAAATGGTAAAGTCCATAAGTACATGTACCTGCATATCCAAGCAATCAATACTCAAATTCTAAGAGTTAGTTAGGAGGTGGGGCTCTTATACCTCAATCCAGTGCCTATCATCTAACTGATTCATGTTATAAATGGATCCCTACCATTGGTTAGTGAGTTGATGCTGAGGTTCCACGGGTACTTGTAAATCACTACAATATCTCTTGGAAGATGAATCATTATCTTTTCACAAGTGAAGTGAAAGGGTTCAGGATACAAAAGGCTAACAGGGAAAAACAGAAATTTCCATTTCCTAATGCTTGCCACCACTCTTCAGTGTAGTAACAACACTCAGAAGTAATATTCCAGATCAGCTGTTTCTGTTGCTACTGTAAAATGCAAACATAAATTACCTTTAGATTCATTTTCAGGGCTCCTAGGTGGCTCAGTCAGTTAAGCATCTGACTTCAGCTCAGGTCATGATCTCACGGTTCATGAGTTCAAGCCCCACATCGGGCTCTGTGCTGACAGCTCACAGTCTGCAGCTTGTTTCAGATTCTGTGTCTCCCTCTCTCTGCCTCTCCCCTGCTCATGCTCTCTCTCTGTCTCTCTCTCAAAAATAAATAAACATTAAAAAAATTTAGATTCATTTTCTAGTTGACAATATTCTTGCCTTCTTTTAAACAATAAATGTGGCTAATACTATGTTAATGTTAGAAAGAACAAATTTTGAATGTCAAATGAATAATACAATAAAATTAAGAGATAATAATTATCATAAGGATACAAGTTTTTGTTCCTTCATTATTCCAACATTTACCTAATCAAACTACTATAATTTTTGCTCTCAAGTTAGGAAATCTGACCTTAAAATTTTAAACAACTGGCTATATATATATATATATATATATATATATAGCATAGTTTTTAATTGTTTGTCTTTCAGAAATTCATTTTAATTCAAAGTTATAGGGAGAAGGTTTTCTTTCATGGTCTCCAAAAGAGATGTTACCCTTTCCCTTTATTTTATTTTTAAGCAGATCTTATTTTCATCTTGAGTATCCATGGATTGTCAATCTGATCATATTGCCCACATTGGGTCAGATGGATACAGAGTTCTCTTAGATCACTTTATTCTAATTTCCTGGAGCTGTGTTTAAGTTCTGGAATGTGGGGTCTTATATGAGAATATTTTTGAGGAGAACCTTCCAGTCTCTGAATCTCCTGTCCAAGAAGGTATTTGCTAATACATCTCTATCCCATCAGTTGCTTGGCCATCTATTTGTAATCAGTGGCCTCATGAGTACTGGAATTAATCATGCTGAACACATAGTCCTTTGCAACAAAGTCATGCCTACTGTCTCTGTACCAGGCTTCTTCTGATTACCTATTAGGCTTTCTCACTATAGTCCTGCATTTATCCACAAGTGTGTTACATAGTCTGGTGCATCAGTATGATTATCTTCCCTTGCAGACATCCGTCCTTAAAGGCCAGAGATCCAGCATATCTTAGATATGTTTGGGTGATTTTACCTCGACTTTCCCTCTTCTTGAATATTTCCAAAGTTCTGCTACCTCATGAGTCAAACTTATGCCGTCCATTTGTTAGTTTTCTTCCAAAAATGTTTTTTACATTTTCTGTAGGACTTCTGATGTCTATTTTTTATTACTGTTCCTAATGTGTCCCCTGGACATAGCTTAGATTTTTCTGAGTGAATGCAAGTGCATTTCAGCCCTGCCACCATAGAATTACTGCTGTTTCTCTTTGGTTGTAAGAATGAAACACAGATCCTTCAGAAATACATGTAGTGATTACCTCCATCTTTAGTCCCAGAGTTGGATAACAATCAACACTGCCAATAGATTATTATTCTTAAATTCTCTGGTTGTATGCTTATATCCAAATTATTTTTGGGATTTGGGAAAGCACTCTGCTGTAGCTTCCATGTATTTATATCATTCTCCTTATTTTTGGTCTTCTTTAAAAAATAAATAATTGATGACAAGCATATGACCAGTTCCACAAACTGTTTGAGGAAATGGTTGTACTTTCCTAGTCACTAGAGGCAGAATTTGGGCAAATATTACCCTAATTACCTGGTTGGGTTTTTTTATTACGGGTCTCTGTTCAATCCGAAGTCTCTGAAAGCATGCTCATTGTCATCCTTCATGCTAGTTTCCCTTTCAGAGGTCCTTTCTCTCAGAGGAAAGCAGGAAATTTTGACAAGGCTGATTTAATTCAGCTGTTATGCCAAGGCTGCTTCAAAATGTCAATGCTGAATGTCAAAAGAATGTTTTTGATGCCAAACTATGTATGCAACAACCATCCCTGACCCTTACCCTATCTTTGACCCTTTCTTCCAAAGAACACACCAGCTTTTCTCTTATTTTCCACTTACAACGTCTGTGGTCACTAAGTCTCCGTGAGATCTGAGGCAATTTTCCAAACCCTCTTTATTCAGTCAGCTTCTCATTGGAAAGTCTTACATGATATTTCCCAATCATTCACATTTAATAAGATCTCTGGCATTTCTCCTGCACCTGATTTACATAGTTTAGGGGATTTACATATCCCCCCCTTTTAACATATTATTATTACTTAAAATTCATACTTTATTCAGATTTTACCCAATTTTACCAAATGTTTTGCTGTTTCAGGATTCCATCCAAGATTCCACATTGAATTCAATTAATATGTTTCCTTCTAGGCTTCTCTAGACTGTGACAGTTTATCAGACTTTCCTTGTTTTTGATAGTTTTGAAGGTCTTGAGGAATACTGGACAGGAATTTTGTAGAACATCTCTGAATTGGGTTTTCTTTTTTTCTTATGATTAAACTGGAGTTATGGATTTTTGGGAAAAGGGCCACAAAAGTAAGATGCTATTCTCATCACATCATAGCAAGAGTTCATACTACCAATGTGATATCACTGTGAATATAAACTGTGATCACCTGGTAGAGGAGTGTTTGTCAGATTCATGCTATAAACTTACCATTTTTCCCCTATTCTGTAATATACTATTTGGGAGGAAGTCACTGTACACAGGTCCCACTAAGGAGTGGGAAATTATGCCCATTCCCCATACCTTGAGAAGGGACTGTCTACGTAAATTATTTGGAATTCTTCTTCAGAAGAAAGTTGCCCATTCTTCTTTGTTTGTTTGTTTGTTTTCTATCTATTTATCATTTATTTATATGAGTATGGGCTTATGGATATTTATTTTATACTTTGTTATAGTCCAATATTGCATCACTTATTTGCCCCTCAATTTGTTCAAGCTTTGGCTATAAGAAGTTCTTTCAGTTGGCTTCTGTGACTTTTGGTATACTCCCATAGTTGTGTATGGCATTTTGTTCAGTTTTGTTTTCAGTTTCTCCTACATTCTGGCACTATAATATGCTCCAGGTTTATCTTGTATATACCTACCCCAGTCCTAGAATTAAGCTTTTCTTCAAAGAGCTTTGTGTCATTTTATTTGGAGAATAGTGTTAGAAACCAAAAGCTTCTATAAGTTCATCTGTGTCTTTCACAGAATGAAAGATTTTTTTTTTTAATTTTTTTTTCCCAACGTTTTTTATTTATTTTTGGGACAGAGAGAGACAGAGCATGAATGGGGGAGGGGCAGAGAGAGAGGGAGACACAGAATCGGAAACAGGCTCCAGGCTCCGAGCCATCAGCCCAGAGCCTGACGCGGGGCTCGAACTCACGGACCGCGAGATCGTGACCTGGCTGAAGTCGGACGCTTAACCGACTGCGCCACCCAGGCGCCCCTGAAAGATTTTAATTTTAACAAAGTCCAATTTATCATCTTTTTCTTTCATGGATTGTGCTTTTTGGTGTTATATCTAAAAGGTCATCACCTGGCCAACAGGCACATGAAAAGATGCTCAACGTCGCTCCTCATCAGGGAAATACAAATCAAAACCACACTCAGATATCACCTCATGCCAGAGTGGCCAAAATGAGCAAATCAGGAGACTATAGATGCTGGAGAGGATGTGGAGAAACGGGAACCCTCTTGCACTGTTGGTGGTAATGCAAACTGGTACAGCCACTCTGGAAAACAGTGTGGAGGTTCCTCAAAAAATTAAAAATAGACTTATCCTATGACCCAGCAATAGCACTGCTAGGAATTTACCCAAGGGATACAGGAGTACTGATGCATAGGGGCACTTGTACCCCAATGTTTCTAGCAGCACTCTCAACAATAGCCAAATTATGGAAAGAGTCGAAATGTCCATCAACTCCTGAATGGATAAAGAAATTGTGGTTTATATACACAATGGAGTACTACATAGCAATGAGAAAGAATGAAATATGGCCCTTTGTAGCAACATGGATGAAACTGGAGAGTGTTATGCTAAGTGAAATAAGCCATACAGAGAAAGACAGATACCATATGGTTTCACTCTTATGTGGATCCTGAGAAACTTAACAGAAACCCATGGGGGAGGGGAAGGAAAAAAAAAAAGAGGTTGGAGTAGAAGAGAGCCAAAGCATAAGAGACTCTTAAAAACTGAGAACAAACTGAGGGTTGATGGGGGGTGGGAGGGAGGGGAGGGTGGGGGATGGGTATTGAGGAGGGCACCTTTTGGGATGAGCACTGGGTGTTGTATGGAAACCAATTTGACAATAAACTTCATATATTGAAAAATAAATAAATAAATAAATAAATAAATTTAAATAAATAAATAAATAAAAGGTCATCACCAAACTGAAGGTCACGTGGATTTTTCTCCTGTTTTCTTATAGAATTTTTATGGTTTTACATTTAGGTATATAACACACTTTAATTTTGTGTAAGGTATAATATCTGTGATTAGGTTCACATTTTTTATTTATTTATTTTGAGAGAGTGAGAGAGAGCACAAGCAGGCAAGGGGAAGAAAGAGAGAGAGAGGGAGAGAGAGAATCCCAAGCAGACTCTGCACCATCAGTGCAAGCCTGATGCAGGGCTCAAACCCATGAACCATGGGTTTCCTTAGAGAAGCATTTATTCAGATTTTCTGTCCACTTTCTGATGGTTTGGCTTTTTGCTAATGAGTTGTATGAGTGTTTCATGTATGTTCAATATTGGCCCCTTATCAAATATATGATTTGCAAATATTTTCTCCCATTTAGTAGGTTGCCATTTTATTTTGTTGGTGGTTTCTTTTGCTTTGTGAAGATGTTTAGTTTTATGTAGTCCTACTTTTTATTTTTGTTTTTGTTGCTTTTGCTTTGGGTGTCAAATTAAAAAAAATCATTGTCAAGACGTATGTCAAGGAGCTTATCACCTATATTTTCTTTTAAGAGTTTTATGGTTTCAGATGTTATATTCAAGCTTTTAATGCATTCTGAGTTAATTTTTGTGTATGGTGTAAGAAAGTAGTTCAATTTCATTCTTTTGTAGGTGGCTATGCAGTTTTCCCAATCTTTTATTGAAGAAATTGTTCCCTATTGTATATTCTTAGCTCTTTTTCATAAATTAATTGAACATATATATGTGGGTTTATTTCTGAGCCCTCTGTTCTGTTCCACTGATCAATGTATACATTTCTATGCCCATACTACACTATTTTAATCACTCTTGCTTTGTAATGTAGTTTGAAATCAGACAGAGTGATGCATCCAGCTTTGTTCTTTCTCAAGATTGCTTTGGTTATTCAAGGTCTTTTATGGATTTACACTTTCCTATCTATTTTTTTCTTTTATTTTCTAAAGTAATTTCAATTATTAAAAATGGCTTTGATACACTTTCCGCCATCACCAATGTGTGACATCACCCTTTTATTTTTTTTAAGTTTATTTATATTGAGAGAGAGACAGAAGAAAGAGTGTGTGTATGTGCGTGGGTGAGGGGCAGAGAGAGAGAGAGAGAGAGAATCCTTAAGCAGGCTCCACTGTCAGCATGGAGCCCGGTGTGGGGCTCAATGCCTGGAAGCTTCGGATTCAATGCAACGCCTCCATGCTTGTGGGGCTTGATGCCTCCATGCATGCGGGTCTGGAACTCACTGTGAGATATGACCTGACCCGAAGTTGGAGGCTTATCCAACTGAGTCATCTAGGCATCCTGGCTTCACCCTTTTAAAATGTCACACATATAATTCCTCTGAAATTATACTCTTATCTATACTGCATGAGGCCAAAAAAGAAATTACAACATATTGAATGTGTTGGAGATTATATATCCTAGGCTTCCATTAATAGACCCTAACAATTTCTGATGGAAATATATTCTCATTCTTTAACATTTTATTACACAAATAGTACATTTCACCATAGAAAATTTAGAAACAATTTAGAAACAAAAATTTAGAAACAAAAGCAAAAAGGGGAAAGTCATTCTCATCTACTTCCCAGTTAAAAAATATTAGTATTTTATGTATATTTTCATTAATTTGAGGATGCATATATATATATATATATATATACTTACATATATTTTTTTACAAACCAATTACAATTTTGTTGCAAGATATTTTCTCATTTTATGTATCTTGGACATATTATTGTCAATACAAAGAAAGCTTCTTTACTTCTCTTTAGATCTGTGGAATATTTTATTGTTTGAAAGTACTTTACTCAAATATAACTATCCTTTCTTCCTTTGGTAGAGATGTGGTCATTTTCAGTTTTCCACTATTGTTTTTGGTGTTTTACTCTTCTAATTTTTCGGTGTTATAAATATTGTTATAATTAATTTTTAGGCATACATGTTTGTATATTTAAAAGAGAATTTTTGTAAGATACAACCCTAAAAGTGGATTTTCTGAACCAAATGATATTAATACATTTTACTGTAGTAGATAGTGCCAAATGATCTAAAAAAATGCAACAATTTATATGCCTACCACATGGTACTAAAATGCCTGTTTTACTACATCCTAAATAGTTCTGCTGTTATTTACATTTTTCACCTTTGTTATCCCAATAGGCACAAAAGTAATTTCATTTTTATTTGCAACTTTTATCATTAATATTATAGAGCATCTCTTTAAATTGATTTTTTTCTCTAAATCTCTTGTTAATTCCTTTGATAATCTCTCTGGTGTAAAATGTAATAGACACTTACGTATTAAATATATTAACCCTCTGCCTGTAATATATGATGTAAATATGTCTTATTACTATTTCTCATATGCCTTTCAATGGTGCTTTAGGCAAAATAGAAAACATTTTTACTTATTTATTTTCTGATTATAAAACACATTTTATTGTAAAATATTTATAATACATTGACATATATTCAAAAACAGTCTTATCAATCTACAGATTTTGTAGTGCTTTAACAATCCTTTTGTAATTGGGACTGGATCCAAAACTGGTAATGACCAGAATGAGGACTGCACTAAACTTCTGACAGTCTGTGGGTTAATATAAGCCCATTAAGCCTCAAAATCTTGAGCTTCAGAATTCAACATATCCCTTAGTCTTCCTAGCTGGGTGAGCTAAATCAAGGAACTTAACTTTTAAAGGCTTAATGTTCTCATCTACATAATGGAGATAATAATGCCTACCTCAAAAAGTTGTTATGACATAAAATTTAAGTAACTCATGCATATTAGCTTTTTTCTTCTATGACATCTTTTGTCCTTCTGAAAGCCATTTACATGTATGATCATGCTGACCATCCAATCCATGTAGCCTACAGATCCAGGTTTCTTAGTCTAAGAAGCAGGATTGCTAATCCACCACTGATATAAAGAGATGATTATTCATTCATTCAACAGATATTTACTGAGCACCTACTATGTGCCCAGCACCATTCTATGTGCTAGGGGCATAGAAGTTAACAAGATGGAAAGGCATCTGCCTTCTTACATCTTATATTCTAACTGGGGAAAACATATAATAAACAAATACTTATTTAATAATATTTTAGAAAGTGTGGCATTTGAATGTAGTAAAGAGAGAAAATTATAGTTTGGGGGCTCAAACTTTTCAGAAGGATAAGCATAGACCAAAAAATCATAATTCAATAAGCAAACAGAGAGTGGTGTGGTGTCTGGACACCTGAACGTATCAGAGATTATCTGTATATTTCTCTTACCTTTTCTCTTGTTCTATAAGTATTCATCCATTTAGACATTCAAAATATTTATTGATTGCATACCATGTAGTAGACACTGTTTTAGGTACAAAAGATATACAGAAGGGATCAAGACATACATAGTCTTCACCTTTATGTATGTTACTTTCTAGCTTCTGGGAAAGAGACATAAAGTAAAACAAAATTTTTAAAATAAATAAGTAAATAAAAAGCAAGTACTATAAAGAATATAAAACAGAGTAAGGGCTAGAAAGTAACTTTGGACTCCTTTAGGTTAGATGATCAGGAAAACACTCTTTGAGAAGGTGACATTTAAACTAAGCCTTTAATGATAAGGAACCATCCAAGCGAAGATCTTGAAGAAGATGGAAAACAAAAGGAACTTGGTATTAACACTTGCCTCATTTGACTGCTCTGAAAACTAAATATGTTGATAAATGTAAAGGTCTTGGCTGTAATAAGTGATAAATAAATTGAAGGCATTATTATGGCTAAAAAATAAATAAACAAATGATTAATTAGGAAAAATAAAATGTGGTAACTTGAAAAAAACCAAAAATTTTCATAAGCAAGAAAAAAAAAGGAACAAATGTACAAAGGGGACAAAGCAGGAAAGAAAGCCCTGCATATATAGAAAATAATGGAAAGAAATATACCAAAATAGTAGTTGTTAGCAGGTAGTGAGATAATTTGTTATGTACATTTTCTTATCTAAACATGATCATGGTTTCTGCAATTTCAGAGATGGAAGTAAATTACTTTCATAATCATAAAAATTCATTAAAATATTAATAGTAAGAAAACATGGAAAATGTAAACTAGAGGAGAACACATACGTTTTGAAATCAGACCCAAGTTAGAAATTCAGCTTTGCTAATTACCCATTGTTGGCCAAGGGCAAGACACCTAAACTCTCTTAAAGCCTCAGTTTTATATATCTAGATAATGGAGATAATAGTTCCATGTATTGCACATGTAGGGACACTAGCACGACAGAGCCTTGACCAGAATGCAAACTCTTACTTACTAATCATATGATTGTCAGTAAGTTTCCTCATCCTCTCATAAACTTAGTTTCTTAAACTATAAAATCTTATATACTAATGCTGACCCTTTAGGACTGTCATAGAGGTTAAATAAGTTAATGTATTATAGCATAACACCACTGTAGACACACACTAAGTGATAAATAAAATTGGTTATCTATGGATGGGAGATTGGTGGTGATTTTTATTTTCTTTAAACCTTTATGTATTACCCAAACTTTTTAAATAACCATATATTTCTACTAAAATGAAAATTGTCCTCTTATATCATTTACATGGTTTAATTCTAGCTCTACAAATTTGTCCCACAGAAACATTTACACAAGTTACAAGAATTTTTACTGCAACATTGCCTGTAATTGCAAATATTTGTAAACAAATATCCATCAATTTAGGAGAGTTCCATAAATTACAATAAATATTTCCCATGGAAAAATTATGAATCAATTATAAAAATAATGAGGAGAAATATAACATGGGAAATGTTCCAAGATATAAGTTAAAAATAAGACTGTAAAACAACTATGAATAACTTAAGCCCTTTTCCACCAAAAATTATTATTATATACTGTATATTAGTTTGGGCATAGAAAAAAATTCTGAAAAAATAAACACTGATCTTTTAAAATCCTGATTTTTGGAAGATGGGATTACATGGCTCTCCTATTTCTGTACTACATATTCCTAAAATGTTTAGATTTTTTAAAAACATATTATATAGTTGTCTTGTACATAGAAAAAGAAAATGTACATTGGAAGAGATGACTAAATGCTAGCAAGAGATCTAGAATCCTAGTTAGGTGTAAAGACTGAGTTATCCATTTGATTCTGCAACAGTGAAGCCATTTATGAGCTTGTTGAGAGCAATTCCTATAGAGTGGTAATGACACCAAACAGGCTGGGAAAGGAGAAGGTGAGAAATTGGAAGCAGAAAATATAAGCAATTCTTTCTGGTAGTTTGGCTAAGAAAGGCAGGAGAGAGGACAATAGCTGGAGATGGGCCTAAGGGCAATGTAAGGGCTTTGTTTGATTTATTTTTTGTCTTCTTTTCTGGGAACAATTTGAGTATATTTAAAACCTATGGGGACAGGAGGTGAGAGAGAGGATGAAACTACAAAAGAAATTGAGAATAATTGGTGGAGTAAAGTCACTGGAGAGGCAGTAGGGAAAAAGATCCAAAACAAAGATGAAGGGTTTAGCACTAAACATAAAGTAGAATGAGATGGTGGAGAAGGTTCAGAGGTTCAAGAGCAGTGTGGAAAGTCTGACAAGGTCACTATAGAGATTGACTGAGAGACAACAGCAATGAAACACTGAAGAAATACTGGACCCACCTAGACTTTGAGACCAAATCTTGAGGTTATGTGAATTTTTTTCTCATCAGCACTCACAAATAATATTAAGAACAAAAAGATGGAAAGTAGATTGATTCATCTATGGATTGAGTTTTTCCAGGTGGTTTTAAATAAAGATAAAGAGGCAAAGAAATGGAAAAAGTTGGCTTTTCCAAAAAAAGGATAGTATGTGTATAGGGCTTGTGGCAGCACAGAACATGGTGCACTTTAGATCCTACAAATGATTCATGTAGAAATTGTGCAGAGTTTTTAAAGAGTAATATAAGATAACGTTGGAGAAAAAGAGCACGGGGGGCAAGAAAAAAATAGATTTTATTCTAAGTATGACTGGAATATTTAAGAAGGGCAGTGACATGGTATAATTTAACATTTTAAATTATGTCTCTGGATAGATAAATTACTCAAAAGCAAGATTAGATAAAGACACTAAGATCAAGAATAAGACAAGGATCCTGGCTTTTGCCATATCTATTCAACCTAATACTACATGTTCTTATCAGGGAACTTAGGGAAGAAAAAGAAATAAAAGTCATCCAAATTGGAAAAAAAAGTAAAACAATCTCTATTGTCAGATGACAGGATCTTGTATATTGAAAATCCCAGGGGCGCCTGGGTGGCACAGTCGGTTAAGCGTCCGACTTCAGCCAGGTCATGATCTCGCGGTCCGTGAGTTCGAGCCCCGCGTCAGGCTCTGGGCTGATGGCTCGGAGCCTGGAGCCTGTTTCCGATTCTGTGTCTCCCTCTCTCTCTGCCCCTCCCCCGTTCATGCTCTGTCTCGCTCTGTAGCAAAAATAAATAAATAAATAAAAAAACGTTGAAAAAAAAATTTAAAAAACATAAAAATAAAAAAAAAAGAAAGATACATGTAGAATAATGTTTTTAGTATGGTCTCATTTTTGCAGCAGAATATATGTGTGTCCCCTTAAAGAAAATTCTCTGAAGGAATGTTCTCCAAGCTATAAATACTATTTCCACGGATTTGACAGGTGAAGGAGGTGCAAAGACAATTTTATTATCTACGTTATACATATCCATTTCATTCAATTTTTACAAAGATGTCTTAAATTTGAAATCAGATAAATAGAGATTAATGTTTGAAACATGAAAATAATTGTTTTACAAAATAAGGTACAAATATGTTTACCAACACTGAAAGATATTCGCAAAACATGGTTAAATTTAAAATGTAAATGTAGAGAGGGAAGATGGCAGCGTAGGAGGACTCTGGGCTCACCACGCGTCCTGCTGATCACTTAGATTCCACCTACACCTGCCTAAATAACCCAGAAAACTGCCAGAAGACTAGCAGAACGGAGTCTCCGGAGCTAAGCGCAGACGAGAGGCCCACGGAAGAGGGTAGGAAGGGCGGAGAGGCCGTATGCGCTCCACGGACTGGCGGGAGGGAGCCGGGGTGGAGGGGCAGCCTGCCGGCCAAGCAGAGACCCAGAGTCTGGCTTGCAAAAGCGGAGGGGCCGGACGGAGTGTGTTCCGACAGCAAGCGCGACTTAGCATCTGGGAGATCATAAGTTAACAGCTCTGCTCAGAAAGCGGGAAGGCTGGAGGACAAAGGGAGGGAGAGCTGCTGAGCCCCCGGACGGCAGAGCTCAGCTTGGCAGGGAACAAAGGCGCTCACCAGCGCCATCTCCCTCGCCAATCCCCCAGCCAAAATCCCAAAGGGAACCAGTTCCTACCAAGGAACTTGCTTGCTCCGCGCAAACACCCAACGTTGTGCTTCTCCGGAGCCACCCCTCCGGCAGCAGGTCTGACTCCCTCCTGCTGCCACAGGGCCCCTCCTGAAGTGGATCACCGAAGGAGAAGCAAACTAAGCCTGCCCCTCCTGCCCCCTGCCTACCCACCCCAGCTAATACGCCAGATCCCCAGCACCACAAGCCTGGCAGTGTGCAAGTAGCCCAGACGGGCCACGCCACCCCACAGTGAATCCCGCCCCTAGGAGAGGGGAAGAAAAGGCACACACCAGTCTGACTATGGCCCCAGCAGTGGGCTGGGGGCAGACATCAGGTCAGACTGCGGCGCCGCCCACCAACTCCAGTTATACACCACAGCACAGGGGAAGTGCCCTGCAGGTCCTCACCACTCCAGGGACTATCCAAAATGACCAAACGGAAGAATTCCCCTCAGAAGAATCTCCAGGAAATAACAACAGCTAATGAACTGATCAAAAAGGATTTAAATAATATAACAGAAAGTGAATTTAGAAAATAGTCATAAGGGGCGCCTGGGTGGCGCAGTCGGTTGAGCGTCCGACTTCAGCCAGGTCACGATCTCGCGGTCCGTGAGTTCGAGCCCCGCGTCAGGCTCTGGGCTGATGGCTCGGAGCCTGGAGCCTGTTTCCGATTCTGTGTCTCCCTCTCTCTCTGCCCCTCCCCCGTTCATGCTCTGTCTCTCTCTGTCCAAAAATAAATAAAAAAAGTTGAAAAAAAAATTTAAAAAAAAAAAAAAAGAAAATAGTCATAAAATTAATTGCTGCACTTGAAAACAGTATAGAGGACAGCAGAGATCTCTTGCTACAGAGATCAAGGGACTAAGGAACAGTCACGAGGAGCTGAAAAGCACTTTAAACGAAATGCAAAACAAAATGGAAATGACGACGGCTAGGATTGAAGAGGCAGAGGAGAGAATAGGTGAACTAGAATATAAACTTATGGAAAAAGAGGAAGCTGAGAAAAAGAGAGATAAAAAAAATCCAGGAGTATGAGGGGAAAATCAGAGAACTAAGTGATACACTAAAAAGAAATAATATACGCATAATTGGTATCCCAGAGGAGGAAGAGAGAGGGAAAGGTGCTGAAGGGGTACTTGAAGAAATTATAGCTGAGAACTTCCCTGAACTGGGGAAGGAAAAAGGCATTGAAATCCAAGAAGCACAGAGAACTCCCTTCAGACGTAACTTGAATCGATCTTCTGCACGACATATCATAGTGAAACTGGCAAAATACAAGGATAAAGAGAAAATTCTGAAAGCAGCAAGGGATAAACGTGCCCTCACATATAAAGGGAGACCTATAAGACTCGTGACCGATCTCTCTACTGAAACTTGGCAGGCCAGAAAGGCTTGGCACGATATCTTCAGTGTGCTAAACAGGAAAAATATGCAGCCGAGAATCCTTTATCCAGCAAGTCTGTCATTTAGAATAGAAGGAGAGATAAAGGTCTTCCCAAACAAACAAAAACTGAAGGAATTTGTCACCATGAAACCAGCCCTACAAGAGATCCTAAGGGGGACCCTGTGAGACAAAGTACCAGAGACATCACTACAAGCATAAACATACAGACATCACAATGACTCTAAACCCGTATCTTTCTATAATAACACTGAATGTAAATGGATTAAATGCACCAACCAAAAGGCATAGGGTATCAGAATGGATAAAAAAAAAAGACCCATCTATTTGCTGTCTACAAGAGACTCATTTTAGATCTGAGGACACCTTTAGATTGAGAGTGAGGGGATGGAGAACTATTTATCATGCTACTGGAAGCCAAAAGAAAGCTGGAGTAGCCATACTTATATCAGACAAACTAGACTTTAAATTAAAGGCTGTAACAAGAGATGAAGAAGGGCATTATATAATAATTACAGGGTCTATCCATCAGGAAGAGCTAACAATTATAAATGTCTATGCGCCGAATACCAGAGCCCCCAGATATATAAAACAATTACTCATAAAGATAAGCAACCTTATTGATAAGAATGTGGTCATTGCAGGGGACTTTAACACCCCACTTACAGAAATGGATAGATCATCTAGACACACGATCAATAAAGAAACAAGGACCCTGAATGATACATTGGATCAGATGGACTTGACAGATATATTTAGAACTCTGCATCCCAAAGCAACAGAATATACTTTCTTCTCGAGTGCACATGGAACATTCTCCAAGATAGATCATATACTGGGTCACAAAACAGCCCTTCATAAGTTTACAAGAATTGAAATTATACTATGCATACTTTCAGACCACAATGCTATGAAGCTTGAAATCAACCACAGGAAAAAGTCTGGAAAACCTCCAAAAGCATGGAGGTTAAAGAACACCCTACTAAAGAATGAGTGGGTCAACCAGGCAATTAGAGAAGAAATTAAAAAATATATGGAAACAAACGAAAATGAAAATACAACAATCCAAATGCTTTGGGACGCAGCGAAGGCAGTCCTGAGAGGAAAATACATTGCAATCCAGGCCTATCTCAAGAAACAAGAAAAATCCCAAATACAAAATCTAACAGCACACCTAAAGGAAATAGAAGCAGAACAGCAAAGGCAGCCTAAACCCAGCAGAAGAAGAGAAATCATAAAGATCAGAGCAGAAATAAACAATATAGAATCTAAAAAAACTGTAGAGCAGATCAACGAAACCAAGAGTTGGTTTTTTGAAAAAATAAACAAAATTGACAAAGCTCTAGCCAGGCTTCTCAAAAAGAAAAGGGAGATGACCCAAATAGATAAAATCATGAATGAAAATGGAATGATTACAACCAATCCCTCAGAGATACAAACAATTATCAGGGAATACTATGAAAAATTATATGCCAACAAATTGGACAACCTGGAAGAAATGGACAAACTCCTAAACACCCACACTCTTCCAAAACTCAATCAGGAGGAAATAGAAAGCTTGAACAGACCCATAACCAGCGAAGAAATTGAATCGGTTATCAAAAATCTCCCAACAAATAAGAGTCCAGGACCAGATGGCTTCCCAGGGGAGTTCTACCAGACGTTTAAAGCAGAGATAATACCTATCCTTCTCAAGCTATTCCAAGAAATAGAAAGGGAAGGAAAACTTCCAGACTCATTCTAGGAAGCCAGTATTACTTTGATTCCTAAACCAGACAGAGACCCAGTAAAAAAAGAGAACTACAGGCCAATATCCCTGATGAATATGGATGCAAAAATTCTCAATTGGATACTAACAAATCTAATTCAATGGCATATAAAAAGAATTATTCACCATGATCAAGTGAGATTCATTCCTGGGATGCAGGGCTGGTTCAACATTCGCAAATCAATCAACGTGATACATCACATTAATAAAAGAAAAGAGAAGAACCATATGATCCTGTCAATCGATGCAGAAAAGGCCTTTGACAAAATCCAGCATCCTTTCTTAATAAAAACCCTTGAGAAAGTCGGGATAGAAGGAACATAAAGATCATCAAAGCCATTTATGAAAAGCCCACAGCTAACATCATCCTCAACGGGGAAAAACTGAGAGCTTTTTCCCTGAGATCAGGAACACGACAGGGATGCCCACTCTCACCGCTGTTGTTTAACATAGTGCTGGAAGTTCTAGCATCAGCAATCAGACAACAAAAGGAAATCAAAGGCATCAAAATTGGCAAAGATGAAGTCAAGCTTTCGCTTTTTGCAGATGACATGATATTATACATGGAAAATCCGATAGACTCCACCAAAAGTCTGCTAGAACTGATACATGAATTCAGCAAAGTTGCAGGATACAAAATCAATGTACAGAAATCAGTTGCATTCTTATACACTAACAATGAAGCAACAGAAAGGCAAATAAAGAAACTGATCCCATTCACAATTGCACCAAGAAGCATAAAATACCTAGGAATAAATCTAACCAAAGATGTAAAAGATCTGTATGCTGAAAACTATAGAAAGCTTATGCAGGTAATTGAAGAAGATATAAAGAAATGGAAAGACATTCCCTGCTCATGGATTGGAAGAATAAATATTGTCAAAATGTCAATACTACCCAAAGCTATCTACACATTCAATGCAATCCCAAGCAAAATTGCACCAGCATTCTTCTCGAAACTAGAACAAGCCATCCTAAAATTTATATGGAACCACAAAAGGCCCCGAATAGCCAAAGTAATTTTGAAGAAGACCAAAGCAGGAAGCATCACAATCCCAGACTTTAGCCTCTACTACAAAGCTGTCATCACCAAGACAGCATGGTATTGGCACAAAAACAGACACATAGACCAATGGAATAGAATAGAAACCCCAGAACTAGACCCACAAACGTATGGCCAACTCATCTTTGACAAAGCAGGAAAGAACATCCAATGGAAAAAGACAGTCTCTTTAGCAAATGGTGCTGGGAGAACTGGACAGCAACATGCAGAAGGTTGAAACTAGACCACTTTCTCACACCATTCACAAAAATAAACTCAAATGGATAAAGGACCTGAATGTGAGACAGGAAACCATCAAAACCCTAGAGGAGAAAGCAGGAAAAGACCTCTCTGACCTCAGCCATAGCAATCTCTTACTCGACACATCCCCAAAGGCAAGGGAATTAAAAGCAAAAGTGAATTACTGGGACCTTATGAAGATAAAAAGCTTCTGCACAGCAAAGGAAACAACCAACAAAACTAAAAGGCAACCAACGGAATGGGAAAAGATATTTGCTAATGACATATCGCACAAAGGGCTAGTATCCAAAATCTATACAGAGCTCACCAAATTCCACACCCGAAAATCAAATAACCCAGTGAAGAAATGGGCAGAAAACATGAATAGACACTTCTCTAAAGAAGACATCCGGATGGCCAACAGGCACATGAAAAGATGTTCAACGTCGCTCCTCATCAGGGAAATACAAATCAAAACCACACTCAGATATTGCCTCACGCCAGTCAGAGTAGCCAAAATGAACAAATCAGGAGACTATAGATGCTGGAGAGGATGTGGAGAAACGGGAACCCTCTTGTACTGTTGGTGGGAATGCAAATTGGTGCAGCCGCTCTGGAAAGCATGTGGAGGTTCCTCAGAAAATTAAAAATAGACCTGCCCTATGACCCAGCAATAGCACTGCTCGGAATTTATCCAAGGGATACAGGAGTACTGATGCATAGGGGCACTTGTACCCCAATGTTTCTAGCAGCACTTTCAACAATAGCCAAATTATGGAAAGAGCCTAAATGTCCATCAACTGATGAATGGATAAAGAAATTGTGGTTTATATACACAATGGAGTACTACGTGGCAGTGAGAAAGAATGAAATATGGCCTTTTGTAGCAACGTGGATGGAACTGGAGAGTGTGATGCTAAGTGAAATAAGCCATACAGAGAAAGACAGAGACCATATGGTTTCACTCTTATGTGGGTCCAGAGAAACTTAACAGAAACCCATGGGGGAGGGTAAGGAAAAAAAAAAAGAGGTTAGAGTGGGAGAGAGCCAAAACATAAGAGACTCTTAAAAACTGAGAACAAACTGAGGGTTGATGGGGGGTGGGAGGGAGGGGAGGGTGGGTGATGGGTATTGAGGAGGGCACCTTTTGGGATGAGGACTGGGTGTTGTATGGAAACCAATTTGACAATAAATTTCATATATTAAAAAAAATTTGCTGAATAATAAACTTTAGTAAAGGTAAGAAAAAAAATAAATAAAATAAAATGTAAATGTAATTGAAAATTAAAATTATATATATATGTATATATACATATTTGTGCATAAAAATTTTAAACCCTACAAACAAACATACAGAAACACAACTAAACATCTAAATATAGGATTCTAGGTAAGTTATGTTTTCTTCTTTATATTTTCTGAATCCTACAGGTTTTTCTCAGTGAGCAAGTACAACTTTTATAATTAAAAAAAGCTGCAAACAACATGATCCTATTTTTCCTTAAATCCTGAATGTGTGTCTGTGTGTGTGTGCGCGCGCGTGCACACACACACACACACACACACACACACATACTTTAGTTGAAAATGGAAGATTCCATAAGACTGAGATGGCTCCCAGCCTGCTCTGAACAGACCTCGGTAGTTGTTCCCACTCCTGTCTATGTTGTAGGAGGAGTAGCCAGATGAGAAGGAGAGGAGAAAGAAGGGAGAGGATGGTGGGGAAAAGAATGAGGGATGAGGAGGAGGAAGATGGGAAGGAGGAGAAATTGACACCATAGACTAGAGGTCCTGGCTAACTTGCCTAGAGAAAAATCTCAGCAGAGGCTGCCTGTCCCTGACGAATTCCTTATGTCACACAAACTCTTTCTAGTGGTTACAGTAGCAATCACTTCTCCCCTTACTCCTTCCTTCCTACCTTCCCTCCCCTCATTCCTATTCTGTGATGTTCAAGCTGCAGTTCTGACTCTGGACTCCAAGCAGCAGTCATTTGTATTTTCTTAATATTTCCCGATCCACATGTGTCATTAGTACAAGGGAAAAATGACAATGAAAGTTGCTTTCTAAGCAGGCCATGAACCAATATCAGAAATTGTTGATTTTTCTTTAAATAGATATTTATAGGAAAAAAAAAACTAGAGATAAACATTACTCAGTTGATTGATAGGAGTTGAAAAGAAAACCAATGAACAGCACTTACTCTGTGTCCTACAGTCTACTATTCATATCCATTGTGACTGGCTTTTACTTGTTTATTTTTGCCTTGTTTCCAAGCCCTTCGATTATGTGTACGTTTACCTCACTGAAGCTTTTATCTACCAAAATAATGCCCCTCCTTTCAGTTCTTTAAAAAAAAAATTGCCTATACTTGCATGATTTATCTCATGAAACTAGGTGAAAGAATGATGTCATAATTTATGCCAAAAGCAGATTTTCACTCATTTTCTCAGTTCAAGTATTTCTTTATCTAGTTTCCTTTCTCACTGCTGGTCATTCTTGATACTGAAGGGTATGTTATGGTCTAATAAGTCATACCTGTGTTGTATCAATGTTGTCAATCTGGATGCCACATTCTCAAACTCATGTGACTTTCCTTCAAGATCCCATAGCTGTTCTTGAAGAAATATTTACCTTTAGAATCTTCAGCCATCACATCTTTGAGTAGGTATTTATTTACCTCCTTCTTTTGTGCTTTCCAACAGATATTCAAGCAAGAGTTTCTCCTTTCTAAGTAGGTGACATTCATTGTTTATGAATCTGATTTTCTTTGTGTTGGGAATGCCATTAGGCAGAAATTAAGCTTTATATTTCATTTTTTACTCTTAGTTTTTAACATTCATAAAGCACGTTTGACACTATCTTCCCTGGCTAACAGGTAAATTATTCCTTTTATAAATTCTTTTTTGATCTAGTACAATTCATTATTTTTCTGAGATTACATCTTCATCTCTTTTATATTGTACTCAACAAATTATTTTGGTTTCACAAACTACTAAAACAGTGTTCTCATTAATATGAGGACTCTCTTATTGAGAGAGAGAGTGAGCGGGGAAGGAGGTAAGGTGGGGGAGAGAAGGGGAAAGAGGAGAGGGGCAGAGAAGAAAGAGAATCCCAAGCAGGCTCCTCACTGTCAGCACAAGACCTAATGCGGGGCTGGAATTAACAAACCGTGAGATCATGACCTGAGCCAAAATCAAGAGTCGGACTCAACTGACTGAGCCACCCAGGTGTTGCAGGATTCTCTCATTTCTGGTTAAAGTATATTATTTCTTTAGTGATTGCTTACTTTAAATCTTTGATTTTTATTTTCCCTGTTTTTCAGATTTGACATTAATTTCTGTGTTGCCCTTTACATATGGACGAATGCCTGTATCTTGCTCCCAAGCAAGGATAATAACTCTATGCACTTCTCTTGTTCAGAAACACTGGTCTTCCAAGAGGATGTATAGACCATAATGGATGTATAAGATGATTTTTGCTTTTTATCTTGCCCTTTCAATGAGTTTTATGTTTTATAATTTACATAACGTATTAGTGAAATATAATACATTTATTATTTATGAATAGACAAGTATATATACACTGCTATGTATGCTAGTTGTTTTTGCCAGTAGAGGCCCATAATAAAATCTTTTGGAAATGACTGACTTACAGTATTAACCAACAGACTTGCACATTCTAAGATACAGAAATTTGGAGTATTCTCAAACACTAAGGTCTAGAAAATGTTGAAATTTCTCTGAGTAAAATGTACAATGCGTTTAGCAAATGTTCCACTATATCTTTTGTAAATTCTGGAGTTTTCATAGCCCAAAGCATATCATATCAAATCTTGCATGATGAACTGGATACATAATGAATTCAGCAGCACATGATTAGTATTATAATCCTACATTATTAAATTCCTAGTAAAACTGTTTCATTAATTCTATTGGCCTACTACTAAAACTTTCAATTAAAAATTTTCATTGCCAGAGTGCCTGGGTGGCTCAGTCGGTTAAGGTAAGCAATCAACTATTGATATAGGCTCAGGTCATGATCTCGCAGTCATGAGATTGAACCCTGTGTCAGACTCCGCACTGAGCATGGAGCCTGCTTGGGGTCTCTCTCCTTCTCTTTGCCCCTCCCCTGACCACGTGCTATCTCTCCCTCTCAAAATAAATAAATATTTAAAAATAAATAAGTAAAATAAAAAATAAAAATTGTCATTGCCTGTAACAAATGATTATTTAAATTTACAGGATGAGATCCTGAGCATATTAAAAAGTTATTAACAATGAGCTTATTTTGAAAATCAAACTAACAAGGGCTAGGTGTACTCAAGCCAATGATCATCAGACATACTCCAATAGAAGGTCTTAACTATTATCCTCCAGCTGTAATAAGAGATTTGTTCTCAGGTGAATGGATTATTTACTCACCCTTCAAACAAATCTAGCCACTACTAGTACCACTGGTAGTTATTTAAATTCCAAGACCATGTTTTTAATTTTGAGTTCTAATTTCTCTAAATTTTAATTTAAATGGCATATTTCCAATTACATTGACATTCCAAAACTTTACATTGAATCATATGAAACAACCATTTACAGAGGTTAAAATGATAACACCATATTTGTGAAAAAGTAACTTTTACTTAGTCAAAATATGCATCAATAGTATTCATAGTTTTTCCCATTGGGAGAGTATAAATAGTTCAAATCCCCAATTTACTGCTTCTTGAATGAGAAATGTTTTCTTAGACTGCCAAATGATGAAAAGGGTGGTGAACTTTTGAGAAAAGTTCCAGTGGATACAGTGAATGTGAAAAAATTTTTGTGGCCCAATTCCCAATTCAGTTCATTCTTAACTGGAGCACCTGGCTGGTTCAGTTAAGTGTCTGACTTCAGCTCAGTTCATGATCCCACAGTTCCTGAGTTCGAGCCCCCCATGGGCTCTGTGCTGACTGTGTGGAGCCTGCTTTGGATTCTCTGTCTCCCTTTCTCTCTGCCCCTTTGCCACTCACGTGCTCTCTCTCTCAAAAATAGGTAAACGTTAAAAACATGTTTTTAAAAAAGGCAGTTTGTGATGGATGTAGTCAAGAGTTGTCATGCAAATGTATGGATCCTTGTCTATTAATCAATGTGGGTTAATGTTGAATCCATTTTTTAAAATAGTAAGTTTTATTGAGGTGTAATTTACATACAGTGAAATCAACTATCTTTACAGGTATAGTTTGATAAACTTTGACAAATATATCCAGTCATGTAAAAACCACCACAATTAAAAAATGAAATATTTCTGTAATCCCTGAAGGAATCCATCAGTAGTTACTCCCCATTTCCTCTCACTTCCACACCCCAGCCCTAGGCAAATATCAATCTACTTTCTTCCTCTACTGACTGGACTATTGTGTATATTTCATATAAATAAATCATACAAGATGTGGACTTTGTACTGGTTTCTTTCACTTACCCTAATCTTTTCTAAATTGACCTACATTTACCATGTACTTATACTTCATTCTTTTTTTATTTTTTTATTTTTTATTTTTTTTTAAAATACAATATACATACTTTAATGTAAAAAATACTTTATTGCTAAAAAATACTAACCATCATCTGAGATTTCAGTGAGACATAATCTTTTTGCTGGTGGAGGGCCTTGCCTCAATGTTAATGGCTGCTGATTCACCAGGGTGGTGTTTTTTTTCTTTTTTTATTTATTTATTTATTTATTTATTTATTTATTTATTTTTTATTTTTTAATATATGAAATTTACTGTCAAATTGGTTTCCATACAACACCCAGTGCTCATCCCAAAAGGTGCCCTCCTCAATACCCATCACCCACCCTGCCCTCCTTCCCACCCCCCATCAACCCTCAGTTTGTTCTCAGTTTTTAACAGTCTCTTATGCTTTGGCTCTCTCCCATGCGAACCTCTTTTTTTTTTTTTTCTCCTTCCCCTCCCCCATGGGTATCTGTTACGTTTCTCAGGATCCACATAAGAGTGAAACCATATGGTATCTGTCTTTCTCTGTATGGCTTATTTCACTTAGCATCACACTCTCCAGTTCCATCCACGTTGCTACAAAAGGCCATATTTCATTCTTTCTCACTGCCACGTAGTACTCCATTGTGTATATAAACCACAATTTCTTTATCCATTCATCAGTTGATGGACATTTAGGCTCTTTCCATAATTTGGCTATTTTTGAGAGTGCTGCTAGAAACATTGGGGTACAAGTGCCCCTATGCATCAGCACTCCTGTATCCCTCGGGTAAATTCCTAGCAGTGCTATTGCTGGGTCATAGGGTAGGTCTATTTTTAATTTTCTGAGGAACCTCCACACTGCTTTCCAGAGCGGCTGCACCAATTTGCATTCCCACCAACAGTGCAAGAGGGTTCCCGTTTCTCCACATCCCCTCCAGCATCTATAGTCTCCTGATTTCTTCATTTTGGCCACTCTGACTGGCGTGAGGTGGTATCTGAGTGTGGTTTTGATTTGTATTTCCCTGATAAGGAGCGACGTTGAACATATTTTCATGTGCCTGTTGGCCATCCGGATGTCTTCTTTAGAGAAGTGTCTATTCATGTTTTCTGCCCATTTCTTCACTGGGTTATTTGTTTTTCGGGTGTGGAGTTTGATGAGCTCTTTATAGATTGTGGATACTAGCCCTTTGTCCGATATGTCATTTGCAAATATCTTTTCCCATTCCGTGGGTTGCCTTTTAGTTTTGTTGGTTGTTTCCTTTGCTGTGCAGAAGCTTTTTATCTTCATAAGGTCCCAGTAATTCACTTTTGCTTTTAATTCCCTTGCCTTTGGGGATGTGTCGAGTAAGAGATTGCTATGGCTGAGGTCAGAGAGGTCTTTTCCTGCTTTGTCCTCTAAGGTTTTGATGGTTTCCTGTCCCACATTCAGGTCCTTTATCCATTTTGAGTTTATTTTTGTGAATGGTGTGAGAAAGTGGTCTAGTTTCAACCTTCTGCATGTTGCTGTCCAGTTCTCCCAGCACCATTTGCTAAAGAGACTGTCTTTTTCCATTGGATGTTCTTTCCTGCTTTGTCAAAAATGAGTTGGCCATACGTTTGTGGGTCTAGTTCTGGGGTTTCTATTCTATTCCATTGGTCTATGTGTCTGTTTTTGTGCCAATACCATGCTGTCTTGGTGATGACAGCTTTGTAGTAGAGGCTAAAGTCTGGGATTGGGATGCCTCCTGCTTTGGTCTTCTTCAAAATTACTTTGGCTATTCGGGGCCTTTTGTGGTTCCATATAAATTTTAGGATGGCTTGTTCTAGTTTCGAGAAGAATGCTGGTGCAATTTTGCTTGGGATTGCATTGAATGCGTAGATAGCTTTGGGTAGAGTTGACATTTTGACAATATTTATTCTTCCAATCCATGAGCAGGGAATGTCTTTCCATTTCTTTATATCTTCTTCAATTACCTGCATAAGCTTTCTATAGTTTTCAGCATGCAGATCTTTTACATCTTTGGTTAGATTTATTCCTAGGTATTTTATGCTTCTTGGTGCAATTGTGAATGGGATCAGTTTCTTTATTTGTCTTTCTGTTGCTTCATTGTTAGTGTATAAGAATGCAACTGATTTCTGTACATTGATTTTGTATCCTGCAACTTTCCTGAATTCATGTATCAGTACTAACAGACTTTTGGTGGAGTCTATCGGATTTTCCATGTATAATATCATGTCATCTGCAAAAAGCGAAAGCTTGACTTCATCTTTGCCAATTTTGATGCCTTTGATTTCCTTTTGTTGTCTGATTGCTGATGCTAGAACTTCCAGCACTATGTAAAACAACAGCGGTGAGAGTGGGCATCCCTGTCGTGTTCCTGATCTCAGGGAAAAAGCTCTCAGTTTTTCCCCGTTGAGGATGATGTTAGCTGTGGGCTTTTCATAAATGGCTTTGATGATCTTTAAGTATGTTCCTTCTATCCCGACTTTCTCAAGGGTTTTTATTAAGAAAGGGTGCTGGATTTTGTCAAAGGACTTTTCTGCATCGACTGACAGGATCATATGGTTCTTCTCTTTTTTTTTGTTAATGTGATGTATCACCTTGATCGATTTGTGAATGCTGAAGCAGCCCTGCATCCCAGGAATGAATCCCACTTGATCATGGTGAATAATTCTTTTTATATGCTGTTGAATTCGATTTGCTAGTATCTTATTGAGAATTTTTGCATCCATATTCATCAGAGATATTGGCCTGTAGTTCTCTTTTTTTACTGGGTCTCTGTCTGGTTTAGGAATCAAAGTAATACTGGCTTCATAGAATGAGTCTGGAAGTTTTCCTTCCCTTTCTATTTCTTGGAATAGCTTGAGAAGGATAGGTATTATCTCTGCTTTAAACGTCTGGTAGAACTCCCCTGGGAAGCCATCTGGTCCTGGACTCTTATTTGTTGGGAGATTTTTGATAACCGATTCAATTTCGTCGCTGGTTATGGGTCTGTTCAAGCTTTCTATTTCCTCCTGATTGAGTTTTGGAAGAGTGTGGGTGTTTAGGAATTTGTCCATTTCTTCCAGGTTGTCCAATTTGTTGGCATATAATTTTTCATAGTATTCCCTGATAATTGTTTGTATCTCTGAGGGATTGGTTGTAATCATTCCATTTTCATTCATGATTTTATCTATTTGGGTCATCTCCCTTTTCTTTTTGAGAAGCCTGGCTAGAGCTTTGTCAATTTTGTTTATTTTTTCAAAAAACCAACTCTTGGTTTCGTTGATCTGCTCTACAGTTTTTTTAGATTCTATATTGTTTATTTCTGCTCTGATCTTTATGATTTCTCTTCTTCTGCTGGGTTTAGGCTGCCTTTGCTGTTCTGCTTCTATTTCCTTTAGGTGTGCTGTTAGATTTTGTATTTGGGATTTTTCTTGTTTCTTGAGATAGGCCTGGATTGCAATGTATTTTCCTCTCAGGACTGCCTTCGCTGCGTCCCAAAGCGTTTGGATTATTGGATTTTCATTTTCGTTTGTTTCCATATATTTTTTAATTTCTTCTCTAATTGCCTGGTTGACCCACTCATTCGTTAGTAGGGTGTTCTTTAACCTCCATGCTTTTGGAGGTTTTCCAGACTTTTTCCTGTGGTTGATTTCAAGCTTCATAGCATTGTGGTCTGAAAGTACGCATAGTATAATTTCAATTCTTGTAAACTTATGAAGGGCTGTTTTGTGACCCAGTATATGATCTATCTTGGAGAATGTTCCATGTGCACTCGAGAAGAAAGTATATTCTGTTGCTTTGGGATGCAGAGTTCTAAATAGATCTGTCAAGTCCATCTGATCCAATGTATCATTCAGGGCTCTTGTTTCTTTATTGACTGTGTGTCTAGATGATCTATCCATTTCTGTAAGTGGGGTGTTAAAGTCCCCTGCAATGACCACATTCTTATCAATAAGGTTGCTTATCTTTATGAGTAATTGTTTTATATATCTGGGGGCTCTGGTATTCGGCGCATAGACATTTATAATTGTTAGCTCTTCCTGATGGATAGACCCTGTAATTATTATATAATGCCCTTCTTCATCTCTTGTTACAGCCTTTAATTTAAAGTCTAGTTTGTCTGATATAAGTATGGCTACTCCAGCTTTCTTTTGGCTTCCAGTAGCATGATAAATAGTTCTCCATCCCCTCACTCTCAATCTAAAGGTGTCCTCAGATCTAAAATGAGTCTCTTGTAGACAGCAAATAGATGGGTCTTTTTTTTTTATCCATTCTGATACCCTATGCCTTTTGGTTGGTGCATTTAATCCATTTACATTCAGTGTTATTATAGAAAGATACGGGTTTAGAGTCATTGTGATGTCTGTATGTTTATGCTTGTAGTGATGTCTCTGGTACTTTGTCTCACAGGGTCCCCCTTAGGATCTCTTGTAGGGCTGGTTTCATGGTGACAAATTCCTTCAGTTTTTGTTTGTTTGGGAAGACCTTTATCTCTCCTTCTATTCTAAATGACAGACTTGCTGGATAAAGGATTCTCGGCTGCATATTTTTCCTGTTTAGCACACTGAAGATATCATGCCAAGCCTTTCTGGCCTGCCAAGTTTCAAAGGAGAGATCAGTCACGAGTCCTATAGGTCTCCCTTTATATGTGAGGGCACGTTTATCCCTTGCTGCTTTCAGAATTTTCTCTTTATCCTTGTATTTTGCCAGTTTCACTATGATATGTCGTGCAGAAGATCGATTCAAGTTACGTCTGAAGGGAGTTCTCTGTGCCTCTTGGATTTCAATGCCTTTTTCCTTCCCCAGTTCAGGGAAGTTCTCAGCTATAATTTCTTCAAGTACCCCTTCAGCACCTTTCCCTCTCTCTTCCTCCTCTGGGATACCAATTATGCGTATATTATTTCTTTTTGTGTATCACTTAGTTCTCTAATTTTTCCCTCATACTCCTGGATTTTTTATCTTTCTCTCAGCTTCCTCTTTTTCCATAACTTTATCTTCTAGTTCACCTATTCTCTCCTCTGCCTCTTCAATCCGAGCTGTCGTCGTTTCCATTTTGTTTTGCATTTCGTTTAAAGTGCTTTTCAGCTCCTCGTGACTGTTCCTTAGTCCCTTGATCTCTGTGGCAAGAGATTCTCTGCTGTCCTGTATACTGTTTTCAAGCCCAGCGATTAATTTTATGACTATTATTCTAAATTCACTTTCTGTTATATTATTTAAATCCTTTTTGATCAGTTCATTAGCTGTTGTTATTTCCTGGAGATTCTTCTGAGGGGTATTCTTCCGTTTGGTCATTTTGGATAGTCCCTGGAGTGGTGAGGACCTGCAGGGCACTTTCCCCGTGCTGTGGTGTATAACTGGAGTTGGTGGGCGGGGCCACAGTCCGATCTGATGTCTGGCCCCAGCCCACCGCTGGGGCCGCAGTCAGACTGGTGTGTGCCTTTTCTTCCCCTCTCCTAGGGGCGGGATTCACTGTGGGATGGCATGGCCCGTCTGGGCTACTTGCACACTGCCAGGCTTGTGGTGCTGGGGATCTGGCGTATTAGCTGGGGTGGGTAGGCAAGGTGCACGGGGGCAGGAGGGGCAGGCTTAGCTCGCTTCTCCTTAGGTGATCCACTTCAGGAGGGGCCCTGTGGCAGCGGGAGGGAGTCAGACCCGCTGCAGGGGGGGTGGCTCCGCAGAAGCACAGTGTTGGTTGTTTGCACGGAGCAAGCAAGTTCCCTGGCAGGAACCGGTTCCCTTGGGATTTTGGCTGGGGGATGGGCGGGGGAGATGGCGCTGGCGAGCGCCTTTGTTCCCCGCCAAGCTGAGCTCTGTCGTCCGGGGGCTCAACAGCTTTCCCTCCCTTTGTCCTCCAGCCTTCCCGCTTTGTGAGCAGAGCTGTTAACTTATGACCTCCCAGACGCTAAGTCGCGCTTGCTGTTGGAACACAGTCCGTCCGGCCCCTCCGCTTTTGCCAGTCAGACTCGGGGTCTCTGCTTGGCCGGCAAGCCGCCCCTCCGCCCCGGCTCCCTACCGCCAGTCCGTGGAGCGCGCACCGCCTCGCCGCCCTTCCTACCCTCTTCTGTGGGCCTCTCGTCTGTGCTTGGCTCCGGAGACTCCGTTCTGCTAATCCTCTGGCGGTTTTCTGGGTTATTTAGGCAGGTGTAGGGGGAATCTAAGTGATCAGCAGGACGCGCGGTGAGCCCAGCGTCCTCCTACGCCGCCATCTTCCCTCCGCCCAGCAAAGTAGACTTTGAAGCAAAACAAAACTATGACAAGAGCAACAAACAAACAAAACATTACTAGGGATAAAAAGAGACATTTATAAGAATAATAGTTCAATTCACCAGGACTCAATAACAATTTTGCTTTGCACCTAATAATACAGCTGTAAAAAGTATAAGTGAAACTTGACGAAAGTATATGAAAAATAGAAAAATCCATAATAATAGTGAAATATTTTAATATACCTCTTAGTAATTAATAGTACAAGACCAAAAAAGAAATCAGTAAGGACTTAGAGGACTTGAACATCACTTTATTTTATGAGCTTATTTTTTGTTACCTATTCTTCATGAAATAATTTTTCTAAGATTGAGATTAAGAAGTTAATAATAGGTATATATATTTATATGTTGACCAATGTCAACAAAACCACATTCATCCAGTGACACATTTGTGTGTATTCATTGAGTACTTTTCTTCTTCCAAATTGTTAATTTTATCTTTAGGATAAATTCCTAAGTTAATTCACTAATTTATTCAACATGTATTAATGAGTGCCTAATATGTTTCAGGCACTGTTGTAGGTACTGAGGAGGTACAGGGAACATAACTGACAATAATCTGTGTCCTCATGAGGCTTACATTGTACTGGGGGAAGACAGATATTAAATAGTAAATATAGTAAATAAGTACACTATAAAATATGTTAGAAGGTGATAAGAATAATGGAATACAAATGGAATGTGTTAAAAGGGATTGGAAGGTCAGGAGATGGATTGCAACTTTAAAATTTTTTTAACATTTACTTATTTTTGAGAGACAGTGAGAGACAGAGAATGAGCTGGGAGGGGCAGAGAGAGAGAGAAGGAGACACAGAATCTGAAGCAGGCTGCAGGCTCTGAGCAAGCTGTCAACGCAGAGCCTGATGCGGGGCTCAAACCCACAAACTGTAAGATCATGACCTGAGCTGAAGTCGGATGCTCAACTGACTGAGCCTCCCAGGCACCCTGGATTGCAACTTTAAAAGAACGAAGTAAATAGACCTCATTGAGAAGGTGACATGTAGGCAAAGATTTGGAGGAGAGGGGTTGAACCATACAGATATCTAGGTGAGAAAAGATTTCAGGTTAAAGCAGCAGACAGGTCAAAACCCTGAGGTAATATAGGAGAAATGGCATTGTTTCACCCAGATCTCTTTTATCCCTTTTGCTGTTTCTATGCGTCTATCCCCCAACTTCTGTAAACTTTGCTTTTAATGGCTGACCCTGTGACTTTTCTGTCCTTGGGCTGCTGAAGTTGCTTTGTACAGAAAGCTGGAAATCCTGGGAGTTTATGTTCCCCAAGGTGGCCCCATAGGCAGTGACTAACTGGTTTGGAGGTAGCAAAGCCCAGTTCCTTGCATGAAGGCATGGCAAACTGACCACAATTTACACTTTAGAGCTCTCTTCAGGATCAAGCTGAGGCTTCCTTCCACGTCGTCTGAATTCTTACCCTTGCGTGGAGACTTTCCCTTTCCCTGTCCTTCCTTAACTACTCCCTTACTCGTTTCCTCTGGGAGAATTTCTCTAATAAATCATTTGCACATAAATCCTTATCTCCGGTCTGCTTCTGGGAAACATGAACTGAGACTGGTACTAAGTTGTGAAGTTATATGTGAAACTCAGGGTTATGTCATTTTAGACCTATAGAAGACCCTACTGAGGCCTTAGCTAGCTCAGGATTGAGTTCCAATTTGGGAGAATGTAGAATGAAATCAGAGCTTCTAGAAGGAAGGAAATAATTTTTATTGAGCCTCAGCTGGATGCCAGTTCATCACATCAGGATACATTATTGCTTCTCAATCCCCAAGAAAATTGCCTATTTTCACATATTCAGGCAACAAAGCCTTAGTGGGCTCCTCAGAAAATACAGTAATAGCGCAAAGTCTCCTTTCCTTTGTTTTCTAATTAGTTTCTATTTAATCACAGGAAAGGTATTAAGTTTTATACATTAATCTTGTAACTGACCATTTACTAAACTGGCTTATTGGTTCTAATGCCTTTTCAATTCTTTTTCTTGAAAATTTCCTGGTATTAAATAATACAATTTGCAAATAAAGTTAAACTTTGCTTCCTCCTTTCCAATATTTATACCCCCTTTTCCTTTCTCATATCTAATTACACTGGGTTGGGACTTCTAGCACATGATGATATTATTTTGTTATTTATTTTGCTGAAAATGCTTCTGTAGTGTTTCATCATTAGTGACTGCCTTTGACTTAAGATATATTTATCAATTTTACAAAGTTTTCTTAAAAGTCATGATTTTGTGGTAAATATTGTAAATTCTTTTTCTGCATCTATAAGGATGATGTTATGGTTTTCCTTTTTTAAGTGCTGTTTTGATTGATTATAGCAATAGATTTAACATTTCCACATGTGTGCAGTACTGAAATAAAACCTAACAAGTATTACCTCTTTTTTTGTTGTCTTATTTATTTTTACCTATTTATTTTTTTAAATATGAAATTTATTGTCAAATTGGTTTCCATACAACAACCAGTGCTTATCCTAACAGGTGCCCTCCTCAGTACCCATCCCCCACCCTCCCCTCCCTCCCACCCCCATCTACCCTCAGTTTGTTCTCAGGTTTTTTTTTCTTTTTCTTAAATTTTTTATTTTAATTCCAGTATAGTCAACATACAGTGTTCCATTACTTTTAGCTGTACAATATACCGACTCAACAATTCTATACATTATTCAGTGCTCATCATAATAAGTTTATTCTTTAATCCCCATCACGTATTTCACCCATCCCCCACCCACCCACTTCCCCTCTGGCAACCATCAGTTCTCTATAGTTCAGAGTCTGTTTCTTGGTTTGTCTCTTTTTTTTTCCTTTGTTCATTTTCGTTGTTTCTTAAATTCCACATAGGAGTGAACCTATATGGTATTTGTCTTTCTGTAACTGACTTATTTTGCTTAGCTTACACACTCTAGTTCCATCCATTGTGTTGAAAATGGTAAGATTTCATTCTTTCTATGGTTGAATAATATTCCTGTGTGTGTACACACACACCACCTCTTTATTCATTCACCTATTGATAGACACTTGAGTTGTTTCCATATTTTGGCTATTGTAAATACTGTTGCTATAAACATAGGGGTGCATGTATCCCTTTGAATTAGTGTTTTTGTATTTGGAGGGTAAATACTCAGTGGTGAAATTACTGAATCATAGGGTAGTTAGTTTTATTCACTTTTTGAGGAACCTTCATACTATTTCCTCAGTGGCTATACGAGTTTGCATTCTCACCAACAGTGCAAGAAGGTTCCCTTTTCTCCACATCCTCACCAACACTTCTTTCTTATGGTTTTTATTTTAGCCATACTGACAAGTGTGAGGAGATCTCTCACTGTACTTTTGATTTGCATTTCCCTGATAATCAGTAATATTGAACATCTTTTTATGTGTCCATTGGTCACGTAGATGTCTTCTTTGCATAAATGTTCATGTCTTCTGCCCATTTTTTAAATTTTTTGTTTTGGGGGTGTCATGTTTAATCAGTTCTTTATATATTTTGGATACTAACCCTTTATTGGATATCTAATTTGCAAATATCCTCTCCCATTCTGTAGGCTGACTTTTAATTTGTTGATTGTTTCCTTTGTTGTGCAGAAGCGTTTTATTTCAATGTAGTCCCAATAGTTTATTTTTGCTTTTATTTCCCTTGCCTCAAAAGAAATATCTAGAAAAATGTTGCTATGGCCCAAGCCAGAGACATTACTGCCTGCACTTTCTTTGGGGATTTCTATGGTTTCAGGTATCACATTTAGGTCTTTGATCCATTTTTAGTTTACTTTTGTGTATGGGGTAAGAAAGTGATCCAGTTTCTTTATTGTATGTTGCTATTCAGTTTTTCCAACATCATTTGTTAAAGAGACTTTTTCCCATTGGATATTCTTTCCTTCTTTGTCAAAGACTGACCATATAATTGTGGGATCATACCTGAATTTTCATTTCTGCTCCATTGATCTGTGTGTCTATTTTGTGCCAGTACTACTTTTTTGATTACTACAAATTTAAAATCTAACTTGAAGTCTAGAACTGTTACAGCTCCAGCTTTTTTTTTAGAATTGCTTTGGGTCTTTTGTGGTTCCAAATAAATTTTAAGACTGTTTGTTCTAGTTTTGTGGAAAATGTTATTGGTATTTTGATAGGCATTGTATTAAGTCTGTAGATTGTTTTGAGTAGTATAGACATTTCAACAGTATTCATTCTTCTAATCTGTAAGTGTGAAATATCTTTCCATTCATTTCTTCATGTCATCTTGAATTTCTTTCATCAATGTTTTATAATTTTATAGTCTTCACCTCTTTGGTTAGGTTTATTATTAAGTATCTTATTTTTTTGGTGCAATTGTACTTCGATTTTTAAAAATTTCTCTTTGTGCCATTCATTATTAGTGCATAGAAATGCATCAGATTTATTTATACACAATGATTTTGTTATCCTGTGATTTTTACTGAATTCATGTATCAGTTCTACTAGTTTTGTGGTGGTCTATAGAGTTTTGTATAATACTATCATGTCATTACCCAACAGTGAAAATTTTATTTCTTATGGATATTATTTCTTTTGGTTTAATTGCTGTGGCTGGGACTTCCAATTGAATAAACGTGGTTAGAATGGACATCCTTGTCTTGTTCCTGACCTTGGGGAAAAGCTCCCAGTTTTTCCCCATTGACTATGATGTTTGTTGTGGGTTTTTCCATATGGCTGTATTATGTTGAGGTATATTCCCTCTAAACCTACTTTATTTTGGCTTTTATCATGAATGGCTGTTGTACTTTGTCAAATAGTTTTCTTCATTTATTGAAATGATTATATGATTTTTAACTTTTATTCCTGTCATATATCACATTGATTTGCAAGATATCAGTCTTTTTAATGACAGACATTCTAAGAGGGAAATATCTCTCCTTGTGATTTTGTATTTTTTAATATGAAATTTATTGTCAAATTCGTTTCCATACAACACCCAGTGCTCATCCCAAAAGGTTCCCTTCTCAATATCCATCACCCACCCTCCCCTCCCTCCCACCCCCCATCAACTCTCAGTTCATTCTCAATTTTTAGGAGTCTCTTATCCTTTGGCTCTCTCTTTCTCTAACCTCTTTTGTTTTTTCTTCCCCTCCCCCATAGACTTCCCTTAAGTTTCTCAGGATCCACACAAGAGTGAAAACATATGGATTCTGTCTTTCTCGGTATGATTTATTTCACTTAGCATCACACTCTCCAGTTCCATCCACGTTGCTACAAAGGGCCATATTTCATTCTTTCTCGTTGACATGTAGTATTCCATTGTGTATATAAACCACAATTTCTGTATCCATTCGTCAGTTGATGGACATTTAGGCTTTGTCCATAATTTGGCTATTGTTGAAAGTGCTGCTATAAACATTGGGGTACAAGTGCCCCTATGCATCAGCACTCCTGTATCCCTCGGGTAAATTCCTAGCAGTGCTATTGCTGGGTCATAGGGTAGGTCTATTTTTAGTTTTTTGAGGAACCTCCACACTGTTTTCCAGAGTGGCTGCACCAGTTTGCATTCCCACCAACAGTGCAAGAGGGTTCCCGTTTCTCCACATTCTCTCCAGCATCTATAGTCTCCTGAATTGTTCGTTTTAGCCACCCTGACTGGCGTGAGGTGGTATCTGAGTGTGGTTTTGATTTGTATTTCCCTGATAAGGAGCGACGTTGAACATATTTTCATGTGCCTGTTGGCCATCCGGATGTCTTCTTTAGAGAAGTGTCTATTCATGTTTTCTGCCCATTTCTTCACTGGGTTATTTGTTTTTTGGGTGTGGAGTTTGGTGAGCTCTTTATAGATTTTGGATACTAGCCCTTTGTCCGATATGTCATTTCCAAATATCTTTTCCCATTCCGTGGGTTGCCTTTTAGTTTTGTTGGTTGTTTCCTTTACTGTGCAGAAGCTTTTTATCTTCATGAGGTCCCAATAGTTCATTTTTGCTTTTAATTCCCTTACCTTTGGGGATGTGTCAAGTAAGAAATTGCTGCGGCTGAGGTCACAGAGGTTGTTTCCTGCTTTCTCCTCTAGGGTTTGGATGGTTTCCTGTCTCATATTCAGGTCCTTTATCCATTTTGAGTTTGTTTTGGTGAATGGTGTAAGAAAGTGGTCTAGTTTCATCCTTCTGCATGTTGCTGTCCAGTTCTCCCAGCACCATTTGTTAAAGAGACTTTTTTTCCATTGGATGTTCTTGCTGCTTTGTCAAAGATTAGTTGGCCATATGTTTGTGGGTTTAGTTCTGGGGTTTCTATTCTATTCCATTGGTCTATGTGTCTGTTTTGGGGCTACACCATCCTGTCTTGATGATTACAGCTTTGTAGTAGAGGCTAAAGTCTGGGATTGTGATGCCTCCTGCTTTGGTCTTCTTCTTCAAAATTACTTTGGCTATTCGGGGACTTTTATGGTTCCATACAAATTTTAGGATTGCTTATTCTAGCTTCGGGAAGAATGCTGGTGCAATTTTGGTTGGGATTGCATTGAATGTGTAGATAGCTTTGGGTAGTATTGACATTTTAACAACATTTATTCTTCCAACCCATGAGCATGGAATATTTTTCCATTTCTTTGTATCTTCTTCAATTTCCTTCATAAACTTTCTATAGTTTTCAGTATACAGATCTTTTACATCTTTGGTTAGATTTATTCCTAGGTATTTTATGCTTCTTGGTGCAATTGTGCATGGCATAAGTTTCTTTATTTGTCTTTCTGTTGCTTCATTATTAGTGTATAAGAATGCAACTGATTTCTGTACAGTGATTTTGTATCCTGCGACTTTGCTGAATTCATAAATCAGTTCTAGCAGACTTTTGGTGGAGTCTATCGGATTTTCCATGTATAATAATAACATGTCATCTGCAAAAAGTGAAAGCTTGACTCCATATTTGCAAATTGCGATGCCTTTGACTTCCTTTTGTTGTCTGATTGCTGATGCTAGCACTTCCAACACTATGTGAAACAACAGCGGTGAGAGTGGACATCCCTGTCATGTTCCTGATCTCAGAGGGAAAGCTCTCAGTTTTTCCCCATTGAAGATGATAGTAGCTGTGGGCTTTTCATAAATGGCTTTTATGATGTTTAAATATGTTCCTTCTATCCCGACTTTCTCGAAGGTTTTTATTAAGAAAGGATGCTGAATTTTGTCAAATGCTTTTTCTGCATCAATTGACAGGATCATATGGTCCTTATCTTTTATTTTATTAATGTGATGTATCACATTGATCGATTTGTGAATGTTGAACCAGCCCTGAAGCCCAGGAATGAATCCCACTTGATCATGATGTATAATTCTTTTTATATGCTGTTGAATTCAATTTGCTAGTATCTTATTGAGAATTTTTGCATCCATATTCATCAGAGATATTGGCCTGTAGTTCTCTTTTTTTACTGGGCCTCTGTCTGGTTTAGGAATCAAAGTAATGCTGGCTTCATAGAATAAGTCTGGAAGTTTTCCTTCTCTTTCTATTTTTTGGAACAACTTCAGAAGGATAGGTATTATCTCTGCTTTAAACGTCTAGTAGAATTCCCCTGGGAAGCCTTCTGGTCCTGGACTCTTATTTGGTGAGAGATTTTTGATAACTGATTCAATTTCTTCGCTGGTTATGGGTCTGTTCAAGCTTTCTATTTCCTCCTGTTTGAGTTTTGGAAGTGTGTGGGTGCTTAGGAATTTTTCCATTTCTTCCAGGTTGTCCAGTTTTTTGGCATATCATTTTTCATAGTATTCTCTGATAATCGCTTGTATTTCTGAGGGATTGGTTGTAATAATTATATTTTCATTCATGATTTTATCTATTTGGGTCATCTCCCTTTTCTTTTTGAGAAGCCTGGATAGAGGTGTATCAATTTTGCTTATTTTTTTCAAAAAAACAATTCTTTGTTTCATTGATCTGCTCTACATTTTTTTTTAGATTCTATATTGTTTATTTCTGCTCTGATCTTTATTATTTCTCTTCTTCTGCTGGATTTGGGGTTTCTTCGCTGTACTGCTTCTAGTTCCTTTAGGTGTGCTGTTAGATTTTGTATTTGGGATTTTTCTTGTTTCCTGAGATAGGCCTGGATTGCAGTGTATTTTCTTCTCAGGACTGCCTTTGCTGCATCCCAAAGCGTTTGGATTGTTGTATTTTCATTGTCATTTGTTTCCATATATTTCTTAATTTCTTCTCTAATTGCCTGGTTGACCCATTAATTCTTTTTTTAATTTGAAATTTATTGTCAAATTAGTTTCCATACAACACCCAGTGCTCATCCAAAAAGATGCCCTCTTCAATGCCCATCACCTACCCTCCCTTCCCTCCCACGCCCCATCAACCCTCAGTTTGTTCTCAGTTTTTAAGAGTCTCTTATGCTTTGGCTCTCTCTCCCACTCTAACCTCTTTTTTTCTCTTTTTTTTTCCTTCCCCTCCCCCATGGGTTTCTGTTAAGTTTCTCAGGATCCACATAAGAGTGAAAACATATGGTATGTGTCTTTCTCTGTATGGCTTATTTCACTTAGCATCACACTCCCGAGTTCCATCCCCGTTGCTACAAAGGGCCATATTTCATTCTTTCTCATTGCCATGTAGTACTCTATTGTGTATATAAACCACAATTTCTTTATCCATTCATCAGTTGATGGACATTTAGGCTCTTTTCATTCTTTAGTAGGGTGTTCTTTAACCTCCATGCTTTTGGAGGTTTTCCAGACTTTTTCCTGTGGTTGATTTCAAGCTTCGTAGCATTGTGGTCTGAAAATGTGCATGGTATGATCTCAATTCTTGTATACTTATGAAGGGCTGTTTTGTGACCCAGTATGTGATCTATCTTGGAGAATGTTCCAGGTGCACTCGAGAAGAAAGTATATTCTGTTGCTTTGGGATGCAGAGTTCTAAATATATCTGTGAAGTCCATCTGATCCAATGTATCATTCAGGGCCCTTGTTTCTTTATTGATTCTGTGTCTTGATGATCTATACATTATTGTTAGTGGAGTATTAAAGTCCCCTGAAATTACCACATTCTTATCAATAAGATTGCTTATGTTTGTGATTCTTTTTTATATATGGGGGCTCCAGTATTCAGTGTTTAGACATTTATAATTGTTAGGTCTTTATGATGGACAGACCCTGTAATTATTATATAATGCCCTTCTTCATCTCTTGTTACAGCCTTTAATTTAAAGTCTAGTTTGTCTGATATAAGTATGGCTACTCCAGCTTTCTTTTGGCTTCCAGTAGCATGATAGATAGTTCTCCATCCCCTCACTTTCAATCCGAAGGTGTCCTCAGGTCTAAAATGAGTCTCTTGTAGACAACAAATAGATGGGTATTGTTTTTTTATCCATGCTGATTCCCTATGTCTTTTGGTTGGAGCATTTAGTCCATTTACATTCAGTGTTATTATAGAAAGATATGGGTTTAGAGTCATTGTGATGTCTGTGGGTTTCCTGCTTGTAGTGATGTCTCTGGTACTTTGTCTCACAGGATCCCCCTTAGGATCTCTTGTAGGGCTGGTTTAGTGGTGACAAATTCCTTCAGTTTTTGTTTGTTTGGGAAGACCTTTATCTCTCCTTCTATTCTAAATGACAGACTTGCTGGATAAAGGATTCTTGGCTGCATATTTTTTTTTCTGTTCCTCACATTGAAGATTTCCTGCCATTCCTTTCTGGCCTGCCGAGTTTCAGTAGATAGATCCGTCACTAGCCTTATCGGTCTCCCTTTATATGTTAGAGCATGTTTCTCCCTAGCTGCTTTCAGAATTTTCTCTTTATCCTTGTATTTTGCCAGTTTCACTATGATATGTCATGCAGAAGATCGATTCAAGTTACGTCTGAAGGGAGTTTTCTGTGTCTCTTGGATTTCAATGACTTTTTGCTTCCCCAGATCAGGGAAGCTCTCAGGTATGATTTCTTCAAGTACACCTTGAGCACCTTTCCCTCTCTCTTCCTCCTCTGGACTCCCAATTATGCATATATTATTACGTTTAATTGTGTCACTTAGTTCTCTAATTCTCCCCTCATACTCCTGGATTTTTTTATCTCTCTTTTTCTCAGCTTCCTCTTTTTCTGTAATTTTATCTTCTAATTCATCTGTTCTCTCATCTGCCTCTTCAATCCGAGCTGTGATCACCTCCATTTTATTCTGCAGCTCATTGATAGCATTTTTAGCTTCTCCTGACTGTTTCTTCTCCCTTGATCTCTGTAGTAATAGATTCTCTGCTGTCCTGTATACTTTTTTCAAGTCCAGCGATTAATTTTATGACTAGTATTTTAAATTCATTTTCTGTTACATTGCTTAAATCGTTTTTGATTAGTTTGTTAGCTTTCTCTACTTCCTGGAGTTTCTTTTGAGGAAAATTCTTCCGTTTCATCATTTTGTATAGTCCCTGGAATGGTGCGGAACTGCAGGCTCTATAGGTCTTTTATGGAATAGGAGCTTTCCTTCTTGCCTGTAGATGAATGAACTTTTAAAGGCATGGCTGGGATTTGTTGTGTTTTTTTTTTATATCTGTACCTTATAAGTAACTCACTGACTGCACTCCCTAAAAGTAGAGTGGCTGTCTCCATTTCCAAAGCAGAAGAAGGGAAAGGATCAGCCCAGAGCAGTGACCTCAGTACCCATAGTTCCTGATTCTGGTTAGTGGTCTTCAAATGTTGATTGCTTCCCCATTACCACTCTTGTAACTTCTCATCCTATATTCTCCCATTCAAACACACACTTTCACACACAGAGTGAAAAAGTTATGAATGGCCTGAGGGGTAATATCTGGTTTCCACTCTTCCCATCCAAAAGCTCAGAAAGTTTCCAGTTAAAGAGAAACTGAGATGATTCATGCAGAATATTTTCAACTACATAAAAAGGTCCTTAGATTGTAGCAGACTAATGTGGAATTAATTTCTTCTTCTTTATACTTAGGTATACTTGCTAAATTGCCTTGGTATCCTATGGTCTTATCACTGAGTTGAGTCATTAAGGCTGGTTTCTAAAGAAATAGGAAACAGAATAAATCTAAATACTCAAGCTCAAATTGTGGGTAAAAAGAAAAACATAATTAAGTCCACAGTATATCAGTAAGAGTTTTCTTAAAACAAGATGACAGAGTGGTGGGGAGCCTCAGATGAAGAAGCACAACTAGTGCTCCTGGATGGAAAGAAAATTGTTGAGGACACAGCTGGACTGCTATCTGGGGCTATGAACTAAGAATCTTCTTAAAGGTTATAAACATTTTCAGTGTCCTGATGGGACAGGACACAGCAGAGGACCTGGAACCCAGAAAACAAACTAATTTATCTGTACTCCCTTCCTCTTGAATCTCTGTCCTCCTTCCTCTCCTCCTTAGTCCTTTGGGTTCAATCATTATTTAGGGCTCTGGTGAGACTTGATGTCAGCTGGAGTCATGGTTCTATTTTCTTATGTGCAAGCAACTCTTCCAAACACTTTCTGAAACTAAGCAGGGTTGTCCAGATTGTTCTTCACCCGAAAATGTCCTGGGGCACATGGGTGGCTCAGTCGGTTGATTGTCCAGTTTTGGCTCGGGTCATTATCTCATGGTTTGTGAGTTTCAGCCCCACATCTAGCTCACTGCTATCAGCTTAGAGCCCACTTTGGATCTTTTGTCCCTCTCTCTCTGCCCTTCCTGTGTTTGCATTCTCTCTCTCTCCCAAAAATAAATAAAACATTAAAAATATCTTTAAAAATGTGCACAGAGTAGGAGACACTGGAGATTGTTTTGTGGACTGATCCTTCCCAAACTATTGATGCTCCTACCTGTCATTCTCAATGCAGTGCCCTAGTTTTCCACTGGTTCTTACTTAGTGGTCTTGTTCTTAGGGGATTCTATGACACCTTCTCCTATATACACCTTCCCTCTCTACACAGATCAACATACCATCAGAAACCATAATAATACAAGGGGATATAAAAAGGAGGAAGGGAAGACACTGAAACAGACCCTTCTCCTAAAGACAACTAGACAAATATTGAGTATTAAATGTTAGGGGGAAGGACAAATACTTGCAGTTCTTTATTTATGACCATGCTTTTCAAGCTGCTCTCTCTTGGAAGTTCATTCTTTTTTTTTTTTTTTAATGTTCATTTATTTTTGAGAGAGAGAGAGAGACAGAATGCAAGCAGGGGAGGGTCAGAAAGAGAGGGAGACACAGAATCTGAAGCAGGCTCCAGGTTCCAAGCTGTCAACACAGAGCTTGACATGGAACTCAAACCCATGAACCATGAGATCATGACCCAAGCCAGTCAGACACCCAATGAGCCACCCAGGCGACCCTCTTGGAAGTTCATTCTTTTCATGGCTCCCTAGCATGCTCCCACTGACCAGAAACACCATGCCAATGGAGTCACAATTAGGAGTGTGTGGAGGTGAACTGAGAATAGGAAAATAGGGAGTGGGAGACAGTGGGAGGTCAGACTTTTGGCAGGTCTTCACTCCCTGAGCATATGGACAGACAGTAGGGCAGGAGAGACTGCAGAGCTATTCAGAAGATGCAGAACAGGCAGCACAGAGTGGAAGAGACAGTGGCTGCCCCAGGACCCCAGCTAGTCACAGCCATCCCCAATTCATAGACACATACATATGAAGGTGGAGATTGGGTACTCAATGAATATACAAGTACTCAATCAGCCCCAGGACACAAATCTTAATACTAATCTTTCCTGATTGAAACGTCCCACTTCAAGGTCTACCTATTGGACCCTCAAACCTCACTCTAGACTTCTCTGCTGCTAGCCACTTCCTTAGAAATTCTTTAAAATATTTCCATTCATAACTTTTAAAAACAATAAGGAAATTTTACTAGATATTGACAAGGTATAGGTCCAAGTTTTAGAATAAAGTATACACCATGAACTTAATAACTATTCTCTCATTTTCTCTCCTTCTTCCACTCCTTTTCCTTCCTTCTTTTAATATCAAGAGTTTGTTCTTGATAAATATGGCACTGAGCCACCCATAAACCCAAAAGAAGCAGTATGATTGGTGAACTAAGGTGCATTCTGAAGTGAAGGCTCTTGTTTTCCAGAGAATCTTGACACCATGATACACTGAGTCACAACATAAGGGGAGTAGTTTAAGTGCCCGTGCTTCCAACACCTTCTCCTATGGCCCATCTACATTCACCCCCTCCTGTAGGCTGGCTGCCCAGTGAAGCTACTCAATTATATGATTTATTCTAACTCAATTAGGAGAGAATGAAAGAAACAAAGGAAATATATTTTGCGGTTGGCTGATCACTCAAAACCATCCTACCTTAAAATGTCAGCTAATTAGGAGTTAGTGGGCCGGGGAGTTTTTGCTTGAGTACTTGGACCTTATTATTGGGCCTTAAAGTGATTATTAATATTATACTTCAACAAAATAAACCAAAACTGTATCACATACCTAATTGTATTTGAAGACTGAATTTCTATTGCTCTCACTTTACCCAGACAGATTCGTAATGTCTAAAATCACAGGAACAATGGCCAAATTAGTGTTTTCTCAATTAAGTACTGACCAATTCTGTCTCTTTTTTTTTATTTTTATTGTTTATTTAGTTGAGAGAGAGAGAGAGGAAGACAGAGCGTGAGCGGAAGAGAGACAGAGAGGGAAGGAGACACAGAATCCCAAGCAGCCTCCAGACTCCACACTATCAGCACATAGCCCAATGCGGGGCTTGAACCCATGAACTGTGAGATCATGACCTGAGCCAAAGTCAGACGCTTAACCAACTGAGGCGCCCCTGACCAATTCTCTTTAATTCCTTTTTGGTTTTTGAAGCTCTAATAACCTTTGGATACATTTAACCCTCAGCTTATAAATGAGCAGAAAGCTGAGAGAGTAAGGTATGTTTGAAAAAATACAATTGGAAGAGACCGAATGGCTACAGACTCTAAAATGCAGAAAGAGTAGCTGTTCTGTTCTTTGGAGAAAAAGATACATGCAAAGGAAAACAGCATCCAGGATGACAACTTTGGTTAAAATTTACTGAGCTCTTACTATGTGTCAAGCACTGCTCTAAACATACTATACTCTCTATCATATAGATCTCACAAATAGTGTATGAGAAAGGATGTTTTTCACATAAGGAAAATGCATAAAGAGGTTAAGTGGCTTCCTCAAAGTCATACACATAGCAATAAAACCAAAATTTGTACCTGTGCAGTTTGACTAGAGAGCCCTTCTTACAAGAAACATACGCTCACAAATGTTCTTGCACATCAATAAAGACAAATAATGAGAAAGCACAGTAAGATGATTAACAAAATGCATGACTAGAGACAAAGGGCAAAATTCAGTTTCTGTCAAAAAAAATATTTTTTATGGAAAATAGCATCTTTTAACTTTTATTTTATTTTATTTTATTTTATTTATGTAAATCCAAGTTAGTTAACATATACGTGTAATAATGGTTTTAGGAGTAGAACCCAGTGATTCATTGCTTACATATAACACCCAGTACTCATCCCAACAAGTGCCCTCCTTAATACCCATCATCCATTTAGCACATTGTCCCACCCAACACCCCTCCAGCCACTCTAAGTTTCTTCTATATACTTAAAAGTCTCTTATGGTTTGCCTCCCTCTCTGTTTTTATCTTATTTTTCCTTCCCTTCCCTTATGTTCATCTGTTGTGTTTCTTAAATTCCATATATGAGTGAAATCATATATTTGCCTTTCTCTGACTCACTTATTTTGCTTAGCATAATACACTCTAGTTCTATCTATGTTGTTGCAAATGGCAAGATTCCATTCTTTTTGATCATCGAATAGTATTCTATTATATATATATATATATATATATATATATATATACCACATCTTCTTTCTCCATTCATCAGTCAATGGACATTTGGGCTAATTCTGTAAATTTGCTATTCTTGATAGTGCTTCTGTAAACATTGGGGTGCAAGTGCCTCTTCAAATAAGCATTTTTGTATCCTTTGGATAAATACCTAGTAGTACAATTGTTGGGTCATAGGGTAGCTCTCTTTTTCCATTTGTGAGAGACTTCCATACTGTTTTCCAGAGTAGCTGCACCAGTTTGCATTCCCACCGACAATGCAAGAGTTTCCCTTTCTCCACATCCTTGCCAACATCTGTTGTTTCTTGAGTTGTTAATTTTAGTCTGGCAATAAATTAAGTCACCCTATAACTAAGTTTTCCATAAGGAGATAAATATAGACACACACAAACACACACATACAGGAGTTTGAAAATAAGGTTTCCCTCTGAAAGTTAAACAACTAAAAGCCAGCCATAATAGATGTGAAGAGCAAACTATAAAACACAAAGGACTGCCTGGCCAGATATGACAGCAGACTATGCACACATCCAACAGGCTAGTCAAGGCTGAGGGACCAGCGCTGGGGACCAGCCAGATGAAGGGGAAGAAAAAGGGTGTTTCAGGAAGAGAGACAACATGTACCAAAGCTAGGAGGTGAGAGAGGAAATGATACATTCAGAGAACATTAATAAGTTCAGTAGGGCCAAAACAGTGAAGGAGGAGTAGGCAGGGATGGGGCTATGGAAGGCCTTGTCTGCCTGTAAAGCTTTTTGGACCTTATCCCCAGTGCAGTGGGAAGCCAGGCACTGAGGTGTTTTAAGTCAGATGTGAAGGAATTCAGATTTGGGGGAGATCACTTTGGCCACCAAGTGTATTGGAGCCACTCCTACCCTCTAGCAGAGGCAGGTAGACCAGTTTAGGAGGCTGTTGCCTTCATCCAGGAGAGAGATGACTGTGCAAGGTTGGCAGAAGTGACAACTGGGAGGTGTGGACTGATGAGAGACATTTCAGAGATAAATGGATGGGATGTGGGGGTGAAGTGGAGAGGGAGTTGGCTTGGGCAATGGGATGGGATGTTGGTGCCCTTCAGTGAGAATGAGACCCCTTGGAGGAGGAAAGGGAAGAAGGACAGTTGGAGGAAGAGAAGGAGTTGAGTTTTAGGAACCAGTGAGATGTCCAAATGGAGGAGCTCTTCACTGACCAGTTGATCACATGGATCTGGATTTTGGGTGCAAGGTGAAAGATGTGGGTATCATCAGCCTACAGACTCCAAGCATTAATCAGCTGGCTAGAGGAAACCAGACTATGGAAATGGAGAAGGGAAATGGGAAACAGGAAAAAAAACAGAGGCTCAGACAGCAGAGGCCAATGCATATTGCATGGTGTGGAAAAAGAGGACTTTTGTGACATCCCAAGTCAATATCATTTCTTTGCTTACTACTTTGGTTTCCTATTTACTGTGTGTCTGTTTTTCTGGAGGTGTGGTGGGCTGGGTTGGGGGCATGTCATACTTTCACATTAAGATGCAGCATAATCTAGTGGTGAAGAGAATGAGTTTGTGCAGTCAGTTGAGACTAGCTCCACTGATTTCTAGCTGGGTACACATTAGCAAAGTTGCTTAACTATTTTGAATCTATATTTCTTCATCTCTAAACTAATACCTATCCCCAATGTGATCTTGTCAAAATTGAAATAGATAACACATAGAAAACTCTCATCACATTCATTGCTATTATTGTTATTGTTATTATTATTATCATTACAATCTTCATCATGTCTACTTTTATCATTTTTGGTCCAGGACCATCTGGAGCATGCCATCCTAGGGTTTTATGCAAGGCATCAGGAGGAAGAAACAGTGCCTGAGAAGCACACTGTATTCATAATCTATAATAAACTTTGTACTTTCTAGATAAGGAGAAAGTCACAGGACTAGTTTGAGCCTGATGAGGCAGTTCTGAGTGTTGATTTACATAGCCCAAGGTAAGAGTTGTCTTTCCCAAGATATCATCTGATCTACTACAACATATCACATGGACAGTCCTCACATTCCAGCAGATTGATTTGGAGTCTCAGAATCCTTATTGATGAGATCTTGATTGCATGGTCAACCAATAAACAAGTTCTATACTCATCTTTTAAAATAAAACTAAAATAGGTAAAACACATTTTTATGGATTTCAGACCCCTGGGGGCCTGAGATCCAGATAACAGAAAGGTACTTCTCCACTTAATAGTCAATATTGCCATGGTTGCTTAATGGTTCACATGATTCACAAGTACTGTCTGCTCTCCTATAAAACAGTATTTGCATTTCAAAGAAATGTACATTTTTTAAAAATTCTCTTCTAAAAATATTTGTTTCAATAGGAAAAAATTGAATTAAGGTCTAGAAAAATTGAGACTTGCAATAACAAGGTTATATTTGCTATAATATTTTCAATAAGAAAAGACTTTATTAGAGCTATAAGTATATAGCTATAAACCATAGACTTCAGTGAACAAATTCAGGGTTTGATTACATGGAGCATTTACTCAGGAGTAATGGCTTTTCTTTTCCTTATCATCAGAAGCTCTATCATTAGCACAAAGCTTCTTATACATTCTTATCAATTTTTATCAGTTTTATCATTCACTGTTAGGATAAAAAAAAATTAAAGGCATCCCAACCAAGTTGGTGTGTCTTAAGCTTAAAAGAAAAATACAGGTTATAATGGCTCCTGATTTTGTTGGCATTAATGCCAACTACTCTTGGGGTGCCTGCGTGGTTCAGTTAAGCATCCAACTTCGGTTCAGGTCATTATCTCAAGGTTCATGAGTTTGAGCCCCAAGTCAGGCTCTGTGCTGATAGCTCAGAGCCTGGAGCTTGCTTCAGATTCTGTGTCTCCCTCTCTCTCTGCCCGTCTCCTGCTCATGCTCTGTCTCTGTCTTTCTCTTTCTCTCTCTCTCTCTCTCTCTCTCTCAAATGAATAAACTTAAAAAAATACCAAGTACTCTTTACATAATGCAAATTAGACTTCATAATTGATCAATCACCTTATATCCAATTTGAATTATGAATATGGTTGTGAAAGAAGTGCTTTCACTGAATAAAAATAGGCCATTAGCTAGTACTTGGAAACCCTTGTTATACAGACATTCTTATAAACTCTTACATAATATTCTATAATGTGCTGCAATATTTGATTATCTCACAACATTAAAAAGTGTAAGTTTTAATTATAAATGAAACTGGTTTGGGAGAGAAGGTAGAGTAAGTTAAATTATAGTACAATTTCTCAAATTTCAATTTTGATTTATATTATTTATACGATTTTATTATTTAATTTAACTTGATTTTTTTTAATGAGAAAGGATTTATCTACTGACCCATTACTATCTATAGGGTCTTGGTTAATTTACTTACCCTCTCCTGACATCCATTAAGTTGAGCAAAATAACTTGTGGTTTAAAGAAACAAGAATTTCTTCCAAGGCCAAAAAAAAAAAATCCTCTAGTTTGGGAAAGTGTTAGTGAAGTTTAGGGATTCCTGAACAAGTAGATACCTGTGCCTTACTCCAATAGTGTCTCAAAGATGTGGCAAGCCTCAGAACAGCCATGAGATGCTCAGCAACCCCAGCTTTGACAAAGATTTCTGTTCCTTTAGCATAGAGCAGAAGCACCAGAGCCATCAAGCCTGAAATGAGCTTGCAATCTGGAACAATGTGTGTCTCAGCAGACCATGTGACTGGGCCTGCCTTTCTGATATGCTGGTTCCCAAATTTTGACTACACTCAAAGAGTAAGGGAACCACAAAAATAAATAAAAAAGCTGATTTGTTTTCCATTTTAACAAGATGGGGACTCAAAAGAGCTTAAATTCCTCCAAGTTACCTTCTATCCCCAAGACCCTTGGGCCACCACCTAGATCTTAGATTAATAAACCCATTTGTCAGAGTAGCTAGGTCCTCTTTTCTTGACGACTTCCCAACTCTGCTTAGGTCACCTTTGATGGTCTAAGTGAACATCTGACCCTCCTTTAGCAACTTCCTCATTACTTCCAAGAAATTTGGAAGTGAGTTGGAAGGCAGTAAACTTAACACCTGTCCAACCTGTTTTAAATGGGACAGGCTTCCACATCCTATGTCTAAACATCCGTCAACCTTTGTATTAACTGGGGTGCCTGGGTGGCTCTGTCGGTTAAGCTTCTGACTCTTCATTTTGGTTCAAGTCATGATCTCAAGGTTCGTAGGTTCAAGCACGGCATTGAACTTCATGCTGGCAGCTGACAGCGCAGTCTTCTTGGGATTCTTTCTATCCCTCTCTCTGCCCCTCCCCTGTGCATGCATGTGCGAACATGTGCTCTCTCTCTCTCTTTCTCTCTCTCTCTCTCTCTTTCTCTCTCTCAAAATAAATAAACTTTAACAAAAATAAAGCTTTAAAAAATACCTTTGTATTAACCTCTAGTCTCATTATAGGCAGAATACATTTTCATGAGGCGCTAAACTGGGTGTCCTCCAAAATCTATATATTGAAGGAGGGAGAGTTGATTATTAGGTTAAAGTGAGAAAACTAGCCTCTGAGGGAAAGTGTTTCTGAGACAACCACTAGGAGATTGGAAAAGAACAAGCACTCTCCTCTTTTTCAGTTATGGAAAAGTTAGGCATTTTCTGATAGAGTGCAACACAGCTAGTAATGCTGAAGTATAGGCCTTCTGGTGAGAGGAGCACATGAATAAGAAGCACATTTGCATTGCAGGAATGCTGAATGGCTACTTATAATAGAGGTAGTAAATGCTATTGATGCTTTGTCTAGATTCTGTTTACTGGGCTAATGCATCCATCCCCTAGCTCTTCCAAGCATTGGTTGCTAGATTCATAGTTGTACCCTTTTTAGAGGATACCCAGGAGCTAAAATCCCTCTCCCCTCATGTCACTTCACCCATACACCATGGCTTGCAATCAGCGGATATAAAATGCTGGCTCCTTTGCCTCAAAGTGGATCAATTCTGTGGTGCCCTTCATGTCCCAGAGTTGCCCTGGGTTCAGGCTGAGGCTATACTTCAGCTGGACTCCATCTATGCCTAGTTTCTTCCTCTGTCCTTTGCTGCTCCCCTCACCTCCAAAGATGTTTCATCTGAGAACACTCCTTCACTAAATTACTTTCACAAAAATTCCCATCTCAAGCTCTGCTTCTAGGGAGCCCCACTTAAGACACAATGGTATTAATATGTTTCATCTCTGTATCTGTCTGTGTTCTCCACTTTCCCTTTCTCAATCAAGTCTACTTCCTTGCCTCAGAGTAACTTTGTAGCAGGATTTTCCAGATTTTGTTTCCCCCAAATCCCAAATCCATTGTGAATAACAGAGTTAGGGGAGTAAGAGATTTCCCTCACACTAAAGAGAAATCCCCCTTCGACTGGAGTGGAAAAGAGAGAGGTCTCTGAGTCCCTTGAGCAAATGGGACCTCTAGCCTCTTCCCTAACAGCCCAGAGCAAACAGTAGGAACCCAAGTTTGGTGGCCTGGATCCTTCCCAGGGCTCCCAACTTCACTAAATTCCTGTGTCTTTTATGCCAAGCATGGCACAGAAGCTGCCTAACTGGCCCACCTGGAAACTTGAATGATGGGTATCACAGCTATAACTAGTGCGGAAAGATATCTCCTTGTAGATAGATTTTAGTTTAGTGTACACAGTTATTTTTTAGAAAATGAAAACATTTAATATTTTTCACACCTGAATCCGAGGACAAAGTTTCATACCTGCTATATGAAAGGTCAGCAAAAGGGGAAGACTATGATTACTATATTTTATTATTATGAAACAATTCATTAACAGAATGTTTATGAACCATTTCTAATAACTAATAAAAGACATCCCTTGCAATGTAACCTGAAAAAAATAATCCCAGGATAATACATACAGTATGATTGCAATAATGTTAAACACACACATCTGCATTCTTACACAGAGAGAAAGACAAGGAATGGTAATTGTTGGTGGCTTATTTTTATTTTCTTCCTTACAGTTTTCTGTATTTTCTAAACTTTTTGTAAGCAGGATTAATGTCTTTTGAATCACCTGGTTTCTTCTTGTTCTGCTGTCCACCACAGGTTAGTTGGTATATGCAATATCATGTGCCAGCACCGATCACCAGTCCCGCTGCCATCACCCCCAAATTCTGGGCGCGGCCCATGCTGCCGCTGTTGCGCTATCTCACGGGTCTCTCCCAGGCTAGTGAGAGAGCGTGCTGGAGGCGGCAGTCTGAAACAACAGTCAAGTGGGATCTAAGGGTGGGGGGGAGGAAAAAAGGAAATGAAGCCTAAGGCTTTCTCCATCTTTCGCATCCCACCCACCACTGATGGATGGACCAGCATACCATGGACAGACCAAAGCCTGAAGTAGACAGGAACAGGAGACAGTGGGGATTCAGTGCTCTGGTGGATGCACCAACACCCGAATGTGGGTCCAAACCCCAACATTTCCCTGTTCCAGATCCAGGTTGTCAGACTTGTCTCTCACCTCACATGTACCCCATCTCTCTGCTCCCTGATAACTGTTTCCTCCCCTCTGCCTCCTAAGTCACCAAAGCCAACCATTTCTGCTGGTGCTACTTCCCTGCCTTTTACAATGCCCGTGGAAGAGTCTGGTTTCGGGTGTCTCCAAGGGGAAACACTGAAGTGCCTCTAAAGTCAACAATTGTGCTGCCACCCTCCACCCTCACCCCATGAGTCTTCGATCAACACCCACCCTCACGACGTACAGGAATCAAGAGCAGTTTCCTCCTCTTCCTCCTCCTCCTCCTTCCTAGCTCACAACCACACCATCTCCAAGGAAATAGGGAGCTTGCTACCTGAGCAGAACCGCCATCTGGACCAAGACTTCAGTACTAGGCTGCTGATCACGTGACACTGCGTCACTGGTGAGTTCGGGTCCCAAATTTCCCCGCCTATTATTAGCAACCCTCCTCTCCCCACCACCACTGCACGCCAGGCACTGTCGCTTTTTTAGTCCTTGCACACCCAACAAATATGTTGTGTTTGTCTGATTATTGAAAGGGGCAGCATCTTCTACTGGACTACTGGTCAATTCTACTGTTTCTCTGGAGGAATGACCCCATCCTTTTCTCTGTTCCCTCCACCTTGTTTCTTTGGAATCCCTACTGTTCCCGTCTGCAGTCCTGAAAATTGGGGTGGGAGAAAGGGTGTCAGGAAAGGAACCAGAGTGAAAAAAAATTTTTGGTATTTTCTTATTAGCACTATTCTGTTCCTTATTTAAACACTAGTGTGCATCCTTTTTATTATTAGAAACTATGATAGAACTTTTGTCATTTAAGAAAAAAAATCACTTAAAAAATACATGTATCATAAGCAATCATACTGCATAATGAGCTTTGTACATTCCATTCAAATCAATCTTAATTTCTTCTACATCTTGTTACATGATAAGATCCTGATTAAGCAAATCAGTTATCTGAGGGTTTGCAAATCTGCTAATATGGCATTACCAATTAGGCTTTATTTTTGGAATGCAAGAGAATTGTTCAACGTAGGAAAGCCATTCACTCATTTATTCAACACATTTACTGAGCACCTACTACATGCCATTCATTCTTCTTGATGCTGTGGTTACAGCAGTGAATTAAACAGACCTCAATCTCTAATTTCATGGCCCTTACATTGTAGTCAGAAAGACAAACAACAAACAAGATAAATAAACAAAATGTATACTATATTATTGGTGTTACCTATAAAAAAAATTAAAGGAAAGAAAGGAAGATATGAAAAGTTGAGATGGGTTGAACATTTGGATAGGGTAGCTGGAGAAGGAATCACTAGGAAGGTAACCCTTGAGTAAAGACCTGAATTCAATGAGTAATCTAAGTATGGTGATATTTTGGGTAAGAATATCTGAGACAGGAGGACAAGGAAATGAAAAGGCTCTGTGAAGGCAATAAGCCCAGTATGTCCCAAGAACATCAAGGAGGCCAGGATGACTGAGCTAAAGAGAACATCATAGAAGATGAAACAGGGAGGTAATAAGGTTGAAGAGAATACAGCCTTTTAAGTTAAAGACATTTGCATTTACTCTAAACATCAGGGGAAGTGGGGTGTGTGAAGTTTGAACTTGGGGAATGTGTTGAAAATAAACTATAAGGAGACTAGAGTGGCAGGGAGACCAGTCTATCTAAATCATTCACTGCAGCAGCAAACAGAAGGAAAAAAGAAACCTTTCAATCAAAGCATTTGATAAATCTAGCCAGCCATTCCTGAATATTTAAAAACTATTAGTAAAATAGGAATGGGAGGAAACTTAGTTTATGCAGTAAAAAATTATATATAATTTAACAAATCATTTTTGGTTACATTAAATCAGATATAAAAGAAAGTATCCTTATCCTGATGAAGAATATATCAGAGGATCTTCTAACCTGGCAGATTCCTCCCTCCTTGTGGGTTACCAAGACCACAGAACTTATGACTTGGCTCCACTCACTGACATTATTTCTCTGTATTGCTTTTTTTGCACCATTGGTAAACATAAGTGAAAGTAACCCTTGAAAAAAGGATAGAATATATCAGAGCAAAGATTACACTAAATGATGAAACAAAACAGGCATTCCCATTTTATTCAAGAATAAGATCTAGTCACCACCATTGCTCAACATAGTTCTAGAGGTTCTGATCAATGTAACACATGCAGAAAAGAAAAAAATGTACAAATATCGGAAAGGAAGAAGTGAAAAAAGTCATTTGCAGATGATTGTATATAAATACCTGGAAAAGCCAAAAGTATCACCTGAAAACTGTTGGAGTTAATAAGACAAATCACAAAAATTAGCACATACAAAATAAATATATAATAGTTGAACATTATCCTTAAGCAGAAAATTCCCTCCCAGAAATTTTAATTGGAGAAAAAATAGCATTTCAACAACAAAGACTACTAAATACCTAGGGAAAACCTAACAAGTAATAGGAATTATTTAGCTGAAGAAATTTATGAAATTTGATTAACAAACATAAAAATAGATCTGAACAAAATGGAGACATAACATATTCCTGGAGGGGAAGTCTCAATGTTAAGATACTAATGTTTTTCAAATTAATCTGCAGATTTACTACAATTACAATAAAATTCCAAATGCTTATTATGTGTTTATTGTTGCTCAATTTGGAACTTGATTAATAACCACAAATGCACCTACTAATATGTCCATAAAAAGGACAATGGAAATTGTTAGCAGTGGTTTAGAGTGCAAAAGATATCACAGATATCTTTCTCTGTATACTTTATATATTTATTTGTTATATTGGATATTTTATAATCATTAATATATGTTACTTTTTTCCTCAGGAAAAAAAAACAACAACAAGAGATTCCTAATCTGGATTGTTATATATAACACTAACTCTCTAGGCCATTGTATCAGTTCTTAATATCTAGGGGAGCAATCACTGACCCCTTGAGAAACTGATGAGTTAAATGACCTCTAATGCCACTCCCCCCAAACAAATGCACTTAACCACACATACACCCACAAACAAAACCTTGTGTACAATTTCAGGTACAGCACAGAGGCAGCCAGTTAAGAATGCCTACTAGTTAATCAGTATGGTCAGTGAGGAGGTTCCCTTGGGCTCCAGCATACATTTGGCTGAGGGAGCACCAAAATGGGTGTGGGCTACATGCAGTGACCCTGCAGCACGGCTAGGTTCTGTCTGGGTGCCTGCAAGCAAGGAGGCCAGAGGTAAGAGGCCCAGCTGGCTGCACATCTCAAGCCAGGTGGGAGCAGCAGTGTTAGGAGCAATGTTAACTAAGGCACCATGATTGAGGGCAGAACAGGCAGACCTGGTGCTTTCCCCAGCCAGCAATCACTTTTTTTTCATGGAAAACTGCAGCTGCAGGGGTATGTGAGAACAGCAGCCCCTTCTGTGTATCTCTGAGTTACATCTGTGGGGATTTTGGGGAGGAGGGGAGAAAAGGAAGAAGCCAAAGTTGGTTACTCAAGTTGGTCACCTGATTAAAGGTGGCATTTACCATCTTGGTCACCTGTCCATGTGTACTTTTAGAGTGACCAACAGAATCAAGTGCCTGAATGCAGGGAATGAGAGGCTCTGGAATATGGAAGGGGGTAGAGGGTCAACACCTCCCCACCCTTGACAAAACGGGGGGGGGTGGGATTTAGCTATCTCTGCATCCCTCACTTTCATCTTTCCCTTGGCCTAACATCTCTGCTTTTTGCCCAGAGCTGAATCACGAAACTGGAACCTAATCCAGGGACAGTTGTTCAAAACTGTTATGGTTACAGCCATCAAATTACAGAAGGTTCACACAGCAGTCAGCAATGGTTTGGGAATATTAAATAAATGTGTTTCTCTAACAGAACAAGACAGGATCATTTATTTATCCAACTTAAAAGCCATCCCAGAAGGAGAAAAAGTAGGATATTATTTGTCCAAAATAAATAAGATTGGACAACTCAACATCTTTCCGTAGATCAATTTACAGATCCCATGAAAGAAAACACACTTATCTTGTTGAGGGAAAATGCCATTTTTATATGTTCAAATACCTTAGCACGTTTTGACAACTATTTCCTATGTGGCCAATAGAAGTCATTTTCTGTATGGTAAAAATTAACCAAAATTAATGGTGCCTTCCAATATTAGTGGGAGATCTTTATAAATCATGCAGCTTTTTTTGTTGTTGCTGCTTCTCATACTGTGGTATTTTTTTACTGCAATAATAAAGGATGGTGATCACTTTAAAAACAAATTGGAGAAGTGTTACAGAAATACAGACCCCATTCCCACTCCTTATCTCCTTTCTGACACTCTGCCCCTTAACTATACTGGAAAAGGGACACAACTGCAGGGGAAATGGTGGGCACTAGTGGATTAGGGATTGAAGGTGGAACGAAGGGAGAATGTCCAGTTGCCCAAGAAAAAAATGAAACAATTCCCCCAACAACAACAACAACAACAGCAAAAAGTAAAACTGGTCCATAACCTTCCAAAAAGATGCATCCCATCCCCAGTAACTAGAAAAAGACAAATTCTAACACAGAGAGAAGGGGCTACTTTTGACCTCCGGGACTACAAAGACAAAAAAATAATAAAATGAAATGAGTGACAGGACCTGATGTGGTAGGGTGAGGTGGGAGTAGGGCTAAAGGAGGGACTCATGTTCTTGGTGGGAGTGGAAATTGGGGACCCAAGCTTACTGGCGATGAGACCCTCACGTGACCGGGAGCTGACGTGGGCAAAGGTACTTAAAGCCCTGACAGCCGTCCTCCGTCCTCCTCTGGGTACCAACTCTCTTACGCTGCGCACTGCCGTGCGTTTAACCCAGGCGAGGAGGAGGAGGAGAAAATTCCCCCAGATCCGGGCAGGTGGGTGTGAGGGTGGGCATAGCCTGACACTCCCGAAAGGGGTAGCTCAGAGATGCGGGAATCTGAGGCCGCGGGTGCCTCTGCCTCAACCGCTCCTGGCCGGCTTTCCAGACCCCCGCGCTCAGTCGCAGCTCATTTTGGTGGGCGGCAGGGAGAGGGGGAGGGGGAAAACCTAAAGACTGGGATATAGCTGCGGAGAATCCGCTCAATTCCTCTCCCAGTCAGTGTTTTTTGGTTTTGTTTTTGACACTCAGGCCTCGCACCCCACATCCTGTCCTATTTTGAGAGGAGGAGGGAAGAGAAATAAACGTGGCAGCGCATATAAGGCCAGTAGGGTGGTTGGGCAAGGGCGACCGGAGAGGCACGCAATTTGGAAACAATCCGGGCCGTTCATTCCCATCCTCACTTTACAGATACCTCCCCCAACCACCACTCCCCCTGCCCTCCGCCCGGCAGGCCCCCTGTCATTAGGGGGTGCTGGGATATGGGTGTGCCAGTCTCTGTGGGGGAGATGGCGGTTTTGGCGCTGTCTGGGCTTCACAGGAGGGGGGACCCTGAGACAATCTGGTATTAAACCGCCGTGCTACCCCCCAGGCTGCTTTCCAGACACCTCCAACCCAAACAGCCCTTCACCTCCGTTTATTCAGTCCTGGAAAAGGAGTTCGGGTACGCTGGAGGGAGACGTGGCGGTGGTTATTGGGTAATTTGGGGAGAGGGGGAGGCGGAGCCCAGAACAGAGAAACAGTGGAAAATCACGACCCTCAAATCGAAAGGTCAGACATTGGAGCTCCTGTTCTTCAGGCTAATGCTAGGGCTGGGGCCTGGGGCCTGAAGGACGGGTGGTCCTAGGAGGAAGACACTAGATTGTTTGGCATTAATCCCTTATCCCGCGTCCCATCCAGTTTTTGCTGCACCCTCGCCCCGCCCCCTCCTGCTTCGGTGCAGGAGAAGGGGTGTGGCTGTGTGTCCTGGAGAAATGGCGGACGGGCGGGGAGGGGCAAAAGAAAGGAGGGGTTGAGTGCCTGGGGAGTCTGTGCAGGAGGCGGGGCAGAGAGGTGAGAAGAGTTGAGTGAATTGAGAGGTGCTCGTTCTGGTATGTGAATGTTAAAAGGCAATTATAGGGACTTGTGTCCTGGGTCTCCTCCATCCACCGGCTCTCACTGTCCAACCTCTGGTGTCTACATTTCTGCCCTTCTTTCTGTCCTTAGGATGAAGCTTTAACTGAACTGAAGGGAAGAGAAACTGCCCTGAATCTTTGGAGGTCAGTGTGGGGAGTGGGAACGGTCTGGAAACCCCTGGTGTGAACGGGGCAGAAACCAGAGCAGAGAATGTGACGAGAGGCCCCTCCTCCCCCATCTTTTCCCTCTTTACAAGATACCTTTGCCTTGGGCCTGTCCTTTCTGGTGCAAAGAAAGGGGTGTGTCATCCACTTTCTTAATGCTTTGAGTAGGAAGGGTTAGGAAGGGAAAGAGGATCCCTGAGAGGGAAAAACATGGCCTACAGGGGTTCAAATCAAGAAAGGAAATTGAATCCAACTACCAAATGCTCCAAAACACCCTTTCTGGGATCTCTCTGCAGGTCTGTCTGAATTTGGGGCCCTGCACAAGTACAAGCCTGTTGGAAAAAACGTAAACTGCTCCTGCTTCCAGCAAGTTGGTATGTGTATGAGCAACATCTGGGGACCCTTGGGGTGACTGTGGGAGGATCAGAGCAGAATCTGGGGTCTCTACTGTTTTTCCTGCTCTCCACCAGTTTCCTAACGTCCATACTGCCTCTCATCCCTCATTTAGGTGCTAGGAAATTGTGTGTTGGCATTGGGTAGGGCTGCCTAGGGATGAAGGTGTAGAAAACCTTGAACAACCAAGGTCCTGTATCAGCAAACACAAGCCTTGACATCTGTGTCTGGGTACCAGCCCACTCACCAAGCATTATGTTTCCAAGTTCTCTAAGGAGCCTTGTTTAGACATGAAGTTAGCCAAAGCCTTAAGCTTCATTTCTATCCTTTACCCCAGGTCCTTCTCAACTTGCATCCTGGGTAAAACCCGTGAGACTGAGTGGAAGTGCCTTGCCCAGACGTGCACACATCCCATTTAGGCAAGCCAGCTCCACGCACTGGATCAGGGAATTACTCCAGCTGCACCATGAGCCGAGTTCGAGATGCTGGCTGCGTAGCCGCCGGGATAGTGATTGGGGCTAGTGCCTGGTACTGTGTCTACAAATATGCCAGGGGAAGAAACCAGACAAAAAAGAGACTGGCCAAGCCCAAGACAAGGGCTGTGGCCGGGACTGGAGCCAGGTCTAGAGCTGGACTAAGGGCCGGATTCACAATTGACCTTGGGCCAAGATTCGGCCCTCCCACCCCAGTCCACACTCAGGCCGAGGACAGGGTCCAGGATGAAGCCTCTGCTCTGGACATGGCTGGACCTGAAGGAGTGGCCCCAGCTGTGTCCAGTGCTGAGGCTCAGAGTGGGGCAGGAAATCAGGTCCAGGAGGTAGAAGGGACAGGTGTTGGACCTAAAGCTGAACCAGTAGTTAGGGCCACAGCAGCTTCTTCAATGGCACCACCTCCCAGGGAGGCAGAGGCTTCCGTGGCTGCAGAGGCCCCCACAATCACAAGGGCTCCCAAACTGCCAGAAGCCCTTGACACAGCAGAGGTTCCCAGGATGCCAGCAGCACCTCCCAGGGCGCCAGTGATGCCTCCTATGGCGTCAGCACCTACTGAGGCTGTGGAGGCTCCTGTAAGGGCAACGTCTACTGCAGCACCAGTGCCTTCTGGGGTAACAGTGCCTACTGGGGCTGCAGAGGCTCCTGGGACTTCAGGATCCCCTAGCATAGCAGCCTACAAGAAAGCGACCCCTGGGGCTCATACAGGTGCAATACCTAAGGCCGGATCAGCGACTGGAGCTGTACCCAAAGGTGGAGCCAAGGGAACCAAGTCTCGGACTGGGGGCAAGGGCAAGGGAAAGAAAAACAAGGTTGAAGTAGACGAATTGGGGCTGGGCTTCCGCCCTGGGGATGGGGCTGCAGCAGCTGCTGCAGCCTCTGCTAATGGAGGACAGGCTTTCCTGGCAGAGATCCCTGATTCTGAGGAAGGGGAGTCTGGGTGGACTGACACAGAGTCAGAGTCAGATTCTGAGCCTGAAACCCAACAGAGAGGGAGAGGGAAGAGACCTGTTCCCATGCAGAAGCGCCCCTTTCCTTATGAAATAGATGAGATTCTTGGTGTCCGAGACCTCAGGAAAGTCCTTGCTTTGCTTCAAAAATCAGATGATCCTTTTATCCAACAGGTAGCTTTGCTCACTCTGAGCAACAATGCCAACTATTCATGCAACCAAGACACAATTCGCAAATTGGGAGGCCTCCCAATTATTGCAAACATGATCAACAAAACTGATCCCCACATTAAGGAAAAAGCCTTAATGGCCATGAATAACCTGAGTGAGAACTATGAAAATCAGGGCCGACTTCAGGTATACATGAATAAAGTGATGGATGATATCATGGCCTCTAACCTGAACTCAGCAGTACAGGTAGTTGGACTAAAATTTTTAACAAACATGACTATTACAAATGACTACCAGCATCTGCTTGTCAACTCCATTGCAAACTTTTTCCGTTTGTTATCTCAGGGAGGTGGAAAAATCAAGGTTGAAATTTTGAAAATACTTTCGAATTTTGCTGAAAACCCAGATATGTTAAAAAAACTGCTCAGCACCCAAGTGCCATCATCATTTAGTTCTCTTTATAATTCCTATGTGGAATCAGAAATTCTTATTAATGCCCTTACTCTATTTGAGATCATCTATGACAATCTCAGAGCAGAAGTATTCAACTACAGAGAATTCAATAAAGGTTCCCTGTTTTACTTATGTACTACATCTGGAGTGTGTGTTAAGAAAATTCGAGCCTTAGCAGATCACCATGACCTCTTGGTGAAAGTGAAAGTTATAAAACTAGTGGATAAATTCTGATTGGCTATGTGCTGTCAAAAGACTTGAAGAAATTTCTTGGTTTTCCAGTCTGGAAGCAATGAAAATTGAAAGTTACTACTTTTCCACTTTTCATTTAGTAAAGGGATCCTTTCAGCTGCCAGTTTTGAATAATGTATCATCCAGAGTGATGTTATCTGTGACAGTCTCCAGCTTTAAGCTGAACCATTTTATGAATACCAAATAAGTAGTCCTCTTGTACTGAAAACACATTTGTGACTTTAATCATGCTGCTTGAATGGAAATATTTTTACTGGTTCCTCTATGTGAATTGACAGTGAACCTGTCCATCAAAAATAGCCTACACTTCTGTCATATGTTTTGTCTTGAATTTATCCACCAAAGACTTCATTTGTGTATCATCAATAAAGTTGTATGTTCTGACTGATGAAAAAAAAAATGTTCTCATGTTTGAATTTAAATTCTAGCTGGTGAGATAAAGTACATAAACACAAAAGGATTACTGACAGCACCTGGGCATCTGTTCATTGTCAAATATATGCTGTCTGGTTAAATAAAGAAGTTGCTGGAGACCTTTAAGGAGGAAGGGCACACTTAGGCTGGGACCTGAAGGGAGAGCATGAGAAAACACAGGAGGGCATTCAGGTGGGTAAGATGGCCTGAAGAAAGGCATGAGGTGGAAAATCTGTGATTAAGAAGACAACGAATTTGCCTGAAATGGAAGCTGTGGAAGAGAAGGATGAATGAAAAAGGTGGGGAAAGTTTGGAGAAATCCTGAACCCCCACCTGAGATGGAAATATCCAAGAGTTACTGGACATTTTTGACAAAAGGAAAAATAATCTGGTGGCCGTGTGCAAAATGTATTGGAACTAGGATGGGGTTAGGCATAGAGACTGGAAATGAGAACTGTTGTTAAGAAGTTATCATCAACCGAACATGAGAGTGTGAAGGGTGAAATAGGGTGATGATTATAAGAACTGTTAGGAAACTGAGCCTGTGGCTCAGTCGGTTAAGCGTCTGACTTCAGCTCAGGCCATGATCTCAAGGTTCATGCGTTCGAGTCCCGCGCTGGGCTCTGTGCTGACAGTTCAGAACCTGGAGCCTGCTTTGGATTCTGTGTCTCCTTCTCTCTCTCTCTCTCTCTCTGCCCCTCCCCTGCTCACACTCTGTCTGTCTGTCTCTCTCTCTCTCTCTCTCTCTTTCTCTCTCAAAAATAAACATTAAAAAGGGTCACCTGGGTGGCTCAGTCGGTTAAGCATCCAACTTTGGCTCAGGTCAGTATCTCATGGCTTGTGAGTTCAAGCCCCATGTCAGGTTCTGGGCTGACAGCTCAGAGCCTGGAGACTGCTTCCAATTCTATGTCTCCCCCTCTCTCTGCTCCTTCCATGCTTATGCTCTGTCTCTCTGTCTCAAAAATAAACATTAATTTTTTTTAAATAAATAAAATAAACATTAAGAATTGTTAGGGAATGGTGGGAATAACAGATGCTTACCAAAAAAAAACACAAAAAACAAAGTACCAGGATCTGCTGTCTGACTTGACTGTAGGTTGACAAAGAGGGAGAATTGTATGATCTGGTACAAGTCCTAACAAAGAAAGCCCTCTTTCTTGGGCAGTTCTGGTGATCAAGTAATGCCAAAGTGAGTTATCATTTCTAATGATGAGACAAAACATTGTGACAGAAAGTAAGACTCATTGCAAAGAGTGTTTCTTTCCCCTAAGATTAGAGATTTAGCTCTGTCTTCTTTTAGAAGAGGGGCAGTGGTGAGGCCTTTATGGGAACCCCACCCTCACCCTTAAATTCATTAAAGAGCAGATGCATCTTCCTTGCTCTTCTCCCTGGCCCACTGAAGCAATGAACATAGAAAATGGGTCCAGACATTTTTCAAACCCAGCCTGCTTTCCTGACATTCCTCACAAAATCCTCATTTTTTAAGTTTATTTACTTATTTATTTTGAGAGACAGTGAGAGTGCAAGTGTGAGTGGGGTAGTGGCAGACAGAGAGGGAGAGAGAAAATCTCAAGCAGGCTCCATGCTCTCAATGCAGAGCTGGGCATGGGGCTCAATGCCATGAACTGTGAGATCATGACCTGAGCCGAAATCAAGTCAGGTGCTTAACTGACTAAGCCACCCAGGGGCCTCACAAAATCCTCATTTTTGTACAAGTGTGTGATAACCTGAGGCAAGGATAAAGATAGGGACTCCTGGGAGGAGAATACATAGAAAAGGGGCGGGTAGTTATTATTCACTGGCACAATTTATCTGGAAGGCAATTTGGTAGTCAACATAAGAAGCTATAAAGATAGCAATCTCTATCAAAATGACACCAGCATTCTTCACAGAGCCACAGCAAACAATTCTAAAATTTGTATGGAACCAGAAAGACCTCAAATAGCCAAAGCAATCCTGAAAAACAAAACCAAAGATGGAGGTATCACAATCCTTGACTTCCAGAATTATTACAAAGCTGTAATCATCAAGACAGTATGGTACTGGCACAAAAACAGACACATAGATCAATGGAACAGAATAGAAAACCGATAAATTGACTCATAAACATATGGCCAACTAATCCTTGACAAAGCAGGAAAGAATATCCAATGGAATAAAGATAGTCTCTTCAGCAAATGGTATTGGGAAAACTGGATAGTGACATGCAGAAGAATGAACCTGGACCACTTTCTATTAAATGCACACACACAAAAAAAACCCTCAAAATTGATGAAAGACCTAAATGTAAGACAGGAAGCCATCAAAATCCTAGATGGATGAAGGACCTAAATGTAAGACAGGAAGCCACCAAATTCCTAGAGGAGAAAACAAGCAACAACTTCTTTGACCTCAGCCGCAGCAACTTCTTTTCTTTAATTTTTTTAATGTTTATTTACTTTTGAGACAGAGAGAGACAGAGCACGAGCAGGGGAGGGGGAGAGAGAGAGGGAGATACAGATTCCGAAGCAGGCTCCAGGCTCTGAGCTGTCAGCACAGAGCCCGACGCGGTGTTCGAACTCATGGACCGGGAGATCGTGACCTGAACCGAAGTCGGATGCTCAACCGACTGAGCCACCCAGGTGCCCCAGCAACTTCTTACTTGACATGTCTCTGGAATCAAGGGAAACAAAAGCAAAAATGAACTATTGGGACCTCATCAAGATAAAACCTTCTGCACAGGGAAGGAAACAATCAGCAAAACTAAAAGGCAACCGACAGAATAGGAGAAGATACTTGCAAACAACATATCAGATAAAGGGTTAGTATCCAAAGTCTGTAAAGAACTTATCAAATTCAATACCCAAAAAACAAATAATCCAGTAAAGAAATAAATGGGAAAAAGACATGAATAGACACTTTTCCAAAGAAAACTTCCAGATGGCTAACTGACAGATGAAAAGATGCTCAACATCACTCATAAACAGGAAATACAAATCAAAACCACAATGAGATACCACCTCACACCTGTCGGAATAGGTAAAATGAACAACTCAGGCAACAGATGTTGGTGAGGATTCTGAGAAAGAAGACCCTTTTGCACTGCTGGTGGGAATGCGAACTGGTGCAGTCACTCTAGGAAACAGTATGGAGGCTCTTCAAAAAATTGAAAATAGAACTACCCCACGACCTAGCAATTGCACTACTAGGAATTTATACAAAGGACACAGGAGTGCTGATTCAAAGGGGCACATGCACTCCAATGTTTGTAGCAGCACTACCAACAATAGCCAAATTATGGAAAGACCCCAAATTTCCATTAACTGATGAATGGATAAAGAAGATGTGGTGTGTATATATATATATATATATAGATAGATATATATAGATATAGATATAGATATAGATATATAGATAGATAGATATAATGGAATATCACTCGGCAATCAAAAATAATGAAATCTTGCCATTTGCAACTACGTGGATGGAACTAGAGTGTATTATTCTAAGCAAAATAAGTCAGTCAGAGAAGGACAAATATCATGTGATTTCATTCATATGGAGAATTTAAGAAACACAACAGATGAACATAAGGGAAGGAAAGGAAAAATAAGATAAAAACAGAGAAGGAGGCAAACCATAAGAGACTCTTAAATACTAAGAACAAACTGAGGGTTACTAGAAGGGTGTTGAGTGGGGGGATGGGCTAAATAGGTGGTGGACATTAAGGAGGGCACTTGTTGGGACAAGCACTGGTTATATGTAAGTGATGAATCACTAAATTCTATTCCTGAAATCATTATTAAACTATGTCAACTTAATTGGATTTAAATAAAAAATAAATAAAATTTAAAAAATAAAAAAATAAAGACACACCTACTTTCAGATAAAGCATTCCACTGTGGAATGCTTTTCCTAAGGAACTAATCAAATAATTTTACACAAAGAAATATACAAGGGATGCCTATTTCAGCACTGTTTCTAAGGGAGAAAAATTAGAAGCAACTTAAATGTCTAACACTATAAAATTGATAAACAGGGATGCCTGGGTGGCTCAGTGTGTTCAGTGTCCAACTTTGGCTCAGGTCATGATCTCATGGTTCATAAGTTCAAGCCCCACATCAGGCTCTGCTCTGGTGGTGTGGAGGCTGCTTTTGATTCTCTCTCTATCCCTCTCTCTCTGCCACTTCTGCACTTGAGCTCTCTCTCTCTCTCCCAAAATAAATAAATAAACTAAAAAATATTTTTTAAACTGCTAAAAAATAGGTGGTATGTCCACACAGTAAAATATTATACAATAATCAAAATCCGTGATGTGCTTCTATATTACTGGCATGAAAAGACATTCACCATATTTGAGCCCATGGCATCAGTCTAAAAAGGCTACTGCAACTGAAAGTTAGTGAACATTCTTTCAGATGTTCATGTCATCTCTGTGTATTTTTACACAGAATTGGAATCATATTTGTACATCAGTGGTTCTCAATATAAAGCCCACAAACCATTGCAGGTCCATGAAACTGTAAGGTCAAAATTATTTTCAAACAATATAACATGTTATTTGCTATTTTCACTAGGTTGACATTTTCACTAATGCTGCAAATGCCGTGGTGTATAAAACTGCTGGTGTCTTAGCATAGATCAATGCAGTGCCCCAAACCATACTAGTAGTGATTGCCTTTTTACAGACACACATTTAAAAAAATGTTTTAAATCTAGTTTCATTTTAAAATGTCATGAAGGGGCACCTGGGTGGCTTAGTCAGTTGAGTGTCTGACTCTTGATTTCGCTTAGGTCATGGTCCCAGGGTCATGGGATAGAACCATGTGCTGGACTCCACACTGAGAATGGAGCCTGCTTAAGATTCTCTCTCTCTCTCTCTCTCTCTCTCTCTCCCTCTCTCTCTCTCTCTCTTTCTCTCTCTCTCTTTATCTCTTTCTTTCTCCCTCTCTCACTCTCTCCCTCTGCCCCTCTCCCCAGCTCCCACACTCTCTCTCTAAAAATAAAAAACAAAAAATAAATAAATAAAATGTTATGAAGAGAGTCCTTATTTATAATAAAATGATTACTTTTATTAAATCTCAATGCTTGAGTGCATGCCTTTTTAATATTCTGTGTGATAGAATGGGACATGTGCCAAAAGCACTGCTGCTGCAAAGCTTAAAACAACAGTTGTCTCAAAAAATATATTTGCATGATCATTTAGTTATGCCCTGAATGCGCTGGGGGTTTTTTGTATGTTTCTTTTTGTTTTTTGTTTTGTTTTTTTTAACATGAAATTTATTGTCAAATTGGTTTCCATACAACACCCAGTGCTCATCCCAAAAGGTGCCCTCCTCAATACCCATCACCCACCCTGCCCTCCCTCCCACCCCCCATCAACCCTCAGTTTGTTCTCAGTTTTTAACAGTCTCTTATGCTTTGGCTCTCTCCCACTCTAACCTCTTTTTTTTTTTTTTTCCCTTCCCCTCCCCCATGGGTTTCTGTTACATTTCTCAGGATCCACATAAGAGTGAAACCATATGGTATCTGTCTTTCTCTGTATGGCTTATTTCACTTAGCATCACACTCTCCAGTTCCATCCACGTTGCTACAAAAGGCCATATTTCATTCTTTCTCATTGCCACGTAGTATTCCATTGTGTATATAAACCACAATTTCTTTATCCATTCATCAGTTGATGGACATTTAGGCTCTTTCCATAATTTGGCGATTGTTGAGAGTGCTGCTATAAACATTGGGGTACAAGTGCCCCTATGCATCAGTACTCCTGTATCCCTTGGGTAAATTCCTAGCAGTGCTATTGCTGGGTCATAGGGTAGGTCTATTTTTAATTTTTTGAGGAACCTCCACACTGTTTTCCAGAGCAGCTGCACCAGTTTGCATTCCCACCAACAGTGCAAGAGGGTTCCCGTTTCTCCACAACCTCGCCAGCATCTATAGTCTCCTGATTTGTTCATTTTAGCCACTCTGACCGGCATGAGGTGATATCTGAGTGTGGTTTTGATTTGTATTTCCCTGATGAGGAGCGACGTTGAGCATCTTTTCATGTGCCTGTTGGCCATCTGGATGTCTTCTGTAGACAAGTGTCTATTCATGTTTTCTGCCCATTTCTTCACTGGATTATTTGTTTTGTTTTGTTTTGTTTTGTTTTAATTTTTTTTTCAACGTTTTTTATTTATTTTTGGGACAGAGAGAGACAGAGCATGAACGGGGGAGGGGCAGAGAGAGAGGGAGACACAGAATCGGAAACAGGCTCCAGGCTCCGAGCCATCGGCCCAGAGCCTGACGCGGGGCTCGAACTCACGGACCGCGAGATCGTGACCTGGCTGAAGTCGGACGCTTAACCGACTGCGCCACCCAGGCGCCCCTAGATTATTTGTTTTTTGAGTGTGGAGTTTGGTAAGCTCTTTATAGATTTTGGATACTAGCCCTTTGTCTGATATGTCATTTGCAAATATCTTTTCCCATTCCGTTGGTTGCCTTTTAGTTCTGTTGATTGTTTCCTTTGCTGTGCAGAAGCTTTTTATCTTCATGAGGTCCCAGTAGTTCATTTTTGCTTTTAATTGCCTTGCCTTTGGGGATGTGTCAAGTAAGAAATTGCTGCGGCTGAGGTCAGAGAGGTTGTTTCCTGCTTTCTCCTCTAGGGTTTGATGGTTTCCTGTCTCACATTCAGGTCCTTCATCCATTTTGAGTTTATTTTTGTGAATGGTGTAAGAAAGTGGTCTAGTTTCATCCTTCTGCATGTTGCTGTCCAGTTCTCCCAGCACCATTTGTTAAGGAGACTGTCTTTTTTCCATTGGATATTCTGGTTTTTGTTTTTTGTTTTTTGTTTTTTGTTTTTTGTTTTTTATGGAGTGCCATTTCTACTTGAAAGAATAGTAGAAAAACTGGTTTTTCAGACTTGGGTATTGAGCAGACATTTTCTTGAAAATGAATGTGTGAACCTTCAAAGTAAACATTGACTGTATTTGTCACCAACAATAATACTTGGGCTTTCAAGCAAAATCAGAATTTTGCAAAACTTGCATCCACAATCATAGCCTAAGGATTTTCTGAAGCAATCTGTGGTGATAATAAAAAAGGCTAAAGGCTTTTTTTCTCCTTTGAAGACAAATGATGGAGGATCCAGTGCCTAATGTTGATCTTCCTTGGTTTTACTATGACCATTGTAATTCATATAACATCAAACCCATGGCCATTTAATAAAGAATACTATTGCTGTAGTAACAAGGTGACCCTGGGTAAGGCTAGACCCAAGATTGTTTGAGCCCTTAGTAAGGAGTATCTGAAAAGATGTCAATCTGGAACTGTAATGTCTTCTCCTGGGTGAGGTAGAGGTGGTGTTTGAGCTCATATACTGAGGATGGATGCATCAGCATCTCTTGGTTCAATCCCAGCTATTAAGGTAGTCCACCCAGCTTCCTTTACTCTAGCAGTGGAAACTTCAATCCACTTCAGATGAAATGTATTCCGGCACAGAGAAATGTAAATCTGACCTTATGAATGAGCTAAGAATTACACAATAGGCAAATATTTCATTTCCTGAAGTCTCAGTTTTTGTGTTTTAAATCACATTACACGTGAAAGATCAACAGCATAGCCCAGGTGTGGCTGAGACATAAGAATAGTTATTTGAAAAGATTTAACTTTACAGGAAATGTACTGTTCTATTATTCCTAAAATATGACTGTTGAAACATTCTCTAGACATTCTGTACTATAGTTTTTACTTCTTACATTGTGTGTCCAGGGCATGGGTGAAATGGAACAATTCTTAGAACCATGTTTGCACTGAATAGTGCTTCCTTGCTTTAATTTATTGGTCTGGGTAAACAATCGGATTATGAAGTGATCATGTTCTTTTTCTTCAATAATATGAACAGATAAATGCAAAGACTGAGAACACAGGGCTGTCGTTTTAGTCGCCGAGCACAAGGCTGAAGTGATACAAACTGCTGCTATTGGAATCCCTAAGGCTGCACCTGTTTCCACCTTTCATCAGGTCAGGTTATTCAATTTGCCACTACTTGTAAGATATATCACAGGATATTTCCTTATATTCCTTTTGTGTGCTTAAGCAATGGCTACAGACTAAAAGTAAGTCAGAAATAGGGTAGTAAATAATAGAGTCTCAAAAAAACATGGGATATTTGGGTTGGAATGGGGAAAGTAAAAATGAGACTACCTTCCACAATCTGGGTTTGAAAACTAATAGCCTACATTTAACTGAGTGCTTTCCCTCTTATAATAGGTCCTACATGACAAGTAGCTGTTCCTATAGAATGACTTCTTGAAGAAAAATAATTAGTTGGTATCAGATATTTGTTTCTAAGGACATTGACCAACTTCCAGTGAAAACAATGAGTAGACTAAATTATGGAATACCTGATTCAATATAAAAGATAAAATAGAGCCTTTATAGAATTCTCATACAAGAATTGTCTTCCACTTAAAGCTGTCAGACCAAGATAATTTGAAGAATGAGTTTAGAAATTGGTCTACTATTTAATTGTACATCAGTTGAATTCACCCCTTGACCACATTTCTTTTTTTTAATATGAAATTTATTGTCAAATTGGTTTCCATACAACACCCAGTGCTCATCCCAACAGGTGCCCTCCTCAATGCCCATCACCCACTTTCCCCTCCCTCCCATCCCCCATCAACCCTCAGTTTATTCTCAGTTTTTAAGAGTCTATTATGGTTTGCCTCCCTCCCTCTCTAACTTTTTTTTCCCTTCCCTTCCCCCATGGTCTTCTGTTAAGTTTCTCAGGATCCACATAAGAGTGAAAACATATGGTATCTGTCTTTCTTTGTATGACTTATTTCACTTAGCATAACACTCTCCAATTCCATCCATGTTGCTACAAAAGGCCATATTTCATTCTTTCTCATTCCATCAACTGATGAATGGATAAAGAAATTGTGGTTTATATACACAATGGAATACCACATTTCTTATTTTTTCAACATATGAAATTTATTGTCAAATTGGTTTCCATACAACACCCAGTGCTCATCCCAAAAGGTGCCCTCCTCAATACCCATCCCCCACCCTCCCTTCCCTCCCACCCCCCATCAACCCTCAGTTTGTTCTCAGTTTTTAAGAGTCTCTTATGCTTTGTCTCTCTCCCACTCTAACCTCTTTTTTTTTTCCTTCCCCTCCCCCAAGGCTTTCTGTTAAGTTTCTCAGGATCCACATAAGAGTGAAACCATATGGTATCTGTCTTTCTCTGTATGACTTATTTCACTTAGCATCACACTCTCCAGTTCCATCCACGTTGCTACAAAGGGCCACATTTCATTCTTTCTCATTGCCACGTAGTATCCCATTGTGTATATAAACCACAGTTTCTTGATCCATTCATCAGTTGATGGACATTTAGGCTCTTTCCATAATTTGGCTATTTTTGAGAGTGCTGCTAGAAACATTGGGGTACAAGTGCCCCTATGCATCAGTACTCCTGTATCCCTTGGGTAAATTCCTAGCAGTGCTATTGCTGGGTCATAGGGTAGGTCTATTTTTAATTTTTTGAGGAACCTCCCCACTGTTTTCCAGAGCAGCTGCACCAATTTGCATTCCCACCAACAGTGCAAGAGGGTTCCCATTTCTACACATCCTCTCCAGCATCTATAGTCTCCTGATTTGTTCATTTTGGCCACTCTGACTGGCATGAGGTGATATCTCAGTGTGCTTTTGATTTGTATTTCCCTGATGAGGAGCGACGTTGAGCATCTTTTCATGTGCCTGTTGGCCATCCGGATGTCTTCTTTAGAGAAGTGTCTATTCATGTCTTCTGCCCATTTCTTCACTGGGTTATTTGTTTTTTGGGTGTGGAGTTTGGTGAGCTCTTTATAGATTTTGGATACTAGCCCTTTGTCCGATATGTCATTTCCAAATATCTTTTCCCATTCCGTTGGTTGCCTTTTAGTTTTGTTGGTTGTTTCCTTTGCTTTGCAGAAGCTTTTTATCTTCATAAGGTCCCAGTAGTTCATTTTTGCTTTTAATTCCCTTGCCTTTGGGGATGTGTCGAGTAAGAGATTGCTACGGCTGAGGTCAGAGAGGTCTTTTCCTGCTTTCTCCTCTAGGGTTTTGATGGTTTCCTGTCTCACATTCAGGTCCTTTATCCATTTTGAGTTTATTTTTGTGAATGGTGTGAGAAAGTGGTCTAGTTTCATCCTTCTGCATGTTGCTGTCCAGTTCTCCCAGCACCATTTGTTAAAGAGACTGTCTTTTTTCCATTGGATGTTCTTTCCTGCTTTGTCAAAGATGAGTTGGCCATACGTTTGTGGGTCTAGTTCTGGGGTTTCTATTCGATTCCATTGGTCTATGTGTCTGTTTTTATGCCAATCCCATGCTGTCTTGATGATTACAGCTTTGTAGTAGAGGCTAAAGTCTGGGATTGTGATGCCTCCTGCTTTGGTCTTCTTCTTCAAAATTACTTTGGCTATTCGGGGCCTTTTGTGGTTCCATATGAATTTTAGGATTGCTTGTTCTAGTTTCGAGAAGAGTGCTGGTGCAATTTTGATTGGAATTGCATTGAATGTGTACATAGCTTTGGATAGTATTGACATTTTGACAATATTTATTCTTCCAATCCATGAGCAGGGAATGTCTTTCCATTTCTTTATATCTTCTTCAATGTCCTTCATAAGCTTTCTATAGTTTTCAGTATACAGATCTTTTACATCTTTGGTTAGATTTATTCCTAGGTATTTTATGCTTCTTGGTGCAATTGTGAATGGGATCAGTTTCTTTATTTGTCTTTCTGTTGCTTCGTTGTTAGTGTGTAAGAATACATCTGATTTCTTTACATTGATTTTGTATCCTGCAACTTTGCTGAATTCATGTATCAGTTCTAGCAGGCTTTTGGTGGAGTCTATCGGATTTTCTATGTATAATATCATGTCATCTGCAAAAAGTGAAAGCTTGACTTCATCTTTGCCAATTTTGGTGTCTTTGATTTCCTTTTGTTGTCTGATTGCTGATGCTAGAACTTCCAACACTATGTTGAACAACAGCAGTGAGAGTGGACATCCCTGTCGTGTTCCTGATCTCAGGGAGAAAGCTCTCAGTTTTTTCCCATTGAGGATGATGTTAGCTGTGGGCTTTTCATAAATGGTTTTTATCATCTTTAAGTACGTTCCTTCTGTCTTGACTTTCTCGAGGGTTTTTATTAAGAAACGTTGCTGAATTTTGTCAAATGCCTTTTCTGCATAGATTGACAGGATCATATGGTTCTTATCTTTTCTTTTGTTAATGTGATGTATCACGTTGATTGATTTGCGAATGTTGAACCAGCCCTGCATCCCAGGAATGAATCCCACTTGATCATGGTGAATAATTCTTTTTATATGCTGTTGAATTTGATTTGCTCGTATCTTATTGAGAATTTTTACGTCCATATTCATCAGGGATATTGACCTGTATTTGACTTTTTTTGCCTGGTCTCTGTCTGGTTTAGGAATCAAAGTAATACTGGCTTCATAGAATGAGTCTGGAAGTTTTCCTTCCCTTTCTGGAATACCACATTTCTTTAGTGAAACTGGGAACACTGGTAGTCAAAATAGGTGATATGGGAAATCCTGAGTCTTTCTGGGCCTTTAAAAAATAGTTCCCACTATGACCTGCTGATAAGGAAAATAAATAAGAATTTGTCTCATATGCTCTCTTTGAGACTCATACTTCAAAATATAAAAACACCTTAGGTCTGGTGGTGATACTGCAATATTAAAACAAAAAAAAGAGAATTATAGGTTTTGAGGGTGCCTCAGAACATAAATTTATATCAGTCCATATTATTTGCAATTGAGCTGTCACCTACTATTTATATACTGTACTGATTAGCTCTAGACTTAAGTTAGATATGAAAAATAAAATTTCAGAAGAGACTACTAAAATAATAGAATGTATGATGTCTAAGGCAGTAAAGAAAAAATGCACTAACAAAAAAAATCCAAAAGAAGGTAAGAAATGAGAAAAGTGGAGCCCCAAAAACACAATACAAATAGAAAGCACAATAGTTCACATGTATTAGTAATCATAATAAGTGAAAACGGGCTAAACTTAGTAGTTGAAAGATATTGTCAAATTTTTTAAATCCAGCCACATGCTAAGGAATAAGCATGCAGAAACTTGGAAAGTAAAATATGTAAAAATATACCATATAAGCACTAACCAAAAGGAAGTTGGCATAACCAAATTAATATCAGACAAAATATATTTTAAGACAAAAAACATTATTAAAGATAAAAATAGATGAATGGTTAAATAAATTGTACATTTATATCATTAAATACTATTTGCTAATGAAAAGGAATAAACTATTGATACACACAACAACTTGAATGAATCTCAAGGGCATTATACTGAGTGGGAAAGAGAAAAAATCCAATCTCAAAATGTCACATACCATATGATTCCATTTATATATCATTCTTGAAATGAAAAAATTATAGAGATGGAGAACAGATTAGTGGTTGCTAGGCATTAGGGATGGTCGGGGGAGAATGTGTGTGACTAGAAAGAGGTAGCACAAAAGAGATCTTTGCAGTGATAGAACAATTCTGTATCTTGATTGCAGTGGTGTGATAAAATAGTATAAAACTATGTACACAGTGTACTAATGTCAGTTTCCTAACTTTGTTATCACACTCTAGTTATGTAAGATGTAACCATTGGGGGAAACTGAGTTGTATGGAAGACGTCTCTGTACTATCTTTGCAACTCCTGGTAAATCTATTATTATTGAAAGATAAAAGTTTTGTTGAATGATGACAAAAGGTTCAAATCACCAAAAAAATAATTCTAAAAGCATGGGCATTTAATAAAGTAACCTCAAAATATATAAAGAAAAATGTTATGGAACTATGAAAAGAAATGAACAAACCAACAATCACACGAGAAAATTCAGCATACTTCTGTAAAGTATTCAAAAGACAAGGAGAACAAAAAATAGTAAAGACATAGAATAGTGAACAATGCAATCAACAGGCTGATTTAATGGACATGTACAGAATCCTGCCCCAAATAATAGGAGAATATGGTTTCTTCTTAAGCTACATAGGAAATTTACAATGATTAATCATGTACTTGGCCATAAAGCAAGTCTCAACAAATTTCTAAGAATCAATATCATAAAGATCATCTTATCTGACCAAATGAAAATAGGATAGAAAACAATAACAACAAGATAAGATTTTTTAAAATCCCATGTGTTTGGGGTTTTTAAAACATGCTTCTAAGTAATTCATATTTTTAAAAAGGAAACATAATGGAAATTTTTAAATACTGAAAACTGAGTAATAATTAAAATACTGAAGATCAAATTTGTAGAATTCAGTAAAAATAGTATTTCAAGGTAAATTTATATTCATAAATTTTTATGGTATACAATATTTTTCATATAGGTAAATCTACAGAGACAGAGTAGAATTGTGGTTGATGAAGGCTGAAGGGGAAGTAAAGGAGAGATGGAGAGTGACAGCTAATGGGTTCAAGGTTTTTTGGGGGAGGTGATAAAAATGTTTTAAAATTTATCATGGTGATGGTTGCACAACCCTGTGAATATACTAAGAAATGTTGAATTGTACACATTAAATACTGAACAGTTTAGTATGTGAATTATCTCTCAAAGAAGCTGTTATTATTTTAAAACGTTATGTTAGACTAAAAAAACAACAAAAATCAATAAGCTAGGTATCCAAATTAAGTTAGAAAAAGACTAAGAGAATAAATGTAAAGACAGAAGAATGAAAAAGACAAGAGCAAAAGATAGATCAAATAGAAAGCAAAAATACATTAGACAGTATTACCAGAGACAAAAGTTCTTCCTTTCAATGGTATAATAAAAAAGGCAAATCTTTGGTGAGAGTAGTTAAGAAAAAATATAAATAAACAATATTAGCAATGAACAAAAAGACATAATATTGCAAAAGCAGAGATTTTTAAAGATAATATTATGACTAACTTTATGATAATAAATTTGAAAACAGGGACGAATTTGATGAATTCCTTGAAAAATAGAACTTACCAAAACTGACTCCAAAAGAAAAAGCCAAAGATTCCTATAACCACTGAGGAAACAAATACATAGTTTAAAAGTCCCTCTGCCCCTCAAAACAAGCCCATATAGAATTGATAATTCAAGTTTTATACAAATTCTTCCAGAGAACAGAAAGAAGTAATACTGTCCAATATATTCTACAAGACTAGTATTAACCTTTATATCAAAATCATAAAAAGTCAGTATGAAAAAGGAAAATTGTACATGTCTCACTTATAAACATATATGTGGAAATTTACAACAAAATACAAGCAAGTAGAATCCAGCAATGTACAAAAATATATCACAATCAATATTGGAAAGCAAAATTGGCTTAAGGTTAAAAAAATCTATCAAAGCTTAATTGATACAGTCTAACATTTATATGAAAGTATTCACCTTAAAAGAGTTATGTCAATTTTGAGAAATAAGGGTTAAGAGGAGATACTTATTCAACCAGATAGTAAGATATACTACAAAACCATATAGATTAGTCAAGGTAACAAAAGGCTATGCTGCATTAACAAAGGAACCCCAGAATCTCAGTGAAATAAATAAATGTTTATTTCTTGTTTACATAAAATTTAATAAGGTTTGAGCAACTCTCCAGTCTTCCATGCAGTTACTCACTGATCCAAGGTTTCTTCCATCTTTTGCTCCTCCATCTTAATACATGGTCTTTTTTACAGGTGTTTAAACTACCTTGGCCCAGAAGTCATTTACATTGCTTTTGTTTATAGTACCTTGTCTGAGTCTGGTCACGTGGTCCCAATCCAAGCGCAAGGCAGGCTGGGAAAGTAAGGAAGTACAAAGATCATTTGGTCAGTATTAGCTGTCCCCGCCATATCACAGTAATAAAAGCAATATGGAAGAGATAAATAGATAAATGAAAAGACATAGAGACAGATGTAAGTAAATATAGAAACCTAATATAGTATAAAATTGGCACCACAAATCAATGGAGAAAGGACAAAGAGTTTAGTACATTATATTGGGAAGACTGGCTCACTCTTTGAAGAAAAATAAAACTGGACTCCTGACTAGCACCAAATATAAATCTGGACACCAGAGGATGAAAGAACTAAATATGAAAGCTAAAATTATGAAGTTAACAGAATAGAGAAGCATATCTTTGTGGCCTTGAATTGTATAACAGTGTCTTAAACAGAACCTGGGAACTATATACCATATGGCAAAAAATATTAATAGATTTGATTACATTAAAAGGAGAATTTCAATAAAGGACACTATGAACAATGTTAATAGATAACAGATGAAAAAAACGTATTTGCAGTATGTTAAACTAACAGAGAATTAGTATCTAGCATACATAAAGTACTCCTGCAAATCCAAACGAAAAGGACAGGAACACACCACCCTAAATTTGCAAAATATATAAAAAGTACAATCAGATAAGAGGAAAACCAAAATACTTAGAAATACACGGAGGGGTGCTTGGGTGACTCGGTTAAGGGTCTGACTCTTGATTTAGGCTCAGGTCATGATCTCAGGGTTGATGAGATTGAGCCCTGAGTTGGGCTCTGCACTAACGTTGTGGAGCCTGCTTAAGATTTTCTCTTTCTCCCTCTCTCTCTCTGCCCCTTCACTGCTTGCTCTGTCCCTTTCTCAAAATAAATAAACATTAAAAAAAGAAATACATGAAGAGATGTTCAAACTCATTATTAATCAGATAATTGCTGATTACAATACAATTAGAAATGTATTTACACCTATTTGGCTGGCAATTAGAAAGCTGAGACATACCAATTGTTAGTAAGGGTCCAGAAATATAGGAACTTCAACACATACAGCTGATTAGATTTTAGACTGGAGCTGCTAATCCAAAAAACAGTCTGGCAGTACTTAATTAAAATAATTATATATATTCCCTATGGCCCAAAACTCCATTTATTTTATATATATTCCAGAACACATCTCACATAGGCATGTAAGGGAACATGTATGATGACATTCATCACAGCGTTGAGGTAGTAGGAAATCGGAAGCAGTCTACATTTTGTTTCTAAGAAACTGAAGTAGATTAGAGTAGATGAACACTGTGGTATATCAAACAATTAAAAACTCCAGATTAGGGGCACCTGGATGACTCAGTCAGTTAAGTGTCCGACTTGGGCTCAGGTCATGATTTCATGGTTTGTGAGTTCGAGCCATTTCGGACTCAGTGATGTCAACTCAGGTCTTCTGCCCCCCTCTTTCTCTGCCCCTCCCCTGCTCACTCTGTCTGTCAGAAATGAATAAACATTAAAAAGAAAAAGACTACAGATTAGATGTACACAGAGTAACATGTAACATATTTTCTAAAATACTGCTGAGTGGGGAAAAGAAACAATGAGAACCACAGTACCATACCGTTATCTAAATTAAAATATCAGAGTCAATCTCCTGAGCAGATGGGGACAGGCCCTGAGCTGGGGTGGCATGTATCCCAAAGGGGCCTGGGCCATGCAAGGGAGAGTGACCTCCTGTGCTCCTGGTGACCATCCCTCCTTGGCAGTGATGGAGTCCAGACCCATACCCCATCTCTCCTCTCTGTTTTACATGAGCATGAGGAGCAGCGGGTTTTTTTTGTTTGTTTATTTGGTCCAAAATCACATGTAGGATTTGGGGATGTGGATTTTTAAACAATTTGTTTTCTTTGGTTTAATGGAGGATATACAGACCAACCAGAACCAAGTGCCAAGAGGGCAGGAAATGGTCTGGTGGTGCCGCCTGGTCTGCATGCTTGTGTACAGCTTGGGCTGGACTGTGCAGCTGGTGGTCATGGGCAGAGTTAGGGGGTGATCTTTGCTCAGCTGATAACTGCGATGCACTGTACCACACATGTCCCCAGAGCCTTCTGGAACCATACACATTCAGGGCATTTCTCCCTCCAACCAGGGCTTGTCTCTCAACTGACTGGCCTAGTCTCCTCCAAGGAAGTCCCAGGAAGAGAGTAACCAGGGAGGGTATGGTTCCCACCTCCAGGGTCCCCCTCTCAGCCTGAGTCCTTCCTCCAAAATCTGGAAGAAGCCCCCTATAGGATCTGGCTGAGCTCCCACCTTTTCCCTCCCTGGTCCCTTTCCTTTCCTGTCCAACCCCCAGTTGGGGTTGCTGCCTGGACTAACCACGTGTGGAGCCAGGACGTCCTAGTAGGCAGCCTTTGTTGCCTGCTGCCCCAGGGGTGCTCCAACTGCTCTCCTTCTCCCCGGATCAGCCCTGGCTCCCTGCCTCCCCTCAGCCTGCCATGGCAACCCATCAGCCTGGCCCCACTCCGTGGAACCCAAAGTCTTACTGTAGATAACTCCAGGTGACATTTCTATATTTATAGCAGTGTTTAAACCCCACGTGTTTTACACAGAGAACCACTCTCTCTAACCCCTGATCTTTTCCCACCCAACAAAAGGTTTTCAGAATCCTTAAGTTTTCTGGGGCAGGTGGAAACAGGATCATGGATCGTGTGTTGGCTGCAGCAATGATCACAATAAGCAGCAATGGGGAGGAAACACAACATTTTTTAAAAAATCATTTTTAAAAAAGATTTATAAAACAATTTTTTAAGATGTTTGTCATTTGCTGACCTTGCTGTAGATGCCATGTTACCAATGATTTCCTGTGGTGGGGGCTTGTCATTGTTTACTCATTTATTTATTTTTTTTAATTTTTTTTAACGTTTATTTATTTTTGAGACAGGGAGAGACAGAGCATGAACGGGGGAGGGTCAGAGAGAGAGGGAGACACAGAATCTGAAACAGGCTCCAGGCTCTGAGCTGTCAGCACAGAGCCCGACGCGGGGCTCGAACTCACAGAGTTTACTCAATTTATCAACTTCTGGCCTAAGCATGACAGTGGGCACTATACCCCTGACCCAAGTTCTGGCAGGGCTCAGCACTCAAGCTCTGTGATATAATTTGGCAGGGACCTGTTCCTTACACATTTACAGTTACCTCATTTTTCACATGTATGTATTTGAGATAATGTTAATATACAAAGAAAAAATGATTCTTAAAGCTTAAGTGTGATTTTTTCCATTCTGTGGGATTCACATTAGCTTATAGCATTTAACATAACTAGTATGTTGTATTTTATATGTGTATTTACTGATTGACATTTTGACAGATTTTTACTTTTTAAAAGTGGAAGTTGCTAGTTCTGCCTGACCAAGTAGTACAATCATAATTTTTTATATATTGTTGCTAATTTCAGAGGGATATTCACTAATAAATGTATGATGTATAGCAAGTATTCCCCCAAAATAAAAATAAATAAAAATTCATGCATACAAAATAATTTGAGTTTTAAAAGAAGTCAAATAAAAATATGCAAATATATTAGGTCAGTAGTCTCCAGAATGGAGGATAGAAGTGAGGAATAGAGATAAAAGGAAACAAAGTAGTAAATGAATGAATAAAGAGGGAAAGATTTTGATTAGACCAATGCAGATAGCATGGTATGAAGGAAGGAATATAGGAATATAGTTAGTATAATCCTCATCATCTGAAGTCTAAAAAAAATAAATAAGGAAAGAAATCCATTAATGTCGTAGTAGCTTAAAAAGCTACAACTGTTGTAACAAAAGACTCAAGAGTATGCCTTTTTAGAAAATTATTTCCCACTCACAAAAGAGTCTCAAGTTAATGTTCCAGATCAGTAGTGAGTTTTTGCTGCAAATGCCTATTCAGGATCCCAGGCTCATTCCATCTTATTATACTCCACTCTCTACTAGGTACTCAGCATTCTCTCCATTCATCTGGTAGATAAGAAAAAAAGAGCACAGAACAGGCATGCAGTTTTATGAGAGAAAATTTGGAAATGACATACATCACTTCTGCAACTCATTGGTCTAAACTCAGTCTTATGGCCACATTCATTCATAAGGGACAACTGATCATTGTCATCTAGTTGGGTGCCCAGGAGGAAGCAGACAGCATGGTTATAGGGGAGCACTAACAAACCCTTGTCACAATGGATAAGAGCTTTGTAAAAGGAATTATAAAATGTCATTAAAAGATATTAGTCATTCAGGATGATGGTCACATTGCCCGCTTTTCCTGACTCTGGGTAACTTTCTTTCAAATGTCTTCAGACTCATTGCTACCTTTCTCAGGGCTAGCCTGATCCCCAGGCCCCTCCCTCCACCTTCAATCTTACAGGAAGTAATATTTTCCATTTCCTCAGCCACCATGTCCATCCACTAAAATGGGAATGTGGGTGGGCAGGAATTGGGATTAGAGAGTGGGCAAGAGGTCAGCAGTAGAGACAGGGAGTAAACATGAGATTTTTACTTCCTCATATTTTCCAGTACTATTGCAGCCTTTAAAAATAAGCACCAACATGCAATCATTTTCACCATCAGAAAAAAGGCAATGAAATTATTTTCACTGAAAAATCAACAAGAAATCAATATGAAGAAAAATCTGTCATGAAAATATTTTCCAGCCTAAGAGGGAGGCATAATCCAACTAATATTACAATTGTATAATTTTTCTATGTAAGAAGGTTAATAAACATGCTAAGATACTTAATAAGTTTTTAGACTGAATCCTTCTGAACAATGAGATTCAGCTCTGGGTAAAGGGAAGAGCTGTGAGACTGAGGCAGCTCAGAGTGTGGAGTGTGAGGGATGCAGAGATGGTTTGATCCTTCCTGTCCCGTCAAGAGGGAGAGAAGGTGCTGTCCCCTGGCCCCTTCCTATATTCCAGAGCCTTTCATTATTTGTATTCAGGTAACTGACTCTGTTGCTGGCTCCAAGGAATTACATGAACAAGTGACAAAGGTGGTGACCTAAGTAAATGCCTTTTGGCCCTCTCCATCCCTCTCCCAGATTCCGATAGAGATAATTCAGTCCCAGCATAGATGGGTACATTGTTCCTACCAATGGAAACCAGAATGAGATTCCTCCTATGCCTCTACAGCTGAGGGTTTCCATGAAGCCTACAGAAGTGATTGCTGTGGGGCAAGCCCCAAAAACCCACTTGTTCTCAGTCCTTATTCATGATGCCTAAGTAGAAGCTGCCCTGAATCATTTCTTCTGCCTCCCACCTAGCCTGAGGAGTGCAGTCTGGCAGGTCTTTCATCCCCAAACTCCAGAGAACCCAGGAGGAGCCTAGCCGTGCTGCAAGTTTTCTGCCTGCCAGTCCACCTCCTACCTGGTGGCCCCTAAGCCAGGCTTAAGCTAGTATCCAAGGAATTCTCTCACCCACTGACCATACTGATTAACCTAGATAGACCAAGTGTTCTTAACCAAGTAAAAGCACCCGGAAAGTATATGCAAGATTGTGTGTTGGGAGTGAAAGGAGGGTGTATGTGGATTTTTCAGGAGAGAGAATATAATTACCAACACATTGTTAATGGTAAGTATGACCCTCAAAGGTATTAGGAATCAAAATAAATAGAAGGTATGTTTATAGTTTTTTTCTAAATGGGATGATTTTTACTTTCTTTTAATAATGAAATTAATACAGTAATTGTGAAAATATTCCAACAATGCAGAAATGTATTCATTTATTCATTTAATAAGTCTTTATTTAGTGCCTATACAAGTTACTGAGAATACAATGGTAAGAAAAACAGACTAGGCCTTTGCACTCATGAAGCTCACGGACTAGTGGAGGATATACATAAACCAAATAATCACACAAGTGTATGTATAATTATAATTTCATAGAAGTACAGAGAAGGAATAGAACACAGACATATAAAAGTATACACCAGGGGCACCTGGGTGGCTCAGTCAGTTAAGCGTCTGACTTTGGCTCAGGTCATAATCTCGCGGTTTGTGGGTTCGAGCCCCGCATCGGGCTCTGGGTTGACAGCTCAGAGCCTGGAGCCTGCTTCAGATTCTATCTCCATCTCTCTCTGCCCCTTCCCCACTCGCACTCTGTCTCTTTCTCTCTCTTAAATATAAATAAAACATTAAAAAATTAAAAAAAAATAAAAGTACATACCAGAAGATCAAGACACACTCTGAGGCAGTAGATATGGGAAAAATTCCCTAAGGAAGGGAATTTGAGTTGAAATAAGGAAAAGTATAGTCAAGTAGGCAAAAAAGACAATATAAATGTCTTGTAATCTCACTGCTACAGAATACCATAGCTAACACATTGTGGTATATCCTTCTAGCTATTTTATTATTCATATACAAATCTGTATGTACATATATGTGTATATATTTTTTATGTAATTGCAATAAAGCCTAGTCCACAAATTCAAGTGTTTAAGACATTCAACTTTTATTTTCTATAGCAATACTCATAATTTCCTTTTTGTCTTCTCACTACATGGGGGTGACCAAAATGGTATCAGTTCAAGATCTGCTATTTCCTCTATGGTTGTGTCTAAGTTCAAGGATACTTATAGAGTGCCTTAGAATTATTGAAAGGAAAGAGACCATGTGGTTCTGGTGTCATCTACAAAATTTACCATTCTCATTCCTTCCTTGTGGCCCCTTTGGACATGATGGCTCTCTATTTGCTTCTGTGCCATCCTTGAATGATCAAGACTTTCTCTGCTGCTTCCTACCTTTGCTATGCTGGGACATAAAAAGCTTGATAAGACCCTATACTATCTGGATTTAAGTAATATAAAGCAGTCACCTCCACCCCCCCCAGATGTCTCTTAAGAGACATGACCATAAGTCACATATACAATTCAATCCAACAAACCTATCTGAGAAGCTTCCAGTCAATGGCAGACTGAACTGACTCAGAAAACTTCTCTCTTCCCACTTGAAACTCACAGAAATAATAGAATATGCATCCCCTCTAAAAATAGTAATATAGTCAAGTTCATAATCATGAAACAGAAATCCCCAAGAATCAAAGAAATAACTAACAACATTGAGCGGGAGATGAAGACAAACAGATGGATATTGGTTTGAAGGGCTGGGAACCAGGATTTTAATTCCGCATAATGATAGAAGACAATGCTTCTAGGCAGTGGAAGGTAGGAAGCTGGTACTGAGCTACTGTCTAAACCCAGACCCCACAGAAGCACAACCAGTACATGAAAATGATGACTAAAAAACCTTTCCTCACAGCAAAAATATGGCTTTGCTTATCTTTTATGTGAGGGTGTGAGTAGATAAAGAGCCCCCTGGTAGCAATCAGAACCTAGGCCAACTCCACCCATCAGTATGGGACTGAATTCAGTTCCTACATTTTAGATAACCCAAAGGATACAAACCAACAAAAAAAATAATCTGGAACTGGTGAAATGTGTATGGCACTGGCAGAGGTTAAACTCAAAAGCAAAGAGATAATTAAGACATCAAAACAGAGATCTCAAAAAATTACCTGAAATGAGCCCAAAAAGATGAAGTGGTACAAAATATAAATGAGAAGTTAGACTACATGGCAGAAAGAATGGAAAGTATTCAAATATGTCTAGAATAATTTCCAAAAAGAGAAACTAGAGACAATGAGGAAAAGGCAATCTTTGAAGAGACTGTGGCACAACTGAAGTAAGACATGAATACTCATATTGAACACACTGAGTCTTCAGCAGGCTGAATACAAATAAAACTGTAACCAGGTACATCTTTGTCCAGAGTACCAACTATACCTACTATGATATTTTCATGTGTTTGGGCCTTGGGAAATCACAAATCCCTTCAATAAACCTTTCTTGAAAAGAGGAATGAGGAAAAGGGAAAAGTAAGAAATATTGTGGAAGAGAAAAACAAGAACATAAATTTATATCTAAAACATAATAATCTATCATATATGCATACATGTAAAATGTATATATTTATAATCTCCAGTGAAATATTAAATCTCTGCTTTGAAAATAAATAAGAAACCATCTTCAAGGAAAGGGAGAAATGGCACTCTTTTTCCAGGATTTCAATAAGTGAGCACTTGGAATGTTCAATAGTTTTCAGTATCTGTCACCTCATCCTTTAGTAAATAATTGTAGGGGCGCCTGGGTGGCGCAGTCGGTTAAGCGTCCGACTTCAGCCAGGTCACGATCTCGCGGTCCGTGAGTTCGAGCCCCGCGTCGGGCTCTGGGCTGATGGCTCAGAGCCTGGAGCCTGCTTCCGATTCTGTGTCTCCCTCTCTCTCTGCCCCTCCCCCGTTCATGCTCTGTCTCTCTCTGTCCCAAAAATAAATAAAAAACGTTGAAAAAAAAAATTTAAAAAAAAAAAAAAATAATTGTATTATTTTCTTCTTTCTTACTCTTCAGAGGTTTCCCTTGGAGACATAAGCAAGATGAGCCCATTGGGAAACGGTATCAGCTATTGGTCAATCCATGGCCTCTATGAAACTTATTTGCTTGCAGTCTGTTTTCTCCTAGACACTAAATTCTGAGCCCAGCTCTTTTAAAGTACAGCTAATCAAAGCACAATACAATAGCTGTATTGTATTGTACTAATAGAATACTGTGTTAATTTGATACATTCCAGATGTGCAAGGGATTGGGTAGACAGAGTAAGAGAACAGATAAATTATGGGTAACAGTCTAAAGATACTTTATGAAAAATATTTAATCTACTATTAGGTAGGCATCACTAGGTATGTCTAAGAAATAGTGTTTGAAGAAAATGTGACTATGGTGAAGAATAAACACAGAATCATAAAATTGATTTCAATAAAATTTCAGTCATATCTCAGTCCTGTCTCCAAGGGATAGCTCCCAGAAGACCTTTCTTGGAGTTTTTCATTCTTCAAATTTCTCCAGTCCCTTGTATTACTTCCATAAGTGACTATTCATATCCATTGTCTGTGCACTGCAAAATTCAAAATATGTCCCACCGAAATAGAACTACTGAAGAAGTCAGAGATAATCTTTAGCAAAATAAATAATAACAGCACTGAAAGGATTATAATTAAAGCAAGAAAAATAATTTCTGGGATTAAAAAGCAAAATTTTCAGAGATGCCTGGGTGGCTCAGTCAGTTAAGCATCTGACTCTTGATTTCAGCTCAGATCATGTCCTCACAGCTCATGAGATCAAGCCCCATGTCTGGCTTCACACTGGCAGGATGGAGTCTGCTTGGGATTCTCTCTCCCTCTCTCTCTGCCCCTCCCCTGCTTGCACACACATGCTCTAGCTCTCTCACTCTCTCTCTCTCAAAATAAATAAATAAATAAATAAATATTTTTTAAAAATTTAAACACTACTTTCAAGTTTAAAAACTCAGATTAAATGAAGGAGGAAATATATTTTAAAAATGAGACAATTTATAAGCATGCCCTCTTAACAAAATAAAATTAGAAATAAATAATAAAAGATCACCATAAAATGTAACTGCCTGATTATATAGTTCTCTAAAATAACTAGTGGGTCAAAGCAGAAATTAAAACTAAAGTTGTAAGCTATATGGAAAGCAAAGAATACATCATATCAAAGCCTATGGAGCATGACTAAAGCCGTACTCCATGAAAAATAAAGTCTTTTTTTTTTTTTCCAACGTTTTTTATTTATTTTTGGGACAGAGAGAGACAGAGCATGAACGGGGGAGGAGCAGAGAGAGAGGGAGACACAGAATCGGAAACAGGCTCCAGGCTCCGAGCCATCAGCCCAGAGCCCGACGCGGGGCTCGAACTCACGGACCGTGAGATCGTGACCTGGCTGAAGTCGGACGCTTAACCGACTGCGCCACCCAGGCGCCCCAAAAAATAAAGTCTTAATTACCATTATGATTCAAGAAGACCATGTAAAGGGAAATAAGCACTCTTCTTGAAGAATTAGATAAAGATAAATACAACAAAACATATCCAAAACTACAAGAAGTTATAAAAGTTAAAGATAAAAATATGACCAAGATAAACAATTGTAAAAGTGAAAAATCCAAAACTGACTCTTTGAAAAGACCAATAAAATAAACAGACTCTTCATGAGTACAACTAAGTGAAAACAGAGGGGAAGCAAAAGTGTACACATGATGAAGAATAATGGGTTTAACTATATAAATGTGATTAAAAATTATAATTTTACATACATATCTGACATCAAATTAAAAACTCTAGAGATAATGGATGATTTCCTAATAGAAATTACCAACATTAACTCAAGAAACAGAGGATTTGAGTAGAGAAATTACTAGAGATTGGAAATGTGATTATAGAGCTACCACTAAAAATGTAACCAGAATCAAATGATTTCACAGTTCAGTTCTATCTAACCTTTAAAGAAGAGATAATATCCATGTTACTCAATCTCTACTAGAAAAGAATAAAAAATTTGAAAATTCACTAAAGAATTTTATAAAGCTAGCAACCCTAAAAACCAAAACCTGTTAAAGATAGTACATAAAGAGAAATATAAAAAAAATACTAATAATAAATATGAAATCAAAATATTAACAAATTATAAAACATATAAACAAATAGAGCCCAGAAGGTTGGCAAGAAAAAACTATATCATGATTTAATAGGGATTGATCCACAAAGGCAAAAATGTCAAAATTAGGAATTCTACCAATATAATTAATTTCATAAAAATATTAAAGGAGAAAAAGTATGCTTCTTTCAATAGATATTGAAAAGTGATTGGGGAAAAAAAAATCAGCATATACTCCTAATGGATACCAACAGGAACAGAAGGGAATAACTTAAATATTAAAAGCGCTTTTTACCAACAATCAATAGTAATCCTCATTCTAAACATGAAATGTCAGAGTCACTTCCACTAAATGGGAATAAATCAAGGTTATCCACAATCTTTATTTTTATTCAACAGTATCTTTGGAGATTAAAGCTACTGCAATAAGATGAGAAAATAAATAATTAGTATAAAATTGGGAAAATTAAAACTAATTTCAATTTACAATAGATATGATTGTGTTTGTCTAAAACACAAAGGACTATTTAAAAAAAGTACAAAGTTAAGCACATTTGAAGAAGTGGTGCAACATAAGATAATACAAAAAAAATAGCTTTCGTCTATTCCAGCAAATTTTCAGGGAGTATGACAAGACCATGGGCTGACATTATTTTCTTATTTCTTTTGCTTAAAAGGATATATTGTTGGTGAAAGGAGTAACATCTATTAAATTCATCCACAAAAGGTTTTCATCAATTGCTACTTCAGCCAACTGTATAGGTGTCAATGTCCCACTGGTATCTACTTCATTTTTTATTACATTTTTTATTTGTACTCAAGTGTGTTTTATAAACATAAATCTCTATCTATTCCAGCTTTTATAAGAATATTACTTTATCTTGTTAGTCTCCACCAAAATGTCTTAATTCATAGTGTTCAAGCTCTCTAGATCTAACAGTTCGTTCCATGTTTCAAAAAGATCAGTTTCTTATCTTTGGTTCCAAGGTAAATATAACAATATATAACAACTCTCCTCCTTGGAAGATTGAATTAGCTAGCAGATTTTCAAATTATCAGATACACTGATTAGTTCATCCACTGTCATGTGTCCCAAGACAATGTTAAGATTGCTTTGAGTGAAGTTTTGTCATACTCACAAAGTCATCTGCTAGACTGCCTTTTACAAATTCTTATGGCATGCTCATACCCCAAAGCACACTGTATTTATCTTTCTGGTGTTTTAAATGTCTTCATAATAGACCCATAACACAATGAATTATGTTATGAATTATTATAATTTCACAACCCAGTACTATTAACTTCATCTTTAATAAAAGCGGCTTTATAATACAGGAATTCGCCAACTGTCCTCGGTATATCATACTTCAAAGATAGCAAAAAGAACAATAATGTTTCCATTTACAGAGAACAGTAACATTTTGTACATAGCCTATGACTGATAACATATGAAAAATTCTGCCAAAAAGTGGAGGAGACTATGGCATATTCAATGTCTGGGGCTGGGAAAAAGAAGTAAAATTACTTCTCTATTTCATACCATTCATAAAAGTACATACCAGAAAGATTAAACACACATGCACATAATTTTTTTAAGTTTGAAGAAAATATTTAAAAAATTATTTTAAAACTGTGGGGTGGGAAAAGTCTGCCTCAGCATGACCCCAAAACTAGAGACCCTAAAGGGAAAGGTTGAGTGATAGGACTACTTAAAAATGTAGATCATCTACACAGAAGGACAACATGAACAAAGTTAAATGAAGTAAGAAATGCATGGAAAGATACACATGATTTGTTTTAAGTGAAATAAAAGTTGCAAAACAGAACAATGGACTATCAGTTCATTTTCTGATAAAAATGTGAATACATATATCATTTATGTTTCTATATGCATAAAACATATTAGACTTGTAATAGTAGCTAACTGTAATGATGGGTAAGAAAAAGGCAGTTTTATGGTTCACTTTATATGTTTATCTGTTTTAATTTTTAATAAGCATGAGTTATTTCTATGGTTTAAGAAAATAAATTAAAGAAGATTAAAAATGAGTTCATTGTGAAAAATAACTTCTCAGAGTTCTGGTAATTCGTAAATTTGTCTCAAAGTGGTAGTCAAATGCCCAGTTGGATGCATAATGTTGTCCACCAATGCAAAGCCTATACTATGGCCTTCTTCCCCAGACACTAATTTTCTCTAGGTTGAAACAAATCTGGGACATCTATTAGTAGTTTAAGAACAGCTTAAAAACATTCCAGGGTTAAAAAAAAATAAAAACCTTTCCAGGGTGTTATTAACATCTTAATACTTCCCCAATTATAAACATATCCACCTAAACAAACATAATCATATATGTGATATACATTTATAGACATTCAAAGTTATGATATTCATGAATAAGGATTTAAGCTTTATATTGGAAGAAAATCAAACAGAATTTATTGAATTTTCACAGATGACATGGTGCAATTTAACAATTCCATTTTTTGGCTGTAAATTACATGGGTCAATTTAACAAGAGGTGAAGACTGATGATGTTAAATAGTAGCTGATTATAATGAATCATTGTCCAAATCAGTTTGAATGGATTTACAATTTATAAAATATTTTAAATACTGGTGGTTTTATTCATTCTTGCCTAAATTCCACTTTTCTAATATCAAAATGAGAACCCTTTTAGCTCATTTTAAATGATAAAAGAAAGTAAAAATTAAAATTTTTGCTTTATGAATCAATTTCATTATGTCTGCATTTTCACTGCAGTTTATTGAACGAAAGCCACAAAAATTAGCATGAACATAGTTAAATCACATTTCAGTGAACAGAAGACTGAAATGGAAATGGAAAAAAATAATTAAAGAGCTGACAATTAATTTTGCTTGGGTTTCAGAAAAATGTAATAACAAATTATCATTACTCAACAAACAAAAATAATCCAGAAAAGAGAGACACTAATCAACATGTAGGGAAGAATGTATTGCACCAATACCAGTTTCCTCCTGCTATAAAAGTATACATCTCTCAAACTCTGTATGAAAGCTAATTGATAATATATCTTTATAGTCATAGTATATCTTTTATAGTCATAAAACTGCCATCCACTGATACTCTGCCTCTGTCAAAGGGGTATCCAAACAGACAAAATTTAGATTTGTGTCCAGGAAGAAATATACTCTAACTATTGAATACAAGTATTTGATTTCAGTAACAAGTCAATCCCCACAGCAGACATGGATGTACCAGGTTCTTCTGCTTTGATGGCACCAACATTTAGCTAACATCTATTTGTCCTGATTCCCTGAGAACTAAATGAATAATCATTTGATGATAATTCAGTTTCTAATGTAGACTGATTTCAGGGACAGAATGTTCTGAGCACCAAACACTAAGAATCTGGTCTACTTGGTAACTATTTTTCTTACAGTAACATAAATATCACTATATATATATATATATATATATATATATATATATATATATATTTATATTTATATATATATTTATATTTATATATATATATATATATATATATATATATATATAATGGAATATTACCCAGCTATCAAAAAGAATGAAATCTTGCTATTTGCAATGACGTGGATTGAGCTAGAGTGTATTATGCTAAGAGAAATAAGTCAATCAGAGAAAGACAAATACCATATTATTCCACTCATATGTGGAATTTAAGAAACAAAACAGATGAACCTAGGGGAAGAGGGGAAAAAGAGAAGGAGGGAAAACTCTAAGAGACTTTCAACTATAGAGAACAAACTGAGGGTTGATGGAGGGGAGGTGGGCAGCGGATGAGCTAAATGGGTGATGGGTATTGAGCAGGGCACTTCTTGGGATGAGCACTGGGTATTATATGGAAGTGATGAATCACTAAATTCTACTCCTGAAACGAATACCACACTGTATGTTAGCTAACTAGAATTTAAATAAAAACTTGAAACAAACAAAAAAAGAAATGCTCGATAAACAAGGGGCTCTATGCCCAAAGATCTTGTATTATTACTCTTTCATTTTTTAAAATATAAATGGTCAATAGGGCCAGAGAGTTACACTAAACCCAATCTCATTGGTGGACTGAATTATATGTGCATGAACCTGTAAGGATAAAGTAATAAGGCTTCCTGCTCTCCTCACCTCCCTTCTTCCTACACTAAAGTCTATCACCAAACACACAAACTGTCCAAACCCTTAACACAAGGCCTGAGGGGAACCCAATGCACCGGGTCAAATGTGGAAGTATATCATTCTGAAAAATAAATATTTGTTATCCTGCTTAATACAACCTCTCAGGGCAGGAAAGACCAGGGGCCACTATCCTAGTTTACTACACACCAAGATGGCATGCAAGATAGTTCTGATTTAAAGGCAAAGAAGAGCCACAGCTCAAATAGAGAAACCAGAAAAAACCTTTAGCTTGGGATGTGATGTAAAATGAATGTACAAAGATAACATTGAAAATAGTCATAATCATTCTTAGAAAACCCATTTTCAAGAGAACTTAGCAGAGAAATTAAACAAATGGAAGCATAAACACACAATTTTCCTGAACCATATCAATTTGCTAAACCTACACTTGGAATGTTTATTGAGACAAGACAAGTAAACTATGAATTTTAAAAAAGAAGCCTTGAAATATTGTGCTTTAGGTGACAATTTATAAGAGAAGTATACTTCATTTTTGTAAAATTACCTTTGGACACATTTTACTGGGATAGACCCACTTAAATTCCTGAAATTGTTAGATGATAACAAAACCAAAATATCCTCCAAGTTCCTAATTTCCTCAGTTTCCCAGGAACTGCCCTCATCTCTAAAGACAGGACACTGCCTCCTCCATGCCCCCATGATCTGCCACTATCACGGCCACAATCCTAGAACTGTACCCTTCCCAAAATGATTGAGAGTGGCAACCTCCAGTGTGAAAGCATCAGGACACTGGCATGTGGCTTGGCTGGCCATGTGGCCTGCCTGGACCAGGCTGTCACACATCTGTCTCACACAGCACTTCCCAAAGTCCAGACAATTTGGTTCCAAATAATACCAGGTGTGGGACATCAAAAGTACATGCCATGCACATAGGGCTGTGCCACGCTAAGACTAGTTCCTCCTCAGTCTCTGTTCAACAAGAGTTCCAGAAAATTTTTGGCATCCACTCACACCCTAGGTCGCCACATTACCACAGCAGTGACAATTCTGTATTAAATGCCCACTGTTGCGTGACCTGGTGTCATGGAAATTAAATGGTCACAGAAGCACAAAGAGACTATATATACATCCAGTGATCTCCCAGAAGGAAGAAATAAAGATAGAAGTGGGAAGGAGGGAGAAGGGAAAAGAGTGGGGAGGAAGGAGGAGAAATCTGCCAGAGCAGATGGATGCTAGTCAGGCTGTGCCCCTGCCACATGGTGGCTTTTTATTACTTAACCTCATTTTTACCCACATTTCAAATGAGGTTAAGTAAAAAAAGAAATCACTCAGCACCCCAAATTCAACATGGCTTGATGTGAATTTTTTTTAGATGTTCAAGCTACACATCTGGGTCAGAAAACAAGTGTGTTCTCATTGCCTCTGTTTTCTCAAGTATCTTCAATGAATATTTTTTAGGAGCAAATTAGAAAGATTTTAAATCAGGCTCTGAAAATTTATATACAGTATCATCTAATTTTATGTATACAATATATAGAAATATGGATAGTGAAAGTGTCTGAAAGGGTATACACTCAGCCTCAATTCTGTGCTCTCTCCCCAGCTGCCACAGTTCCTTTTGCACCCCTCCACTCTTATACTCTGCACCTCCTCTCTGGGAAACCACATCCACTCCCATGTCCTCAATTACCATTCATCTTATGATGGCTCCCAAGTCTTTATTTTTCCTCTGAGTGCCAGTTAAATCCATTCAAATGACAATAGGCTGTCTCCACCTGGATGTCACATAGATTCCTCAAACTCAATTTATTTTAAGTGGATTAGCCTTCCCCTCCCAAATCTTTTTCTCCTACCTAATAATAGAGCAAGAAAAAAAATGTTACTTGCCTTTTCCCTAATCTATCTTTAAAACTGGTGTCAAATGAGTCTCCACTTTTACTTCATTCAATAGGGTCCTCGTATGCAACAACTTTAAGCCAACCAGTTCCTGACCCTTTTGTCTACTATTATAACATTAAGGTAAGTATATAGAAGCCTGGGTCTGAGAGCAGTTGGTAACTGAATGGAGGATTTTACCCTTCCCTGATCTCACTTGGAATATGTTGTGAAAGCTGGTGAGATCATGTCTGAAGAAACACTGAGCTTTTGGAAATAAGGAAATCTTATTTCCAAATATTTCCTTATTTGGAAATAAGGAAATCTTATTATATATATCTATAAGGAAATTCTTTGAGAAATTATTTTTAACAGTTGTCTTGGAGGAATCACAGAACTCTACACAGTAGTCACTTAATAAATGCTAACTTTTATTGTTGTTCTTATTTATTAAATGACACTGACACATGGCAGAATGCCCCCAACAAAACAAAGGCCACCCCAAAAAACTATCAACCCTGCATTCTAGGGAATTAAGAGTGCTTATTTTTCTTAATTAACTGCTCTGTGCCAGAACATTCAAAGTATTTTGCATGTATTATTTAATTTAGTCCTCATGACAAGCCCCATATTCATCACTCATCTATCATTTCAGAGAGGAAACTTCACGCCATCTCATTTTTAATCTAAATTCTTTTTTCCACTCAGTACATGCTCCAATCACCTGCTTCATTGCCAACACTTTCTTTTTCAATAATTTCCAAAAAAAACAATACTCATTTTATATAAATAAAAATACATAGATGAATAAAAAATAAAAAAAGTAAAAGATCACTCATTATCCTTCCACTCAAATATAGCCAGTTACTTTTGGGGTATCTATAATTCCGTAATTGTTAGTGTCTACTTTAAAATGTTTTATTATCTTCAAAAAAGAAAAGGAATCATTCTATGAATACTGCTATCTAAACTACCTTTCTCATTTAACAATGCAGGATGAATATCTTTTCCTGGCAACATGGATTTGGATCAACATATTTACCATATATACTGTGTGAACATTCCTGAATTTATTTCACCATTCTGGTGTGCTAGACACTTAGTTGTTTCCAATTGTTACTGTTTTGGACAGTGCTGGGATGAATAGCCTTGTCCATAAAGCCTTTAGCTAATTATTCAATTATTTCCTTAGGACAAAAGAGTAACAAACTTTAAGGCTTATATGTATTACCAAATGGCCCTCCACAAATCTTGGGCAAACTCAGTGTAAACTTATTCCTACCACAAGAATTTGATAGGATCCATTTACCCACACCCTCGCAGATGCTGCACAGTTGGTGAGAGAGGAATCTCTATATGAATTCCAATTGTTCTTTCTAGTCAAAAATATTTAATGACTCTTGGTGTTCAATGGGATAATATTCAAACAACTCTCCACAAACTTGCTTCGTTCAGCTTTCCAAATTTATTTACTTCCATTCCCCACACTCTCCACTCTAAGTAGACTAGTATCCTCACTGTCATAGGAAAAGGGTTCCTACCTCCATGCCTTTCTCACCCTAGTGCCCACTCACTCCAGCTCTTGGAATGCCCTAACTACCTACACCATTCAGGACTCATTTTAAATAGCCCCTTCTTCCATGAATCTGTAGCTGACTACTGTATCCCACAGAAGCCTTTGCTTCCTCAGTGCTCTGAGACTGCACATTTGACAATGAGTATATGGTCCAGATATTGTTATCTATTTGTTTGTATTTTTCTTACCTCTCCAACTAGATTATAAACCAAAGGACAAGGCTGGTTTCTTTATTTCTTCTTGTTTTGTTCAGCATTAATACACAACTTTATTGATGATATACAAATAAAGTTAATGCAAATGACAGGAGGGAGCTTACTTATGAAAAACTAGTTCACTGTCACTTACGCAAAAGAAATAGTAAAAATATTTCAATCTAGGCAGCGAGATAAAAAGCAACAAACATGTTTTCAGAACAGGTAGTGATATTCATTCATCCAGCTTAGACCTGAAGATCAACTCAGATAAAAATCAGCATTGATTATACAATGATATTCATCACTCAAAATTGGCAGCTGAAAGGATTCCTTTATCCTATAAACAAGGTGGAGAAAAGGAATAGTTTACAATGTGTGTTACTTCTAAACTACAAAATTAAGAATTTATTCCTGGCTCTTTGAGAACATATGCTCAGCCAGTTTGGCCATGAATTTTCCAACTTTTACTTTCACCAAAAAATCATGGTGACTTTCTATCCCCAGAATCTTATCAGCACACACTTGAAATTCTTTTAAAAAGAAGAAAAGTGAACCTTCACTGAATTGATTCTGAGCAGGTTCATTTTCTTCCCATTTAAAATTGTCATTTATGTTCTCAAATATGACCAGAAGTTTAAGAATAACCTCTTTGTTCTCCTTCTTATTAAAGAGGGAACCAAGTGAAGATGGTACTTGGGCCCTGAGCAGTTCTCTAGTCATGGCTGGATTTTCAGCCAAATTCAAAAGGAGTTTCAAAACCTGAAATTTGGTTTCTTCATTTCCTGCTGAAAATAAACGAAAAAAGTCTGAAATGGAATTAGCAAGCATGTGCTGATATTCATTAGTAACAGTCATATTTGTGAGCAATCTTAGTCCAGCCAGCTGCACTGATGAGTTCAAGCGAGAAGTGATTGTGTCATCACACACTTGATTCATGTATATCTTAAGCCTGCGCTGATTTTCAGCATTCACACTCAAGTTATTCAAGACAATTAAAGCCTTTTCCTTAACGATGGGATCCCGAGTATTGAGAATCTTTGCAACAATTGGGAGACCACCTAGATCACGAATAATATCTCTGTTAAATGCATAAGCAGCATTGTTACCCAGAGCAATTAAAGCTGCTTCAAGAATATAAGGCTTTTCAGACATCTCAACCAAGCAAAGAACTTTCTGCAGCTCTTGAGGGGACAAAATAGTATCATCTGAATTGGGGGAAGCCCGTTTCTGAACGGCCCGACGAGCCCGAGTAGCCCTGGCCCTTGCTCTGGCCCTTGCTCTGGTTCCAGCCTCAGTCCCAATCCGGGCCCAAGGTGGGTACCACACTATACCTTTGTTTTCACTGTTGTCATCATCATCATCAGACCAGTCATTGTACCTGGCCCCAGGACAGTCCCCAACATCATCCACATCCCCAGACCCACCCTCAGCCATTTTCTCCTTGTTCTGTTTTCTTCCCCGGGTCAGTCTATAAATGCAATAGCAGGCTCCAGCCCCAATCACTAGTCCCGCAGTCACCCAGCCTACTTTCCTGGCGTAGCCCATGCAATCGTCCCTGACAATAGCAGGGACCAAGGAACAGAGTATTCACTCAGGCTGGGAGAGGAGCACTATGGGCCTGGGTGCAAGGCTGTGGAAGGTGATCGTCTTCAGCCACTTCAAGGACACAATAGCTGATACTGGAGGTGGACCTGGGAGTGGAGGAAGGAAATGGGATTTGAGTTTCTCTTTTGTGTTGCCCCACACAGAGAGTTGCACAGAAGGACAGGAGCATAAAAAATGTGTAGCTGGTATGAAATGTAGATTGTTAATAAACCCTCTGTATCCTCCTCAGTTCACCCTCCCCCTACCCTCCCTAACCCACCCTCTTCCCAAGCCTAGATAAAGGCTATGGAGCCCACAGTCTCTGCTGAGGCCTCAGCACCCCAACCTCGGGTGTCCCCAGGGAATGGCACTGTTGCACTAACCTCCTTCAGACAGACAGTTTGTCCCTTCTTCCCTCCCCTGGAGGTGTGCCACACCCAACAACCCTTTGGATCTGCAGAGAGACCACAGCCGGTGAGAACTAAGGACTTTGATGGATTGACTGTTCACATCCGTAGCTTTCCTGATTCACCATCCAGGCTGTTAGATTTTTTTTAACCTCTATGCCATCCAAAACATGCACAAGCCTGCCCCTTCCCTAACCTGAAATGGGAGGGATGTTAGGAAAATAAGGTAGAATTGAGTGAGCTTATCCAACTGCAGCTGATTTCCAGCCCCTCTCCCATTCCAGGCAGCCCCCACGCCTACACCGACCTCTACTGATCCAAGGAAACTTCCTCCCTCTCTTCAAGTGGTGCCACCTGCTACAGCAGACCTGCAGGATGACAGATCGAAAACATCGGGACTAAGTACTGTTGAGAGAGGATTATGAACAAACTCTCTGATAGGTTTCCATACTGTCATTCTCCTCCACCCCACCCCCACCCCCGCCCCCGCGACACACACATACATACACACACACACACACACACACACCCTGAACGCCATTTCACCACAGTCCTGAGAGTACAAGAAACACACTCAGACTCAGCCCTAACCTAGATTATTGCCATCTCTGGCTTCTCCCTAACCCCACCACCGCCCCTCAGGGTCTCCAGATAGTCTTACCCTCAAATCGACCTTCACCAATTGGGGTTAATTTCCTTCCTCTTCTCTTGCCTGGTGTAGTGTCGCAACCTACGGAAAGACTGGCAATCCAGGAGAGGCTTGGACCCCCTAGACACAGAGCCATGGTCAGGAAGACACAGCCACAGTCAGAAAGACGGAAAACGGCTGCTACTAGAGCTCTTGGTGGACGACCAGTCCCCAGAACATGAAACTCTTTCCTAATTCAGAGGCCTGGTTGTCAAAGGTTTCCCACCCCTATTAACCCCTCTCAGCGTTCTGCTGACACATCCCTTTGCACCTTCCCCCTCCCCAAATGTTCAACCTTTCCGCCGGCACTGTCCTGAAGGACTGGGGGCCAACACCCAGGCCACAGCTCCCTTTCCGGATTACAGCCTCGGCTCCCAGCAGATTCCCAACTCCGGATCTCTGGGCTCCTCCCCAAACAGCCCCCTGCTCACCATTTCATAGCATCAAAATGGTCTGCGGGCGGGACAGATGTCTTGGAAAGCCGGCGGCGAGAGGAAGAGACGACGGAGGCGTCTCAGGACCCGCGACGGTCTCCGCCCTACGCCCTCGGCCATCCCCACCTTATGGAATCTCCCAGGCACTGACCTGCAAGAATCCAGGACAATTTCCTTCTCCTCCACCTCTTTCCCTCGGCCGCAGGCCTGCTAGCCCTCAGGGCAATGGGGAGCTGGTACTCAGACGGGAACAAGGACCAGAACAAGAAGGACTTCTGCACACGTCAGCTCTTGGTCACGTGAGACCTACGTCATCCACCAACTCGGGTCCCTAATTTCCCCTCCCACCAGCAGTGCGGCAGAAGAGGGACCGCCCCCCTCTATTCCCTCCCCCATACCAGGCCTTGTTACTCTTTCTTCTTTGCTAACCCCATCTCCCTGTAGTTGTGTTTGCCTTCCTCGGATTACCAGGAAGGGACAGCATCTTCCCCAGGGGCTACTGGCCACTTGTACTTTTTGAAAAATTGCCTCTTCCTTCCCCTAAGCTCCTGGGACAGCAACCTCTCCTTTAACCTCCCCTCCTCCCAGCTATTAATGTCTACCATTTCCTCTGAAATCTAGTCCCTGATCTCAAACGAAAAAGCCATCAGAAAAGGAAACTTGTAGTGAAAGCGTGTTTTTTACTTTCTTAACACATTTTTGTTCTTTTTGTTCTGCCCTCTCCCGCCCCCAACCTGCATTCTTCTGTGAGGAAAAAAATACTATAAAGCTATTTTCATTTGAGAGGAAAAAAAAAAAAGAGTGGGAGTTGGAGAGTGATGTTGGGTGATGGCCTCCAAAACCCCACATTTTCTCATTCGTGGGGAGTGTTACACACCTCACTCCAAATCATCTTGATGTTTTCTGAGGCCTAACACATAACACAAACCCTAAATGAGCCCATTGAAGTGTCTAGAATTGCAGAAATCTCCTGATGAGGCCAGTCTTCTAAACAGGAGAGCTACACACTAACACTTGCATCAGTCAGCAAGAAAGAGGCGTGGAGCCCTCAGAAGCCAGTAACACAGAAAAGATTGAGTAGGAATCACAGCTACGTAGTGGATATCTGTCCAAAAAGGCATGCACACTGACAAAGTAAGTAGCATAAAAGAACATTACAAAATATACTTGAGTACAAATAGGAAATATCACCTTTAAATAAAATAAGTGTTAGAGAAACACTGAGACCACTGAGACCAAATTGCCTGAAATCAGCATCTAGCAATTAGTGTAAAACAATTTCACTGACTGGTTTGGTGAACTCTGTGATTCACCTGTCAGCAATGATAGAACTTTTTTATACAGGGAAAAGTAATCAAATAATGTCAGAACATGGGATCTACAATGGAATATTCCTTAATAGTTCAGATATAAGGCTATTATCTGAGTATAACTTTTATAATCCACAGACAATATGGAAGCAAATCAAGAAACTGGAAAGTTTGGGAATAGGCAAAACTCCACAGAAATTCTTGTCAGGGTAACTTCCAGGAGGCAGTACTTGGATATGACTGAAATTTAGCAAACAGAAACCAAATCAGCTATGTGATACTGTATTTGGAGAAAGATCACGTGCAGCGTGGGGCTTATTCAAGAATAGGAATGTATGAAAAGAAGAGTCAGAGAAAAGTATTGGTAGTTCCCACCCAAGTGCTGTCTGAGGAGAGGGAGTCTTGGCTAAGATGAATGGAACATTCAGCTTTCCTTGGCAGAGCCATCACCATAATGTGTAAGAGTATTTCAAGCTTCCTTAGCTGAAAGCCACTTCTTTTTTTTTTTTTTTTTTTTTTTTTTTTTTTTTTTTTTTTTTTTAAATTTTTTTTTTCAACGTTTTTTATTTATTTTTGGGACAGAGAGAGACAGAGCATGAACGGGGGAGGGGCAGAGAGAGAGGGAGACACAGAATCGGAAACAGGCTCCAGGCTCCGAGCCATCAGCCCAGAGCCTGACGCGGGGCTCGAACTCACGGACTGCGAGATCGTGACCTGGCTGAAGTCGGACGCTTAACCGACTGCGCCACCCAGGCGCCCCTGAAAGCCACTTCTTAAGGTGAACCAATGACCTTGATCTGATTTCAGGCTCACCAAGCAACCTTCCGAGGTTGTGGCTTCCCAAATAGTAGCTTGACTACAGGGAGAATGGACTGGTAAAACTGACAGAAACCTCCAGTACCCCCTGACAGTTGAATTTCTCAGGGTAAATTATTCATTTGTCACTCCTATTGAGACTTAGCTTCCCTTTTGTCCCACTTACTGGGAAAGAATGCAGAGATACATGGGTTTGGGTATTCAGATCTCGATTTATACATAAGTCTCTATGAATGGGGTTCTTTCCTTGATAGAGGCCTTTGCTTTCAGATAAAGTCAGGGGTTGATCATACAACAGTGAGGATAAGACACTGAGCTATATATACAGCCTTGTGGAATCCTTTCAGGAAAGCCAGGTAACTCTGGTTTAGAATACAATCTTGTGCATCACCATTTCCAAAATGTACCTCTCTAATGTTTAGTTAATGTGAAAATTACAACTAAGACATCCTGTGGCACATAGGCCCCCAGCATCTCATTCATAGCTGGACAATGGGTTAATATCCAAAGTAGTTAAAAGGCTCTTGCAAATCAATATCTGAAACAATTTACATTTATCCCTGTGAAAAGAAAGTAAGTGCATATTACGTTTTATATACCCTTTCATTTTCCCCAGCAAAAGGGTGAGCATTGTGCCCAAAATAGACCAACTCAATACTCTCCTACTAAAATTTAAATCTTGAATACAGATTTAAGAAAACACTGAAAATCAGCAGAATTGTGGTATCCTGAATAGACTATCTGTGAATTCCTCCTACCTATACCCCTCAGAGCTGACCCTGATCTTCGACATTCCCTCATTGTTTCCATTAACCAAGTTTGGTTTCTGTTGCTTGCAACCAAACAAAGTTAACTAAAACAAATTATTTAGTACAAAAACAAATAACACAGTACATAAAGTAACACACCTTTTTAAAATAACAATCTTCTAGGGGCGCCTGGGTGGCGCAGTCGGTTAAGCGTCCGACTTCAGCCAGGTCACGATCTCGCGGTCCGTGAGTTCGAGCCCCGCGTCGGGCTCTGGGCCGATGGCTCGGAGCCTGGAACCTGTTTCTGATTCTGTGTCTCCCTCTCTCTCTGCCCCTCCCCCGTTCATGCTCTGTCTCTCTCTGTCCCAAAAATAAATAAAAAACGTTGAAAAAAAATTTTTTTAAATAACAATCTTCTATATTTTTTTTCTCACTCTCTACAATCCTATTAGTGTTTCCATCTGGGGATCTTTTTGTGTTTGGGGGCACTCTGTAAGACACCTGTCACATGTGACTACATACCAAGTTGAGCCAAAATGTTCCTTTTGGCAGTGGCTTCACATAGTCTTCTGCAGGCTCAGGAACTTTTAACAGGCTTGTCTGAAGAATTGCTTAAGGATTTTCCTCTTTTGCTTTTGAAATGGTATGTCAGGCAAACAACCTGCCCTTAAATAGTTGATGATGCCCTTAAATAGCTATAATGGAGAGCAAAGTAGATTTTAAATGTTAGTTTCTAGGTTCCTTGGTAAGAATTGTGGATCTGAATGACAAAGGAGTAAGATAACTGAAAGGGTTATCATTCCCATGTTTTATAGGAAGTTTTAGAGATGGAGTGGACTCAAACCAGAAAGGTCTGACAGACTGGGAAAATGACGGTCGGGATAGTTATATGTTGGAATAAGTGGAAAACATACCAAAGTAGGGGAGGGAGATATTTTATACTAGTAAGGAGAGGTAAGAGTGGTGCTTTTGTCCTTGAGGCTTTGTTAAGCTTTACATACTCCTAAGTTCTTTCTAATGTATATGGTCAAAACAAGCAAAAGCCATTTATATAAGTACTTAGCAGCCAAAAATTGAATGATGAACAGTTAGATTTGTTAGTAAAACTCCATAAATGGAATTCACTCGTCTAGAAGAAAATAAAGGGAGACAAAAAGAACAGTATAAGGAGATGATGCAAAAGAAATGCTGTAAGGATTTTAGAGAGAAATAGCATGATACTGGTGAAGGAATTTGGACTACAAAAGTTTTGAGGAAGACCAGAAAGTTGTGGTGTGCTCTTGACTTCTGAATATCACCAGCAAGGCACTCTGGGCTCCCTGACTCACCTCCTGAAAGGGCCTCCCCCACACAGGGGCCCCTTACAAGGGGAACTTCCTGCTAGGGTGTCTTATTTCAATGTTCTAAGAAAGAAGCTGCCTGAAGGGTCTATATTTAGAGTATGACTCCCTGGCAGGGACAGCTGAATGTCTGGAGACTAGTTTCTGCATACTTTGTCCCCGAGTTCTGGGATTATTCTGAGGTGCTTGTATGGGTGGTACAGTGAAATTGTCACAGAAGGCAGAGAGTGAAAAGGCCTCTTTCTCCTGGTGACTGCTTGGGATCCTGTAAACTGTGCTTTTTGTGAGGGAAAAATGACAAAGATTTCACTTACAGACCCTCACCACTATCTACACTGGAAGGTGCTGAACTCAAGCCGCTGCTAGGGTGACATATAGTACATGAACAACAGATCCCAGAGATATCTCACCAATGTTGTGATTAAATGAACATTTCACCTGCTAAGCCTCATTTCCATCAGTGAGTGGGATAACAGGGAATTCTTTAATTTGTGGATTTCTTATGGGTTACACTACAAAACTTGAGAATAGATTTTGAATGAAGACTTTTGGGTGAAAAACAGGCTAATCTGTGAAGTTACTAATTTCTAAAGTTCATCTGAACAGTAAGATTAATCTGAATTTAGGGTCTGCATAAAGTATGTCCTTTGAAGCCAGAAGGAAAGCCATTCAGCAATCTTCTATGAAGTTCTCAGCCATCTGACACTTAATACTATGAGTTCAGCCAAAGAAAGGGAGAGTGGTTCACGTATCAAAAATGACCACGATTAAAACACTGACCACCTCACTATACATTCATTTTATCCATCAATCTATAAATCATATTGAAAGCACACTAGTTTTGTTTGCAAGGATATGTTTTTAAATTTTAATATGCTGTTTGGGACCTGCTATTTCCTGTGAATTCAGTAGAAAATATTTTCAACAGGGTATAAATTAACTTAACCAAATCAATGAGGTCTTCCTATTACCTGGCAAATCTTGTTTATTACATATATATGTATCTACATACGTACATAACTTAAATTCTTTTTTCTCCAACTGAAATAAATTTATTATATTTTCTGGTTACAAAATAGTGTAGCTTGAGTCAATAAAAAAGAAAGCATGAAATAGAACATAAATGTATCAAAAATATTAATAAAAACCTCACAACTACTTGAGCTTCCTTTCATGCAACTCCCCCCAAACCCCCGAATTTTGGTGCGGAAACCGGATTGCAAAGGAGTAGAAAAAGAAGGTATGGGGGCAGGAGTTTCAGAGCCAAGGAAAAGATAAGAAATTTCCCCCCAGAAGAAGTATAAGTAACAGCTGACCCAGGAAAAGATGCTGCCCCATCGTGTAATTAGAGAAAGGCAAATTCGACCACCAGAGAGCCAAGGCCACTTCTGGCTTAACGGTATTGTTATAGAGGAAAAGAGTGACAGGGCCCCGTGTGAAGGGGGGAGGTACGGGGCAGGCTGGCGCCTGCCGCACTGCTTCTGGGAGTGGAAATTGGGGGCCAGAGCTCATGCGTGACGTGGTGGTCACGTGACCAAGAGCTGCCTAGAGCAGAAGTCCTGCTAGTCGCCTCCATCTGGGTACCAACCCCTATTACTCTGCAGGCGTATGGAGGAAGAAGGAAATTAGTCCCGGACCGCGAGGTCGGTAGGAGCCTGGGCTCTGCTTAGAGGCGGCGGGGGTAGGAGAGGGCCAAGGGCGTCACGAATTCAGGTTCGAGCTGATCCGGGTTGTGTCCCCTTCTCGCCTACTTTCTAAATGCCGGCGCCCCCCTCCCTCGTGCCCATTTAGTAGAGAGAACTGGTGGACTTTGGGCGGGTGGTTAGGGGAGTGAATGGCGGTTCCAGAGACTCCGAAGAAAGGTGCCACAATTAGGGCACTCGTGTCCCGAGTGCTGCTCCGTCCACCAAATACTCCATCCCCTGGGTTCCCTGTCTGTTTGCAGGTTTGTAGGTCTGTTGGCCCATAGGACGCCTCAAAACTCGTCCTGAGGGAAGGAGCAAACTGCCTTGGGACCGTGCAGGTCGGTCTGAGGGTGGGATGAGCCCTGGACCCTGGGTGGGGGGTGGTGATGGGGATGGCGGAGAAGGAAGGGCTGGGAACTGCGCGGGCCTGGTCGAGTCGCCCTCTCCTGGCCCCTTCTTTCTCCACACCCCCTCCCATCTCAGTGCAGGGAAAGGGGTGTGGCGGCCTTTGCTGGGGAAATGGCGGATGATATGGGGGAAGGGGGGAAACCCTCGTTAGGAAAGTCAGGAGGGTGTGAAAAATATTTTAAAGTCAAAGGCTGAAAATTCAGAAAAGCGGGTATTAGGACCTGTGTTCTCAGTGCTGATCCATCCAACCACATTTTCAGTTTTCCAAAGCCGGCTATCTGTCTTTCCATCTGTCCTTCTGCCAGACTGTCCATCAATCTCTGTGGAAGGAGCACTGACAACCGAAGACAAGGGAAGAAGAAGGAATTTACCTGACTTTGGTAGAGGTTGGTGGGGAAAACTGCCTGTGAAGCTTTGTAGGTGGGGGTGTGTGACAGAGGAGACTACCTGAAGGTTTGCCTCTCCATGTCACCACCCTCCTGGATAGCATAGCACAGCCCTATCTCCTGCCCTTTTCTGTAGGGCCTGAAAGCATAATGGTTGGTCCCAATGATACATAGAGAATAATAAACAAATAACAAAGAAGCAGGTTACTAATAATCCAACTCTCTCAACCAGAACTCAAACTCTACCCTGTTTGTGTAGTGAGGCACAAATTCAAACACAGCGCAAAGCCCTGATACTATTTTTCAACCATAGATTCATCACAAGAGAGCTACAGGAACCTGAGAGAAGCTGAAGAGGACTACACTCCACCATTACTCACCCTGGCCTTAGCATCCTCTTCAATCAGGTGGAACAAGTCCCTCTCCCATCCTACCCAAAGACTGGCACAGACCTGAGCATGGGCCGAGCTCGGGAAGTGGGTTGGATGGCAGCAGGACTCATGATTGGGGCTGGTGCCTGCTACTGTGTTTACAAACTAACATTAGGAAGAGATGACAGTAACAAGTTGGAGGAGGAGGAAGAGGAATGGGACGATGACCAGGAGCTGGATGAGGAGGAACCTGAGATTTGGTTTGATTTCACAACTATGGCTCGGCCCTGGAGTGAGGATGGGGATTGGACTGAACCTGGGGCCCCTGGAGGCACTGAAGATAGGCCTTCAGGTGGGGGCAAGGCCAATCGAACACACCCAGTAAAACAGCGCCCATTCCCTTACGAACATAAAAATACTTGCAGTAATCAAAGCTTTAGAAATTTCAGTTGTGTTCTTGACCTCTCCAAGTGTCCTTTCATTCAGGGAAAAATGTTGTTTGCTCAGCCCAAGGATGCTGGTTTTTCATTTATCCACAATATCAATAGTCATTTGGCCAGCCTCTCCATTGTTGGAAACGCGATCCCCACTCCTGACCCCGCTATTAAGGAGAAAGCTTTATGTGCTCCGGATAACTTGAATGCACGTATTGAAAATCAGGGGCAGATTAAGATGTACATCAATGAAGTGTGTCGGGAGACTGTGTCACATTGCTGCAACTCGTTTCTGCAGCAGGCCGGATTAAATTTGTTAATAAGCATGACAGTTATTAATAACATGCTTGCCAAGTCCGTTTCAGACTTGAAGTTTCCTTTGATAGCAGAGGGAAGTGGATGTGCTGAGCTTCAGGTTTTGAAACTGTTAATGGGTTTGTCCGAAAAGCCAGTCTTGGCAGGGGAATTGCTGGGTGCCCAAATGCTGCTCTCATTCATGTCCCTCTTTATGAGGAACGGAAACAGACAGGTTCTCCTGGACACCCTGGCCTCTTAAATGGCCATCTCGAACAGAATGGAACTGAATCTGCCCAAAACCCTTCTGGTGAACACACACATGTGTTCTCACTCAAAGAATCTGCAGTGGGTGCTGTTGAAGATCCAGTCTTAGCCCATCACCACATCACGGGGTGAAAGTTACACTTGCTAAATCGAGGACCACACTCCTATTGGCCAGGCAGGGGTTCCCACAGGGCTTGGAGTAACTTCTTGGTTTTGCAGTCTGCAGGCAATGTGCATTGTCAGTCACTCCCTTGTGGCCTTCTTCCTGTGGTAAAGGGATCATTCCAGCTGCCAGCTGTGGATACAGAACATCCTATTATAGCATCATGAGGGATGCCCTGCCCGTGGTGGTCTCCCTGTCTAAGCGGGACCATTTTGTGGAGACCAGACACATATCGGAGCTTGTGCTGAAAATGCTTTTGTTGCCGCCTAGGTTGAATTCTTTCTCATTTACTGCTTCTTCTTTGCGAGCTGATGGATGGTGAACCTATTCATCAAAAACCTACACCCCCCTTTTGTGTGTTGTACTGACTTAACCTTATCCACCCAAACCTACCATTTGTATGTATCATCAATAAAGGTGTGTGCTTTGATTGGCAAAAGCGAGACATGGAACTTGCCCTTGAGTTTACAGTCTACATGAAGAGGAAGACAAAAATACGCGACCAACCGACACCAACCCACGCTAACTAACTGGGGGCCTTTGCTCCCTGACAAATGCATGCTTATCAGTGCTCACAGGAGGCGGGGTAGAGGTGGGCTGCAGTGCTCAGGATAAGCCTCAAGAAGGGGCTGGAGGGCTGGGGGTGGGAGCAGGGGAGTGGAGGTGGGGTTAGTGGAATCAGGATGGAGTGTTGGGAGGACTGAAAGAGACAACACTTTTGAAGCAGGCGGCACAGTGCCTGGCACCTGGAGCAGAGAAATCCCTCAACGAAAGTGTCTTTCCTTGACTGCCAGCCTAAATAGGAAGGTCAGTATCCTTGGGGTGTGTGTACACGTCCTTGGGGACCACTGGACAACCCATCCCTGCGCATGTCACGCACTAGTATAGCAGTGATGGTTGCCGCTCTCCGAGTGCCCACTTTGTATAGTTCTGTCTCTCCTGCAAAGCGGCTGTTAAACCTACCTCCAGGCCCCCTCCCTCCCTTGGGACCCCAAGCCCAGATTCCTGGCAGAGCGAGAAGTGTTGGCCTCTGCTTCCTCTGGGGGAACCTCCTTTCTGCCCTTTCCCTGGTACCTTCGTTGAAACCCAAGAAGGGGCCAGCAGAGCCTTCCATGAACTCCCCATTGGGGTGGTAGGGCAGATGTTGAGGGTGGTAGCAGGGTATGACAGGTCCATGGGGAGACATCTCTGTCGCCTCCATCCAAGCTCCTGGCATCCCTAGGAGGAAAGGAGGAACCCAGCCCTGTGCACTGAACCACTCCGTGGATCTGGGCAAGTCACGCTGCCACCCCTCTCAATACTGCCAGACCCCTCCCAGCAGCACCTTGGCCCTTGCATCACCAAAGCCAGGTTCCCTGACGGCTATTGATGTGTCAAGCGATGGTCCTCTTCCTCAGAGCCCTGGCCAACAGGCTCAACAAGAAGCTTCCCTTGGGCAGAGCTGCTTCTGTGCCTGGTGCCCTCTCCTGGTCTCCATGGGTTGCTGCTCTGGGCCACTGTGCCCTGCACATCAGCACTCTGTGCATGCTCTGCTTTCGGACTGCTCTCCTCTGCACAGAGCACAGTTTTACTTTTTCTCCCTTCTCCCGGAGTTTGGGTTGCAGGTAGATTACAACTCTAAGACTTGTATCCATCCGCCCTGTGCTTCAGGCTGACTAGCAGGCACGGGCACCTGCCAGGTGCCCCAGAATCTTCCAACATGCAATGGAGACACTGCTTCTTCCCAGGCACTGGCACCTTGGATGGCCAGCATGTGACTTGTGGTTGCTGTGACACCACGCCCCAGTAGGGCTCACCCCCCGGGAACTCTATTCCTCTGCTGGCTCCTGGGCCCTGCCATGTTGCTTAAGAGTTGCTAATGCGACCACCCCTTTCTCCCAAGCCAGCCTCAGGTGGACTGGGCAATCTATTTCCCAAGTAGAATGGCCGTGCAGACAGCTCCCACACCCACTTGTCCCAGTGGAGCCTGCTTGGCCAATGCTGTCTTCAGTGACACCCTCATGCTCATTCTCTTTAATCTCAGCACAAAGGCAGAAAAGATTTCCTCCTTCCTCCTGGCTTGGGGCCCCAAGTTAACACATGCCTCCCTTCTCCTCTTTGCTCTGCCAAATCAACAGTCGAGTGCTGCCACAGGCACTTGTCCTCCATCTCCAAGGCAGGCACTTGGCGTTTTTAGGCCAAGGCTGACTTCTAACTCAGGGAGGGCCTTGGAGGCTTTCTGCCCATCTCCTGAGCAACTTTCTGTCCCTGGGAAGCCTGTTGGCATCGAAGGGTCTTCATGGTGTGGTTTTGGCCCAACTCAAGAGCCTCCTCTGCGTCTGCTGGCACTGCCCTCCAGAAAACACTCCTTGTGTCTGGAAGCTCAGGCCTCTGGTCTGCCCTTCATCCCTTGGTTGGTTGCTGTGCCAGAGCAGGAGCCCTAGAGGCAGTGGAGGGGACTCAGGAGCATGCCTGCCACTCAGGACCTGATTAAGACATACAGAGGCTTTCAGCACCAGAAAGACCATGGTGCCCCCTCTCATACCTAATTCAGAATGAAACAGCATGGGACCACCGGGCACCAAACTTGCCTACCTGCCTGCTGCAACTAACAGATTCTTTCTGGGCTTCCCCATGGGAAATATTTGACAAGGTCATCGATGCTTGAGATTGTCACACTCTGTGGGGAAGGGCCCTGCCTTGATGGGGCCCACCCCAGCCTTGCCTGCCTCTTGGCTAAATCTGGAACTGCCCCCACAGACTGCCTTCCAGCTCCCAAAAAGCCCTGGTTCTGCTTCTTATTCATCTCATGATTACGTCTACATTTGGTGCCTGTGGGTACCGGCTTGCACACTAGCTCCCAGTGCCCTCCCCAGCTTGCTGCCTCTCCTGGGAAATTTGTGATTTGACCTCCCCCCGCCCCCATTAAGTGACTCCTGAGGTTGCAGACATCCAGCTTCCCAGCGGATGCCTCCAGTCTCAAAGTCTGCATCCTTCCCCGGGGCCCTATGTGTCACTCTCAAAGCAGTTTCAACCATAATCCCCTCACCTTGATATGCCACCCACAGATAGGCACAGCCCTCACCAAGTCAATCTCTAAGCCACCACAGCACCATTCAGCTTAGAGTTTGACAACTGTGGCCAGTGCTGGCTCCAGGCTCCTTTCCAGGGGCGGGCCACCAGTTGGTCTAAGATGCAGATGGGTGCTACACCACAGTCCAGGACAGTCCTGCAGAGGATCGGCCAGTCCCTTGTCTGCTACACATGCTGCATGCATCACCTCACACCCTGTCACTTCCCTCCTCTCTTGCTCTTGGCCTCCTGTTACCCGGAAGGCAGGCTTCTTTTCCCTCATTGCCTCTTGTTTTTGTGTGTGGCTTAGGATGTCCTCCCTCATGCCCCAATTACAAAGAGTCTTCTGTAGGGTTTCCTAATTCCTTCATACTTTTTACACTTAAAGGGTCTCACAGATCTACTTGGAAGTTACCTTTGTGAAAGGTAGGGGGTGTGATCCAACTTGACTTCTTTCGCCAAAGGGGTAGCAAATTAACCCAGCACCATTTAGCACTCCATTCTCACGCTGCAGTGTGGCACATATGGGATCTTCATGCACCCAGCCGAGCATCCCCTCTGTGGCTTCCCGGTGGGAATTGTGTCTTGAGGCACACCTTTCTCCCAGGAACTCCTAACTGACTCGGGGACCCTCAGCTCACTGGGGGGGGGGGGTGCTATGGCAGGTGGTGTGTGTGTTAGCAGGGAGGTATGTATTGGTGCTTGTGAGCAGGCCTCTGTCCCAGGTTCCTTCTCAGGACGTATCCTGGCTCACAGGAAACATACGAACCCCGTCCCCCAGCCTACTTTAACAACACGGGAAAGTGGGGACTGGTTTCTTCCCTCACCAAAATTACTTTATTTGTGTGAGAGAAAAGCAAGTTCATTTTCTATGTTTAGATTTGCTGCACTTTGCACATGGTAGTCTTTTGCCACTGTTGAAGTATGCCTATTGTCACATGTTGCATTCATGGCTCAATAGTTTCTCTCAACACTGTCCTTGATTTTTTATTTTTATTGTGTTATGTTTCATCAATCTGGAATTTTAACTAGTCTGTTCCTGTCAATGTTTGTATTGAACTGTGATATTTTTTTAGGAGTCTTCACATCCCACATTTACTAGAAAACATTTGCCTATATTTCCTTCTTTTCTTTAATATTTTTTTTGAGAGAGAGAGAGAGAACAAGTGGGGTGGAGTGGCAGAGAGAGAGGAGAGAGAGAGAGAGAGAGAGAGAGAGAGAGAGAGAGAGAGAATGTGAAGTAGGCTTCCATGCCCAGTGTGTAACCTGACACAGGACTTGATCACACCACCCGGTGATTGTGACCTGAGCTGAAATCAAGAGTCAGATGTTGAACTGACTGAACCCCCCAGGCACCCTGCCTATATTTCCTTTTAATATAAATACAGTTTTTCTTTTTAGAGTTAAAGAAAGAATTTCTTTAGAGTTAGGTTCTTTTTTTAACCTACTAGTAGCGTATATTTGTAATGTGTGTGTGTTTTTGTACATGTGGTTTGAGGTAGACTTTGTATCTTAATTTTCTCTAAATGTATAATGAGTTACACTAATGTCATTCATTGCAGAATCCAATTTTTTCCCATACAGAATTAGGCAAGTGTGCTCCAAATTCCCATGTTTAGAATATGAACATGGATTTACATGCATTGTCTCCTTTTGTGGATCTTAACAAGCATGTAGTCTTCAGTCACTGGACATTTGGTTCTTCTTATCAGTAATTCACACTTAGCTCAATTGAGTAAATGACAAACACAGAATGATATGTAAGGCGTAGCAATAAGTTCCACCCAACACCATTCACCTTTTTTCCCAAAATCATATCACAACTCTTTCTTGTAAAACATAAATTTTAGAACAAGGCACTTAATTCACTGTACTGTGGAAAAATAAAGAACATTCTACCATCTTGGAGCAATGAATGTCCAAGTATGGCTGTAAGGTACACACTGAGAATTTAATGATTTTAACGAACCCATTGAAGTTTACAAAGCTGTGTTAACCTAACATCAGGAAAGAATGCAAGATAAAGGCACAAATGTCCCTGCTCATGTTGCAGTGTAATTCCCCAAGGATGCCATGTTATAAACATCCTCATTGTCTTCAGTGCTTGAAGCATATGTAGACTTGGGATTGCTCACCACAATTCCCATAGAAGATAGACTGGTGATGAAGGAGTGCATCTGTTGTGCATAAATATCTCTACTGTTAAAGTAAGGTAGCTTGTGACATGTCTCTGGTGGGTCCTCACTGCACTGGTTCACATCAATGTCCTTCTGCTTCTGGAAAACTTGTTGAAGATAATGGTGATAGGCCATTGATAGTGATAGCACAGATGATGCATGTGCTGGCGATAAGCTTCCTGGCCAAGGTGACTCGGTGCTTGTCTCCATAGCCCCTAGTAGTCATGCTGATGGTGGCCCACCATCAACATATAGGGATGCTGGTGAGGTTGGAGATGTGGTCGTCTTTCTCCACAGAGTAGATAAGCACAGAAAAAACGGAAATGCCCACACAGAGAGAAGCAACAGCCTAACTTCATGGTAGCTGTGTCTCTATGTGACATCTAGAGAACAAAGTCCTACTGAGTGCTGGGCAAGCTTGAGAATTTGGAAAATCCTTATAAGCCTGAAGATCTGGACCACCATGCCCATGTTCTCAATGTCCTCGCTCTCTTCCTCCTTGGTGTCTACAGTCAAGGTGGCATAGAAGGGAATAATGAAGATGAAGTCACTTATATTCAGAGGGTTCTTCCAGAATTTCTTTTGAAAGGGAGAAACAAGCAGCCAGATGGCAAGCTTGCAGGTGAACCAAGCGATGCATGCAATCTCCAAGCCTTCCAGCACGGGGTCATCTACCTCTCCATCCTCATTCTGGAACTCTGATATACTGTGGACACACATGGCCACAACGGAGGCCAGCACCACACTCAAGGAGGTGATGGCAATCAATGAGCTTGGCAGACAGGCAGTAGGCTGGATTTTCCATTCAAATCCAGATCTTCTTCTGTAGTTGACCAAATTGCAGCTTATCAAACTTATCCAGCTCCTTCTCAGAGAACAGTCTTCAGAAGAGCCTGTACTCACATCATTGCTTTTCATGTCCCAATCTTTCTCATAGTTTTCTTCCTTGCCTTCCTAGTAGCCCTTACTGCAACAGAAAAAAACCCCACACAGCTCCTCCATGACATGTAGCTTACCTGTGTAATAAAAATTCAAAACATATCTGAACAAGGAGGGGTTCAGTTCAAAATAGTACTCCTTATCGGCATCACTCACTGTAGTCTCACAGCTCCAGAATGGCCTCTTCTGAGTGACAGGTGAGCAGCTTTCTGAGTCTGGTGTGAGGAAACCACGGGAGGGTGCCTTTGGTTGATGCACTTCTTAGAGCCTCCCTCGTTCAAGTTGACAAGTCCCTCCTCTTGTCCAGGATGACGCAAAAACTAATCAAATACCATGGTGGATAGAGGAGGCAGGGAGCTGGATGTGAAGGGAGATGAGGAAGTTCACACTGCACCCTTGTGTTAGATGTCACACTCTCTGCCCTCGTCCCATCCAGTGGAATGTCCATCATCATCTAAGAAGCTCTGCCCTTCTTCCCTCACAGAATGTGTGGTGCACACAGGCATTTAGTGGCCAAAAGGAAGAAAATAATCATGTTCTCCGGTTATCCCAGCTGAAGCAATTGCTAGGAAATCAATCTTACAGATTTGAGTGGGATAAGATCCTCCACCAATGGGCTTCTTTGTCATCTGTAGGATCATAAGCTTCTTCTGTTTCCCGTGTCTGCTTTGTGGCACACACTGTCCTGGGAACTGCGGGAGTCCAGACAACTCAGGATCACTCAGCTCTGTGATGCTGCCTGCCCACGGCTGTGGGGATCAGGCTTCATGGTGCAGCGAGGAAAGCAGGGTGGCCTGCCTAGATCTGTCTGTCTGTCCATGCAGAATCCAATTTTTAATGTTTTAAGTGAAATTGCACTAAGTTTATGGGTTAATCATTGGCAAGAGTTGGCATCTTTATAATTTTCCCATCTAGGCACATTTATTTAAATCCTCATTTTCTTTAGTGAAGTTTTCTTTATAATCATCTTTCCCATTTCTTTTTGGGTTTTATTCCTGTGTATTTGTCTGTTTTTGTTCGCTTGTGAATAGGCATGGTGAATAGGCATTTACCTTCTCCTACAATGCTATTTCCTTCAACTCCACTGTTCTTATTCCATGTGCCAACACACTAGATATATGTGTGGGGTCTGCTGCTTTTGGAACAGCAATAAAAAAGGAGAATGATCAAGTGCTTCACGATAGTCACTCCTAAAGAGGAAGGAAAAGGAAAAGGACAAGAATTAAGTCCTATTGTTCCACGAATGCTCTTTTCCAGGAACTCTCCCTATAGACCCTTTCATTTTTTTTTTTTTTGTTACTTTTATATTCTCTTGCTCCCTCTTCCCTGGAGTGGAGTAGTTCAAACTGGTTATTCTGGCTTATTCAATCATGTTTTTTTTTTTTTCAATCCTGGCAAGGTCTCTATTATGTTTAACCATGTTCTATTGTTCTTTGTTCTTGGATGTATGGATATGGGATGATTTTGAAGGAAGGAAAGGTATTGGAATTTAGCCAAACTTTAAATTGATGGCTATGAGTTTTATAAGTTAGCATTGAGAAGTCTAAGTTTCTCTTTTACTTGAACACTTATTGCCAGGTTTCTCTGCTTTAGATGGTATCTTTTGTCTGCAGCTACTTAAAGATAAGAAAACCAACATATTTATATTACCTCCCACCTTCTTTTTCTTTCCCCTCCCAGTTTCTGTTAAGTATTAATTTCTATTCCATCTGGGTTACCACCATTACATTTTTTTCAGATGAATTTTCCTTATCTGCCATGCATTTTTCAGGTCCTCTATATATATATATATATATATATATATATATATATATATATAAAATCTTAATTGGTCTTTGTCAGATGCAAATATTTATTCAAAGGGAGATATATGTCATGGTTATTTGAAATACTTATTTGTGGTAATAACTTGAGCCATTAAACTACTTTTCCTTCCTTCAAAATCATCCCATATCCATACATCCAAGAACAAAGAACAATAGAACATGGTTAAACATAATGGAGACCTTGCCAGGATTGAAAAAAAAAAAAAACATGATTGAATAAGCCAGAATAACCAGTTTGAACTACTCCACTCCAGGGAAGAGGGAGCAAGAGAATATAAAAGTAACAAAAAAAAAAAAATGAAAGGGTCTATAGGGAGAGTTCCTGGAAAAGAGCATTCGTGGAACAATAGGACTTAATTCTTGTCCTTTTCCTTTTCCTTCCTCTTTAGGAGTGACTATCGTGAAGCACTTGATCATTCTCCTTTTTTATTGCTGTTCCAAAAGCAGCAGACCCCACACATATATCTAGTGTGTTGGCACATGGAATAAGAACAGTGGAGTTGAAGGAAATAGCATTGTAGGAGAAGGTAAATGCCTATTCACCATGCCTATTCACAAGCGAACAAAAACAGACAAATACACAGGAATAAAACCCAAAAAGAAATGGGAAAGATGATTATAAAGAAAACTTCACTAAAGAAAATGAGGATTTAAATAAATGTGCCTAGATGGGAAAATTATAAAGATGCCAACTCTTGCCAATGATTAACCCATAAACTTAGTGCAATTTCACTTAAAACATTAAAAATTGGATTCTGCATGGACAGACAGACAGATCTAGGCAGGCCACCCTGCTTTCCTCGCTGCACCATGAAGCCTGATCCCCACAGCCGTGGGCAGGCAGCATCACAGAGCTGAGTGATCCTGAGTTGTCTGGACTCCCGCAGTTCCCAGGACAGTGTGTGCCACAAAGCAGACACGGGAAACAGAAGAAGCTTATGATCCTACAGATGACAAAGAAGCCCATTGGTGGAGGATCTTATCCCACTCAAATCTGTAAGATTGATTTCCTAGCAATTGCTTCAGCTGGGATAACCGGAGAACATGATTATTTTCTTCCTTTTGGCCACTAAATGCCTGTGTGCACCACACATTCTGTGAGGGAAGAAGGGCAGAGCTTCTTAGATGATGATGGACATTCCACTGGATGGGACGAGGGCAGAGAGTGTGACATCTAACACAAGGGTGCAGTGTGAACTTCCTCATCTCCCTTCACATCCAGCTCCCTGCCTCCTCTATCCACCATGGTATTTGATTAGTTTTTGCGTCATCCTGGACAAGAGGAGGGACTTGTCAACTTGAACGAGGGAGGCTCTAAGAAGTGCATCAACCAAAGGCACCCTCCCGTGGTTTCCTCACACCAGACTCAGAAAGCTGCTCACCTGTCACTCAGAAGAGGCCATTCTGGAGCTGTGAGACTACAGTGAGTGATGCCGATAAGGAGTACTATTTTGAACTGAACCCCTCCTTGTTCAGATATGTTTTGAATTTTTATTACACAGGTAAGCTACATGTCATGGAGGAGCTGTGTGGGGTTTTTTTCTGTTGCAGTAAGGGCTACTAGGAAGGCAAGGAAGAAAACTATGAGAAAGATTGGGACATGAAAAGCAATGATGTGAGTACAGGCTCTTCTGAAGACTGTTCTCTGAGAAGGAGCTGGATAAGTTTGATAAGCTGCAATTTGGTCAACTACAGAAGAAGATCTGGATTTGAATGGAAAATCCAGCCTACTGCCTGTCTGCCAAGCTCATTGATTGCCATCACCTCCTTGAGTGTGGTGCTGGCCTCCGTTGTGGCCATGTGTGTCCACAGTATATCAGAGTTCCAGAATGAGGATGGAGAGGTAGATGACCCCGTGCTGGAAGGCTTGGAGATTGCATGCATCGCTTGGTTCACCTGCAAGCTTGCCATCTGGCTGCTTGTTTCTCCCTTTCAAAAGAAATTCTGGAAGAACCCTCTGAATATAAGTGACTTCATCTTCATTATTCCCTTCTATGCCACCTTGACTGTAGACACCAAGGAGGAAGAGAGCGAGGACATTGAGAACATGGGCATGGTGGTCCAGATCTTCAGGCTTATAAGGATTTTCCAAATTCTCAAGCTTGCCCAGCACTCAGTAGGACTTTGTTCTCTAGATGTCACATAGAGACACAGCTACCATGAAGTTAGGCTGTTGCTTCTCTCTGTGTGGGCATTTCCGTTTTTTCTGTGCTTATCTACTCTGTGGAGAAAGACGACCACATCTCCAACCTCACCAGCATCCCTATATGTTGATGGTGGGCCACCATCAGCATGACTACTAGGGGCTATGGAGACAAGCACCGAGTCACCTTGGCCAGGAAGCTTATCGCCAGCACATGCATCATCTGTGCTATCACTATCAATGGCCTATCACCATTATCTTCAACAAGTTTTCCAGAAGCAGAAGGACATTGATGTGAACCAGTGCAGTGAGGACCCACCAGAGACATGTCACAAGCTACCTTACTTTAACAGTAGAGATATTTATGCACAACAGATGCACTCCTTCATCACCAGTCTATCTTCTATGGGAATTGTGGTGAGCAATCCCAAGTCTACATATGCTTCAAGCACTGAAGACAATGAGGATGTTTATAACATGGCATCCTTGGGGAATTACACTGCAACATGAGCAGGGACATTTGTGCCTTTATCTTGCATTCTTTCCTGATGTTAGGTTAACACAGCTTTGTAAACTTCAATGGGTTCGTTAAAATCATTAAATTCTCAGTGTGTACCTTACAGCCATACTTGGACATTCATTGCTCCAAGATGGTAGAATGTTCTTTATTTTTCCACAGTACAGTGAATTAAGTGCCTTGTTCTAAAATTTATGTTTTACAAGAAAGAGTTGTGATATGATTTTGGGAAAAAAGGTGAATGGTGTTGGGTGGAACTTATTGCTACGCCTTACATATCATTCTGTGTTTGTCATTTACTCAATTGAGCTAAGTGTGAATTACTGATAAGAAGAACCAAATGTCCAGTGACTGAAGACTACATGCTTGTTAAGATCCACAAAAGGAGACAATGCATGTAAATCCATGTTCATATTCTAAACATGGGAATTTGGAGCACACTTGCCTAATTCTGTATGGGAAAAAATTGGATTCTGCAATGAATGACATTAGTGTAACTCATTATACATTTAGAGAAAATTAAGATACAAAGTCTACCTCAAACCACATGTACAAAAACACACACACATTACAAATATACGCTACTAGTAGGTTAAAAAAAGAACCTAACTCTAAAGAAATTCTTTCTTTAACTCTAAAAAGAAAAACTGTATTTATATTAAAAGGAAATATAGGCAGGGTGCCTGGGGGGTTCAGTCAGTTCAACATCTGACTCTTGATTTCAGCTCAGGTCACAATCACCGGGTGGTGTGATCAAGTCCTGTGTCAGGTTACACACTGGGCATGGAAGCCTACTTCACATTCTCTCTCTCTCTCTCTCTCTCTCTCTCTCTCTCTCTCTCTCCTCTCTCTCTGCCACTCCACCCCACTTGTTCTCTCTCTCTCTCTCAAAAAAAATATTAAAGAAAAGAAGGAAATATAGGCAAATGTTTTCTAGTAAATGTGGGATGTGAAGACTCCTAAAAAAATATCACAGTTCAATACAAACATTGACAGGAACAGACTAGTTAAAATTCCAGATTGATGAAACATAACACAATAAAAATAAAAAATCAAGGACAGTGTTGAGAGAAACTATTGAGCCATGAATGCAACATGTGACAATAGGCATACTTCAACAGTGGCAAAAGACTACCATGTGCAAAGTGCAGCAAATCTAAACATAGAAAATGAACTTGCTTTTCTCTCACACAAATAAAGTAATTTTGGTGAGGGAAGAAACCAGTCCCCACTTTCCCGTGTTGTTAAAGTAGGCTGGGGGACGGGGTTCGTATGTTTCCTGTGAGCCAGGATACGTCCTGAGAAGGAACCTGGGACAGAGGCCTGCTCACAAGCACCAATACATACCTCCCTGCTAACACACACACCACCTGCCATAGCACCCCCCCCCCAGTGAGCTGAGGGTCCCCGAGTCAGTTAGGAGTTCCTGGGAGAAAGGTGTGCCTCAAGACACAATTCCCACCGGGAAGCCACAGAGGGGATGCTCGGCTGGGTGCATGAAGATCCCATATGTGCCACACTGCAGCGTGAGAATGGAGTGCTAAATGGTGCTGGGTTAATTTGCTACCCCTTTGGCGAAAGAAGTCAAGTTGGATCACACCCCCTACCTTTCACAAAGGTAACTTCCAAGTAGATCTGTGAGACCCTTTAAGTGTAAAAAGTATGAAGGAATTAGGAAACCCTACAGAAGACTCTTTGTAATTGGGGCATGAGGGAGGACATCCTAAGCCACACACAAAAACAAGAGGCAATGAGGGAAAAGAAGCCTGCCTTCCGGGTAACAGGAGGCCAAGAGCAAGAGAGGAGGGAAGTGACAGGGTGTGAGGTGATGCATGCAGCATGTGTAGCAGACAAGGGACTGGCCGATCCTCTGCAGGACTGTCCTGGACTGTGGTGTAGCACCCATCTGCATCTTAGACCAACTGGTGGCCCGCCCCTGGAAAGGAGCCTGGAGCCAGCACTGGCCACAGTTGTCAAACTCTAAGCTGAATGGTGCTGTGGCGGCTTAGAGATTGACTTGGTGAGGGCTGTGCCTATCTGTGGGTGGCATATCAAGGTGAGGGGATTATGGTTGAAACTGCTTTGAGAGTGACACATAGGGCCCCGGGGAAGGATGCAGACTTTGAGACTGGAGGCATCCGCTGGGAAGCTGGATGTCTGCAACCTCAGGAGTCACTTAATGGGGGCGGGGGGAGGTCAAATCACAAATTTCCCAGGAGAGGCAGCAAGCTGGGGAGGGCACTGGGAGCTAGTGTGCAAGCCGGTACCCACAGGCACCAAATGTAGACGTAATCATGAGATGAATAAGAAGCAGAACCAGGGCTTTTTGGGAGCTGGAAGGCAGTCTGTGGGGGCAGTTCCAGATTTAGCCAAGAGGCAGGCAAGGCTGGGGTGGGCCCCATCAAGGCAGGGCCCTTCCCCACAGAGTGTGACAATCTCAAGCATCGATGACCTTGTCAAATATTTCCCATGGGGAAGCCCAGAAAGAATCTGTTAGTTGCAGCAGGCAGGTAGGCAAGTTTGGTGCCCGGTGGTCCCATGCTGTTTCATTCTGAATTAGGTATGAGAGGGGGCACCATGGTCTTTCTGGTGCTGAAAGCCTCTGTATGTCTTAATCAGGTCCTGAGTGGCAGGCATGCTCCTGAGTCCCCTCCACTGCCTCTAGGGCTCCTGCTCTGGCACAGCAACCAACCAAGGGATGAAGGGCAGACCAGAGGCCTGAGCTTCCAGACACAAGGAGTGTTTTCTGGAGGGCAGTGCCAGCAGACGCAGAGGAGGCTCTTGAGTTGGGCCAAAACCACACCATGAAGACCCTTCGATGCCAACAGGCTTCCCAGGGACAGAAAGTTGCTCAGGAGATGGGCAGAAAGCCTCCAAGGCCCTCCCTGAGTTAGAAGTCAGCCTTGGCCTAAAAACGCCAAGTGCCTGCCTTGGAGATGGAGGACAAGTGCCTGTGGCAGCACTCGACTGTTGATTTGGCAGAGCAAAGAGGAGAAGGGAGGCATGTGTTAACTTGGGGCCCCAAGCCAGGAGGAAGGAGGAAATCTTTTCTGCCTTTGTGCTGAGATTAAAGAGAATGAGCATGAGGGTGTCACTGAAGACAGCATTGGCCAAGCAGGCTCCACTGGGACAAGTGGGTGTGGGAGCTGTCTGCACGGCCATTCTACTTGGGAAATAGATTGCCCAGTCCACCTGAGGCTGGCTTGGGAGAAAGGGGTGGTCGCATTAGCAACTCTTAAGCAACATGGCAGGGCCCAGGAGCCAGCAGAGGAATAGAGTTCCCGGGGGGTGAGCCCTACTGGGGCGTGGTGTCACAGCAACCACAAGTCACATGCTGGCCATCCAAGGTGCCAGTGCCTGGGAAGAAGCAGTGTCTCCATTGCATGTTGGAAGATTCTGGGGCACCTGGCAGGTGCCCGTGCCTGCTAGTCAGCCTGAAGCACAGGGCGGATGGATACAAGTCTTAGAGTTGTAATCTACCTGCAACCCAAACTCCGGGAGAAGGGAGAAAAAGTAAAACTGTGCTCTGTGCAGAGGAGAGCAGTCCGAAAGCAGAGCATGCACAGAGTGCTGATGTGCAGGGCACAGTGGCCCAGAGCAGCAACCCATGGAGACCAGGAGAGGGCACCAGGCACAGAAGCAGCTCTGCCCAAGGGAAGCTTCTTGTTGAGCCTGTTGGCCAGGGCTCTGAGGAAGAGGACCATCGCTTGACACATCAATAGCCGTCAGGGAACCTGGCTTTGGTGATGCAAGGGCCAAGGTGCTGCTGGGAGGGGTCTGGCAGTATTGAGAGGGGTGGCAGCGTGACTTGCCCAGATCCACGGAGTGGTTCAGTGCACAGGGCTGGGTTCCTCCTTTCCTCCTAGGGATGCCAGGAGCTTGGATGGAGGCGACAGAGATGTCTCCCCATGGACCTGTCATACCCTGCTACCACCCTCAACATCTGCCCTACCACCCCAATGGGGAGTTCATGGAAGGCTCTGCTGGCCCCTTCTTGGGTTTCAACGAAGGTACCAGGGAAAGGGCAGAAAGGAGGTTCCCCCAGAGGAAGCAGAGGCCAACACTTCTCGCTCTGCCAGGAATCTGGGCTTGGGGTCCCAAGGGAGGGAGGGGGCCTGGAGGTAGGTTTAACAGCCGCTTTGCAGGAGAGACAGAACTATACAAAGTGGGCACTCGGAGAGCGGCAACCATCACTGCTATACTAGTGCGTGACATGCGCAGGGATGGGTTGTCCAGTGGTCCCCAAGGACGTGTACACACACCCCAAGGATACTGACCTTCCTATTTAGGCTGGCAGTCAAGGAAAGACACTTTCGTTGAGGGATTTCTCTGCTCCAGGTGCCAGGCACTGTGCCGCCTGCTTCAAAAGTGTTGTCTCTTTCAGTCCTCCCAACACTCCATCCTGATTCCACTAACCCCACCTCCACTCCCCTGCTCCCACCCCCAGCCCTCCAGCCCCTTCTTGAGGCTTATCCTGAGCACTGCAGCCCACCTCTACCCCGCCTCCTGTGAGCACTGATAAGCATGCATTTGTCAGGGAGCAAAGGCCCCCAGTTAGTTAGCGTGGGTTGGTGTCGGTTGGTCGCGTATTTTTGTCTTCCTCTTCATGTAGACTGTAAACTCAAGGGCAAGTTCCATGTCTCGCTTTTGCCAATCAAAGCACACACCTTTATTGATGATACATACAAATGGTAGGTTTGGGTGGATAAGGTTAAGTCAGTACAACACACAAAAGGGGGGTGTAGGTTTTTGATGAATAGGTTCACCATCCATCAGCTCGCAAAGAAGAAGCAGTAAATGAGAAAGAATTCAACCTAGGCGGCAACAAAAGCATTTTCAGCACAAGCTCCGATATGTGTCTGGTCTCCACAAAATGGTCCCGCTTAGACAGGGAGACCACCACGGGCAGGGCATCCCTCATGATGCTATAATAGGATGTTCTGTATCCACAGCTGGCAGCTGGAATGATCCCTTTACCACAGGAAGAAGGCCACAAGGGAGTGACTGACAATGCACATTGCCTGCAGACTGCAAAACCAAGAAGTTACTCCAAGCCCTGTGGGAACCCCTGCCTGGCCAATAGGAGTGTGGTCCTCGATTTAGCAAGTGTAACTTTCACCCCGTGATGTGGTGATGGGCTAAGACTGGATCTTCAACAGCACCCACTGCAGATTCTTTGAGTGAGAACACATGTGTGTGTTCACCAGAAGGGTTTTGGGCAGATTCAGTTCCATTCTGTTCGAGATGGCCATTTAAGAGGCCAGGGTGTCCAGGAGAACCTGTCTGTTTCCGTTCCTCATAAAGAGGGACATGAATGAGAGCAGCATTTGGGCACCCAGCAATTCCCCTGCCAAGACTGGCTTTTCGGACAAACCCATTAACAGTTTCAAAACCTGAAGCTCAGCACATCCACTTCCCTCTGCTATCAAAGGAAACTTCAAGTCTGAAACGGACTTGGCAAGCATGTTATTAATAACTGTCATGCTTATTAACAAATTTAATCCGGCCTGCTGCAGAAACGAGTTGCAGCAATGTGACACAGTCTCCCGACACACTTCATTGATGTACATCTTAATCTGCCCCTGATTTTCAATACGTGCATTCAAGTTATCCGGAGCACATAAAGCTTTCTCCTTAATAGCGGGGTCAGGAGTGGGGATCGCGTTTCCAACAATGGAGAGGCTGGCCAAATGACTATTGATATTGTGGATAAATGAAAAACCAGCATCCTTGGGCTGAGCAAACAACATTTTTCCCTGAATGAAAGGACACTTGGAGAGGTCAAGAACACAACTGAAATTTGTAATATCTTAAGCATCACACAAAAAAAATGTGATCATTTTAATTGGGGAAAGAGTGATTCTTCTCTATTGGGACATTGTCCTCTTTGGGAAGCCCTGTTTTTTGTTTTGTTTTGTTTTGTTTTGAAATAAAGACATTCTCAGACAAAAAATATATACCAGTAGCAAATTCAAGTATGACTGGCTGGCTCTGTCAGTGGAGCATGCAACTCATATATATATAAATATATAGATAGATAGATAGATAGATAGAGATAGAGATATATAAATAGATATAGATATAGATACAGATACAGATACAGATACAGATATAGATTAGATATAGATATAGGTATAGATATAGATATAGATATAGATATAGATATGAGCAAATTCATACTAGAAGAAATACTAAATGTTGTTCTTCAAGCATAATGAAAATTTATCTTTTTACAAAGCAGGAAGAAAAGAACTACAAAGGAAAATGTAAATATGTGAGTCTTGACCATATGAAATAATTTTAAGAATTCTTAAAATATTGAAATATAAAGAGAAATAGGTTGGAAGCATATAGAAAGTTTGAATGCATGACAACAATACCATATACATTGAGATGAGGGTAAGTGGAGTTGGCATGTGAAGTCCTGTGAGCTGTCTGAGAAAAGGGGGAAAAGGATTGATTCATAGAAAACTTTGAAAAATCAAGAATGCATGTTGTGATGTATAGGGTAATCACTAAACAATAGTGAATTAGTACAACTATCAAGCTAGTAAAGAGGAATAATAAAAAAGTGAACAAATCCTAAAGAAGATAAGAAAAAAATTGGGACATAGAGTAAGCAGGTCAAATAGCAATCACTGAATAAGATAAGAGATTATACTCTAAATGTATCAGAAATTACATTAAGTTAAAACAGAATAAATGCTTCAGTTCAAACATAAATATTGAAATATTGGATACAAATAACAAAACACAACTATATGCTGTTCAGAAAGGATACATCTAAAACTCAAACACACAGAAAGTTTGAAAGTGTAAAAATGTAAAATATATACCATGAGGGGCGCCTGGGTGGCGCAGTCGGTTGAGCGTCCGACTTCAGCCAGGTCACGATCTCGCGGTCCGTGAGTTCGAGCCCCGCGTCAGGCTCTGGGCTGATGGCTCGGAGCCTGGAGCCTATTTCCGATTCTGTGTCTCCCTCTCTCTCTGCCCCTCCCTCGTTCATGCTCTGTCTCTCTCTGTCCCAAAAATAAAAATTAAAAATGTTGAAAAAAAATATATATATATACCATGAAAGCATTAACTAAACAAAAATTGATAAAGATATACTAGCATCAGGGGCACCTGGGTGGATCAGTCAGTTAAACGTCCAACTCTTGATTTTGGCTCAGGTCATCTTATCGTTGGTGGGATCAAGCCCCGCATCAGGCTCTGTACTGACAGCATGAAACCTGCTTAGAATTCTCTCTACCCCTCTCTCTCTTTGCCCCTCCCCCCACTCGTGCTCACTCACTCTCTCTGTCTCAAAATAAATAAATAAACTTAAAAAATACTAATATCAAATAAAATGGGTACTATGTCAAAAAGCATTACTAGAGATAAAGAGGGATAATACATGAGGGAAAATGTAGAATTCACCAGAAAGATGTAACAATTCTAAATTTGTATGCATCTAATGCATCTAATAACATAGTTTCAAAATATATAAAACAGAAATGGACAGAACTACAAGAAATAATAGAGATCCCCAATCACAGTGGGAGATTTTAACATATCTCTTTTTATAGCTGACAGAATGAGCAAATAAAAATGGCAGAGACATAAAAAAATTTGAACATGACTGGCAAAATTGACCCAATTAATTCAAACCTTGGTTGGTATAAAGCTATACTCAACAATTACAACTATATGTTTATATATTATTTTTAAAAACATACAGAATATGTACCTGGGAGTACCTGGGTGTCTCAGTTGGTTAAGCATCCAACTTCGACTCAGGTCATGATATCATGGCTCATTGGTTTGAGCCCCATATAGAACTCTGTGCTGACTGCTCAGAGCCTGGATGCTTCAGATTCTATGTCTCTCTCTCTCTCTGTACTTTCCCCATTCTCTCTCTCTCTCCCTCTCATAAATAAACTAAAAATCATACAGAACGTGTATAAAAATTGATCATATCCTGAGCTATACATCAAGTTCTAACATTTCAAAAAGATGAAAGTCATACAGAGTATGTTTTATCACCATGGTGCAATTAACTAAAAAACAATAATAACAATGTAATAACTAAAATCCACGTATTTTTTGGAATTAGGAAATACACTTCTAATAACATATGGGTCAAAGAAGAAATTACATTTAAAATTAGAAAGCATTTTTCATGGGATGGTAATGAAAATATTATGTTCAAAGTTTTGAAAGATGCTCTGCTTCTAGCTATAATGGCCTAGGAATAGAAGACTAATCCCCCGCATTTAGAAGGACAAGAAAACCTGAAAAATTCATTGTTATTATATTTAAATAGACTAAATTACTTAAAGAAATCAGAAAGCTTCCAAAGCAGCCAGGATTGAGGTACCAAAATCCTGGAAAGAAGGGAAATTTAATGAGGTGAACTGACATTTGGCACCAATTTTCCCCTTGAGGCATTGACCAGTCCATTATCAGCATTGGTGAAGAGGCTGAAAAAGAAGCTGGGAAGATAAAGAAACCTGAATAGAGCTTTTAGTAATTATGCAGAGTTAAGGAGTCAAAATCCAGAGCACAAAGCCAACTAGACAGCCAGGGTTTGATGGGCTAATATCCTGGAGAAAAGGAAATTACAAAGAAATGAAATGGGTAGTCTGAGTTAATTTCCTCCTTGATGCATTCACCAATTCTTTTTTTTTTTTTTGTATTTTTCAACTTGTATCTGTTTATTAAATTAATATATAAATTTGTGTTAAAACCCAATAAGATTGTTAAAAATCAAATTTAGCATTATCTTGCCTCATCCCGACGTGTTCATCTCTCACTGTTTCCACTGGTGATTACTCGCATATTTTTTTATTTATTTATTTTTTAATATATGAAATTTACTGTCAAATTGGTTTCCATACAACACCCAGTGCTCATCCCAAAAGGTGCCCTCCTCAGTATCCATCACCCACCCTGCCCTCCCTCCCACCCCCATCAACCCTCAATTTGTTCTCAGTTTTTAACAGTCTCTTATGCTTTGGCTCTCTCCCACTCTAACCTCTTTTTTTTTTCCTTACCCTCCCCCATGGGTTTCTGTTACGTTTCTCAGGATCCACATAAGAGTGAAACCATATGGTATCTGTCTTTCTCTGTATGGCTTATTTCACTTAGCATCACACTCTCCAGTTCCATCCACGTTGCTACAAAAGGCCATATTTCATTCTTTCTCATTGCCACGTAGTATTCCATTGTGTATATAAACCACAATTTCTTTATCCATTCATCAGTTGATGGACATTTAGGCTCTTTCCATAATTTGGCTATTGTTGAGAGTGCTGCTATCAACATTGGGGTACAAGTGCCCCTATGCATGAGTACTCCTGTATCCCTTGGATAAATTCCTAGCAGTGCTATTGCTGGGTCATAGGGTAGGTCTATTTTTAATTTTCTGAGGAACCTCCACATGCTTTCCAGAGCGGCTGCACCAATTTGCATTCCCACCAAGAGTGCAAGAGGGTTCCCGTTCCTCCACATCCTCTCCAGCATCTATAGTCTCCTGATTTGTTCATTGTGGCCACACTGACTGGCGTGAGGTGATATCTTGAGTGTGGTTTTGATTTGTATTTCCCTGATAAGGAGCGATGTTGAGCATCTTTTCATGTGCCTGTTGGCCATCCGGATGTCTTCTCTAGAGAAGTGTCTATTCATGTTTTCTGCCCATTTCTTCACTGGGTTATTTGTTTTTCGGGTGTGGAGTTTGATGAGCTCTTTATAGATTTTGGATACTAGCCCTTTGTCCGATATGTCATTTGCAAATATCTTTTCCCATTCCGTTGGCTGCCTTTTTGTTTTGTTGGTTGTTTCCTTTGCTGTGCAGAAGCTTTTTATCTTATAAGGTCCCAGTAATTCACTTTTGCTTTTAATTCCCTTGCCTTTGGGGATGTGCCGAGTAAGAGATTGCTACGGCTGAGGTCAGACAGGTCTTTTCCTGCTTTCTCCTCTAAGGTTTTGATGGTTTCCTGTCCCACATTCAGGTCCTTTATCCATTTTGAGTTTATTTTTGTGAATGGTGTGAGAAAGTGGTCTAGTTTCAACCTTCTGCATATTGCTGTCCAGTTCTCCCAGCACCATTTGTTAAAGAGACTGTCTTTTTTCCATTGGATGTTCTTTCCTGCTTTGTCAAAAATGAGTTGGCCATACGTTTGTGGGTCTAGTTCTGGGGTTTCTATTCTATTCCATTGGTCTATGTGTCTGTTTTTATGCCAATACCATGCTGTCTTGATGATTACAGCTTTGTAGTAGAGGCTAAAGTCTGGGATTGTGATGCCTCCTGCTTTGGTCTTCTTCTTCAAAATTACTTTGGCTATTCGGGGCCTTTTGTGGTTCCATATGAATTTTAGAATGGCTTGTTCTAGCTTCGAGAAGAATGCTGGTGCAATTTTGATTGGGATTGCATTGAATGTGTAGATAGCTTTGGGTAGTATTGACATTTTGACAATATTTATTCTTCCAATCCATGAGCAGGGAACGTCTTTCCATTTCTTTATATCTTCTTCAATTACCTGCATAAGCTTTCTATAGTTTTCAGCATACAGATCTTTTACATCTTTGGTTAGGTTTATCCCTAGGTATTTTATGCTTCTTGGTGCAATTGTGAATGGGATCAGTTTCTTTATTTGTCTTTCTGTTGCTTCATTATTAGTGTATAAGAATGCAACTGATTTCTGTACATTGATTTTGTATCCTGCAACTTTGCTGAATTCATGTATCAGTTCTAGCAGACTTTTGGTGGAGTCTATCGGATTTTCCATGTATAATATCATGTCATCTGCAAAAAGCGAAAGCTTGACTTCATCTTTGCCAATTTTGATGCCTTTGATTTCCTTTTGTTGTCTGATTGCTGATGCTAGCACTTCCAACACTATGTGAAACAACAGCGGTGAGAGTGGGCATCCCTGTCGTGTTCCTGATCTCAGGGAAAAAGCTCTCAGTTTTTCCCCATTGAGGATGATGTTAGCTGTGGGCTTTTCATAAATGGCTTTGATGATGTTTAAGTATGTTCCTTCTATCCTGACTTTCTCAAGGGTTTTTATTAAGAAAGTTGCTGAATTTTGTCAAAGGCCTTTTCTGCATCGATTGACAGAACCATATGGTTATTATCTTTACTTTAATTAATATGATGTATCACATTGATTGATTTGCGAATGTTGAACCAGCCCTGCAGCCCAGGAATGAATCCCACTTGATCATGGTGGATAATTCTTTTTATATGCTGTTGAATTCGATTTGCTAGTATCTTATTGAGAATTTTTGCATCCATATTCATCAGGGATATTGGCCTGTAGTTCTCATTTTTAACTGGGTCTCTGGTTTAGGAATCAAAGTAATACTGGCTTCATAGAATGAGTCTGGAAGTTTCCCTTCCCTTTCTATTTTTTGGAACAGCTTGAGAAGGATAGGTATTATCTCTGCTTTAAACCTCTGGTACAACTCCCCTGGGAAGTCATCTGGTCCTGGACTCTTATTTGTTGGGAGATTTTTTGATGACTGATTCAATTTCTTCGCTGGTTAGGGGTCTGTTCAAGCTTTCTATTACCTCCTGATTGAGTTTTGGAAGGGTGTGGGTGTTTAGGAATTTGTCCATTTCTTCCAGGTTGTCTAGTTTGTTGGTATATAATTTTTCATAGTATTCCCTGATAATTGCTTGTATCTCTGAGCGATTGGTTGTCATAATTCCATTTTCATTCATGATTTTATCTATTTGGGTCATCTCCCTTTTCTTTTTGAGAAGCCTGGCTAGAGGTTTGTCAATTTTGTTTATTTTTTCAAAAAACCAACTCTTGGTTTAATTGATCTGCTCTACAGTTTTTTTAGATTCTATATTATTTATTTCTGCTCTGATCTTTATTATTTCTCTTCTTCTGCTGGGTTTAGGCTGCCTTTGCTGTTCTGCTTCTGTTTCCTTTAGGTGTGCTGTTAGATTTTGTATTTGGGATTTTTCTTGTTTCTTGAGATGGGCCTGGATTGCAATGCATTTTCCTCTTAGGACTGCCTTCGCTGCATCCCAAAGCATTTGTATTGTTGTCTTTTCATTTTCATTTTTTTCCATTTTTCTTTAAAATTTCTTCTCTAATTGCCTGGTTGATCCATTCATTCTTTAGCAGGGTGTTCTTTAACCTCCATGCTTTTGGAGGGTTTCCAGACTTTTTCCTGTGGTTGATTTCAACCTTCATAGCATTGTGGTCTGAAAGAATGCATGGTATGATTTCAATTCTTATATACTTATGAAGGGCTGTTTTGTGACCCAGTATGTGATCTATCTTGGAGAATGTTCCATGTGCACTCGAGAAGAAAGTACATTCTGTTGCTTTGGGATGCAGAGTTCTAAATATATCAGTCAAGTCCATCTGATCCAATGTATCATTCAGGGCCCTTGTTTCTTTATTGACCGTGTGTCTAGACGATCTATCCATTTCTGTAAGTGGAGTATTAAAGTCCCCTGCAATTACCACATTCTTATCAATAAGGTTGCTTATGTTTGTGAGTAATTGTTTTATATATCTGGGGGCTCCGGTATTCGGCGCATAAGCATTTATAATTGTTAGCTCTTCCTGATGGATAGACCCTGTGATTATTATATAATGCCCTTCTTCATCTCTTGTTACAGCCTTTAATTTAAGGTCTACTTTGTCTGATATATGTATGGCTACTCCAGCTTTCTTGTGACTTCCAGTGGCATGATAAATAGTTCTCCATCCCCTCACTCTCAATATGAAGGTGTTCTCAGGTCTAAAATGAGTCTTTTGTAGACAGCAAATAGATGGGTCTTTTTTTTTTTTTTTATCCATTCTGATACCCTATGTCTTTTGGTTGGCACATTTAGTCCATTTACATTCAGTGTTATTTTAGAAAGATATGGGGTTAGAGTCATTGTGATGTCCATAGGTTCCATGCTTGTAGCGATGTCTCTGGTACTTTGTCTCATAGGATCCCCCTTAGGATCTCTTGTAGGGCTGGTTTAGTCGTGACGAATTCCTTCAGTTTTTGTTTGGGAAGACCTTTATCTATCCTTCTATTCTAAATGACAGACTTGCAGGATAAAGGATTCTCAGCTGCATATTTTTTTTCTGTTCATGACATTAAAGATCTCCTGCCATTCCTTTCTGGCCTGCCAAGTTTCAGTAGAGAGATCAGTCACGATTCTTATAGGTCTCCCTTTATATGTTAGAGTACGTTTATCTCTAGCTGCTTTCAAAATTTTCTCTTTATCCTTGTATTTTGCCAGTTTCACTATGATATGTCATGCAGAAGATCGATTCTAGTTATGTCTGAAGGGAGTTCTCTGTGCCTCTTGGATTTCAATGCCTTTTTTCTTCCCCAGATAAGGGAAGTTCTCAGCTATGATTTCTTCAAGTACACCTTCAGCACATTTCCCTCTCTCTTCCTCCTCTGGAATACCAATTATGTGTATATTATTTCTCTTTAGTGCATCACGTAGTTCTCTATTTTTCCCCTTATACTCCTGGATTTTTTTTATCTCTCTTTTTCTCACCTTCTTCTTTTTCCATAATTTTATCTTCTAGTTCACCTATTATCTCCTCTGCCTCTTCAATCCAAGCCGTGGTTGTCTCCATTGTATTTTGCAGTTCATTGATAGCATTTTTTAGCTCCTCCTGGCTGTTCCTTAGTCCTTTGATCTCTGTAGCAATAGATTCTCTGCTGCCCTTTATACTGTATTCAAGCCCAGTGATTAATTTTATGACTATTATTCTAAATTCACTTTCTGTTATATTGTTTAAATCGTTTTTGATCAGTTCGTTAGGTGTTGTTATTTCCTGGACGTTTTTTGAGGGGAATTCTTCCGTTTCGTCATTTTGGATAGTCCCTGGAGTGGTGCGCAACTGTGGGGCACTTCCCCTGTGCTGTCTTGAATAACTTGCATGGTGGGTGGGCCCGCAGTCAGACTGATGTCTGCCCCCATCCCACTGCTGGGGCCACAGGCTGGTGTGTGCCTTCTCTTCCCCTCTCCTAAGGGAGGGATTCACTGTGGGGTGGTGTGGCCCATCTGGGCTACTTGCACCCTGCCAGGCTTGTGGTGCTGGGGATCTGGTGTATTAGCTGGGGTGGATCGGCAAGGTGCACGGGGCCAGGAGGAGCATGCTCAGCTCGCTTTTCCTTCAGAGATCCGCTTCAGGAGGGGCCCTGTGGCACCAGGAAGGAGTCAGACCCGCCAGAGGGATGGATCCGCAGAAGCACAGTGTTGGGTGTTTGCATGGTGCAAGCAAGTTCCCTGGCAGGAACTGGTTCCCTTTGGGATTTTGGCTGGGGGATGGGCGAGGGATATGGCGCTGGTGAGCACCTTTGTTCCCCGTGAAGCTGAGCTCTGTCGTCCGGTGCTCAACAACTCTTCCTCCTGTTGTCCTCCAGCCCTCCTGTTCTCTGAGCAGAGCTGTTAGCTTATAACCTTCCAGATGTGAAGTCCCACTTGCTGTCGGAAAACACTCCGTCCGGCCCCTCCGCTTCTGCAAGCTAGACTCGGGGTCTCTGCTTGGCCGGCGGGCAGCCCCTCCGCCCCATCTCCCTCCCGCCAGTCCGTGTAGCGCGCACCGCCTCACCGCCCTTCCTACTCACTTCCGTGGGCCTCTTGTCTGCGGTTGGCTCTGGAGACTCCATTCTGCTAGTCTTCTGGTGGTTTTCTGGGTTATTTAGGCAGGTGTAGGTGGAATCTAATTGATCAGCAGGACGTGTGGTGAGCCCAGCATCCTCCTATGCCACCATCTTCCCAGGATCCCCTGTGTTATTGCTTTTTAATGAGTCACTGAGTTCTCTAATTCTTATATCATTCTCATTTGTCTTAGTTTCTCTTTTTTTCTTCTTCATTATTTTCTATATGTTTGTCCTCTATATCACAGATTTGCTGCTCTGCTTCATCCACCTTGCTGCCATGGCATCCTTTAGAGATTGCATCTCAGTTATAGCATTTTTCATTTCATCCTGACTAGATTCTACTTCTTTCATCTCCACAGAAAGGGATTCTAATCTATTTTCAACCCCAGCTAGTATTCTTATTATCGTGATTCTAAATTCTGGTTCAGACATCTTGCTTGTATCTGTATTGATTAAGTCCCTGGCTGTCATTTCTTCCTGTTACTTCTTTTGGGGTGTATTCCTTCATTTCATCATTTTGAAGGAACAAAAAGAAGTAATAAGTTAATTTAAAATTAGAAAATTAAAAACAACACAAAAAATATCAAATAAAGGATGCTAGATGTTAGGTGTATTTTGGTCTGGTTTTTTAAAGAAGCTTGACAGAATAGAGAAAAAACAGGAAAGGAAAGAAAAAAATGGGGGAAAAAAGAAAGCATTTGAAAATTTTGAAAAAATGAATACAATAAAATATAATGACATGAATTGATGAAAGTAAAATAGAATTTAAGAAATGTATAAAAAAGTAAAAAATATAATAGAAAAAAATTTACAAATCTGTTTTATAAAAATAGAAAATAAAAATAAATTTTTCTCTTCCTGTATTCAAGAATAATAAAAGAAAAAAGAAAAAAACTGAAAAGACAGACCAATGAAGAGAATGAAATATGATTGAAATTACATCCAATTTCCCTTAGAAGTCAAACTATGAACCACTTTATAATCTGTAAACTAAACAGACTGAGAGACTTGTGTTCCTCTAGAGCACGGTTGGCCAGTTGGGCTGGGCTTGGTGTAACAGCTCTCTTCTCCACTAGATGGTGCTGCTTAGCTTACTGGTATTGATTGTGGTGGTGCGTGTAGGCGTGTATGCGCATGTGCAGGAGGGATGAAAATGGCGTCACCCAGCTACCCAGCCTCTAGTTTCAGAGCTCTGTTCCCTCCTCCACCAGCAATCAAGCACCCCTCCTTTGTCTCCAGCTTCTGTCCAGTCTTCATTTCTACACTATCTGAGACCAATCTATGCTGCCAGCCATGCTGCCAGGCAGCATCTCCTTCCTGAGTTTTAACTCAGGTGGGGGCTGTTTCCAAACCCCTCACAGCTTTGACTTTCCCAGACCCTCTGGGGGAGGGTCTCACTGAGCAATGGCAGGGTCCCCGCCTGCCCCCAGAAACGTTTGTGCAACTCCACTGCTGCAGATGCCCAGAGACCGTGGCCAGGTGCCAGCCTGCCCCAGAAAACGTTGGCATGATCTTGTAGCAGCAGCTTTTAAGGGATTATGTTAAATCACAACACACATCTGGCACCAGGGTTCACCCTTAGTGTACTTGTTCCAACACCAGTAAATGAGGCTGTTCTCCAGGGTCTGCTGGGACCTTTGCCTGTGGGGCAACCACATAGCCTCTACCAAATGTCCACCCAGCACAAGAACCGCCTCTCCCCATGTGGCCCAAAGACCCCTAGGACCTTGCTGTCAGCTCCTGGGGATTCACTCTTCCCACCAGAGCTCTGCCAGGTATCGAACTGCAGAGTTTAAGACTCTGCGCTCCACTGGTTATAGAGTCTTAGTGGTATTTAAACCCTCTCCTTTCTCCTTTGTCTTAATGGTATTTAAACTCTCTCCTTTCTCCTTTCTCCTTTCTCCCTTTCTTCTTCAGTCTCTTGCAGGTGTTTCCACTCTTTCTCTCCAGATGCTTTAAGGGGGAGTTCTTTTCCTGTACTTTCCCCCCTGTCTCTGTCCTCTTCCAGCCAGCAAAAATAGCTCCCTACCCTCCACAGCTTCTCTCTCCCTCATTTCACCTCTCCATGCTATGTGCCTGACAAATTCTGTGGTTCAAGTTTTGCATATTGTTGTGTTAATCCTCAAATCAGTTTTCTAGGTGTGAAATATTGTTTGATGTTGATTTAGCTGCATTTCAGGGGTGAGAGAAGCCAAAAAACTTCTGTGCTGCTCTGCCATATTGGCCTCTCCTTCCAAGCTTTTTAATAAAGGCCATACAGTAAATATTTTAGGTTCTGCAGGCCATATAATCTGCATGACAATTATTCAACTCCACCTCTGTAAAACAAAGCAGTCATAAACAATACATAAACAAATGAATGTTGCTGTGTTCAAGCAACATCTGTTTTGTCTACAAAAACAGATGTTTGGCCCACAGGCCAGAGTTTGTTAACTCCTGCTCTATGATCAGTAATAGAAGAAGGGTAAAATAATATTGTATAAGAGGTAATATGGGGGCAATATGAAATAATAAAAATATTTCCTTAATCAAAGGGGAAAAAGAAAAGAAAGAAAATAAAAGGAAATATATAACAGATTAGCCAAAACAATGGTAAGTTGGTAAACTTAACCACAAATATTTCAGTAATTAAACTAAACAGAAATGATGTAAGTAAAGGGAGGAGTATATACAAATATATAGATAGAGCAAATAATCCAATTAGAAGAATAAGAGTGTCACATTGGACAAAAACCAAAATCCAATTGCATTCTGTTTATAAGAGATGCAACTTAAGTATAGGAACACATAAATATCTACAGTAAATGAATGGGAACAAATCCACTACACAAATACTAACAAAAAGAAAAACAAAAACAATTGCTTGAGATAGAGGAGAGAATTTTATAGTGATAAAAGGGTTAATCAACAAAGGAGATACAACAATTCTAATTTTTGATGTACCTGTAACATAGTTTCAAATAAATGAAGCCAAATGGATAGACTAAAAGATAAAATAGACCAATTCACAATCATAATAGGGAATTCAATATACCTAGTTCAGTAATTGATGGACCAAGCAGATATTTTAAAAAGCAGGGAAGATATAAATTTGAACAACATTATCAACCTAATTTTAAATATACATTTTTTAAGATTATTTTCACTTGAGAGAAGAAAGTGAGAGAGAGAGAGCAGGGGAGGAACAGAGAGAGAGGCAGACACAGAATCTAAGGCAGGCTCCAGGCTCTGAGCTGTCAGCACAGAGCTCAATGCAGGGCTCCAACTCATGGACTGTGTCCCCATGACCTGAGCCAAAGTCACACGCTTAACAGATTGAGCCACCAAGGCACCCTCTGAATAATTATAAAGAACATTTCATTGAAAATTTTCTGAATATACATGATTTTTTAATGCATGTGGAAATTTATAGAAATTAATCAAATATTAGATTATAAAGAATGTTACAGGTCACCAGGATGGCTCAGTGGTCATGATCTCACAGTCTGTGATTTTGAGCCCCCCGTCAGGCTCTGTACTAACAGCTCAGAGTCTGAAGCCTGTTTCAGATTCTGTGTCTCCCTCTCTCTCTGCCCCTCCCCTACTAGTGCTCTGTCTCCAACTCTCAGAAATAAATAATCGTTAAGAAAAATTTTTGGTATGAAATTTATTGTCAAATTGGTTTCCATACAACACCCCATGCTCATCCCAAAAGTGCCTTCCTCAATACCCATCACCCACCCTCCCCTCCTTCCCAGCCCCCATCAACCCTCAGTTTGTTCTCAGTTTTTAAGAGTCTCTTATGGCTTGGCACTCTCCTTCTCTAACCTTTTTTTTCCTTCCCCTCCCCCATGGACTTCTGTTAAGTTTCTCAGGATCCACATAAGAATGAAAACATATGGTATCTGTCTTTCTCTGTATGGCTTATTTCACTTAGCATCACACTCTCCAGTTCCATCCACGTTGCTACAAAAGGCCATATTTCATTCTTTCTCATTGACACGTAGTATTCTATTATGTATATAAACCACAATTTCTGTATCCATTCGTCAGTTGATGGACGTATAGACTCTTCCCATAATTTGGGTATTGTTGAAAGCGCTGCTATAAACATTGGGGTACAAGTGCACCTATGCATCAACACTCCTCTATCCCTTGAGAAAATTCGTAGCAGTGCTATTGCTGGGTCATAGGGTAGGTCTATTGTTAATTTTTTGAGGAACCTCCACACTGTTTTCCAGAGTGGCTGCACCAGTTTGCATTCCCACCAACAGTGCAAGAGGGTTCGCGATTCTCCGCATCCTCGCCAGCAACTATAGTCTCCTGATTTGTTCATTTCAGCCACTCTGACTGGCGTCAAGTGCTTTCTGAGTGTGGTTTTGATTTGTATTTCCCTGATGAGGAGTGACGTTGAGCATCTTTTCATGTGCCTGTTGGCCATCTGGATGTCTTCTTTAGAGAAGTGTTTATTCATGTTTTCTGCCCATTTCTTCACTGGATTATTTCTTTTCCAGGTGTGGAGTTTGGTGAGCTCTTTATAGATTTTGGATACTAGCCCTTTGTCCGATATGTCACCTGCAAATATCTTTTCCCATTCCGTTGCTTGCCTTTTAGTTTTGTTGGTTGTTTCCTTTGCTGTGCAGAAGCTTTTTATCTTCATGAGGTCCCAATAGTTCATCTTTGCTTTTAATTCCCTTGCCTTTGGGGACGTGTCGAGTAAGAGATTGCTACGGCTGAGGTCAGAGAGGTTTTTTTCCTGCTTTCTCCTCTAGGGTTTGGATGGTTTCCTGTCTCACATTCAGGTCCTTTATCTGAATTTGTTTGAGTTTGTTTTTGTGAATAGTGTAAGAAAGTGGTGTAGTTTCCTCCTTCTGCAAGTTGCTGTCCAGTTCTCCCAGCACCATTTGTTAAAGAGACTTTTTTCCATTGGATATTCTTTGCTGTTTTGTCAAAGATTAGTTGACCATACTTTTGTGGGTCCAATTCTGGAGTCTCTATTCTATTCCATTGGTCTATGTGTCTGTTTTTGTGCCAATACCATGCTGTCTTCATGATTACAGCTTTGTAGTAGAGGCTAAAGTCTGGGATTGTGATGCTTCCTGCTTTTGTCTTCTTCAAAACTCCTTTGGCTATTCAGGGCCTTTTGTGGTTCCATACAAATTTTAAGATTGTTTGATCTAGTTTCGACAAGAATTCTGGTGCAATTTTGATTGAGATTGCATTGAATGTGTAGATAGCTTTGTGTAGTATTGACATTTTAACAATATTTATTCTTCCAAAACATGAGAACGGAATGTTTTTCCATTTCTTTATATCTTCTTCAATGTCCTTCATAAGCTTTCTACAGTTTTCAGCATACAGATCTTTTACATCTTTGGTTAGGTTTATTCCTAGGTATTTTATGCTTCTTGGTGCAATTGTGAATGGGATCAGTTTCTTTATTTGTCTTTCTGTTGCTTCATTATTACAGTATAAGAATACAACTGATTTCTGTACATTGATTTTGTATCCTGTTACTTTGCTGAATTCATGTATCAGTTCTAGCAGGGTTTTGGTGGAGTCTGTTGGGTTTTCCATTTATAATATGTCATCTGCAAAAAGTGAACGCTTGACTTCATATTTGCCAATTTTGATGCCTTTGATTTCCTTTTGTTGTCTGATTGCTGATGCTAGAACTTCCAACACTGTGTGAAACAACAGCGGTGAGAGTGGACATCCCTGTCGTGTTCCTGATCTCAGGGGGAAAGCTCTCAGTTTTTCCCCATTGAGGATGATGTTAGCTGTGGGCTTTTCATACACAGCTTTTATGATGTTTAAGTATGTTCCTCCTATCCCGACTTTCTCGAAGGTTTTATTAAGAAAGGATGCTGAACTTTGTCAAATGCTTTTTCTGCATTGATTGACAGGATCATATGGTTCTTTTCTTTTATTACTGTGATGTATCACATTGATTGATTTGCGAATGTTGAACCAGCCCTGCATCCCAGGAATGAATCCCACTTGATCATGGTGTATAATTCTTTTTATATGCTGTTGAATTCGATTTGCTAGTATCTTAATGAGAATTTTTGCATCCATATTCATCAGGGATGTTGTTCTGTAGTTCTCTTTCTTTGCTGGATGTCTGTCTGGTTTGGAAATCAAAGGAATGCTTGCTGCATAGAATGAGTCTGGCAGTTTTCTTTCCCTTTCTATTTTTTGGAACAGCTTGAGAAGGATAGGCATTATCTATGCTTTAAACGTCTGGTAGAACTCCCCTGGGAAGCCATCTGGTCCTGGACTCTTATTTGTTGGGAGATTTTTTTTTAATTTTTTTTTCAACGTTTTTTTATTTATTTTTGGGACAGAGAGAGACAGAGCATGAACGGGGGAGGGGCAGAGAGAGAGGGAGACACAGAATCGGAAACAGGCTCCAGGCTCTGAGCCACCAGCCCAGAGCCCGACGCGGGGCTCGAACTCACGGACCGCGAGATCGTGACCTGGCTGAAGTCGGACGCTTAACCGACTGCGCCACCCAGGCGCCCCTGTTGGGAGATTTTTGATAACTGATTCAATTTCTTCACTGGTTAGGGGTCTGTTCAAGTTTTCTATTTCTTCGTGTTTGAGATTTGGAAGTGGGTGCGTGCCTAGGAATTTGTCCATTTCTTCCAGGTTGTCCAGTTTGTTGGCATATAATTTTTCATAGTGTTCCCTGGTAATTGCTTGTATTTCTGAGGGATTGGTTGTCATAATTCCATTTTTATTCATGATTTTATTTGGGTCATCTCCCTTTTCTTTTTGAGAAACCTGGATAGATGTTTACCAATTTTGTTTACTTTTTCAAAAAACCAACTCTTGGTTTAATTGATCTGCTCTACAGTTTTTTTAGATTCTGTATTGTTTATATCTGCTCTGATCTTTATTATTTCTCTTCTTCTACTGGGTTTGGGGTGTCTTTGCTGTAATGTTTCTATTTCCTTTAGGTGTGCTGTTAGATTTTGTATTTGGGATTTTTCTTGTTTCTTGAGGTGGGCCTGGATTGCAATGTATTTTCCTCTCAGGACTGCTTTCGCTGCATCCCAAAACATTTGCCTTGTTGTCTTTTCATTTTCATTTGTTTCCATATTTTTTTTTAAAATTTCTTCTCTAATTGCCTCGTTGACCCATTCATTCTTTAGCAGGGTGTTCTTTAACCTCCATGCTTTTGGAGGGTTTCCAGACTTTTTCCTGTGGTTGATTTCAAGTTTCATAGCATTGTGGTCTGAAAGTGTGCATGGTATGATCTCAATTCTTGTATACTTAGGGCTGTTTTGTGACCCAGTATGTGATCTATCTTGGAGAATGTTCCATGTGCACTGCAGAAGAAAGTATATTCTGTTGCTTTGGGATGCAGAGTTCTAAATATATATGTCACATCCATCTGATCTAATGTATCATCAGAGCCCTTGTTTCTTTTTTGATCCTGCGCCTAGATGATCTATCCATTGTTGTAAGTGGAGCATTAAAGCCCCCTGCAATTATCACATTCTTATCAATAAGGTTGTTTTTGTTTGTGAGTAATTGTTTTATATATTTGGGGGCTCCCTAATTTGGTGCATAGATATTTATAGTTGTTAGCTCTTCCTGATGGACAGACCCTGTGATTATTATATAATGCCTTTCTTCATCTCTTGTTACAACCTTTAATGTCTAGTTTGTCTGATATAAGTATGGCTACTCCATACTTTCTGTTGACTTCCAGTAGCATGATAAATAGTTCTCCATCCCCTCACTTTCAATCTGAAGGTGTCCTCAAGTCTAAAATGAGTCTCTTGTAGACAGAAAATAGATGGGTCTTGTTTTTTTATCCATTCTTATACCCTATGTCTTTTGGTTGGAGCATTTCGCCCATTTACATTCAGTTTATTACAGAAAGATATGGGTTTAGAGTCATTATTATGTCTGTAGGTTTCATGCTTGTAATGATGTCTCTGGTACTTTGTGGACCTTACAACATTTCACTCACACAATCCCCCTTAGGATATCTTGTAGGGCTGGTTTAGTGGTGATGATTTCCTTCAGTTTTTGTTTGGGAAGACTTTTATCTCTCCTTCTATTCTGAATGACAGACTTGCTGGATAAAGGATTCTAGGCTGCATGGTTTTTCTGTTCATCACATTGAAGATTTCCTGCCATTCCTTTCTGGCCTGCGAAGTTTCAGTAGATAGATCTGTCACGAGTCTTATCGGTCTCCCTTTATATATAGAGCATGTTTATCCTTAGCTACTTTCAGAATTTTCTCTTTATCCTTGTATTTTGCCAGTTTCACTATGATATGTCATGCAGAAGATTGATTCAAGTTACGTCTGAAGGCAATTCTCTGCACCTCTTGGATTTCAATGCCTTTTTCCTTCCCCAGATCAGGGAAGTTCTCAGTTATGATTTGCTCAAGTACACCTTCAGCCCCTTTCTCTCTCTCTCTTCCTCCTCTAAAATCCCTATTTTATGGGTATTACTATGTTTCAATGCATCACTTAGTCCTCTAATTCTCCTCTCATAGTCCTGGATTTTTTTATCTCTCTTTTTCTCAGCTTCCTCTTTTTCCATAATTTTATCTTCTAATTAACCTATTCTCTCCTCTGCCTCTTCAGTCTCAGCTGTGGTCGCCTCCATTTTATTTTGCACCTTATTTATAGAATTTTTTAGCTCCTACTGACTGTTTCTTAGTCCCTTGATCTCTGTAGCAATAGATTCTCTGCTGTCCTCTATACTTTTTTCAAGCCCAGCAATTAATTTTATGACTATTATTTTAAATTCATGTTCTGTTATATTGCTTAAATCGTTTTTGATCAGTTCATTAGCTGTCATTACTTCCTGGAGTTTCTTTTGAGGAAAATTTTTCCATTTCATCATTTTGAATAGTGCCTGGAGTGGCGCGGAACTGCAGGGCTCTTCCCCTGTGCTGTCTGGAGTAACTTATGTTGGTGGGTGGGCCACAGTCAGACCTGATGTCTGCCCCCAGCCCACCGCTGGGGCCACATTCAGACTGGTGTGTACCTTATCTTACCCTATCCCAGGGGCAGGACTCACTGTGGAGTGGTGTGGCCCCTGTCTTGGCTACTTGCACACTGCCAGGCTTGTGTGCTGCTTCTATGGGATCTGGCATATTAGCCAGGGTGGATCTGCAAGGTGCACAGGGGTGGGAGAGGCAGGCTCATCTCGCTTTGCCTTCGGTGGTCCCCTGGGGGAGGGGCCCTGGGGCACCGAGAGGGAGGCAGACCCTTTGGAGGGAAGGATCCACAGAAGCTCAGTGTTGGGTGTTTGTACAGTGCAAGCAAGTTCCGTGATGGGAACTGGTTCCCTTTGGGATTTCAGCTGGGGGATGGCAAGGGAGATGGCGCTGGCCAGCACCTTTGTTCCCCACTGAGATCATCTCTGTCCTCCAGGGCTCAACAACTCTCCCTCCCATTGTCCTCTAGCCTTCCCACTCTCTGAGCAGAGCTGTTGACATAACATTTCAGATGTTAAGTCCCGCTGGCTGTCAGAATACACTCCGTCCGGCCCCTCCGCTTTTGCAAGTCAGACTCAGGGGCTCTGCCTTGCCGAGCGGGCTGCCCCTCCACCGCCCCAGCTCCTTCCCGCCAGTCCGTGCAGCGTGCACCGCCTCTCTGCCCTTCCTACCCTCTTCCATGGGCCTCTTGTCTATGCTTGGCTCTGGAGAGTCTGTTCTGCTAGGCTTCTGGTGGTTTTCTGGATTATTTAGGCAGATGTGAGTGGAATCTAAGTGATCATCAGGACACGGTGAGCCCAGTGTCCTCCTACACCACCATCTTCAAGAGACTCCTAAAAATTTTTTTAAAAATAGTATTAAAAGAATGTTTCAATACATTTAAAAAGACATAGAGTATGTTTTCTGACTACAGTGGTATTTTTTCTGACTACAGTGGTATTAACCTAGAAATCAATAAGTAAAAGACAACCAGAAAACTCTCAAATACTTGGAAATTAAGTAAAATACTTATAAATAACATAGATTAAAGAAAAAATATGAATGTAAATTTAAACATATTTTGAACTAAATGGTAATGAAAATACAAATTATCAAAATTTTGTGGAATGCAACTAAAGCAGTGTGTAGAAAGAAATTTATAGATAGAATCATAGTTTTTATACTGCATGTTTGTAAAGGAGAAAGGCTAGAAATCAATGATCTTAGAAAAAGAACAATGAATTAAACTCAAATGAAAATGAAGAAACTAAATAGTAAAGATGAGAGCAGAAATTAATAGAAAACAAGCATATGAGAGAGAAAATATTACATAGAACCAACTTTTTGCTTCTCTCTCATCTGCTTGTTTTCTATTAATTTCTGCTCTCATCTTTATTATTTACTTTCTTCATTTTCATATTGAATGTTTAATTTTTGTGAGTTCTGTAGCAATGCCTACTTTTTCATGCCTCATATTGGTTTTCCTGATAGAAAAATATCAGGAATAAGAAGCACAATAACAGGAAAATCAACATCAGGCATGAAAAAGTAGGCATTGCTACAGAACCCACAAACATTAAACATTCAATATAAGGGTAAACAGATACAAGCAAAGATGAAAATTTGATTAGTGCTGTACTAATTTTCTAAATTGATTAATTTTATAAATTGAATAGGTAAAAAAAAAACAATTTCCCACAAAAAGACACTTCAGCTACAGGTGGCTTCACCAGTAAATTTATCCAAATATTTAAAGAAGAAATCAAATTAATTTTATAGAATTTTTTGCAAAGAGAAAAAGAGGAATAATCAAGATTCTCCACAGAACAAAACCAGTAAGTGATAGATATAGATATATAGATATGGATATATATACAGATGAAATAGAGATAGATACACAAAGAAAAAGAGAAAGATTTTATTTAAAGGAATTGGCTCTGGCAATTGTGGAAGGTGTCAAATCTAAAATCTATAGTGTGGGCCAGAAAGCTAGAGACTCAGGAAAGAGTTAACATCCCAGCTTGAGTCTGAAGACAACCTGGGGGGCCTGGGGGGCTTGGTTGGTTGAGCATCCAATTCTTGATTTTGGCTTGCGTCATGATGCCAGGGTCATGGGATAGAGCCCTGTGTTGAGCTCGCACTGAGCATGGAGCCTACTTAAGATTCTCTCTCCTCTGCCCTTACCCTGCTTGCACTCTATCTCTCTAAAGTAAAAAAAAAAATCTGAAAACAGAATTCCCTCCTCTTCAAATAACCTCAGTTGTTTTCTCTTAAGGCCTGCAGCTCATTGGATTAGGCCCACTCTCATGATGGATAATGATCTGCTTTGCTCAAAGTCTACTGATTTAAATGATATCTGAAAAATAACTTCACAGCAACATCCAGACTTGTGTTTGGCCAAACATCTGGGTACCGTGGCCTAGCCAAGTTGACACATAAAATTATTTATCACACTACCCACTCTGTGTTATGATCCAAGAATAAATATGATACCAAACCTGAAAAAAATATTACAAAAAATGAAATTAAAGGTTAATCCCTCTTATGAAAATAGATGCAAAAATTTCAAACCAAGTAAAAGCACACCAAATTGAGTGATATACAAAATAGATAATACATAATAATCAAGTTGGGTTTCATCTAAAAACACAAGGTTAAATTAACATTTAAAAATCAATCAACATAATTTGCCACATTATTATAATTACAGGGAAAAACTTACATAAATGTCTCAATGGATGCAGAAAAGGCATTTGATAAAATTCAACCCCCATTCATGATTTAAAACTTTTAGGAAACCAGGAATAAAGGGGAACTTCTATAATTTGATAATCACCATCTACAACAAACATAGTTATTGTTGAAATATTGAGAGCTTTCCACTTGAGATCAGTTAACAAGAAAAAGATGGCCACTATTACCACTTTTATTCATCATCATACTGGGGAGAGTACAATAAGGGAAGAAAAAATAAATAAAAGGAACAATAACTGGAAAAAATAATCATAACTCATATACAAAATGATTGCATATGTAGAAAACCCAAAAGAATCTATAAATAAACTATAAAAATTAATAAATGATTTCCACAAGTCCATTCAATACAATGTCAGTATATTTTTAGAAATCAGCTCTATTCCCATATACCAGCAGCGAACAAGTAGGATATGAAAATTTAAAAACAAAGCCATCTGGGGTACCTGGGTGACTTGGTTGAGCGTCTGATTCTTGATTTCAGCTCAGGTCATGATCCTGGGGTTGTGGGATTGAGCCCTGCATTGGGCTCCGTGCTGAGCATGCAGCCTGCTTGAGATTCTCTTGCACACTCTCTCTCTCTAAAACACAATAATAATAATAAATTAATAAATAAAAATAAAAATGAAGCCATCTAAAATAGCATTGAGATACCATCATACCCTAGGAGTCGTTCTAACAAAATGTGTACAAATCTGAACTAATATGAGTGTAAATTGGCAAACATTTAAAAAAAAATATGGAGATGCAAAGCACCAAGAATAACCAAGAGAATTCTGAAAATAACAATAAAGAGGATTCATACTACCAAATATTAAGATGCACTATAAAGCTACAGTAATTATGACAGGATTCAAACACATTGATGAAAGGATAAACAAATAGACTAATGGACAGAGATGCCTGGGTGGCTCAGTCAGCCAAGTGTCTGACTCTTGATTTCAGCACAGGTCATGATCTCACTGTTTGTGAGTTCGAGTCCCACGTGGGGTTCTGCACTGACACTAAGGAGCCTGCTTGGATTATCTCTCCTTCTTTCTCTGCCCCTCCCCCATTCTCTCTCTATATCTATCTCTCTCAAAAATAAATAAATAAAGATTAAACAAAAATGACTAATGGATAGAATCAAAAGTACAAGGACAGACCCATACATATATGGCAACAAGTTATCACAAATATGACACTGTAGTGTATGTAGTAGAGAAAGGACAGTCTTCTCAAGAAATGGTGCTGAGTCTATTGGATATCTTTTTATAGGGAAAAAATATAATCTTGACACTTATTTCATGTCACATACAAAAATAAATTCCAGGTGAATTGTAGATCTAAATGAGATAAGGCAAAACAGTAAACCTGCTAGAAGATAATGTAGATAATCTCATGACCTTATGGTAAGGGAGAATTTTTTTGAAAAGAATAAACTAAATGAATGAAAACATTGATAATTTTCTTCTTTATGAAGACACTGCTTTGTAAGTGAAAAACAAGCCACACAATCTTAATAATATTTGACATGTGGATGGACCTAGAGGATATTATGCTAAGTGAAATAAGTCAGATAAAAAAAACAAATACCGTATGATTTCACTTATATGTGGAGTCTAAAAAGACAAAACAAAACAAAACATATAAACGAACAAAAAAGCAGAAACCACAAAGAGAACAAACTAGTGGTTGCCAGAGGGAAGGGGTGGGGGATGAGCAAAATGGGTAAGAAGGAGTGGGAGATACAAGTTTCCAGTTATGAAAGTCATAGGAATGAAAGGTACAGCATAGTCAATGGCATTGTTTGGTGACAGATGGTAACTACACTTGTGGCGAGCATAACATAATGTATAGGCTTATTGAATCACTATGTTGTACAACTGAAACTAATGTAACTATGTGTGTCAATCATACTTCAACTTAAAAATACTTGGTGATGTAAAAATAAATAAAACGATGGATTAATCACACCAGTGATGTATATGTGAAAATTCTAAATATAATAATTATAAATGCAATCCAGAAGTATGGCAAAGAAATAATACACTATAACAAATCAATCAATTGCTGCAATAAGAACTCAAACAATTGTCTCAGTCCCAATGTCCCTCTTACACTTATTTCATTTTATCCTTATATTATTTCTCCATTTTTTCTAAAAACTTTTAAATTTTCAAAAGTTCAAAAGTGCATTTTACCCACTTTGTCAAACAGGATGTCACTCTCCTTTGCAGGTGCTAACAAAAATGTCTTCATTAGTATTGCTCACATCTTCAAGACCTAATAGCATGTTTTGTGTTCCTAAAACATCAATGTCCTATACTTGGTTGCAAGGCAAGATGACAATGTGTAATAACTTGGACAACAGAATTAGGCAGCAGATTTGAAAATGCTTAAATGCACTGATTAATTCATTCGTGGTCATATATCCTGAGATAGGAGGCATTATGAGTACTTTACTTGCTGACTCAGAATTTTTGGTCCAGACCCCCTTCTACCAATTGTAGAATTTTCATAGCCCAAATTATAGCGTATCTTATCCCCATGGTGCTTTAGCATCCTTCATAATGGACTCATAACACAATTATTAGTATCACATTTCCCAATTCAATGTATGTACCATCAAAGTTCCACTTGGCCCAACTGCATCCCCTCGCCATTCCTGGGCCCTGCCTTACTTCAAATCCAGAGGAAATACAGCAATTATCCTTTCTGCCACTGCCAATGCCACTGTGGTTCAAGCTACAGCTTGAGGAACGAGTTAATGTAGTGTCACATAGCAGGAAAGGACTATTGCTGCTGCAAACTAACCAAACTACACACATGGAAACACAGTAGAGTTAATGCTCCAAAGGGTGAACTTTGACAAATGGAGACTAGCTAAGATCCCTTGATAATGGCTTTTCTAAGAATGATGATGACCATTTTCAATGCTACCTTTCCACATTCATTTTGTATAACATCCCAAGCTAAAGTTTCTTTCTGGTTTCTCTGAGCTGTGGCTCTTCCTTGTCCTTAAACCAGAACTATCTTGCTGCCATCATAAGGTGTAGAAAACTAGGATAATAGTCCCTGGTCAGCTCTGCCCTGAACTGTGATATTAAGCAAGATAATAGACATTTATTTTTCGCAATGGTATACTTCCATGCTTGACCCTGTCCATTCAGTCCCCCTCAGGCCTTTTGTTAAGGGTTTGGACAATGTGTGTGTTTGGGGATAGGCCTAGGGGGAAGGAGAAGGGTGGTGGGGAGAGCAGGAAGCTTTATTGGGTGGTAACTTTATCTTTACAGATCCATTCAGTCCACGATTGCGATTGGGTTTAGTGTAACTCTCTGGCACTGTTGACCATTTATAATAATACAGGATCTTTGATTAGGCATAGAACCCCCTGTTTATTGAGCATTTCTAAGTTTGCAGAAGGCATAACATATTACCAAGTGGGGTAGCATTTCTTTTTGAAAATAAAAGAATGATGATTTATGTTACTATAAGAAAAAAAATTACCAAGTAGACCAGATTCTTAGTGTTTGCTGCTCAGAACATTCACTCCCTAAGATCAATCTACATCAGAAACCAAATTATCATCAGATGATTATTTAGTGCTCAGGGAATCAGGACAAGCTGACTTAGCTAGATGTTGGTGCTGTCAAAGTAGGTATATCTAATTCATTTAGTGTTGTTCATGTGTTTCCCCCTATATAGGTGATCAAATCCTTCATATTTTCCCTTTATGGATTCTAGATATTTGATCACACTGAGGAAGGTTCTTCCTACCTCTAGGTTATAAAAATAGGCTCTTGTCCCCATCAAACTTTTTATAAACACAATTCAATGCTTTCCTTTCTAATTTTTCTGTTATATACAGTTTTGTGTATTGTGAAGTAGGTGTCTATTATCAACACTTACCTTTTTCTGATAGCATACTTTGTGGAAGGTTTTTGGTTACCTCCAAAACATTCATTTTCTCCATAAGTAGAAACATTATTTTTTATGCTTGCTACTTTTGAGGAATGGTGCACTGAGCTACTATAGTAATATCTTATATTACAGAACTCATTTTCTTAAAAATAGAATTAGTAGTTTGAGTAGCTCCTTAGTTCAAGACTAGAAAACAGGGCTTGGGGCAAAAGTTGACCTTGAGATGTATAATACAAGGGGAAAAGTGTGAGGGGAAAAGGGAAGTGAGACAAGGAAAGAGGGAAGGCAAATACAAGGAGGTAAGTTACTCATCTGGACAGAACTTTTCAACAAAAACACAGCTGATTACTTACATCACATGACGTTTTCAGTAAGGGCACATAAAATTACTGCATCTATGACAGTCTAAGTGGAAGGGATAGAAAAGAATTTACCTGTTAGCTCTCTTTAGTAGTCTCCATTGGTCGAAGTCCACCCCACAGGGTGAACTTAGCAGAGAAAATAACCAAACAGAAGCATAAGTGCACAGTTTGCCTGGCCATATCAATTTGCTAAACCTACACTTGGAATGTTTATTGAGACAAGACAAGTAAACTATGAATTTTAAAAAAGAAGCCTTGAAATATTGTGCTTTAGGTGACAATTTATAAGAGAAGTATACTTCATTTTTGTAAAATTACCTTTGGACACATTTTACTGGGATAGACCCACTTAAATTCCTGAAATTGTTAGATGATAACAAAACCAAAATATCCTCCAAGTTCCTAATTCCCTCAGTTTCCCAGGAACTGCCCTCATCTCTAAAGACAGGACACTGCCTCCTCCATGCCCCCATGATCTGCCACTATCACGGCCACAATCCTAGAACTGTACCCTTCCCAAAATGATTGAGAGTGGCAACCTCCAGTGTGAAAGCATCAGGACACTGGCATGTGGCTTGGCTGGCCATGTGGCCTGCCTGGACCAGGCTGTCACACATCTGTCTCACACAGCACTTCCCAAAGTCCAGACAATTTGGTTCCAAATAATACCAGGTGTGGGACATCAAAAGTACATGCCATGCACATAGAGCTGTGCCACGCTAAGACTAGTTCCTCCTCAGTCTCTGTTCAACAAGAGTTCCAGAAAATTTTTGGCATCCACTCACACCCTAGGTCGCCACATTACCACAGCAGTGACAATTCTGTATTAAATGCCCACTGTTGCGTGACCTGGTGTCATGGAAATTAAATGGTCACAGAAGCACAAAAAGACTATACAGCCAGTGATCTTCCAGAAGGAGGAAATAAAGATATAAGTGGGAGGGAAGGAAAGGGGGAAAGAATGAGAGAGAAGGAGGAGAAATCTGCCAGAACAGATGGATGCTAGTCAGGTCTATGCCCCTGCCACATGGTGGATTTTTATTATTAACCTCATTTTTACCCACATTTTAAATGAGGTTAAGTAATAAAAGTCACTCAGCACCCCAAATTCAACATGGCTTGATGTAAATTTCTTTTTTAGATGTTCAAGCTACACATCTGGGTCAGAAAACAAGTGTGTTCTCATTGCCTCTGTGTCCTCAAGTATCTCCAATGAATTTTTTTCTAGGAGAAAATTAGAAAGATTTTAAATCAGGCTCTGAAAGTTTATTTACAGTGTACCTAATTTTATAAAAGTCACTCAGTACCCCAACTTGAACAAATCAATACAAAAGTCATTATTATTTGCTCAATAGCCAAACTGCTCATCCTACCTGACACATAAGAGCACCAAGATAAATATTTTCTCTTTTTCATCTGAACCTCAACTATTGGCAATTCCTAAGACTTTACTCTTTCTTCTACACTTTGCTGTGTGGTTATCTATAAAGTTATGGACTCGACATAAAGAATATCATCTCCATTTCCATTCTGCCAGAATATCATCTCTTCATCAAGGGGAGTTTTGTATAAAATATCTATGGAGGCATTATACAGACATTTGGTTCCAAAGAAAACGATTTTAAAACAACCAATTGCTGAGGCACCTGGGTGGCTCAGGTGGTTGGTTGAGTGTCCAACTTCGGCTCAGGTCATGATCTCGCAGTTTGTGGGTTCAAGCCCTTCATCAGCCTCCGTGCTGACAACTCAGAGCTTGGAGCCTCCTTCAGATTCTGTCTCTCTCTCTCTCTCTCTCTCTCTCTCTCTGCCCTCCCCCGCTCTTCTTCTGTCTCTGTCTCTGTCTCTCTCTCTCTCAAAAATAAATAAACATTAAAAAAATTAAAACAACCAATTGCTCAAGTTTGGAAGGCCACTGACTCTACCTCTTACTGATGAAGTGATCTTGGGAAACTTACCTATATCCTCCAAGTCTCATTTCTTCTTCAGTAAAAATATAATATTTACTTGACAGGATTGTTGAGGAGATTAAGTGGAGGGGGTAGGAACTCTATAAATTCCAAACAGTGTCTGACAAATATTAGGTACTACCAACTTTTTTCTTCTTTAATATACATCTTGTAGATAAATGCGTTGCTTATCAAATTTGAGTAATATTATTCTTAAAAAGAAAGAAAACTCAAGGGCTTCTAGTTTTGTCTGAAATTATTATTGTAATCAGGAAAAAAGCAAACAAATTTATTTAGCATAAGTTCTACATGACATAGGAACCCTCATAAGAAAATGAAGATCCAAACAAGTGGCAAAATCCAAATGTTTATATAGTAGGTTGAAGGAAAAGATGCCATTGTGTAAAAGTAGCTAAAATATGGGGAGATTAAAGGAAGATAAAATTTATTTTAGCAAGATCTTTTGTACAGAAATATCTCAACCTTAACTCCCTCTCTAGTGGTAAGAATGTGTCTGTCTTTCCTCCTGGTTTAGGGAATACAATTTTCACATAAGATTTTTTTTTTATTTTTGTTTTCTTTTGTTTTAACTTGTTTTATTTTTTACTTTTTTAAATTTACATCCAAATTAGTTAGCATATAGTGCAACAATGATTTCAGGAGTAGATTCCTTAGTGCCCCTTACCCATTTAGCCCATCCCCCCTCCCACAACCCTCCTGTAACCCCCAGTTTGTTCTCCATATTTATGATGTCTCTTCTGTTTTGTCCCCCTCCCTGTTTTTATATTATTTTTGTTTCCCTTCCCTTACTCATATGAGGACTTTAAGAGACAAAACAGATTACTTAAGGTTTTTATCCCCTGCCTTCCTGTGCCTATTTTTTCAAATGTTTTTAGCTCAAAATAATCCTTATGCCAAAGTGGCATATTCTAACAACCCTAACTCTTACATAAAGTTCAAAACAAAAAAAAAACTCACAAAATAAAAATAAACCAAGCCACAAAATTAAGAAAATTTAAATTAATATTACTGAGATTGATAATGTTGCTTTGTTGGCTCCAAATCACAATCTGCAATATGAATACGGCAGTGATACAACAGCACCCATTCCCTTGATGTTTACACCTGTGTAACCACCAGTTAAATTGAGATATAGGTCATTTCCAACTGTCCAGAAGGTTACCTCATGCCCCTCCCAATCATTCCCCAAAGTAACCACTGGTCTTATTCCTATCACCATAGATTAGTTTTGCTTATTCTTGAAGTTCATATAATGGAATCACATGATAAATGTTCTTTTGAATCTGGCTTATTCAACATATTTGTGTGAGTCATCCATATTGCCACATATAGCAGCATGTGTTCTTCCTTCTTGCTGTGTAGCATGTAAATATAGCACACTTTATTTATCTATTATACCATTGATGGTCATTTGTTTCCTGTTTGAGGCTATTGTGAATAAAGATGATATGAACGGTCTAAATAAATAAATAAATAAATAAATAAATAAAAATATTCCTTCAGTAAGGGGAATCTGATGACTCCCCCTCAACCCTCTGCCAGTTTCCTAACTCAAACTACTGCAGAACCTCTATCAGTACAAGATGATGTACTTATTATGGAGCAAATACATCCTTTATGTATTAAATACATTTTTACATTTTTCTCATTGACTAGAATTTCATTGATCTAAGATGCCTTTGGTTATTAGATGCATCATTATTTTATGTACCACTACAAAAGGAAAAAAAATACTTCTAATTAAAGTATGGCACAATGCTAAGATGCCATCAACTGTAAGATGCATCATAACTTTAGAGATCCCAAACTATGGGGGAAAGAAGTTATCTTATTTATGATCAGTGAATACAGTAGTGCTACTTTGTGCTATGACAATATTTAACAGAACACAAAAGTTGTCTCCCAAGTCACCAGTCATTCTCAAAACATCCCCATTTTTATCCTATCCTTCAAGCTCAGCTTACTTAAGTGCCCCCCTTCTCTATAAAATTTTCCCTGAGCACTGCTGCCTACAGAAGTTTTTGCACTGATGGGAGGGGTGTGGCCATGATCAGAGGTTCGTGGTTTTGTTAGGACAATTTTGTCTCAATACATCTTGCTTTTCTAAATCGTAAACTCAAGGGACACAATACTTTTTTTCTGGTTAAAACACACAACTTTATTGATGAAACACAAGTCTAAGATTAACAAATGTAAACCAATACAAAAGTGTAGCTTATTTATAATTAGTTTCCTGTCAAATTAGGTAAAGGAAAGAGAAAAAAATATCTCAGTCTAGGTAGCAAGATGGAATCAATAAGTGCTTTCTTTATACAAGCTCTAGTATTCATTTGGCATCCTTAAAATGGTACAGCCTAAAACCAGCCACCACAACCATCATCACTCTTGATGATCCTTGATATTCATTATTCCAAAATGGCAGCTGAAAGGATCTCTTTGCCATGTAAGCACAATGGCAAACAAAGAATTTACAAAATGCATTGTTCCCAAGTGCAAACTAAACAATTATCTCGATATTGTTTGGGACATACACCCAATTAAAGTTTGGTCAATACTTTTAGGACTTTTACTTTCACTACCAGATCATTGTGATTTGCTAGTGCCTTAATTTTCTTAATACACACTCCAGATTCTTTGAATAAGAAAAAAAGTGAACTTCTGCTGAATTCTTTCTTAGATGATGCAAGTCCTTCACTTTTTATGTTGTCATTTATATTTTCAAATAGAGTAAGGATATTAAGAAGAATCTCTCTGTCCCACTCTTTATTAAAGAGGGAAATCAATTCTGATGGTACTTTACAACTGACCAGCTCTCTTGTCATGGCTGGATTCTCAGTAAAGTTTATAATTAGTTTCATAATCTGAATCTTGGTGAAGTAATTTCCCAGGAATAACAATGCAAAAAAGTCTGGAAAAGAATAGGAAAGCAAATGTTGGTAATGATTAGTCACAGTCATGTTAGTTAACAGTCTTAGTCCGGCCATCTGCACAGCTGAGTCCACGCGGCAGATCATAGTATCATCACACACTTGACTGATATAGGTCTTAATCTTTCCCTGATTTTCAGCATTCACACTCAAGTTATTAAGGGCATTGTAAGCTTTTTCCCTAATAATAAGATCTTTGGTTTTTATCAGTTTTGCAATAATTGGAAGACCACCCAATTCACGAATGGCATTTTGGTTAAAAGAATATGCTGCATTGTTACCCAGAGTGACCAAGGCGATTTCTTGAATAAAAGGATCATTTGATCTTTCCAGGATGTTAAGAACCTTCTGAAGGTCAGGAGAACCCAGAATATCATCAATTTTATAAGGAAAGTTGAACTTGCCCCTACGAACAGGCCATGCTGTAGCTGGAGTCCTGGTGCTCTTACCTCGGGTTCTTCCCTTGGTTTTTCCACTTGCCCTACTCCCAGCCCTAGCACCACTCCTGGTGGGGTGACAGCCTCCACCCCTGCCCCCTGGGCAGGGTAAACTGGGTGCAAGGGTCCTGTTCCCAGAGAAGGTACCCAACCTGGCTCCTCTGCCCACCTTTGCACTTGCCTGTTCCTTCAGGGTGCTGAAAAGGGCTTTGGCCTTGGCCTCTAGGCCTCCTCCACTCTGGGGCCCCAAGTGGACCTCTGCCTTTACAACTGAACCACTCTCAAGTACCATGCCCACCTCAGCCTTCACCTTTGAATCACCCTGAAGTCTAGCTTCAGACCCCATCCCAGCATTAGCTTTAGCTCCTTTCCCATTCTCAATCCTAGTCTCTACAATATCACTAGATTCCTCCTCATCATCTTCATCATCGTCGTCCCAGATTTTCTCATTCTCCTCTCTTCCCCAGGTCAGTCTATATACACAGTAGCAGGCGCCAGCCCCAATCACCACACCAGCGGCCACGCAGCCAGCTTCCCGAGTACGGCCCATGCTGGGGACAACGTCTGAGCCGAATTCTTAACTGGGGCAGAATGAGATTGCTCTGGCCCGGAGGGGTGCTCCTATGTTGGGAACAGAGTTTTCAGCAGGCCCTGCTGCAGCTACAGATACAGCGGAACCTAGGAATGAAAGAAAGATTTAAGGCGTCAGTTTCCCTTTTTGTGCCTTTGCATGCAGACAGACTGAACTACAGACCGACAAATGTAGAGGACATGACAGGGAATCAGGGCTGGATCATTGATTCCTCTCCTCTACTGGGGAGGTAATTCTGAAAAATTTCCCCACGTCCAGATTCTCCAACCTCATGTTCAACCATCCCACCCCAGTATGTTAAATTTAAGGTACCTAATCATTTCCCTACCTCCCTTACCCCAGATGTCCTGGGGGTAGTGGCACCCCTACATACACCCATACAGGTTCAGGCACTTTCTTCCTTCTCTTCCTTGCCTGGAAGTCCACTGGGTCCTGCAAACCTGCATACAAATGGGTGGGGAGGAGGATGCTGAATGATCAAAGGACAGAAGGACCTCATCCTGGAAAGATACACATCCCTTTCCTGCATCTCTGGCCCTCGCTCTGTGTACCCCAACATCACCGTCCCCTCCTCACAGAGCTGTGGCTTTGAAATTTATTATCTCCCTTCCCCATCTCCTTCATCTCTTTCAAGTCTCCACCCTATCCTCACCCAACCCAGGTCAGTTGTTTCCTTCAAAAGTGATGCCACAGCCCTTTCCCTGTAACAAATCAGATGGTGGTGGAGAGATTGTCTGGAAGGTGGACAGACATAAAATGCACAAAGTTTTGGAGCTCACTCTTCCCTCCACCACCTCCAGCATCACAGAGGTTCCAGGACACTCCTCCCTTCACCCATTATACCAACTTCCACTTCTCTGGAGCAATTTCCTTCCTCTTTCATCTCAGTTTCTGTCTCCCCCATTAAACCTAAGGACTGAGAACTCTGGGACTTAGTGCTTTCAGGAAGGAGACAAACCCAGGATACAGTACTCCAAACAGCAATTTGAAGCAAGATCTCCCCACCCCCGTTTCAGGATTCCCGTGCCCCGCCCCCCAGCCACTTCTTTCTTTGTCTAATACCTGCAGAGCACTTTGTTTTGAGCGCTCCAAAATGGTATAAAGAGGAGGAAAGGAGGAGGGATGCAGAGGAGGTTCATGAGGCCACTGGGGTTTGCAGTCTCCACTTTTCTCCACCCCAGGAGTCCCAAATATTGCCACCACCCTCACTTTGGCCTACTTTTTCTGGACAATTGTCGCCTTCTTCCTGCTTCTACGGTTGAATTGGCCCTAAAGTGTGTCCATAGACACACATGCCACACGTCAGAGGCAAACGGCTTGCGGACAGAACAGCACTTCGGAAGGTCTCAATACCAGCTTTTCCAAATTCAGGACTCTGGTTGTCAAACGGATTTCATGTTTTGGTCTCTAATCCTTACCCCTACTTCTCAGGACTCCGCTGACATCAGCCCTCTTCAAGCCCAGCGTCCACTGACCCATTCTTGCAGCACCCACCCTCAGAGGTCGGCCATTTTCCCAGCAAAAACCACACCCCTTTCGAACAAGTAGAAAAGGAGGAGGCGGACGAGGGAGTATGGAAAAGTAGAGAAGCAAAAGAAGAGCCTCCTCCCCGATGCATTCCAACCCCCAATGACAGCCATTTTCCCTGTAGGCGCCGTCACATCCTTCTTCCTACATAAAATAACAGGAAGGTAGCTGGAGTCAGAAATGGGCCCAAGTTAAGGCAAGGACCTCAACCATCCCCCACCCTTCCAGGGGCCGCAGGGCGATCCCACCTTTACACCGACCTCCAGGGATTCGGAGCAGATTCTTTACTCTTTTCCTCTGGGTGGTATACAGCGCCCTACTGAAAGACATGGGGAATGACAGATGCACAGCCCCAAGATTCTGGCTTGGTAGATGGATGCACACAGGACTAGAATCTTAATATCTGCCCTTCCCGATTCAAGGCCCTGGATGCCAAAGTTTTCAAATTTCCTCCCTCTTGGTCCGGGATGTCCCCAGGAATCCAGCCCCCAAGTCCACCATTTTTATTCTTGGAAGGGCCAGGGATAGTGGAAGGGTGTTGAGAAAGTCCGCTTTGTCTCCACCCTCCGCTACCCACACCGTAGGGATCCCCCCCAAGGCTGCTCCCATCCACACACAGACCTGCTGGGATCCGGGCGGTTATTTCCTCCTCCTTCCCTGGCCACTGGCCCGCCCGCCCTTAGGGCAATAGGGAGCTGGTAGCCGGACAAAACCAGGACCAGGATTAGAAGGACGTCGGCAAACGTCGGCTGCTGCTCACGTGAGGGCCACGTCACCCGCGAGTGCAGGACCCCAGTTACCTCTCCCATCCCATCGGCAGTGCGGCAGGAACCCGCCCACCCCTTTCTTTCCCCGCTACATCAGGTCCTGCCACTCATTTTCTTCTGCCAATCCCGGAGACTGAGGAGAGCTGCTCCTTGTGGCTGGAATTTGCCTTTCTGTGGTGAACAGGGAGAAACTGCATCTGTTCCCCTGTCCATTGGTCTTTTTTTCCCTCTTTGAGGAATAGTTCTTTTTCCTTCTCTACTCCCTCTCCAATTGCTTCTCCCATTCTCTCACCTTCTCCCACCCCCAGTCATTAAGGACCAGCATTTTCCCTACACCCTTATATGAAATGGAAGGAAAGATTTCAGAAAAGAACATACATTGTGGGAATATCTTACTTTCTTAAACTGTCCTGTCCATTATTTAAAAGCAGTGATGCATTACTCTTATATTGAGAAAATAAAATGATGCTATTTTTAAATATTTTTTAAGGTTTTATTTATTTTTGAGAGAGAGAGAGAGAGAGAGAGAGAGAGAGACAGCACGAGCAGGGAAGGGGCAGAGAGAGACGGAGACACAGAATCCGAAGCAGGCTCCAGGCTCTGAGCTGTCAGCACAGAACCTGACCTGGGGCTTGAACTCACGAACCGTAATATCATAACCTGAGCCAAAGTCAGATGCTTAACCAACTGAGCCACCCAGGCACCCCAAAATGATGCTATTTTTATTGGAGTGGAGAACAATTTAAAAGGTAGGGAAAACCCAAAAGGCCTCATTAATTACATTATATTTATTTATAAGAAAAATGTTTCTACCGGTTATAGCCAAATAGCAGCTTTCAAAACATACTAACTAGGTTTAAAATTGGAAACAAATTTTTCATACAATCTATGAATTACTCCACAAAGAGATCTAATCTTTAGTGGTCTAACTTTGGCCACTTAATGTGAATGATCTACTTTTTCCACTTTTGGATCACCTTACAATTTGGTTTAAAAAAGCAACACAATCCTGTCTTGTTTCATTAAAGAAAGACATGTAATTTAACGTCCTAAAGTCTTGGCTGACTGCTATGTCAACCTCTTATGATATGATGGCTGTTCTGAACACCAGCCCCTGGATTAGATTCCAGTCCACTGAGGTAGAGGCACCCGAGGGTATGAGGAGTATAGAAATGGTCTGATCCTCTCAGCTTTGTCAAAGGAGGGATGAAGGTGCTGCCCTCTCACCTCTCCAGTGTTCCAAAACCTCTCATCTTTACAGCTAGGCACTGATTCTGTTGGTCACTCCAGCTCAGAGCCTGGAGCCTCCTTTGAATTCTGTGTCTCCCTCTCTCTCTGCCCCTTCCCTGCTCATGCTGTCTCTCTCTCTCATTCTCTCTCTCAAAAATAAATAAAACCTTAAAATTTTTTTAAATTAAAAATATAGCATCATTTTATTTTCTCAATATAAGAGTTATGTGTCACTGATTTTAAAGAATGGACAGAAAAGCTTAAGAAAGTACACATGGACAGGTGACCAAGATGGTAAATGTCACCTTTACTCAGGTGACCAACTTGAGTAACCACCTTTGGCTTCTTCCTTTTTTCCCCTCCTCCCCCAAATCCCCACAGATGTAACTCAGGGATACACAGAAGGGACTGCTGTTCCCACATACCCCTGCAGCTGCAGGTTTCCATGAAGAAAAAGTGATTGCTGGCTGGGGAAAGCACCCAGGTCTGCCTGCTCTGCCCTCATCCATGGTTCCTTAGTTAAAATTGCTAACACTGCTGCTCCCACCTGGCTTGAGAGGTGGAGCCAGCTGGGCCTCTTGCCTCTGGCCTCCTTGCTGCAGGCACCCAGGGAGAACCAAGCTCTTCTACAGGGTCACTGCCTGTAGCCCACACCCATTTTAGTCCTCCCTCAGCCAAATGTATGCTGAGGTCCAAGGGAGTCTCCTCACTGACCATACTGATTAACTAGAGTAGGCATTCTTAACAGGCTGCCTCTGTGCTGTACCTGAAATTGTATCAAAGTTATGCATATACATATGTTCATTTTAGTGGCGAGAGGAGTCATAACTTTCAGCAGATTCTCACAGGCGTCTATGACTTTAAAAAACAATAGGGCATCTGAGTGGCTCAGTGAGCTCAGATCATGATCTAGTGGTTCGTGAGTTCAAGCCCCACATGGGGCTCTGCACTATTGGTGTAGAGCCTACTTGGGATTCTCTCTCTCTCTCTCTCTCTCTGCCTTTCCACAGCTTGTGCTCTCTCTCTCCCTCTCAAATAAATAAACTTAAAAAAAAGTAAAAAAGCCTAAGTACTTACCTAGGAAAAAAGATATATCCCTTGAACAGAAATCAATCTCTTCCTCTCTCTCTCTTCCTGTCTCTCTCTCATTACATACACTTATTTTTTTTAATGTGCAAACAATGCAGAAATGTATAAAGTAGAATGTGAAAGTGCCCTGAAATTCATGTTCCACCACCAACCACTTTTAACAATTTCCACCTTTATTCATGCAAATACAAAAAGTATATGTATGCCTTTGTCAAGTTCCAAGTTGAAAAACATACACAGAACAAAATGGTTGACATTTAGTGACATAAAGTGCAATGAATTCTCCACTTTAATTTGAGAACCAACATCTTTAAAAATTTATTTTTATCCATGTTTACTTTTATGATCTTCAACAAATTTTATGTTTCTTTAGGTAGGTCATATTCATTACTTGTTAAGCTTATTCCTAGGTATTTTATTGTTTTGTTGTTTTGAAGAATAAATTTCCTTTTATTATTATATTTTCTAGCAGGTTATTGAATACCTAAGGAAACAATAATTATTATTTTTAATGACCTTTCATAATATTTCTGATGGTTTTTCAATTGTTATATTTGTTTTTTTCTAGGTATGCATACATAATCATCTGCAAATGATGATTTTTAAATTTTTTCTTTTCCAATCTATATATCTCTTATTCTTTCATTTCCTGGATGTACTGCATTGACCAGAACCTCCAAAACTATGTTGACAATAGCGGTGATTGAGGGTCTCCCAGCCTTGTTCCTAAAGTAAACGGAAATGCCCTTAATATTTCACCATTTAGTGTGAGTTTGCTGTTTGTTTCTGATGTGTTCTCCTTTATCTGTTTTTGTGTGACTGAAGGGTGATGTCTAAAAGCTACACTTTCATACCCCTTTGTATAAGACTGAGAAAAACTCAGTTGTCCACGTCATAATATTGAGATGGAGAGGGGACCAAGGAGAGTTACCATAAGTCCTGTGCTTATTGTGAGTAAAAACAGACACTTACTCTGCCCTCATAGTGGAAACAAGACTTTAATGAAACAATTATACATGTATACAAATCAAAAAAATATTGTGAAATAAAGGAACATTATTAATATATTAAAACAAGTGGCAGAATCTGGGGATCAAAGATGACTTCCTTGAGGGGGGAGAGGGAGTGAAATTTTGAACTGAGATGAAAGAAAACAAGTGTTAACTAGGAAAAGAGGGGAGCAGAAAATAAGAATGCTCAAATTCTCCACATTCATGACAACCACTGTGATAACCCATATACCTAAATCCTAGGATAAATCATGTGAAAATCACTGTTAACTTTTCAATTGACTCTCCAGGTTTTGTTGTTTTATATGTACAAATAACAACAATATAGATAGATGATAGATGATAGATAGATAGATAGATAGATAGAAGATAGGTAAATAGATAATAAGTAGGTAGACACATTATATGTGAGTGTATGTACACATATATATTTTTAAAAATAATTTTGTATCATAAAATGCAAATTATTTCTTCACCTAATATATCATGTACATTATTTTACCAGATACAATAATATTCTGTAGCGTGGATTTACCAAAATTTTACCAATCTATTACTGATTGATATTTGGCCTTTTACCAATATTTGCCTATTATAAAAATGCTGATGTGGAGACCTTCGTACACATGTATTTTGACAATTGTGGCATTATTTCCTTATGATAAATTCCTAGAAGTGAAATCATTGGGTCAAAGTGGATGTTCATTTTAAATCATATCCATGTTGCCAACTTTCACCTTTTAAATTGTGATATATATATTCCATGTTCTGTTCCAAAAATTTTGAAATTCATTAATTATAAGTGAGATTAAGCATCTTCTCATAGGTTTGTTAACCATTTGTATCTCTCTTTCTATGAATTGTCTTTCCCCATTTTTCCATTTAGGTTATTCATCTTTTTCTTATTAGTACATAAGAACTTTCTGTAAATCAAGGAAATGAGCTCTTTGACAATCATAAGTTTTATAAATATATTCCCTGTTTATAATTTTCTTTGAACTTCTGCAATATGGAATTTTAAAATCTTTATGATACAAAATATATCAATTATTTCCTTACATTTTCTGCGTTGTGTGTCCTGCTTAGGAAGTCATGTATTTTCTTCTAATTTTTATGTGTATTTTTAGTATTTAAATTTTTGGTCCACATGGAATTTTTTTTGGTGCCATTGCCTTTGTTACCAGTAAAGCACCAGCAATTTTACCCACCATTACTTTTGAACCATTTGTATAAATGTTAACTTGGTGAATAAAGCAAATAACATCTCAATGTTATCGCAAATATATTTTTTCCAACTTTTACTGAACACATGGAATTATTTTTTCAAAATAGTTAGTAAACTGTCCAATGCAAATTATCTAATAATCTTTCTCTAGCTCACTGATTTAAAATGTCACCTTTATGGGGGAAAAAAAAGAGAGAGAGAAAGGTGCAGACCATAAAATACTCTTGTTTTAATTTTATTTATTTATTTTTTGAGAGAGGGAGAGGGAGAGAGAGAGAGCAGGGAGGGACAGAGAGAGAGAGAGAGAGAGAGAGAGAGTGAATCCAAAGTAGCCTCTGCATCATCAGCATGGAGCTTGATGTGGGTCTCGAACCTAGGAATAGTTAGATCATGACCTGAGCCGAAACCAAGAGTCAGGTGTTTAAACCACCTGAGCCACCCAGACACCCCCAAACAGATTCTTAACTCTAGAGAACAAACTGTGAGTTGCTGGAGGGGAGGTGGGCAGGGGTGGGGGAGATGGACTAAATGTATAATGGGTATTGAAGAACACACTTGTGATGAGCACTGGATGTTATATGTAAGTGATGAATCACTAAATTCTACTCCTGAAACTAATATTAACACTATATGCTAACTAGAAAATTAATAAAAACCTTAAAGAATAAATAAATAAATAAATAAGTAAAATGTCACCTTTATCATAAGCTAACCATCCACATATATTTGATATATTTGATTCTCTATTATGTTTCTTGAATGTTATTTTTTTATTTTTATGTACCAAACTGTTTTAATTATAGTATCTTTATAATATGTTTTAATATCTGGGAGGGTAAAGCCTCTCTAATCACTCTTTTTCATAATTTACCTGCCTATTCACATGTGTTTATTTAGACATAAAATGTATTATTTTGTTACATTCCCTTAAAATCCTGTCCTTATTTCAATTTGGTTACATTTAATTTATAAGTTAATTGAAGGATAACTGGCATCTTTAAAAGAATATCTTACCACCCACACAGGTCAGAATGACTATTATTAAAAATACACAGGGTGCTGGGTGGCTGACACCCCACTATTGATTTTGTCTCAGGTCATTACATCACTGTTTCATAAGATTGAGCCCCACATCAGGCTCGCGCTGACAGAGCGAAACCTGTTTGGGATTCTCTCTCTCTCTCTTTCTTTCTTGGCCCTCTCCTCTTATGCCTCTCACTCGTTCTCTCTCTCTCAAAAGAAAGAAAGAAAAAAAGGAAGGAAGGAAGAGAAAAGAAAGAAAAAGAAGAAAAGAAAGAAAAAAAGAAAAAGAAAGAAAGAAAGAAAGAAAGAAAGAAAGAAAGAAAGAAAGAAAAAGAAAGAAAAGAGACAAGAGAGAACAACTGCTGGTGAAAATGTGGAGACAAATGGAACCCTTGTGCACTGTTGTGGGAATGTAAATTGGTACAGCCACTATGGAAAACAGCACGGAGGATACTCAAAAAATTAACAATAGAAATACTATATGATCCAGCAATTCTATGTCTGGGTATTTCTTTGAAGAAAGTGAAATCACTATCTCAGAGATATCTGCACCCCCATGTGCATTGCAGCATTATTCACAATAGCCAAGACATGAAAACAACCAAAGTATTTATCAATGGATTGCTGGATTAAAATACACATATATATTTATATTGGTATATTTTATTCATTCATTAAGAAAAGGAAATCCTTCTGGGGCACCTGGGTGGCTCAGTCAGTTAAGCATCCAACTTCAGCTCAGGTCATGATCTCACGGTTCATGAGTTGGAACCCTGCTTCAGGCTTTGTGCTGACAGCTCAGAGCCTGAAGCCTGCTTCAGATTCTGTGTCTCCCTCTCTCTCTGTCCCTCCCCCACTCATACTCTATCTCTCTCAAAAATAAATAAAACATTTTAAAAAATTTTTAAAGGAAATCTTTCCATTTGCAATAACATGGATAAACTTGGAAAGCATTGTGCTAAGTGAAATAAATCAAAGAAATACAAGTGCTGTATGATATCACTCATACGTGAAATCTAAAAAAGCCAAACTCCTAGAAACTGAGAGTAGATTGGTGGTTTCCAGAGGCTGAGGAAAGGGAGAAATGAGGAGACATTGGCATAAACTTCCAGTTTTAAGGTCAGTAAGTTCTGGGGATCTAATGAACAGCATGGTGACTATAGTTAACAGTATTGTATTGTATACTTGGCAGTTGCTAAGACAGTAGATCTTAAATGTTCTCACAACTACAACAAAAAAAGGTGTAATTATATGGTATGATGGATGTATTAACTAACCATATTGTGATATTCATTTTGCAATATATATGTGTATCAAATCATCACATTGTACACCTTAAATTTAGATATCATATGTCAATTTTATCTCAATAAAGCTAGGAGGAAAAGAATATCTTTCTACACAAGAACCCAGTTTCGCTAGTTGTCTTCATTAATTTTCCTTAGCAGCATTTCCAAATTAAAAAAAAAAAACTCCTAGAACATTGCTTGGCATACTATAGGTTATCAATAAATACTTTTTAAATTAAATACACTTTGTTAAGTGTATTCTTAAGTACTTTACTTTTTACCATGGCTATTGTAAGTTGAATCTTTTCTTTATCTTACATTTTCTATTTATTCTTTTTGTATATGAAAGTGGTTAGATTTTGCAGTTAATTTTATAATCAGCCTCTTTATGGAATTCCTAGTTTAAAATAGTTTTTCATTGATTGATTCTCTTAGATTTGTTTCATTTGCAGTAATGATCATCTTGTCTCCTCCTTTCCAATATTAATATTGTATTCCCTTCTCCGATAATTGCATTAAGTAGTACTTACAGAACAATGTTAAATAATTGTGGAAAAATTGACATCCTTGTCTTTTTCCTGATTTTTATGGGAATGCTTCTGGTGTTTGTCCTTCAAGCATGAGGGACTTCTTGGTGAAAGCTAGGGCCATGGAAGAGGGATCTTCTGTAGGAGCTGAAGTTTTGGCCTATCACTGCCAGTATACTTATTGGCAGTTACTGCCAATAAAACAGCCCAAGTCAGTGATGGAACAGAAAAAAAATTGTTTTCTCTCTTCCTCCAAAGTTCTGTAAGTGTATTCCATTGGCCAAATCCAAAGAAGAATGGTGCCTGGGGATTATAATCCATAAGAGTCAGCTTTCGAGGGCATAGAAAAGGACTAAGGAGCAGAAAATTGATCAGGAGTTGAGGTAAAATAAAGGATAACCAACCCAATCCACCCTTTAGCCACTCAGCTTCCATTCTTGCCCTTCACTCCAATAAAGAAACTCTCATCTCCAACAAGGAGGCAGAGACAAAAAGACCCATGAGCCTATGTACTATCATGGAGTAATATTAAGTCATACTCTCCACTTGAAACCTGATTATAACAACAATATCTAGTATTTTTCACACATAAGAGAAGTGAAGGAAAAAAATAATTATCAGTAAAGGTACACCTAGCTGCCACAGTTCCCTTCTGTAGCTGGTCATGAGGCCAAAGTCAATAATCCATTTCATATCTCCTTTAGTTTTCCACAGTTCTTTCCCTGATGTAGTGACCCTAACCTTCAATCCTATCTTTATTGGATTTTTGCATTTTCACATTGACCAAAACTATTGGGCAAATGAGTATTAAGAGGTGCCCTAATGACTATACCTGGGCTCCAAGCATACTTCTCCTCCTGTTCTCATTGTATAGAAACAACTCTATTTCCCATGGTAATGGTATTCAATCATTCCAGGCAGTGCAGTAACCCTTTTCTCTGCCTCTCAGTTCAATAGCATGAGGAGACCAAAATAGCCAGGGTGCAGTTTCAGCTTTCAATTTAATGGAACCATGGCTTTATTCCTTGTTGGAAACATTCATTCCCTATAAAATAGAACCTTCATATCTGCTGAGCCCAAGGCTGTGGATATATATATATATATAGAGAGAGAGAGAGAGAGAGAGAGACAGAGACAGAGAGAGAGAAAGGGGCACTCCTTCCTCCACCCCTTCATTCCCAGATTTGTGTATCTTCACTAAATGAGGGAAATAACACCATATATTGGTCACTGGTTTTCTTTTTTTTTTCTTTAAATCCAAGTTAGTTAACATATAGTGTAATAATGATTTCAGAAATAGAATCTAGTGATTCATCACTTACATATAACATCCAGTGCTCTTGTTGTTACATATAACAACAAGTGCCCTCCTTAATACCCATCACCCATTTAGTCCATTCCCCCACCCAACACCCCTCCAGCAATCTTCAGTTTGTTTTCCGCATTTAAGAGTCTCTTATGGTTTTCTCCATCTCTGTTTTTATCTTATTTTTCTTTCCCTTCCTCTATGTTCATCTGTTTTGTTTGTTAAATTCCACATATGAGTGAAATCATATGATTTTTGTCTTTATCTGACTGACTTATTTCACTTAGCATAATATACTCTAGTTCCATTCACATTACTGCAAATGGCAAGCTTTCTTTATTTTTGATCACCAGGTAATATTCCATATCTTCTTTATGCATTTGTCAGTCAATGGACATCTGGGCTATTTCCATAATTTGACAATTGTCATGGTCACTGGTTTTAAAGCAGCTGTTGTATTCTTGTAGTATAGCAGTCTCAACCTGGAACATCTGATCCTATAACTAAGCTTTCAGAAATTCATTTTCTTTTCTATCAGGCAAGCTGCTTCTGCATGATGGAGTAAGTAATACAGACCAGTGAATCTTTGGATATGACTCCATTATTGTACTTTGTCTACCATTAAATGAGTTTCTTAGTCAGAGACAATGTTGTATAGGATAACCTGATGATGATTAAGGCATTCTGGAAGTCCATGGATGGTGGCACTGACAGAATCATTGTAAGCAATGAAGGTGAATGTGCATCTGGAATATATATTTATTTCCATAGGGAAAAATTTATGTTCTCATCATGATGAAAGGTGTCCCATATAATAATCCTACTGCCATGGAGCTGAATGGTACCCCCAAGAAATACTGTCTTATTGTATTGAATGCTTTATCATCATCTTATTTTGTTGCCAGTTTGGGCACTTTTGTTGCTAGTGTTAGTACAAAATCAACCTTGGTGAGTGGAAGTCCATGTTATTCAGTCCATGCATTGCCTTCATAGCATTGATGCTAATCTAATACAGATAGCACAAAAAATAGAGAATGTTATTACAATTCTATTTACTACAGTGCTATATTGAATTTACTAATATTTTACTTTGGATTTTTGCACTTATATTTATGATTTAGATTAACCTCTGGTTTACATTTTTGCTTCTATTCCTCTTTGTGTTGGTATAAGTCTTATGAAGCCTTATAGAATTAATTCAGTAGATTTCCACCTTCTCTTATGCTCTAGAACACCTTAAATTATAAAAAAAAAATTAGTGGATCCTTGATGTCGTGGTAGGAAGAAGAATGTCTCCTCAAAGATGTCTACATATTGGAACCTGTGACTATGTTACCTTATATGGCAAAAGGGACTTTGCAGATGTGATTAAATTAAGGATATTGAGATAGGGAGATTATACTAGATTGGCTGAGTGGACCCAATGTAATCACAAGGGTCCTGATAAGGGGGTGGGGGGCAGAAGAGCCACATAAGATATGATGACAGAATCAGACATCAGAGTGATGTGGGGCTATGAGCCAAGGAATGCAGGTAGCCTCTAGAAGCTGGAAAAAGCAAGGAAATGGATTCTCTGCTACAGCATCCAGGGGAACATAGCTCTGTAAACCCATTCTAGACTTCTGACCTCCAGAACTGTTAAGATAATAAAAGTGTCTTATTTTAAGCCATTGAGTTTTCAATAATTTGTTACAGCAACAGTAGGAAACTAATACAATATCGTTATTATTTTCAAAGAATAGAAATTTTTTATATTTACCCAGATATTTACCATTTTTCTATTGCTTCTTCATTCTTTTTTTTTTTTTTTAATTTTTTTTTCCAACGTTTTTTATTTTTATTTTTGGGACAGAGAGAGACAGAGCATGAACGGGGGAGGGGCAGAGAGAGAGGGAGACACAGAATCCGAAACAGGCTCCAGGCTCTGAGAGCCCGACGCGGGGCTCGAACTCACGGACCGCGAGATCATGACCTGAGCCGAAGTCGGTCGCTCAACCGACTGAGCCACCCAGGCGCCCCGCTTCTTCATTCTTGAATTCCAGATTTCCCCCTGGTATCATTTCCCTTTAGGCTGTCGAACTTACTTTAGCATTTTTTTAGAGCATGTCTGCTGGCAACAAATTCTCTTGGTTTTCCCTCATTGAGGAACATCTTTATTTTCATCTCCATACTCCATTCCTGAACTGTAACTATGCGTTGACAATTCTTTCCTTTAAACACATCAACCATGTTATTCCACTATCTTCTGACCTTCACTGTTTGTGATAAGAAAACCACAGTCTTTCAAATTGTTGTTCCCCTATAAGTAACGTATTATTTTCCTCTAGCAACTTTCAAGGTTTTTTTCTTTACTTTTGGTTTCTAGCAGTTTGATAAGATGTATCTAAGCATAGTTTTCTTTGAGTTTATCCTGCTTGGGATTTATTGACCTTCTTGCATCTGTAAATTTATGACTTTCAAAGCGTCTAGGAAGTTTTTGACAATTATATCCTCAAATAATTTTTCTATTCTAGGAAAGGAAGGCTGAAAAGAACAGGAAGTGCTACCCTTTCCCAGCACCATTTCACAGAGCAAGAGTGTCACTCGGGGGGAAAAAAAAAAAAAGTACCTGCCTTCTGCTCTGGTGCATCGGTTGAAGCATTTGTCCCAAGAAGAAAGGCAGGGCACAAGGATGAAGAATGCTGAGGCTCTGCCTGAATGCTCTGTCTGCCTGAAAGGGTTGAAATAATCCAGAAATGGTAGTAGAAAATTCCATGCATTTTGACAGACACTGTCAAAAAACAATGGAGATCTTGGTGCAGAATAATTAAGAGGAAGCTAATACCACTAATACAAGAAAAATGTCAGAACAATCACAAGTTTCCTAGAGAGAACCAGGGAGACAACCAGTAAGAGCCCTCTTGAGAACATATAAAATTGTGGTGGTCAGGAAGATTGTGGTATATGCTAGACTGTATCCCCTTGGGAAAATTAGAGAAAGACGTGCAACAGGCTTGAACGGATTCCCCAAGCCATATAGAGACCCATAAACACAGGGCATAAAGCCTCACTGGCACAAAGAACTTAAACACAACCTCTGACCAAACACTGACTAAATCATAAGCTACTCTGGCCCAGGGACAAATCCTAGAAAGCCAAGATTAACAATAAAATCACAGTCATCCTTGGCAGTCTGGAAAAATGTGTGAATGTCAATAGTCTTTCAGGAGCAATCAGAAAAGAAACCTCCAAGCTACTACTCCCTGGCTGAATGGGAGAGAGGCAAAATATGTAAATTCACTGAAATGTGAGAGCAGCTACACAGATATCTAATGGTAAAGGGTAAATATCTAGGGGCGCCTGGGTCACTCAGTTGGTTAAGCGTCCAACTTCGGCTCAGGTCATGATCTCGCGGTTCATGGGTTCAAGCCCTGCATCAGGCTCTGTGCTAACAGCTCAGAGCCTGGAGCCTGTTTCAGATTCTGTGTCTCCCTCTCTCTCTCTCTGCCTCTCCCCTGCTCTCACTCTGTCTCTATCTGTCTCAAAAAAAAAAATAAACATTAAAAAAGGGTAAATATCTAATTGGCTAAGGGAACTTAAGCACAACCTTTGTCCAATAAGTGACTTATGCTAACCCACGGGCAAAACCTAAGTAGCCAAGCTCAAAGATAAAAACAAAGGAAAAAGATATGAGCTGGGACATCAGAGGTGCACATTATAAGTGTGGAGGAAGTAAACTTCACAGAATTAGTCCTGCTAAGTCAACGAATAAACAAATAACTGATAAAATAATAACAATGACCACTGAGAAGAGCATCAGTATGCAGGGTTGCTATATTACCTAAAATGTCCAGCTCTCAACAAAATATTAAAATACATATATAGTATATAGTTGTAACTATATAGGTAAATATATAGTTATAACTATATAGGTAAACATAAAAGACAGTATAAATGTATTTTTGTAACTCTATTTTTTTTCTATTTGATTTGAAAGACAACTTCATAAAGCAATATGAATAAATCTATGTTGAGGTACATACCATATATAGAGATATTATTTGTATGACAATAACAGTGCAAAGGAGTGGTTAGGGAATGGAACTATTAGGAGAAAAGATTTGAAATTAAGCTGGTATTGATCTCAACTTGATTTTTATCAATTAAGTTGTTCATTGTAATTTCCAGGACAACCACTAACAGAGTATCTTTTTTTTTTAAGTTTACTTATTTATTTTGAGAGAGAGAGAGAGAAGAGCAGAGAGAAAGGGAGAAAGAGAATCCCTATCAGGCTTCACATGCAGAGCTGGACATAGGGCTTGATCTCACAAACTACAAGATGATTACCTGAGCTGAAATCGAGTTGGAGGCCTAACTGACTGGGCCACCCAGGAGAATTTATTTTAAAATATAGTAAAAGAAATGGCAGGAGAATGAAAATGGCACACTAGAAAATGCCTATTTGACATAAAAGAAGGAAACAATGGGGGAATAGGGGAACAAAAAAGACATAAGACATATAGAAACAAATAGCAAAATGGCAGATTATACCTTATCAGTGATTGCATTAAATATAAATGTATTAAACACTCCAATCTGAAAGCGGAGATTGCAGAATACATTTTAAAAATATGATCCAACCATACGTTGTATACAAAAGACATGCAGATTTATTTTTTTTTTTTAATTTTTTTTTTTAACATTTATTTATTTTTGAGATAGAGAGAGACAGAGCATGAACGGGGGAGGGTCAGAGAGAGAGGGAGACACAGAATCTGAAACAGGCTCCAGGCTCTGAGCAGTCAGCACAGAGCCCGATGCGGGGCTCGAACTCACATACCGCGAGATCGTGACCCGAGCCGAAGTCGGACGCTTAACCAACTGAGCCACCCAGGCGCCCCAAGACATGCAGATTTAAAGACACAAATAGGTTGAATATCAAAGGATAGAAAAAGTTATACGTGTAAACAGTAACCAGAAGGGACCTGGAATGGTTGTATTAATACCAGAAAAATTAGGCCTTAAGATACACATTGTTATTAAAAACTAAGAAGGGCCGTTTATAATGATGAAAATGTCAGTCCATCAAGAAGATATGACAATTATAAATATAAATATGTGGACCTAATGACAAAGCCCCATAGTACATGAAGCAAAACCAGACAGAATTGAAGGGAAACAAAAATATATACAAGGAATAACAATAATATATAATATATGCCAATTTATAAGTATTACTCTGAGCACTTAATCATTTAATTATCACAGCAATTCTATAAAATAGGTTTTGTTATTTCCATTTGAAATATAGGGAAAACGAGGAGGAGAAATGAAAATATTTGCCTAAGATCATGTAGCTATTAAGTGAAAAGACCAGGATTTGAAGTCATGTTGTCTGGTGGCTTGTCCAATAGGATTAGTGTCCTTATAAGAAGAAATACCAGAGAGCTCACTCACTCTCTCTCTAGGTGCACACATCAAGGAAAGGTCATGTGAGGTCATAGCAAGAAGGTGACTGTCTACAAGCCAGGAAGAGATCTGTCACAGAAACCAAATTTACCAGCACCTAATCTTGGACTTCTCAGTCTCCAAGACTTTTGGAAAATAAGTTTCTGTTGTTTAAAACACCCAGTCTGTGGTATTATGTTCTAGCAGCCTAAGCAGACTAATACAAGGACATTATGCTAAATTAAATAAGCCAGTCACAAAAGGACAAACATTGCATGATCCCACTTATAAAGTAGTCAAATTCATAGAGACAGAAAGTAAAATGGTGGTTGCCAGGGGCTGAGGGAGGGAATAATGGGGAATTATTATTTAATAGGTACAGAATTTCAGTTTGGGAAGATGGAAAGACTTCTGGAGATGGATAGTGGTGGCAGTTACACAACAAAGGGAATGTACTTAATGTCAATGAATTGTACACTTAAAAATGGTGAAGATGGTAAATGTTTAGTTTACTTTGCCACATTGTTTAAAAGGGAAGAAAAAGAATATATAGAGATATGTGTTGTAATATTTTCTTAAGATTTTTAAAGTTTATTTATTTCTGAGAGACAGAGATAGCAAGAGCAGGGGAGAGGCAGGGAGAAAGGGAGACACAGAATCCAAAGCAGGATCCAGGCTATGAGCTGTCAGCACAGAGTCTGACATGGGGATCATGACCTGAGCCAAAGTCGGAAACTTAACCGACTGAGCCACCCAGAAGCCCCTTGATATGTGTTGTAATGCTGATGGGAAGCCATATCCTCAGTTTCAATTCTGCACGCCTCTCTGCCAAAGTCCCACTTGTGTTGAGTTTTCTTAGCATTCTGTCCTCAGTTTTTCAGTCTGTATCCCTTACTGGAGCCACCTGACTCACTCTCTGGCTTTAGTTATCATCTAAAATACCTATCTTTGGTCAGACCTTTATTCTGAGCTCTAGATCCATACTCGTCAAATAAACACTGAGCATCTCCACTTGAAAGTCCCATAAGCACCTCAAATTCATATAGTTTAAACCAGATTCATTCCATTCCCCTCTCAAATATGCTCCTTTAGGTTTGAAACATAAAAATGAAGAGAAATATTAACACCCTTCCTGCTTCATCCTCTGCTCCAGATTGCAATCTCTCCCCTACGCTACACTGCCTTAAGGGTCAATCAGAACTGGGCCTTTTGTCCAAGAAGAACTGCATTTAATCTTCAAAAAGTGATGTTAAACTATTCCTCATATGTGCATGATCCAGCAAGGCCACTGTACCCAAAACCTTAAGCCAACCCCTGAGCCCTGAGTCTGCTAAAACAGCACTAGAGTAAGAATCAGGACTTTGGGCCACATTGGAACCCAGAATTAGCTTATAATACCACTTAACTCCCCCAAATATCTAGGAGTGTCATCCACTTCTATCCTACTCTCAACACTGCCCTTAGAACTGGGCGTGAGGGGCCCTCTCTAAATCCCATGTTTTGACGGGTCCTTCATCTCTCTCTCTCTCTCTCTCTCTCTCTCTCTCTCTCTCTCACACACACACACACATACACATACACACACACAGAATAACACAAAGGACACAGGATCTGGTGCTCATTGTTGGCACAGTGCAACTTATAACCCTAGACATATGCACTTTGGCTAGTACTGTTCAGGCTCCAGGAAAGTACTTCTCCACACCTGTTCCCCTCTATCCTCTAAACAAAAGGCAACTGTGTCCAAATGTCATGAAGATTTGTAGACCATGCCACTGCTGACCTAAGAGGCAGACATTATTTCAGAAGGCAGGGAAGATTCAAGCAGTGGAAGCACTTATGGAAGAGAAGAAACAAGCTAACTTGTCAAAGCCTTCTTAGATACATGAATACAACAGGTTTCTGCTTAACAAACTATCATTTCCCAATAGTGTCCATTTTCTTGCTTATCTTTAATTTCCAGCCTGTGGCTCCAGAAGTAATAAAAAAATCAGTGCAATATTTGCAACAGTTGCATATAGAGGTTAAAGAACATTTCACATTAAACAACACCTATTACTCTTGATTTTAGGATGGCTAGATTAGATAAATGATAGATAGATAGATGATAGATGATGATGATGATGATAGATAGATAGATAGATAGATAGATAGATAGATAGATAGATAGATGTAACATATGTAAAGCATTGTCACAGATTGGATGTTCCAGGAGTCATTTTCTGAGACAAAGATGAGAGAATAGAAGATTTACTGGGGAGTGCTCCTGGCATCAACACTTATGGAAGGAAAGGGAATAAAAAAGCAGGAATTGGAAAAGGGAGAAATCAAATTTTAGTGCGCTCTCAATGGAAGGCCTCAGCATACTTTGAAGGGAATTCTGAAGACAAAATGAAACTCCAAAACTATCTCAGGGGAAAGAGCGCCAGGCCTTTATACACAGCATCAATGAGTCATTGGATGTGGGCCACCCTGACAATGGGATGTAATCTTGAACAAGATAACTCTCAGCTAACGTAATCCCTGAAGGCAACTAAGGGCTCTCTGATGGCAGAATTCCTAACAACTGAAGTAATAAGGCCTTTATTGCTAAAGGGAGCTCTGGGAAAGGCATTACAATGTCCACCACAGTCCATACCTTGTGCCTCCCAGATCCACTTCATATAAGTTCTGGGATAAACTCTTCTAGGAGTCTGGTGGACCTCTCTTCCTAGGAGAAACATTGGACAAACTACAACCTTCGGTACTGTAGCTGGTCTCAAAGCTGCAAATAATCATCTCCCACTTCAACTAACAGTTATAGATCCTCATCAGTCTTAGGGTCTTGGTGGTTTGCCTGGTAGTGTGACTCAGACCCTCCTTCCTGGTCACCATGGCTTTCTTAGGTTGGAGTTGCTATACTTGCTGATACCCACAAGCCAAGCCCACCAACCTATAAACAATGCTTGGGTTTTTCTTTCCTAGTCACCTTGTCAAAAGAGATTTCCCAAAGGGGCACTGGTGTAAGGTGAATTAATGATGATAATGCAACAGTGGTAGCTATCATGGCGAATCTGCTCTAGCTAATTGTGCAGGTGCATGTGTCCTCCAGCCCTGCTTATGCTTGATCCCGCGTGTAAAACTTCCATCTGGTTGCTGGGCCTGCCCACCCTTATACCTTGGTGTATCTGACAATTCAGTTCATGATGGGCAGTTCTGGCTACATGGTCACTTGATGTCCTATGGCCAGGCTTTCCATCTCTATCAGGATGCAGTAGCATGTGAGGAGCTATTTTCAAATGATATATAATTCTCCACTGCAAATGGCATTGGTTTGCTCCAGACCCTAAATTCTGGACCAAGCTCTGACTTTCCCATTGGGGCTTATCAAAAACTCCAGATAGCATCTTTTGCCAACACAGATACCTCTAATGCCATAAGGTCTGTCTATTGTATAGACCAAGTGCCAAGACTACTTGGAACCAAAGTTTGGACCTGCTTAGGACCTTCTCTTGCTCTAGGCTCCACTCAAAGCTGGCAGCTTTTTGTGTCACCCAGTATATGGGTAGAAACAGTAATTCCAGGTGTGAAATATGGTATTTCCAGAACCAAAGAAGCCTACCAGGCATTGAGTTTCCTTCTTTGTGGGGAAGGTGAAAAATGCAATAATTTGTCCTTTAATTTAGAGGCGATCGATCCCCTGGCATGCTCCCCAGATCACTCAACCTCTAAAACCTGCACTTAACGTAGCCAGTCCATGGATCTTTGTAGGGTTTATCCCCCATCAAGTGGAGTACATATGTCTTACCAAGGCTTGTAATGTGCTAACCATTTCTTACTCATTTTGGTCCCATTAGCATGATGTCATCAATATAGCGGTTTAGTATTATATTCAGATGGTCCAGCTATCTTCAGACTATAATATGACAGAGGACAGGAGAGTTGGTAGGCCTTTGAGGAAAAACTGTACATGTATACTGTTGTCTTTTCTACATGAATGTGAACTTTTTCTGATGTTTTATTCTGATTGGGACAGAAAACTACATTTTCCAAATCAATAGCTAATTACTAAGTATCTAAGCTCATGTTATTCTGCTCTAGCAAATATATTATATCTGACATGGTAGCTGCACTTGTACTACTACATGGCTGAGTCTGTAATAGTCTACCATCGTCTACCAGGCTCTGCCCACATTTTGCAGGGGCCCAAACTGGTGCATTAAATGTAGATATGATGGGGACCACATTCCAGCATTCTTTAGGTCTTTAACAGTGGCACTAACCTCTGCCATCCTCCCCAAGATGCTATATGTTTTTGTTTATTATCTTGGCCAAGGAAGGTGAGGGCAGTCTCAGAAACTTCACTTTTCATTTACAAACAGGTCTGACTCCACAGGCCAAGAAACAAATGTAGGGTTTATACCAACTACCAAAATTTCTATTCCAATTATATATTCAGAGACCAGGAAAATAACCATCAGGTAGGTTTGTGGACCCAGTGGAGCCACTCTGAATTCAACATAGGCCAGGAGTCCATTTAATACCAGGCTCCCATCTGCCCTTATTCTAAGGAGAACATGTTGACATTTTAGGTCTTTGGGTAAATCAACTCATAACTACCGTCCAAAAGTCCTCAAAATGTTTGAGTATTCTTCTTTTCCCTGCATACAGCTACATGCATAAATGGAAGGACTGGAGAAATAATTACTAATGTTGTAGGGTTCTTCTTCCTCTGCACCCAGCCTCTCATTCAAACAATGCACTCTGGATCAAAAATTGAGGTAGGGTCAGAAGCTGAGCAAGGAACTGTGACTTTTTATCTAGGCACTGTCCCTCAGACTTCTGAACCATCTTTGATGATTGCTCACATTCGGTACAGATTGTTGGCTGCTTATTTTCCCCAGGGCACTGTTGTTCTATTAATCATCTCCACAGCTCTCTGCAGATCAGGCCTCCCTGCCTATCACTCTGATTCTGCAGCACATTATGGTATTTGCATTGACCCGACTTCTGATGGTTATATGCAGTCATCCTGCCTCTATTGTTTCAGAGGCATCACCAATTCTTTTTTCTTTTTTTTTTAATATTTATTTTATTTATTTTGAGAGAGAGAGAGAGCATGCATGTATGAACGGAGTGGGGGACAGAGAAAGAGAGAGAGAGGGATACAGAGAATCCCAAGCAGGGTCCACGCTGTTAGTGTAGAGCCTGACTCAGGACTCAATCCCACGAACTGTGAGATCATGACCTGAACCAAAACGAGGAGTTTGACACTCAACCGACTGAGCCACCCAAGTGCCCTGAACTATCACCATTTCTATCAGTGTTCCTCATCCTGTAACATCCTCTCCTATTCTGAGCCTTGGCCTCCAGAGGCAAGCCGCCCCTGAGCTTAGTGTTGCTGCTGCTCCTTTCACCAGTGCATTCCTTATAGCTCCAGCAAATAGTGTGCCCTTTGGGTCCTCCTGAAGAACATACTCCTCCAGAGGGTTTTCAGAACATACATGATATATTTATTCTATCATTCCCACTTCTTTGAGACTTTAACCCTTTCCCTGCCATCTGCTATGACAACTCTGGCATTTAAACCTCACTTAATTCTTTTTTTTCCATACTTTGAGACGCCATTCTACTAGTGAGTTCACAGATCTCCTGGAGTCTTTCCCAGGATGTTAAATACTGCATCTTGGGAGATGACTCTCAATACAATTAATTTTTCCCTTATTCAATTTTATATTCCATCTCCCCTGATCAAGGCCCTCAGAATTTAGTCCCGTGATTCCCCCTCAGCACTTTCTAGTACATGCTGGCTAAGTCCTATAGCTTCTTCTTGGGGTATTCCCTTTCTTTCCTTCTTCTTAGGCCCAGCACATCCCCAGGGAGGTTATGCTGTGACTTAATCTTATATATAGGCCCAGTGGCCAGGATGAGAAGTGGGGTAGGTTCTGAAGGAAACACACATTACCTTACAGAAGAAAGGACACTGCATTTTCAAACAAAGTGAAATACTAGCCCTAAATAGGAAGGAGTGGGACACTTCTGAATGCTCAAGGTGACCAGGGAAATCTGAGAATACAAGATTTTTAGGAATATCAATCCATAAGTCCCCATCCCACGTGTCAGGGTCCCATTCCTTCCTAACCAGAATAGCAGACTTGTCTTGGTTGGGATTCTAACTTTCTTTGAAGCTTGCTTTCAATAAGTCCTGGGCCTGGTCCTACGATCTCTCTACCCTCTACCTAGAAAAGAAGAGGGCCTCTTTATAGGTTATGAATGAAACTTTCTGGCTTTCACATATAGCATTTAATTGCTGATTAATTTAATTTGGCTTTTCATTATTTTTTTTCTAGAAGTCAAGCATAGAAATAGTTACACAATTTTCTGGCATTCTTTATATTTAATATTTCCCACATATTTCTCAAAAGTCTGCTACATAGAACCAGCTAATGCATCTCCTTCCACCAGTGCCATCCCAGTTCACCATCACTGAAAGCTCTGACAATTCCTCTGCCACATGTTTCAGGTGCCTATCTACTCCACCTACCATCAGTGATGGGGTCGTCCTTGCCAGATGGGCAGCAGGTGATTCATCTCCAAAATTTCATCACAGTGTTTGCCTTCCTGAACTACTGCTTATATCAACTGTTGTAGGTTGGCTTCCTGGAGAGCAGACTCAGAGTTCAGCATGAAGGGCTTTTATTAGGAATTGCTCTTGAGATCAAAATCTGTAGAAGGGAAAAGAAGGAAGCAGGATTGGACAGAAGGAGAAGTTTAGCTGTCCCATTTGGGGCAAGAAGGCCATGTCAATCAGCCATTGGATGAAAGTACCCCCAGGAAGAGGGCATGACCTTGGGGGATGTGACTTCCCAGCTGAGGCATTTCCTGAAAAGGGATGACTGCTGAGGGCTGTCTGCTGGCAGCACTCCTAGCAACTAAATAATAACCTCTTTATTCCTGAAGGAGGATTTAGGGCAACAGACTGCAGAATCTACCACAAATGTGACATCATTTTTTCCACTAGAAACTTAGAGGCCATTGAATAATAGAATTGAGAACAGTTTTACTTTTAAAATGATTAACAAGATTTAAATTTTCAAACATTTACACTTACATTTACAGCTTTATTTAAATATTTATTCAAAAATTTAACTTATACCTTCCAAATATCTAGACATCAATATGTGAACCTCTATTTATAATTTTGCCCTAGTTCCCTGATATACTATTGAGAGGTCTGCTTAATCCAAATCCATCCATTTCCTCTTGGCAAGTTATGCAAAAATTTGTGGTGTATATAAAAATCAGAAAATACAGATGAGCAAAAAAGAGATAAAACTGCCCATTAATCTAACACCCATAGAACACTATTAACACTCTCAGAGTATACACCAAAGTTTATACAGGAGATAATTTAGATATATACTTTTACTTTATAAAAAGTATAGCATGTGTTTTTGCAGCCTATTTTTCCCACTTAAGATTAATGCTGAGTTTTTTCCAAGTAAATAAGTCTGGATGCCCATCACAATTTTCAGTAGCTGCAAGATGTTTCTATGTGTAGGTACACCCTAATTTGTTTAGCCAATTGCCTATTTTGAGACACTTGGGTCATTCACAACTTTTCACTCTTCAAAACAGTATGAAGATACACAGCTTTGTACAAGCCAATTATTTGATCATCTTCTATAGATAAATTTCTACAAGTGGAATTACTGGGTCAAAGATCATGTGTATCTTAAAGACTTCTGAAACATGTATCCAAATGGATCTTGTACCAATGTATGCTCCCACCAGCCCAGTTTGAGAGTGCCCCTCCCACCACACCCTCACCACAATCTGGGGTGGGAGAAAAGTGGATATTCTCCAGTTTTGATATCAACACCACTCTCAGTGTTTCCATAAAGCCCCTGCCTCAATCAAACTTCTAAAAGAAATCTAATAGAAGCACTAAACATTGTTCTTTCTTCTATTATATTTTATTACTTCAAAATAATAACTAATGTATTTACCTTACACAGACACCAGAGTTAGTCAACAAAGAGAATGTTTTCCTATTAAATACCACCAGGACCCTAAAATAAAATTGTCCCTCTATGTATGCCCTCAAGATAAGTTCCATCATTTCTTTGTTCAAAGAGTGTATCACTTACTTCCTCCCCTTGCTATTCCCATGGCCAGTAGTGAAGTCTCACACTTTTATCATCTCATACCTGGACCATGGCAGTAACTTCCTAACTGGTGTTCCAATCTCCAGTGGCCACTCTTGTCCCGACCCCAACTCTGACCCATCCTGCACACAGATCAGCTACATTCTTTTCCTTTAATTGCTCATTCCTTTGGTCACAGAAGGTTGTGGGGTCACCCAGGGGTGGATGGAGTAACATTAAGACAACTCAGTTTAGCAGTCAGGGATCCTCCATGAAAGGGCTCACCCAAACTGATGGATTACATTTCCCATCACTCCCCTCCCCACACGTGGAACTCCAGGCAGGCCAGCCTCCTCTATGGAGCAGGATTTCCACCTCCATGCATTTCTTCCCACCACTCATCCCTCCTCCAAATGCTCTCCCACCCCATTTTTATCCTATCCTTCAAGCCCAGCTTCATCAAGTGTCCCCCTCCTCTGTAAAATTTTCTCTGACCACTGTTGCCTGCAGAAGTTTCTGCACTGTTTGGCCATGATCAGAGGTTCATGGTTTCGTAGTATACTTTTGTTTCCATACATCTTGCCTTTCCAAATAGATCATAAACCCAAGGACAAAGATGTGTCTCTTTTTTTCTGCTTATGACACACAACTTTATTGATGACATAAAAATAAAGCCTCAAATGTATAAACATAAGTCCACACAAAGGACCAAAAATTACCTTATGAAAAATCAGGTCAGTTTCTGCTCATGAAGCATACCAAAAATATCTTGATCCAGACAAGGTAATAATCAACACATGTATTTTCAGTACAAGTTTGAATTCGTTTGGTGTTCATAAAGTGATCCAGCTATAGACCATCATAAGTAACATCAGTTTCAAAGTTATAATGCAATTTACAATGTGCATTACCTCCAGGCAGCAAAACCAAAATATTACTCAGATTTGTTTGGAAACATATAACTAATCAGAGTTTACTTAATAATAGCTCAACTCTTTCTTTCACCTCAGGGTCACTGTATTCTGCTGCTAAGACTCGAAGTTTCTTGGCACATGCTTTAGGTCGTTGGAATATGAAATAAAGGGAATTTTTACTGAACTTGTCCTGGGTAAATACTTTTGCTCTTCTTTTAAAATGGTAATTTATATTTTCAAATAGTGAAAGAGCATTAAGAATATTCTCTTTTGTCTCTTTCTTGTTAAAGATATTAATCAGTGATGTTGGTGCATTGGCAATGAGTAAGTCTTTTGTCATAGATGGATTTTTAGAGAAATTCAAAAGCATTCCCAAAATATGGTCTTTGGTTTCTCCACTTCCCACAGTTAACAAACGAAGAAATTCCGAAATATAATTTGTAACCATATGCTGATATTCACTAATAACAGTCAAATGCTTTATCAATCTTAGTCCAGCCAGCTGCACATTTGAATTCAAGGGATAGGTCACTGTGTCTTCACATACTTGGTTTAAGTATGTTTTCACCTTCCTATGATTTTCAGCAGCCACTGAGATGTTATTCAGTGCATTTAAAGCCTTCTGCCTAACACTGGGATAGGGATTATTGAGCAAGCTTTCAATAATTGATATTCTACCTGCATTACGAATGACTTCATGGGAAAATGGATAATCAGGACTGTTATATAAAGCATTATTGGCTATTTCATGAATAGAAGGATCTTCAGTCATCTCAATCATGCAAATAAGTTTTTCAAGCTCTCGTGGATCCATATTAGCTTCGCGTTTACAGTGACAGGTCCAGGGATGAGTTTTCTCCTCACACCTGATCTTTCTGATTTCATCTTCAGGTGGGAAGCAGGACTCATTTTGGTATGGAAATTTCATTTCCGTCCAGATCATGGCTCCCGCCCATGACCCCATTCCTGCCCCAGGGACCATGGATGGATATGTGCCTCTTGACTCAATTGACTTTTTGGCTTTAGTCTTAGGTGCAGATTTGTCCTCACTTCTGTTTTCATTACCATGCCAGAACCAAGACCTTACATCAATTCCACCAGAAGCCTCAAGGTTATCCTTGGCACTGGCCTTATAGACATCTCTCTCACTCTTGGATCTGAACTCATTACTCTTCTCAGTATCAGCCCAAAACAAGGACCTTAAACTGATTTCCTCAATATCAGGGCTGGACACTCTACTTAGCTCATCCTCAACTACATCCTCAGTCAAAGACCAGGACCCCATGCAAGCCTCTTCCTCACCCCCAAGCCTAGACCCTGTAGTGGCTGCATCTCCATCCCAGAGCCAAGATTCCTTCCTGGCCTCTGCCCCAGCCCCAGCTCCCACACAGGAATCCACATGGGCTGCCTCTTCAGATCTGGTCCAGGACTCAATATTGGCCTCTTCTTCAGCCCTTGATCTGGATTCAATACTGGCCTCATTTTTACCTCCAAGTTTGGACACAATACCAGCAGCCTCTTGCCCTCTCCTGAACCAGGACCCTGTAGTAATCTCAGCTCTAGTCCCAAACCAGGATCTTTCATTGGCCTCCATCTCAGCACTGACCTGTGGTCTTCCACTGGCCTGGTCATCAGCTCTAGCCCAGGACCCTCCACTTGCTTGGTCCTCAGGCCCCAGCCTAGATCCTCTACTGGCCTCATTACCAGGCCTCAACCCAGGCCAAGATTTTCCACTAGCCTGATCCCCAGTGCCAGCCTGAGAGACTTCCCCACTGGCCAGGTCCTCAAATCCAGGTTTGGAACAGCTATCAGCCTGATCCCCAGCCCCAGCCCAGGACCTTCCACTGGCCTGACTCTCAGTGCCAGCCCAGGGCCCACCACTAGATTGGTCTGCAGGCCTTGTATTAGACCCCTCAACAATCTGGTCCTTAGCACCAGACCAGAACCCTCCTCCACTGGCCTGATCCTCAAATCCAGGTTTGGGACAGCTACTGGCCAGATCTCCAGCCACAACCCAAGACCCTCCACTGACCCGACTCCCTGTATCAGCCCAGGACCCACCACTGGATGGGTTCGTAGGCCCTAGTCTAGATCTTCCAACAGCCTGGCCACCAGCCCCACCCCAGGACCCTCTTGCATTAGCCTGACTCCCACTGCAAGCACAGGACCATCCATTGGACTGGTCTTTAGGCCCTGGCCTGGATTCTTCACTGGCCTGGTCCCCATTGCCAGCCCAGGAATCTCCAAATGACTGGTCCCTGGGACCTAGCCTAGACCCTCTACTAGCCTGGCCCCCATTGTCAGCCCAAGACCCTCTTCCACTTATCTGCTCTTCAAATCTAGGCTTTGCCCCACCACCAGCCTGATCCCCAGGTACAGCCCAGGACCCTCCATTGCCCTGGTCCACAGCTTCAACCAAGAATCCTCCACTGGCTTGGTCCTCAGAGTCAGCCCAGGACCTTCTGCTGGACTCGTCCTCAGGCCCCAACCTTGGCCCTCCACCAGCCTGGCCAACAGCCCTAGCCAAAGACTCTTCTTCATTTACCAGATCCTCAAATCTAGGCTTGGACTCACCACCAGACTGATCACCAGTCCCAGCCCAGGAACTCCCACTGGCCTGGTCCACAGTCCCAACCAAGAATCCTCCAATGACATGACTGCCAGTGCTAGCCCAGGACCCATTACTTGACTGGTCCACAAACCCTGGCCTAGACCCTTTGTTGGCCTGTTCCCCAGCCCTAGCCCAGGACCCACCCCCAGACTGGTCCACAGGCCTCATTTTGGCCCCTCCACTGGCTTGGTCTGCAGTGTCAGCCCAGGACTTTCTACAAGACTGATCCTCAGGCCTGAGCCTAGACCCTCCACTGGACTGGCCACCAGCCACAGACCAGGACATATTTCCACTGGCCTGATCCTCAAAACTAGGCTTAGATCCAGCAGACAGATCACTGTTCCCAATCCAGTACCCTCCACTAGCTTGGTCCATATCCTCAGCCCAGTACCCAATGCTAGCCACATTCCCAGCTCTAGCTTCAGCCCAAGACCCTCCATTAGCCTGAATCCTAGCCCCATCCTGGGACCTTCCACTGTCCTGTTCCTCAGCTCTAGTCCAGGACCCTCCAATGGCATCTTTCCCAGCCCAGGACACCCCACTGGCCTGACTTCCAGCCCAGGGCTCACCAATAGCCTGGTTCCCAGTGCTAGCCCAAGATCCCACACTGGCCTGGTTCTCAACCCCAATCCAAGACCCTCCAATGGCCATGTCCCCAACCTCTGACAAAGAACCTCCACTGGCCTTGTTCCCAGCCCAGGACTCTTCACTGGCTTGGCTCCCACCCCAGAGCCCCCCACAAGCTTGGTCCCCAGCTGCAGCCCAGGAAGAAAAACCAGCTTCATTGTCAGCCTTAGCCCCAGCCCAGGACTTAATATCAGACTTATCACTAGCCCCACTCCAGGACTCGACACTGGCTTCATTCTCATCATCAGCCCAGGACATGCTATTCTCCCAGTATCCATCCCTGGCCTGAAACCTAAATTTTATCCATCGCTCAGAAGCAATCCAATCCTCAATACCAATCCCGTTCCAGTAATAGTCATGGACCTTAGGCTGAATTTTTCTGCAGGCCTGAGTGCCTGTCCCACCGCCACTCTCAGAAGTGAGCATGGCTTCAGTCTTAGGTTTTACATAGCCCTCATCTTCTGTGACTTTTGCCTCAGACTTGGGTATAGCCTTGTCCTTTGCTCCAGGCAAGATCTTATTCTGGGAATGGGCCACAGACTGAGGCTGGCCAGAGCTCATCATATGTGCCCCAGCCTCTACCTTAGACTCAGCATTGGTATTTCCCCTGACCTTACTCCTGGCACCAAGCAAGGCCTCACCCTGAGAACTGGCCACAGCTTGGGGTGAAAGAGAGCCTCGTCTATCTTGCCCAGCCCCTGCCTTAAATACCACATTGGGATTATCCATGACCTTATTTCTGGCACCAGACAAGGATTCACCTTGAGAATTAGACTTGGCTTGGGGTTGGGCAGTGTCTATTATATCTGTTTGAAGCTGAGCAGAACACATTGTATCTGGCCCAGTGCCTGCCTTAGACATAGCACTGGGATTGCCCTGGATCTTACTCCTAGCACCAGGCAAGGTTTCACCTTGGGAATCAGACACAGCCTGAGGCTGGGAAAAGCTTGTTGTATCTGCTCTGACCTCTACCTTAGACACAACATTGGGATTGCCTCTGACCTTATTCTTGACACTAAGCAAGGCTTCACCTTGGGAATTGGCCAAAGCCTGGGACCGAGCACAGCCCATTGTTTCTGGCCCAATCCCTGCTTTAGACACAGCACTAAGATTGCCCCAGACCTTATTCTTAGTGCAAGTTGGAGCTTCACCCTGGGAATTGGTCACAGCTTGGGTCCGGGAAGAGCCTGTTGTATCTGCCCTGACCTCTGCCTTACACACAGTGTTGATATTGACCCTGACCTTGTTCTTAATATCAGACAAGGCTTCACCCTGGGTACTGGCCACCACGTGGGGCCAGGCAGAACCTGTTATATCTGCACTGGCGTCTGCCTTAGATACAGCATTGGGATTGCCCTTGACCTTATTCTTAGTACCAGACCAGGCTTCATCCTGGGAATTAGTCACAGCTTGGGGCCAGGCAGAGGCCACTATATCTTGCTCAGTGCCTGATTTAGACAAAGCACTCAGATTGCCTTGGACCTTACTCCTGGCACCAGAAAAGGATTCACCTTGGGAATCAGACTCAGCCTGGGGCTGGGCAAAGCTTGTTATATCTGCTCTGGCCTCTACCTTAGACATGGCATTGGAATTGCTGCTGACCTTATTCTTCACACCAGGCAAAGCCCCACACTGAGAATCAGCCATAGCCTGGGGCTGGGCAGAGCCCACTGTATCTGGCCCAGTCTCAGCTTTAGACAAAGCACTGGGATTGCCCTTGACCTTATGCTTGATACCAGGCAAGGCCTCACACTGGGAATTGGCCACAGCATGGAGCTGAGCAGAGCCCACTGTATCTGACCCAGCCCCTGTTTTAGACCCAGCATTGGAATTTCCTCTGACCTTGTTCTTAGTACCAGGCAAGACTTCACCCTGGGAATTGGCCACAATCTGAGGCTCGGCAGAACCCACTATATGTGACCCATTCTCTGCTTTAGACACAGCACTGGGATTTCCCCTGACCTTATTCTTAGGACCAGACAAGCCTTCACCCTGGGAATTGGCCACAGCCTGGAGCTGGGCAGAGCCCACTGTATCTGGCCTAGCCCCCGTCTTAGATACAGCATTAGAATTTCCCCTAACCTTGTTCTTAGTACCAGGCAAGACTTCACCCTGGGAATTGGCCACAATCTGAGATTGGGAAGGACCCACTATATCTGGCCCAGTCCCTGCTTTAGACACAGCATTGGGATTGATCCTGACCTTGTTCTTAGTACCAGGCAGGTACACTAGGTTTTCACACTGGGAATTGGCCACAGTGAGGCACTGGGCAGAGATTGTTGTATCTGCTAGAGGTTGGGCACAGCCCATTGCATCTGCCCTAGTCTCTGCCTTAGACACAGCACCGGGATTGACCCTGACCTTGTTTTTAGTACCAGACAAGGCTTCGACCTGGGCATTGGACACAGCCTGGAGCTGGGCAGAGCCCACTGTATCTGGCCCAGTGCCTGATTTAGACACAGCATTGGAATTGCCCTTGACTTTGTTCTTAGTACCAAACAAGACTTCACCTTGGGAATTGGTTACAACCTGAGATTGGGCACAGTCCACTGCATCTGGCCCAGCCCCTGTCTTAGACACACCACTGGACTTGCACCTAGCCTTATTCTTGATACCAGGAAAGGCTTCACCCTGGGAATTGGCCACGGCCTGGAGCTGGGCAGAACCCAATGTATCTGGCCCAGCCCCTGTCTTAGACACAGCATTGGACTTGCCCTTGACCTTATTCTTAGTGCTGGGCAAGGTTTCATCTTGGATATTAGACACCTCAGGCTGGGCAGAGCCTATTGCACCTGGCCCAGCTGCTGTCTTAGACACAACATTGGGATTGCCCCTGACCTTATTCTTAGTACCAGACAAGTCTTCACCATGGGAATTTGCCACAGCCTGGGGCTGGGCAGAGTCTGTTTTATCTGTTTCAGGCTTGGCAGAACATATTGAATCTGGCCCGGTCCCTGCTTTAAACATAGCACTGGGATTGCCCCTGAGTTTATTCTTAGTATTAGGTGAGGCATCATCCTGGAAATTGGCCATACCATGGAGCTGGGCAGAGCCCATTGTATTTGGCCCAGCCCCTGACATAGATATAGCATTGGAATTGCCCCAGTCCTTATTCTTGGCACTAGGCAAGGCCTCACCCGGGAAATTTGCCATAGTCTGAGGCTGACCACAGGCCCTCAGGTCTGCCTTAGTCCCTGACCTAGAAATGGCATTAGGATCATCCCTGCCATCAGGTAAAGCATCAGCTTGGATCTTGACCCCAACCTGAGGCTGCGCACAGGTTTTCATTTCTATCCCCACCTCTGCTTTACACTTGCTTTTGGCTTTTCCCCTAGCCTTACCTCTAGTACCAGGTAAAACCTCAACCTGGCTCTTGTTAGAAGCCTGAGACTGTGCCTTTGTGTCTGTCCCACCCCCTTCCTTAGACATGGTGTTGACATTGCTTTTAGCCTTAATCTTACCATCAGGCAAGGCATCAACCTGGACATTGGCCATAGGATGAGGCTGTGTATAGAGCTCAATGTCTGTCCCAGCCCCCATCTTAGACATGGTATTGGGATTGTCTCTGATCTTAACCCTGGCATCAAACAAGGCCTCAGCCTGGGAATTGGTCCTCACGTTTGCCCTGACCCCTGTTTTAGACACAGCATTGGAATTGCCTGTACCTTTAACTCTGGCATCAGGCATAGGCTCAGCCTGAGCACTGGCTATAGCCTGAGGTTGAGCAGCAGCCCTCATGTCACCTCCAGTCATTGTCTTAGATGTGACATTGGTATTTCCTCCGTCATCATCCCTGGCCCCAAACACTGCTTCAGCCTGTTTCTTGGCCACAGTCTGAGATTGTGTTGAAACTCTCATATCTGCTCCTGCCCCTGCTTTACACACAGCATTGGTATTACCCCCGGCATCAAACTTTACCCCAAGCATAGCCTCAGCCTGGGTCTTGGCTACAATCTGAGGCTGAGCAGAAGCCCTCATGTCTGCCCTAGACTCTGCCTGAGACACTGTTTTGTGATTCCCCTTGGCCTCAACCCCAGCACCAGGCATGTTGTCAACCTGGATCTTGGCCACAACCTGAGATGGTGCACAGGACTTCATGTCCACTCCAGCTTCTTTCTTGGACATGGTATTAAGATTTCCTTTAGCATCAACTATGTGACCAGGCCTGGCCTCAGACTGAGTCTTGGCCATATTCACAGTCTCATCCAGGGCTCTTGCCTTGGTTTCAGCCATAATTCCAGTCTTATTTATGGCACCCATCTTGGCTGCTTCCCTGGTCACTCCCAAGGCCTCATTCTGTGTCACCATTACTTTGTTCGTGTCTTTTTCAGCCAGTAAACAAGCTTCAACTTTTGTCTGGGTCATTACTTGTTTCTTGGTTTCTGCCCTGGCAACCAGTGCCCAAGCTTTAGCCTTGGTCTGGGTCACAGCCTCCTTCTTGACTACTCTCCCAGCCTCAGAGTCAGTTTGGGTCACTGCCTCTTTCATGGCCACTTCCCCAGTTTTGAGCTGGGCCACATTCAGAGTCACTGCCTCTATCATGCCCCCTGTTGTGGACACTGTTTTGGCCTCAGACTGGTTCTCTGCCTCTACCTCAGCCATTGTCTTGGCCTGAGAGATCACCTTAGCAATGGTGGTAGTCTCTACTTCAACCCCAACCCTACCTCCTGCTCTAGTTTCTGCTCCAGTCTTGGCCATGGGTCTAGTGTCAGTCTCTGTTCCAGCCATGGCTTCACTCATGGCCAAGGTCTGGTTCTGTACCCCAACCACAGTCTCCATCTTGACTCTGGACCCATTTCTGGAAAGTTTCCTCACTCCCTGGGCTCTTCCTTTGGTTAATTTGTGAATGCAGTAGCAGGTACCAGCCCAGATCACCAATCCTGCAGTCACCCAACCCACTTCCTGAATGCGACCCATGTAATCACCCCTACTGAAGGCACGAACAACGTACGGGGAGCTCAATCAGGATGGGGAAAGAGGGTAGTAGGTCTGGATGTAGGCCTGTGAGGGCGCTGGTCTTCAGCCACTTAGAGGCCACTACAGCTGCCACTGGAGGTGGACCTAGAAGTGGAGGAAGGAAATGGACTAAAATTTCTCTTCTAATTTCATGCATCATACAGATAGATATACAGAAGGACAGAAAAGTGTAGAAATGATGTGTTTGGTGGGAGAAGAGGATGATGAGCAAACTCTCTCTCCATCCCTTTTATTTTCTCCCCTCCCCATTTTCCCCAGTGCCCAACAACTTTCCCCTAAGGTACATCCATACACATTTCCTTACACCAAATGAATAATGAAACAGATGCTGGAGTGTGGTGCTGACTATGAATGGGGGAGACTGAGAAGCCCTCAGACCTCGATTTTTACTGGACCTACTCTTGTCACCACTCCCAGAGGTCCCCACCCTCATACCAACCTGTAATGATCAAGGCAGTTCCCTCCTCTTTACTTCTTTTGATTGGTGATATACCCTAAAGTAGATCTATAAACTCATGAGATCTGTGGACCTAGAGACAGACAGACAGATGGAGGGACAGATGGGACTGGAGATTTTGTTCTTAATGTGACAGGCACATTATCAAACTACGTTTCTATCTTGCTCAGTTTACCCCACTTTCTGTACCAAAATAAAGGTAAGAGTGTGGGGTAAGTGACAGAGATGGTAGGAAAGGTGGCTGGGAAAGGGAGAGGCTAAGGATCCTCCAGACTGCACACTGACCCTACTAGATGCACACTGATCTCCACCAACCCACCCTTGAGATCTACAGGTATTCCCCATCCTCTTACCAGTCTATACCGATCAGAGGCAATTTCCTCGTTGTTTTTTTGCTTCCAGTAATCTCAAGCCCTACAGCAGACCTGCAGGCAAATCTATGGACAAGTAAACAAACAGGAGGTAATAGACACTAAGTCCTCATAGAACACACAAGTGCCCTAATCACTGACCCCAGTACCTGCCTTGCCAGAGCCCATGTCCAGTTTGCTAATGTGTTCCATCTTGTGATCCCTCCTCTTGTCTTCTCAGTCCACTCCAGCCCACCCCTATCCCAATATTACTCCTGTTTCCAGGACAGAAATCACCAAGGGATTGGCAACACTGTGGAAATCTGACAGAGTGTAGGAGAGGCAGAAATACCCTCCACTAAGACCCTCTCATGTCTCAGCCACCTTCTGTGCTCACCCTCTTGTTATCGCAAGGCACTGCTCACCTTCACACCAACCTTCATGGTTCCAGGCCGGTCTCCCCCTTTCCCTTGCTTCCAATGGTAAACAGCCCTACTGTGGGCCTATGGGAAGACCTAGGAACAAACAGAGAAGAAGGGGAAGGTTAACTGTTGAGTACTTGTTACATCCCAATATCTAAAACAGGGGTCCCAGTACCTGCTGTGCTAGATCTAGAAACCCATTCTCTGAAAAGCAGAGCCTGTGGCTTCCCCAGCACTGAAATGGGCAGGGTGTAAAAGGGAGGCAGAAAAAATAAAAGGGAAGAGACAGAGGGAAATTATTTTAAAACCACCTGTAAGATTCTAGGGTTTCTCCCAAAAGTCCATCATTTCTTTCACCAAGGTGTTCAGACAGGGGAATCTGGAAAACTGGAAAATGGAGAAAGAGATGGAGGCCCCCAGATCCCTTACTCTAGAATCATACATAGCAGACTGCCACCTATTTCTCCTTAAATACATCTCTAGGAGTCTCCAGCAGAACAGACAAGGAGTGAGGAAAGGCTTTTTCTTTTGTAAAATTGCTATGCCTTCTGGCAAAGGCTATCTCAAAATATAATAATAATGTTCTTTGATATAATTTGCATTTTCTCAATATTATCTGGAGTGCAAATTAAAGCATCCGTAGAAAAGTTTGCTGTCTTTACTGGTCTTCAACATACAATTTAAGTTAAAAATCCGAAGCTGGGTAAGTAAACGCAATTTAGGGAAAGTTCCCTAGTTAGCCCCACCCTATATCCCAATCAGACAGTGGTACCTAAGTTCCTGCCGTAGAGAATGCACACAGAACTTCAACTGTCCATAGGCAGTGCCTGTGCTCACACTAACCTCCACAGATCCCGTGCAATTTTCTTCTCTCTTTCTTCCCTTGCCTCGCCACAAAACAGTACCACACCGATCTACTGTCCATCAGACAGAAGAGAGGAAACGCGCTGAGTGCTTGGACCAGCACCGAGGACACAGATCCTAATACTCACCTTTCTGGACTCAGGATCCCTGTTATCAAATGTCCCTTCCCGCATTCCAAAACACCATCCCACCAACCCCACCGTCCAGTCACCAAGGCCCACCATTTTCTGTGTAAATGCCACGGCGACATGTCCCTTCCAATGAAAGGAGCAGGAATCTGGACGGAAGTGTGCGGTCAGCGATTAGAATCAGAGAGGATGGGACATCTCAATCTCTGCATTTCCCTTTCGAGACACTCCTCCCCGCCACCCCACCCCCACCCCCCAACCCCCCCCCCACCCCCCCGCCAACTATCCGCCTTGTCAGAGCCCAAGATTCCCCAGCACAGACGTAGGCAGGGGGAGGGGACTCGGGAGAATCACAGCGAAGGCTCCTGGAACTTGAACCCGCTTTGTCCGGTATCCCCGAACCAGCTACCGGGGTTGGTGGGCGGCTGCCCCCTGGCCTCAGAGCGCGGGCCCCAGACTCCTTACCTGCTCCGCTTTCCTCGGACCCAGTGCCAGCCCGCCAGGCGCAAGGCAGCGGGGAGCTGATACCTAGAAAGGAGTGACGACTGCACGGAAAGCTGCGTCGCTCTGCAGCTCCAGGTCACGTGAGGGCCTCGCGTCACCAAGCTCTCTCCCCTCCCACCCCACCCCCTCTGGACGGCCGGGCGTTTTGCAGGACCCTACCCCCCACCTCACGGTGCACCAACTTCCCCTCCACCCGTCATTGCGGTGGGCCTTAGCGTGCACCGCCCAGTCACTCAGCTCTGTCCTCTCCAATCTGAGTAGCCTCTCTGCCTTGCGGTTGTGGTTTTCCCCTCTAGGGTTATTGGGGAGGGTCTGCATCTCACCCTCCCCCAGGACTTTGCTCTAGTCTTTTCTCTGGATTCTTAGAGGAATCCTCTGTTTCTGCCTTAGACTATAAGACCAACAGTCCCCAACAGTGCTGCACCAAAATGGGCCAGGGAAGGGATGTCAGGAAAGGAGGCAGAGAATGCATTTAGAAAGGACGCTTAACATTTTTTTATGTTCTTTTTTTAATTTTATTTTAACAATTCACTCATGGTTTTTGTAATCGGGAAATGGAGTCAAGCCATTTTCATTTGACATTTAAATTTTAGTTCGCAAAAATAACAAAACACATTATTTTGTGCCACATTAGTTGCTATGAACTATTTCAGTTTTCAAAACATATTAGTAATTACTGACATTTTATATACAAATGTCAAACAAAACCACGGTTTCAATGTCATCTATAATCTGTGGGAAAACGTTCAGTTTTCTAAAAGTGTCAATTTCCTACAAGTGATTTACAACCTTTTGAGGTTCTGACTGAAATGAACTATGATCTTGTGTCAGGTGTCTGGGAACTTCCTCATAGATGACTCTTGGATGATTGAATGAAGACCCAACTCCTGATGAACCCAGTGCCTGAAAACTGGTGACTTCCGAGATTAACCTGTTTTCCATTTTCAGGGCTTTATTTGGATTTTACACAAGCATGTCTCCTCACACCCTGGACAGGACCAACTATTATCCCACTGATGGAAATGAGGCTTAGCAGGTGGAATGTTCATTTAATCACGACATTGGTGAGATATCTCCAGGATCTGTTTTTCATGTACTATATGTCACCCTAGCAGCAGCTTGTGTTCAGCACCTTCCAGTGTAGAAAGTGGTGAGGGTCTGTAAATGAAATCTTTGTCATTTTTTCCTCACAAAAAGCACAGTTTACAGGATCTCAAGCAGTCACCAGGAGAAAGAGGTCTTTTCACTCGCTGCTTTCTGTAACAATTCCACTGTACCACCCATACAAGCCCCTCAGAATAATACTAGAACTCAGGGACAAAGTATGCAGAAATTAGTCCCCATTCAGCTGTCCCAGCTAGGGAGTCATACTCTAAATATAGACCCTTAAGCAGCCTCTTTCTTTGAATGCTGAAATATGACACTCTAGCAGGAAGCTCTCCCTACAAGGGGCCTCTGTGTGTGGGAGGCCCCTCTAGGAAGTGAGCCAAGGAGCCCAGAGTGCTCTAGAACCTTGATATGACTTCTCAGAACTCAATTGCTCATGACTAACTTATATTCTCCATCAAATTGAAAGATTCATAAGTTGATTACATAAACATTTAATATTTTATTAAAGTAAAATACAAACCCCACAAGCATAGGATGACAAATGGCTAATTTGTGATAATCTAAAAACTTACAAATCACTAGTAAAATGAGAACTCAGTAGAAAAATGAACCAAAGACATGAACAGATTTGTTCTCAGAAAAGAAATACAAATAACTGATAAATATATGAAAAGATGCTCAATTTGAAAGAAATGCAAATCCAAACAACTGTGTCTTACGTGTTTCAGCTAGAAGTTTGTCAAAATACAGAAATTTGATAATGTTGTCGATTGGTTTGTGGGGAAATGGGCACTCCCACACTGTTGGGCCACATATTGTGATGCAACCTTTTTTCAGAGAGCAATTTGACAAAATCTATTAAATGATAAATACAATATCCCATAAATTCTTTGACTCAGCAATGCTTTTACTAGGAATTTAACCAGCCCATATACCTACACAGTTTCACAAAGCAATGTATATGTATTGTATATATGTATTATAAATACATTTTATATATGTAATGTATAAACATTGTATTATGTATTATATATACATTGTATATATGTCTTGTATATACATTGTATTTATATATGTATCTGTCTGTATGTGTATATATATATATATACATATATATGTATATGTATATCTAGTAAAGAATATCTATTGGATATCTATTGCAGTACCTATAATGGTTAAAAAAGCTGAAGAAACATACAATGTCCATCAATAAGGAAAAAATTAAATACATCATGTTAAATTTATACGATATGGGGATGCCTGGATGGCTTAGTCAGTTAAGCATCTGACTCCTGATTTCTTGATTTTGGCTCAGGTCATGATCTCACAGTTTGTGAGTTTGAACCCCACGTCAGGCTCAGCACTGACAGTGTGGGGCCTGGTTAAGATACTATTCCTCCCTCTCTCTCTGTCCCTCCTCTGTGCTCTTTCTCTCTCCCCTCTCTCACACACACACACACAAAAAATAATAAATAAACTTTACAAAAATTGTACAATATGGCTAATAAAAAGATTTAGTTGTGTGTATTCTGATGTAAATATACTTAGGGTTTTTTATTATTTGCTGTTTCTTTTCTGTAATTACATGCAAATTCCACAAGAATATATTCTGGTATAAGAGTCAAACCCAGAAAAACACTAGTATCACTTTAAATCCACTGTCCTCACCCAAAGCGCAGTTACCTCCCCATTGTTATAAATTTGCTGTGTTAACTGCTGGTGGGAATGCAAACTGGTGCAGCCACTCTGAAAAACAGTATGGAGATTCCTCAAAAAATTAAAAATAGAACTACCCTATGACCCAGCAATGGCACTACTAGGTATTTATCCAAGGGATACAGGTATGCTGTTTCAAAGGGACACATGCACCCCCATGTTTATAGCAGCACTATCAACAAGAGCCAAAGTATGGAAAGAGCCCAGATGTCCATCGATGGATGAATGGATAAAGAAGATGTAGTATATATATACAATGGAGTATTACTTGGCAATCAAAAAGAATGAAATCTTGCCATTTGCAACTACATGGATGGAACTAGAGTGTATTATGCTAAACGAAATTAGTCAGAGAAAGACAAATATATGACTTCACCCATATGAGGACTTTAAGATACAAAACAGATGAACATAAGGAAAGGGAAGCAAAAATAATATAAAAACAGGGAGGGGGACAAAACATTAGAGACTCCTAAATATGGAGAACAAACAGAGGGTTACTGGAAAGGTTGTGGAAGGGGGATGGGCTAAATGGGTAAGGGGTATTAAGGAATCTACTCCTGAAATCATTATTGCACTATGTGCTAACTGCCTTGGATGTAAATTTTAAAAAATAAATTAAATGTAAAAAATGCTGTGTTAAATGCTTTTCTATACATTATATACAACTTATTGAAATATATATGGTATCATATTTAACATACTGTTTTGCAACTTTTTTTCCCATTTAACATTGTATCTCAGAGAGCTCTAAGTTCCAGTACATTTATATCTGTTTTATTATTTTTAATTGCTACATACCATTCCACAGCTTGGCTACACTATTGTGTATCTAATTTCATTCCCCCACATTAATTAATGAACATAAAATTGTTCTGGGTCTGGGGCTAATAAAAACAAGGCTATAATAATCAATCTGGAACATACACCTTTGCCCACAGGTGGAAGAATTTCTTCAAGATATTCTCATATAAAAAGAACTGCGAAGTTAAGTTATACATTCAATGCTGCCCAATGAAGAATATGAGATTTTATATATTTAATGGGTATGCCACCAAACTGCTCTACAAAGACACCAGGTAATTTATACCCTTGTCAAGCACATGACAGGACCCTTTCCCCCATGCTCTCATGCACACTGTAAATTAGCAATTAGTGCCAATATAAGAGGCAAAAAAAAGGTATGAGGTTGTCCTTTTAATTCACATTTTCCTAAATATCTATAAGCTTGAGCATCATTGCATATGCTTATTGGTCATTTGCATTTCTTCTCCAAAATATCTTTTGAGTATTTTTTCATTTAGTATTTTTCTCACTGATTTGTAGTTCCTTGTGCATACCTATACATTAGTTGTTTTTCTGTTATATAAAAGTTGGACATATATTCTACCAATCTGTCGCTGACATCTTAATTTTATGGTATTTTTTTATATCAGAATTTTTATATTTTGATGTAGTCAAATATGTTAAATTTTTCCTTTGGCTTCTGGGGTATGTAATCCATGCATATTTGAATACATACATACACAAATACATATATGCATATATATCATATACATGTGTTTATATGTACATGTATGATATATATGTGTCCATATATATTAAAATGTGTGGCCAAATCCCAGTACCATTCATATAATAGTCCATTACTCCTCAACCAATTTAAAATGACTAGTGGTAAATTCTCATTTCTACTCAGATATGTTTCATGAATTGACTTTTCTGTTCCACTGAGACATATATATATATATAATATACATATTTAATATATGTATACATACATATACATGTATAATATCACACACACATATATATATAACTGCCTCAATAGCACACTTTGAATTGGTATAGCTTTGCAGCAAGTTTAGGTGTCTGGGAGGACAAAGCGTTCATTGCTCTGCTTTTTCAAAATTTGTTTGGATATGCTTGGACATTTCAAGTTCCAAGTTTAATTTTTTTAAAAACCCTGTCTGGCTTCTATTACAATTGCGTTAGATTTGCAGATTAACTTGGGGAATAATTAAAAGCATAATAATAAATTATTTTCATCCAGGGCCATGTAGTATTCTTTAAATTTATTTATAGCTTTTGTGCCCTTTTGTAAAATTGTATAGTTTTCTTCATGTAGATTGTACATATCTCTTGTTTACTGTATTCCCACATATTTCATAGTTTTTGTTAACATTATGAATGGTAGTTTTATGCACATGATATTCTTTTTTGTTTTTTAGGAAAATATTTTCAGTTTTTATAAAAATTACGCATGCTAACTATAAGCGATGCAATGCAGTAAAGTACAAAGAAATGTAAACTATCACTCAGATTCCAATACTGTGAAATAACCATCAAACTTTCAAAGAACAATCAAATGTCTTGGAACATATGTTCTTTAGATCTGAACATTTCATCCTTTAAGAACATATTATTAATATCTGTGTACATATATCTCCTTATTTCCTTTAATTTATTCTGTCTTTCTCATCTCTAGTCATGTGATTATCTCAAGTTCTCCATTTGTCCGCAATTCAATTTTTAGCAATGTCTTTCCATTTCAGCTGTTTATAATTTATTACTTCTATGATAATGTTATTTGGGCCTAACTTGTTCCTTAGTTTGCAATCTTCCTTTTTATCTAATTCTGCAGTCTTATCATCTCATCTTTGAGCTCTTGGGTGTTTTTTTTTATTATTAAATCTATATTCTTCGTAAGTTCTTCCATAGGTTTTTTTTTTAATTTTTTTCTTAATGTTTTTATTTATTTTTTAGACAGAGAGAGACAGAGCATGAGCAGGGGAGAGGCAGAGAGAGAGGGAGACACAGAATCCCAAGCAGGATCCAGGCTCTGAGCCATCAGCACAGAGCCCGATGTGGGGCTCGAACTCACAGACTGTGAGATCATGACCTGAGCCGAAGTCGGACACTCAACCGACTGAGCCACCCAGGCGCCCCTTTCCATAGTTTAAAATAGACATTTCCTTCTGTACTTTGATGTATGTTTTTTCACATTTACATTCTTTGCCTTTCATATGCCATGTTTTATATAGCTCCTGAGGGGCAAGGTTAAGGACCTGGCTGCACACCTCCACTGGGCTTAGCTCTGCACTCTTCTCTTTCTTTACTTGCCTGTGACTTTTTGAAGATTGTGTAATTGGGATGTGCCCCTTTCTTTGTTTGCCGATGACTCCGACTTCACCTTTGCTGTTTTTTCATTCCTTTTGTTTTGCATTTTTTTCAAGTATTGGGACAGATTCCGTAAGGCAGCGTCTTTCCTCTATTCTAACACTGAAGTTTCTTCTTTTTTTTTTATTTTTTTTTAACGTTTATTTATTTTTGAGACAGAGAGAGACAGAGCATGAACGGGGGAGGGTCAGAGAGAGGGAGACACAGAATCTGAAACAGGCTCCAGGCTCTGAGCTGTCAGCACAGAGCCCGACGCGGGGCTCGAACTCACGGACCGCGAGATCATGACCTGAGCCGAAGTCGGCCGCTTAACCGACTGAGCCACCCAGGCGCCCCAAAGTTTCTTCTAATCTAATGTTCTAGTTGGTCATTACTGATGCAAGATGAGGTTACAGTTTTTGTATGTTGCTCTTATATCAGGCCACCCTAGTGAATATTATTAGTTCCAAAAGTTTGTCAGTTGATTCTCTCTGATTTTTTAAAAAGACAACTAAATTGTCTGTAAATGACAATTTGGTATTTTTCTTTTCTAATATTTTGTACTGCTCATTTCTTCTTTTTAGTTTATGGACAGAACAAGAACTTCAGAAAAGTGTTCAAAAATAGTGTTGAATTCTGAACTTCAGAATAGTCAGAGTCTAGCTACTGACTAATAGGAATGCTTAGTCTTTTATCATTAAATACAATGTTTCTGTACATCTCTGGCACAAACCTTTTGCAAATTAAAGAAACCTCTATTCCTAGAATGCTAAAAGTTGTTATCAGGAATGGAGGTTTAATTTCAACAGATGATCTTATATACCTATTGGGATAATCATATTTTAATATTTTAATATAATTTTACTATTTAATATTATTTTACATGATTTTTTACATATTATTTTACCACAGTGGTTTACAACAAAACTGTTCAAATAATAAATTGCACTTGAATTCTTACAATAAATCTCACATGGTAGCAACTGTTTTTAAAATACTGCTAATATTTGATTTTATATTTTTTGTACATGTTTGTTGATGAGATCAGTTTACAATTTTCTTTTTGTGCACCATCCTTTTCCAGTTTGGGTACTAAGATTATACTAGCTTTGTAAAATGAACTGGAAAGTTGTCTATGTTCTGGAAATAATTTATATAACAAGAAAATTTTCTACTCCTTGAAAGTTGGAAAAACTTTGCTAGAAAACATTCTGAGGATGATAATTGTATTTTTTTCTTTTTGTATGTTTTTAAAGTAGTAGATCTTAAATTACTTTCTGACATCTATTTATTTATATTTATATGTATATTTTTATATATATGATAAAATACTACTCAGCAATAACAAGTAATAAGATCATGATAAATGCAACAACATGGATAAATCTCAAAAGCGGTATGCTGAATGAAAGAAGTCAGACAAAGGAATACTGTAGGATTCTATTTAAATGAAACCCAAGAACAAACAAAAACTATCTGTGATGATAAAAACCAGTAAGTGGTTGTCCAGGGAATAGAGGGAAATAACTGGAAAAATATATAAGGGACCTTTCTGGAATGATGGAAATGTTCTATATCTTATTTTGTGTGGTGTTTACATGGTTATATGCAATTGTTAAAGTTCTTCAAACTAAACATTTAAGATATGTGTGATATATTGCATGTAAATTATTATCTCAATACATCCCAATTTCATCCCCAGAAAGAGTTGCTTCATTAGTTTGGGCAAACTAAACTTTTTTCTGTGAATTTCATACACATGTATGTGCCTATAGAAATATTGTTAGGGGACATCATATTGTACATATGTTTCACAAATTGATAGTTTTCACTCATCAACATATCTTGGAGCTCTTTCCATGTCAGTAAATGTGGATCTTTTTAACTCTTATATTGTATTGCATAGTGTGGTTATAGTTTGGTTTATTTAGCCATTGCTTTACTAATAGACATTTAGGTTTTCTTTAATTTTTTAATTTTGTTTTCATAACAAACAAGTTACAAAAATTATCTTTGAAAATTTTGCCAATCAGAAAACTGAGAAGTGGTATACCATTGTAGATTACATTTTGCTATTAAGTAGTGATATTGCACATCTATTCACATGTTTGTTAGTCATTTGTAGCTCCACAAATTGCTTGCTCACATCTTTTTCATATTTTTCTGTTGCATTATTTTTATCTTGTTTTTTCAGAAGACCTGCACTTAGTGCAGATAGCACTTGTTTCTATGTTTTGTATGTTGGAAATTTTTTTTTTCTAGTATACAGCTTCTTTTGATATTATGTTGTCTTTCCACATACTGAAATTTCTCAATTTCGATGTAATCAAATTCATGTTTTAATTTATAGATTTTTTCTTCCCCAACTGAAACCCATAAAAATACTCTCACATATTTTTATGATACTATTATAAGTTTTAAAAATCAACTTAGAATGTAATAAGAGACATGAGATAGTCTCTGATGTCATTTTTCCAAATAGATATCCATCTTCCCAAAAGCATGTATTGAAAAGTTTATCCTTTCTCCCACTAATTTTTTTATTGAAGTATAGTTTAAACACAGTGCTACATTAGTTCCACATGTACAACATAGTGATCCATCAAGTAAATATGTTATGCTATGCTCAACACAAGTGTAGCTACCAACTGTCACCATACAATGGTATTACAATATCAATGACTATGTTCTATGTTCCCTATGCTCTACCTTTCATCCCCATGACTTATTTATTCCATAACTGGAAGCCTATATATTCTACACCTTTCAACCACCCCCTCCAATCTGGCAACCGTCATTTTATTCTATTTATGGATGGTTTCTGCTTTGTGTTTGTTTATTCATTCTTTTAAAATTTTTATTTATTTATTTTGACAGAAAGAGAGAGAAAGAGAGAGAGAGAGACAGAGAAAGAATGTGCCAGTGGGGGAGGGACAAAGAGACTGGGAGAGAGAGAATCCCAAACAGGCTCCATGCTGTCAGCACGGAGAGGCCCAAGAAGGCTCAATCCCATGAGCCATGCATGAGATCATGACCCGAACCGAAATCAAGATTCAGATACCTAACCGACTGAGCCAACCAGGTGCCCCTCATTTGTTTAGTTTTTTCGATTCCACATATAAGTGAAATCATATGGTATTTGTCATCTCCCACTGATTTGAAGTACAAACTTTACCATATATTTAATTCCCATATATATTTGGATCTATATGAAAATATATAGGTTAGTATTATTTAATTAATTTAAAAATTTAGCACTATGTACTCAAACCGATTCTTTTCTTCAGTTTATTTATTTGTTTATTTAGAGCAAAAGCAAGGGACGGGGGAGAAAGGGAGAGAGAGAATCCCAAGTTTCTGTGTGGGCAGAGCCCCAAGTGGGTTGATCCCATGAACCGCCTGTGAGATCATGACCTGAACCAAAATGAAGAGTGAGACACTTAATCAACTGAGCTACCAAGATACCCCACTAATACTTTTTTGTTTTGTTTGTTTGTTTGTTTAATTTTATTTTTTTTAATTTACATCCAAATTAGTTAGCATATAGTGCAACAATGATTTCAGGAGTAGATTCCTTAATACCTCTTACCCATTTAGCCCATCCCCCCTCCCACAACCCCTCCAGTAACCTTCAGTTTGTTCTCCATGTTTATGATTAGAGTACAGGGTTCTACATTTGTTGATTATGTTAATATTATTAATTTTGCTATTCAAATATGTATTCTTACTGGGTTTTTTGCCTTTATTATAATTTTATCAATACAGAGGGAGACCTGCTAAAAATCTCCCATTATTTTTACCATAAAATATTATTCCACAATATGCACAAACTGTAACTGCATGCAACCAAATGAATAAATCTCACAAATGCAATATTGAGTGAAAGAAGGCAGATACAGAATAGCACAGAGTGGATGATTCTATTTAGATAAAACTCAAAAACAGGCAAAAGTAATATATGTTTCTAGAAGTCTGAATAATGGTTATTCTTGCTAGGGGGAGAGAGTTTTGTTACTGGATGGGGACACCAGTAGAGCTTCTAGGGTGCTGATAATGTTCTCTTTCTTGACCTGGGTTCTGGCCACACAAATATGTCCATTTTGTGAAAATTTATCAAGGTGTACATTTATGGTTTCTGCACTTTCTGTTATATTTTCATAGGCTTACTCTAAAAGCTAATTCAATCTCACTAATGATCAAAAACCTTCAACATCAAATGACAGTGAAATATTGTATTTTCTTACCAGAAATATAATTCTTAATATTTGTGTAGAAGTAGAGAAATGGATAGTGGCTTTGTATTGAAGGCAGATCTTTTTTTAGGCACCATGTAGTTATTTTTTTAATCCAGTCTGACAAGTTTTGTCTTTTAATTGGAATGTTTAGGCTGTTCATCCATGATGTAATTATTGGAATATTTGGGCTTAAATCTACCATTTTACTATTTGTTTTCTATTTGCTCTGCCTATGCTGTATTGCTTTTTCTCTTTTCTCTTTCCCTCTTTTGGATTGCTTGACTTTTTTAGAAGTCCATTTTCCTCTGTCTGGTATAGAGCACTCCTAAATAAGTTTTAGATCACTTGGCTGTATTCCTCAGTCCCCTCTGTGATTCCAAAGCCTGTGCTTTTTCCTCCATACATCACTGCCTTGTAAACCAAATGATGTTGGTTATATACCTTAGCCCTTTAGCACAAGGAAAGGATTTTTATCTCCCTTTCTCATCTCAAGAGAAGTTGATCTAGTACCCATATGTACGTGTCATCTCATGATATATGTGCACCATTCCAATCAGCTGTAACACAGCCAAATCCTGATCCCCATAAGTTCTTCATCCAAAAAGGGAAGCAATGTGGTAAAATTGCAAAAATATGCATATCAAAGACAAGGTAAGAACCCAGTCTGGATGTAACCTGGATATGTTTTTATCCTATCTTCATTTATAGGCACAATTTGATATTCTTGACTCTACCACTAGATGTCAGCAAATTCTAGAAAAGGATGGGCTGTTTGTGTTGTGGGATTGTGGGTGTTTATCCCTCTTCTCTTTTTGTCTTATTGTACGTTCCAAATGTTTACAAAGAACATGTATCACTTAAATTCTAGGAAAAATAAAATTACTATCACCCATAGCAGACACTTAATAGTGGTGAGCACCATACCTATTCTTGTTATAGAGCAAAATAATATAGTTCATTATCACTACTAAGCTATTACTGGATATCTTCTGTAACCCCAATATCTTTTCCAAACACAAGGCTTGTTCTCACCTTCTTTGGGACTCAAGTTTCTACACCTTTAATATGTGGATAACAGTCTTCCCTCAAAGGGTTGATCTGAGTATGTAATGCCACCGTGTGCAAGGGCCAAGCTCTGTGCAAATTACTCCCCACCCAATTAAAGAGGCACACACAGAAAACACAGGAGTCCCTTGAGGAAACAGCCCATGGTTCAGGCTGCTCATACCACATAAGATTTGGTAGACAAGGCTCGATATGTAGTCTGGATCTACCAGGTAAGGAATATCAGCAGGGGAAAGGAGTTTGCAATTCTCATGGTGGATTGCTTCTAAGGGTGTTTCTGTGGGAATTATAAAGTCAGTTTCAAAGAAACTGTTCTGGGACCGCCTGGGTGGTTCAGTTGGTTAAGCACCCGACTTTGGCTCAGGTCATGATCTCACGGTTCGTGGGTTTGAACCCCACATCGGGCTCTGTGCTGACAGCTCGGAGCGTGGAGCCTGCTTTGGGTGCTGTGTATCTGTCTCTCTCTCTCTCTCTCTCTCTGCCCCTCCCCCACTCATCGTCTGTCTCTCTGTGTCTCTGAAAAGTGAATAAACGTTTAAAAAATTTTTTAAAAAGAAACTGTTCTTGGCATCTGTGCGTAATGACCTGGAAAGAGGCAGGTACAAGATTTGGGAAGCCATCACAGGAGGTTGGTACTTGAAGCTTAAGCCACCTGCTTTTTTCCCAGAGGGCCCTCTCTACAATGTGGAAAGGTTAGCAAACCTTGCTGAAGAGAGAGAGAGAGAGAGAGAGAGAGAGAAGGGGGAGGGAATGGAAAGAGAGGAGAGAGAGATATCAAAGAATAAAGAATATATGAAAGTGAATGGATAGCCTTTTTAAGTCTTTGTATATGAAAAAACATTTTCAAGCACAATCTGTACCATCCTATATATACTATGTAATATTTAATAAAAGGCTTTAAAAATAACATTGTTTCTTTAAAAATGCCTTTTTATAACAGTAATATTCCTGTGTGTGTGTGTGTGTGTGTGTACACTACATCTTGGAGGGATGGGTGAAATAGATGAAGATGATTAAGGGTACAAATTTATAGTTATAAAATAAATAAATCATGGGGATGAAAGTACAGCACAGGGAATATAGTCAATAATATTGTAATAAAGCTGTATGTTGACAAATAGTAACTACATTTATCATGGTGAGCGTGCATAATATATAGAATTGTGGAATCACTAGGTTGTATGTTTAAAACTAATATAACATTGTATGTCAATTATACTTCAATAAAAAAATTAATGTCGCTTCATTTAAAAATAGAAAAAAATGGAGACGGATGCCCCTGGTGATCAGAATCAGAATTGCAGTACTAAAAGATTCAGGACAAGAGGCTTTTCAAGGGGAGGAAGAAATAAAGGGAGGGACTTGCATGTGGCCTTGTCCAGGTCTTCCTAGAATTTACCATCCACTGGTAGCAATCTCTCTGAATATAGGACCTTCTGTGGTCTCTAATCTCTAAAATTAGACATTTGTCTCCTCCCTGAGTTGAAGAGAAAGCTGCATATGTGAGTGTATTATTACTTGGAGTGAAGAAGTTTGAAACATAGAAACACATTCACAGATACAGTGTCAAATCAGTTAGTTTAATCTGTTCTTTTCTCAACAAACCAGTATATTGTGAACACATTCCCAAAACATATGCGTACATAAATTTTGTCAGTTGGGTTACATATTTTTACTCTTTATAATTTTTATATTAATAAATTTTCCTGATTACAAAATTTTAAGCATGACAAAAATATATATGTGTAAATTAAATTATCTTGAACATCTCTTTTGCCTAACCTTCAGTCCCTGACCCAAAGATATGCACTGAAAATAAACAGGTGAATGTTCTCCAGGTGTGTTTCTCTGTATATAGTTTATTAATGTAGTTACATATAAGCAAAAATTCATAAAATATCCTGAAGTACACCTGTTCTTCAAAATTGTAATCATGTTATACATATTCTTCCGCAATTTTCCTATTTCACTTAATATGAAAATCTCTGATTTTCACTACTATTTCATTAACTAGTGTTTATCGTGCACAATATTCCCCTTTAGGTGAATATTCTGTCGATATCATCAACCTACCTATCTGCCTAATATACCACATATGTGAACTCCATAGAGTATGCAAATATTATTTCTGTTTTTTATATAACTTTTACATTTTTCCTGCCATACACAGTGTTTTAAATTTTGAATATTATTAATTAAAATTATACAGTTTTGTAAATCTAAAATTATTACAAAATAAAGTTTATGTTAAAAATAAATAACAAGGGGTGCCTGGGTGGCTCAGCCAGTTGAGCATCTGACTCTTGGTTTCAGCTCAGGTCATGATCTCATGGTTTGTGGGTATGAACCCCACATTGGGCTCTGTGCTGATGGTGTGGAGCCTGCTTGGGATTCAGTCTCTTTCCCCCTCTCTGTGCTCCTCTTCCACTCGTGCTTTCTCTCTCTGTCAAAATAAATAAATAAACTTAAAAAAATAAATCATCACATCCATTAGGATGGATATTGTTTTTTAAAAAATAGAAAATAACAAGTGTTGGTGAGGATGTGGAAAGCAGGGACTCAAACAGATATTTCTGCACCAATGTTCATAACAGTATTATTCACACTGACAGGACTATCTCCTGGACCAAACTTTAGTCATGCATCTCTGAACCCCCTTCCCAACCTTTGGACTTCCATGTTCATTTTTGCATAGCCTAATTTTAGCAAAAAATCTTGCTAAGTCAATTCAGCACAAATCCCTACAATCAATGCATCACCCCAAGCCTGCCTTCAGCAAGGATTCTAGTTATGTCAATTTAAACAGAATCCCTACCATAATCCTGAGGTTTCCTCTTCTATTTTCCACCCTGATCTCTACCCTGCTCCTTGGCTATAAATCTCTAAGGAAGATTTATAACCGCATTCACAATTGAGCCCCATTCTATACTGAGGTCTCTTTCTATCATCACAATCATTCCTGAATAAAATCTGTTGTTACCACTTTAACTACTATACAGCTGTTTTTCTTTAACAACAATAGCCAAAAGATAGAAATGATCCAAATGCCCATTGATGGATACATGTATAAACAAAATATGGCACATTCATACAATGAAACATAAAATTCTGATACATGCTACAATATGGATGAACCTTGAAAACATTATCCCAAGTGAAAGAAGCCAGAGACAAAAAGATAAATACCATATAATTCCACTTATGAGGTACCTCAAATAGTGAAATTCATAGAGATAGCAAGCTGAATGGTGGTTTCCAGGGGGTGAGAGGAGGGCAGAATAGGAAATTGCTATATAGAGGATATGGAGCAAGATGAAACAAGTTCTGGAGATGGATGGTGGTGATGGCTCTACAGCAAAATAGATGTATTTAATGCCACTGAACCATATACAGGAAAAAAAAGATTCAAATGGTAAATTTATGTAATGTCTATTTTATAAATACATACATATATAAGTACATATTACAGTCCATTTAACAGAAACTGAGCAATACTCTGCCAAGCATCAAATGCTAGCCCCCAGGGAGATTAGAGCACTCAGAACCTGGAGGATTCAGGACACAAAGGGCAAGGCCTTAGAGTAATTCCAGCTTTAACTACTTATCTCTGCTAACTCAGCCCACACTCAGTGATAGGGATTGCACATTACTCACATGCATGAATACTAGGAGGCATGGCTCACTGGGTCCATTTTAGGGACTGCCTACTACAAATTTTCCCAATCTCTTTATATTGGTCACTGGGAATGTTTTCACATATCATGAAAATTAGCCCCAGGTAATTTGCAAATATTTACTCTAACCATTTCAGACAAGCGTGGCTTATTTCTTTGCCAGACAGCATTTTAAGTTTATTTATTGTTTTATTTTTGAGAGAGAGAGAGAGAGAGAGAGAGAGTGAGTACAAGCAGGGAAGGAACAGAGAGAGAGAGGGAGAGAGAATCCAGCATGGAGCCTGATGCAGGGCTCAGTCTCACAAACCTTGAGATCATGACCTGAGCCGAAATCAAAAGTCAGCTGCTCAACAAACTGAGCCACCCAGGTGCCCCTTTGACATACAGCATTTTAAAGTTTTGGGGCACCTGGGTGGCTCAGTCGGTTGTGAATCCAACTTTGGCTCAGGTCGTGATCTCGCAGTTTGTGAGTTCGAGCCCCGCATCGGGCTCTGTGCTGATAGCTGGGAGCCTGGAGCCTGCTTCAGATTCTGCGTCTCCCTCTCACTCTGCCCGCCCCCCGCTTGTGCTCTGTCTCTCTCTGTCTCTCAAAAATGAATAAATGTAAAAAGAATTAAAGTTTTCAGTAATATTGTAATTTAAAAGCAATACAACTCCCTATTAAAAAAAATAAAAAAGCAATACCCAGGCCAGCATCAATTGCCCAAGGAGATTAGAGCATTCAAAGCCCTGGCAGATTCAAGACACAGTAGGAAAACTTTAGCATAATTCCAGGTTTCACTACTAACCAAGAATTTACAAGGGCAGTTCCCTGATTTACTTCAACTCTCCTAATTTCCTGTAGCCTGATCTGAATTGGTGATTTCATAACAAGTAGCTTGAATAGCTGTTAAGATCAAAAGAGATCTTGGAAGCCTGGTGCTTAGTCCCTCACACACAGGGCTTTCCAGAGTGGGAGACATGATGACATCACAATGTCACATGAGCTACTTTGTAGGCCAGTGATTGGTCCCCTCACACTTTAAAATTTTTTTTTACATTTATTTATTTTTGAGAAACAGAGTGAGACAAAGCGTGAACGGGGGAGGGGCGGAGAGAGTAGGAGACACAGAATCTGAAGCAGGCTCCAGGCTCTGAGCAAGCAGTCAGCACAGAGCCTGATGCGGGGCTCGAACCCACAAACTGTGAGATCATGACCTGAGCCGAAGTCGGACACTCAACCGACTGAGCCACCCAGGTGACCCTGGTCCCCTCACACTTTAAAGGTATTACATACTATCACCCACTGCCTGAGTGTATGGCCCAAATAATAAGCCTGGCTAATTGATGCTTTTGTTTATTTTTCTATTAGCCACATCAGTGGTTCTCAAATGGTTGTCCTTGGACCAGCAGCATCAGCAGTACCTGGGAACTTGTTAGAAGTGCATATCCTTGGGCCTTTCCCAGTTTCAGTCAAGTAATTAGTATTTACATGTCCTACAGGTGATAAAAAGCAATATTTGAAATCCTCTGTTCTAGTCCATAAATGACTGACAGACTCTTATTATATGTTATCATCTCTCTGATCCTCAGTCTCCTCAGTTAATGTGAAAAATACCCCCAATTCACCACAGTGGTGAGAGTAATAAATGGGAAATCCATTGCAAATGGTATCTGTTGATACTTCTGTGTTGTAAGATGAATTACCTCCTGGAGCTGGGAAAAGAATAAAAAATCCTTATACCATTTACTTTTATGTTAAGGTTTTTTTTTTTTTTTTGAGAGAGAGAGAGAGAGAGAGAGAGACAGTGAACACGCATGCACACACAAGCTGGGAACGGGCAGAGGAAGAGGGAGAGAGGGAGAGATAATCTACATGCCCAGTGCAGAGCCCGACATGGGGCTCGATCTTATGACTCTGGAATCATGATCTGAGCTGAAATCAAGAGTCAGATACTTAACCGACTGAGACATCCAGGTACCCCATCCATTTCCTTTTTTTAATTTGTCAAAACTACCCTAAAAAATAAATTATTTTAAAATTTTTTCAACGTTTTTTATTTATTTTTGGGACAGAGAGAGACAGAGCATGAACGGGGGAGGGGCAGAGAGAGAGGGAGACACAGAATCGGAAACAGGCTCCAGGCTCCGAGCCATCAGCCCAGAGCCTGACGCGGGGCTCGAACTCACAGACCGCGAGATCGTGACCTGGCTGAAGTCGGACGCTCAACCGACTGCGCCACCCAGGCGCCCCAAAAATAAATTATTTTTAAAATGTGCTTTCTTGTCCTTACTTTTTCTTCTAGGTGACTATAATAGAAAATATAGTGAGAAAACTATTTTATAATGTCTGGCACACAATAGCACTTCAACAAATACTAGTCTTGGCCTATTTTAATTTTTCTCTTACGTAAAAGAGATGACTTTGAAATAAACTACATGGAACATAGCTATCATAGCATCTGAAAATGTAAGCAAGAAATAAAAGATGCACACATTTGCATAATGTGAAAAAATATTCAACCTTACTCATAATAAAAGGAATATAAATTAAAACTTAAATGAGATACACTTTCTCACTTACCAGACTGGCAAAAATTCAAAGGTTTGATCACATAGTCCTTTGGTGAGGTTATGAACAGGAATTCTTATGCTTTGACCATGAGAATGTAAAATAGTACCACCCACTGGAAGGAAAATGGTCAAATCTAGCAAAATTACACGAGTATTCCCACTTCGAGGAGTCTATCCCAAGAGTACACTGGTAAAATTTAAGACATACACAGTTTTATATGAAATAGCAGAAGATTAAAAAAAACAGTGATCAATAATGGACTAGTTGGATCACCTGCTATATATTCACACGTTGGAGTATTATGCAGCTGTAAAAAGAATGAGGAATATGTACTCTATACACTACTTTGAAGTGATCTACTGAGGTATTGTCAAGGTGGAGAGATGTGTAAATAGTATGTTACCATTTATCTGAAAAGGGAGAGATGGAGGGATGAGTACATAGATGACAGAGGTAGAAGATAATATATTTAGATAGATGATAGATAGATAAATAGATGATTGACAGATGATAGATAGATGGATAGACAGATAGATAGATAGATCCTTTATATCAAATCAAGATAATAGGCAGACTCCCAATCCACTTCCATCTGGAATTCAAGCTGTGAGAGTGGCAACAGCCAGGTGGCCCAGCTTGGCAAAGATCCACAGGCATCTAGACACCCATCTTCCCCAATGAGGCCACCACCCAGATTTTTACGAAGAAGGTCAGTTCAGCTGAAGAGACAGTAAAGAAAGAGCCCAAGAGGAGATCCACAGGCAAAAAAGGTAAACCTTTAGGAAAAATGTGCAAACATGAGAAAAAGGAGGAGAAAAAAGGGAAATTCACTGGAGCAGCTAACAAAAACACTAAATACTCAGGAAAGAAGAAACAAAAAAAAGGAAAGCATGGTCTCTGATTCATCAAGAAAGAAAGAAGTTGAATCTAACTGGCATAGTTATTCTAAGTCTGATCAGCTGTCCCAGTATGCCCCTTCTTTTACAGTACAGATGAATGGTTTTTATCACCCATTTTGAAATTTTAAATTTCTTAGTACCTCCAGAAACACATTTTTAAAGGACTAAATACAACCTTATATTATGATACTAAAATATATATTTAGATAAGTGTAAATGCTTTGTTTAGGAGGTGAGATCATGTGCTGGCTGCTTGTTTTTCTGTTAAGCCGGAAATTAGTGGGATATTGAATTGAAAGAGGCTTTGACTGCATTTCATAGACTGGAAACAGGGGTAGTTTTTATATCCTGTTATATGAAGCATAACTAAATTGTAGTTTACAGTCATACTGTTAACATGTCACAAATATTTCAAATTATGTATTCATGCTGTTGTATTTATTATCATATGAGAAATCAGGAGGGGCGCCTGGGTGGCGCAGTCGGTTAAGCGTCCGACTTCAGCCAGGTCACGATCTCACGGTCCGTGAGTTCGAGCCCCGCGTCAGGCTCTGGGCTGATGGCTCAGAGCCTGGAGCCTGTTTCCGTTCTGTGTCTCCCTCTCTCTCTGTCCCTCCCCCGTTCATGCTCTGTCTCTCTCTGTCCCAAAAATAAATAAAAAGTTGAAAAAAAAAATTAAAAAAAAAAAAAAAAAAAGAAATCAGGAAAGCTATGAAGGATAATTGGGATTGTGTCAAAAGAATTCAGGAACCAGTTTTAAAATGGCCAATTTTAGTGTCATTAAGAATAATAACTTCCCATTTACAGTTGCACAAAAAAACCATAAAATACCTAGGAATAAATCTAACCAAAGAGGTGAAAAATCTATACACTGAAAACTATAGAAAGCTTATGAAAGAAATTGAAGAAGACACAAAAAAATGGAAAAAGATTCCATGCTCCTGGAGGGAAGAACAAATATCGTTAAAATGTCGATACTACCCAAAGCAATCTACATATTCAATGCAATCCCTATCAAAGTAACACCAGCATTCTTCACAGAGCTAGAACAAATAATCCTAAAATTTGTATGGAACCAGAAAAGACCCCGAATAGCCAAAGTAATCTTGAAAAAGAAAACCAAAGCAAGAGGCATCACAATCCCAGACTTTAGCCTCTACTACAAAGCTGTCATCATCAAGACAGTATGGTACTGGCACAAGAACAGACACTCAGATCAATGGAACAGAATAGAGAACCCAGAAACGGACCCACAAATGTATGGCCAACTAATCTTTGACAAAGCAGGAAAGAATATCCAATGGAATAAAGACAGTCTCTTCAGCAAGTGGTGCTGGGAAGACTGGACAGAGACATGCAGAAGAATGGACCTGGACCACTTTCTTACACCATACACAAAAATAAACTCAAAATGGATGAAAGACCTAAATGTAAAACAGGAAGCCATCAAAATCCTCGAGGAGAAAGCAGGCGAAAACCTCTTTGACCGTGGCCACAGCAACTTCATACTCAACACGTCTCCAGAGGCAAGGGAAACAAAACAAAAATGAACTACAGGGACTTCATCAAAATAAAAACCTTCTGCACAGCAAAGGAAACAATCAGCAAAACTAAAAAGCAACTGACAAAATGGGAGAAGATATTTGCAAATGACATATGAGATAAAGGGTTAGTATCCAAAATCTATAAAGAACTTATCAAACTCAACACCTAAAAAACAAATAATCCAATGAAGAAACGGACAAAAGACATGAATAGACACTTCTCCAAAGAAGACATCCAGATGGCCAACCGACACATGAAAAAATGCTCAAAATCACTCATTATCAGGGAAACAAATCAAAACCACAATGAGATACTACCTTACACCTGTCAGAATGGCTAACATTAACAACTCAGGCAACAGATGTTGGCAAGGATGTGGAGAAAGAGGAACTCTTTTGCACTGCTGGTGGGAATGCAAGCTTGTGCAGCCACTCTGGAAAACAGTATGGAGGTTCCTCAAGAAACTAAAAATAGAACTACCCTATGACCCAGCAACTGCAGTACTAGGCATTTATCCATAGTATACACGTGTGCTGTTTCAAAGGGACACACGCACCCCCATGTTTATAGCAGCATTATCAACAATAACCAAAGTATGGAAAGAGCCCAAATGTCCATCAATGGATGAATGGATAAAGAAGGTGTGGTATATATATACAATGGAGCATTACTTGGGAATCAAAAAGAATGAAATCTTGCCATTTGCAACTACGTGGATGGAGCTGGAGGGTATTATGCTAAGTGAAATTAGTCAGTCAGAGAAAGACAAAAATCATACGACTTCACTCATATGAGGACTTTAAGAGACAAAACAGATGAACATAAGGGAAAGGAAGCAAAAATAATATAAAAACAGGGAGGGGGACAAAGCATAAGAGACTCTTAAATATGGAGAACAAACAGAGGGTTACTGGAGGGGTTGTGGGAGGGGGGATAGGCTAAATGGGTAAGGGGCATTAAGGAATCTACTCCTGAAATCGTTGTTGCACTATATGCTAACTAATTTGGATGTAAATTTTAAAAAATAAAGTTAAAAAATAATAAAAAAAGAAAAAAGAAGTGGTAGATATACAATGAAATATTATTCAGCCATAAAAACGAATGAAATATTGCTATTTACAACAACATGGATGGAGCTAGATAGTATAATTCTATGTGAAATAATTCCAGTCAGAGAAAGACAAATACCATATGATTTCACTCATATGTGGAGTTTTAGAAACAAAACATATGTGCAAAGAGAAAAATGAGAGAGAGAGACAGAGAAACCAAGAAACAGACTCTTAATTAGAGAGAAAAAACTAATGGCTACCAGAGGGGAGATGGGGGGGGCGGGGAATGGGTTAAACAGGTGATGCGGATTAAGGAGTAACTTGTAGTGATGAGCACTGGGTGATGAATTGTTGAATCACTGTATTAGACACCTAAAACTAATGTAGCACTGTATATTAACTAACTGGAATTAAAATTAAAACTTTTAAAAAAACTTGCATCAATATATCAAAATTTCTGAGAACTCTATGAAAAAAAGTTTAATAACTGCAATGAACTGATTGAAACACATCAAATATGTTAAAAATCCATGAGTTCAAGATATTGAAACAAAATCTCATAGGTCACTTTTGGAGGATAGTGCTGAGGGAATCCAAACTGCATCTCACAGTGACTAAATAATTTTTTAGAAGAATTTTCCCTTTATAGAAGTATTGCAATTAATAAATAAAGAATTAATTAAAGAATTTGAATATTATCTTATAAACCCCTAAAAAATAATGAATCTAGATAATGATTATTAATGGCCACTAATATTACAAAAAAACAATTCAGCCAGATATTCTGTATCTCTAAATGGAAATACACACAACACTTATGAAACGTTCTTACAAAAAAATCCTGAATCAGATGGAGACTCTAGGTCTACCAGTTTACAGGGATGTTGATAATTGTTCAAGTTGCTTGGTGAGAATGTGGTAATTCATTACCATTCTCATTTTATGTATGTGTGTTTAGAAAAGTCCATAATAAAAAGTAAGAGGCATACTCTATAAATTCATGTCCTTAGTAAGAGTTAATCTCACCATGGATATTCATGTCCCTAGTAAGAGTTAAACTCACCATGGACAGAAATGTACCATTGGTCTAGTTTGTTGGAAATGATTCTGAAAGGCATTAATGGCGTTGGAAAAGGAAGTATAACTAAATTATAAAGGTCAAGCATAGCAAGTCAAAAAAATTAAGCTAAACCCATAAATCATCCATAGGCAGTCAAGATATTAAGAAAGTAAAAGTAGTAATATATCTTTTTAGATATTAAAAGTAGTAATAGGTATTTTTAGATATTCTTGGTATTTTATTGGATTGGAGTCTATGCACCTGGTTAGAGAATGATGACAATGACTTTGTGCTTTAAAAAAAAAATTGAGGGCACCTGAATGGCTCAGTCAATTAAGCATCTGACTTTGGCTCAGGTCATGATCTCCCAGTTCATGAGTTTGAGCCCCACATAGGACTCTGTGCTGGCAGCTGGAAGCCTGCTTCAGATTCTCTGTCTCCCTGTTTGTGCCCTCCTCCATTCTCTCTCTCTCTCTTTGTCTCTCAAAAATAAACAAATAAAAATATTTTTAAAACTTTCATCATCTGAAGCCTCTACATTACCCTCAGCCTCCTCCTCTCCCACTTTTCTAATCTCAGTAAAGGCTACCATCATCCCATCCAACCAGTTGCTCAAGCCAAAAACCTCTGCCTGGAGCATTTCTTCAGTCCCTATTTCTTAACCACATTCCTCTATTTATCCTCCTATTTATCCTTTATTTATCCTCAATATTTATCCTTCAAGTACCACCCTAATAAATCTCTCAAGGAGTCCTCTGACCCTGACTCCTCCAATCCCACATAAGGTAAAATGCCTTTCCTATGTGTTGACAGAGTACTACTTCTCCCACTGTAGCCCTTATCACTCTGCATTATAATTATTTGTTTAATATACTTTTCTCTCATTAGTCTCTAAGCTCCATAAGATAAATAATCATGTATGTTCAATATTTTATTTCCAGGATTTACACATTGCATGACATAATGTAAGTACTCAAAAAATAGTTGTTAAAATGAAAGACAAATAATCCCCTTGTTGTTTTGGTGCATTCCCTGGTCTGAAGGTGACATAACTGCTTAGTAAAGCAGATAGTGAAGAGATAGGATACTGGTTCAACAAACATCAGAAGTCTAAATGTTATAATGTTTTTCTGTCCTGATGCTCCACTTAACCACAGATTGTGAGACAGTCTATCAATAAGACTTACGCCTACAAGTGAGGTTACACATTATGAATGCCTGCTGTTAAAGTCAATTTTCTAACTGTACTATGCATCCATTCCTGTCCAATATCTCAGGGACTTTGCCTGCCTTGTTAATTTCTCCATCTCTACTAGATCATTCTAATAGATTATAGTAAGCCTGTTCTAGTATCACTCATTTTGAAAAGCCCTCTTTTGATCCATATTCCTGTTCACTTACCCACGACCCAATCTCTCAACAGTTCTTGAGACTGAAGTTTTTCCAAAGAATTATCTATTCTCGGGGTACTCAGGTAGCTAGGTCAGTTGAGCGTCCAACTTCAGCTCAGATCATGATCACTCAGTTCGTGAGTTTGAGCTTTGCATCTGGCTCTCTGTTCTCAGCGCAGAGTCTGCTTTTGATCCTCTGTCCCCCCCTCTCTCTCTCTCTGCCCCTCCCCCGCTCATTCTCTCTCTCTTTCTCTCTTTCTGTCTATCAAATAAATACAATTATTTTAAAAAATAATGATCTATTCTCATTGACTCATCTTCCTAATATCCCATTCACTCTTCAGTGCACTCCGAAATAGCACCCATCTTCATCATGCCACTGAAACTACCTCTGTGAAGTCCACTGAAGACTTCCATTTTGCCAAATCTATTGGAAACCTTATTTGTGTTATCACCTTACTTGAAAATTTCTTTTTTGAAACAGTTACGTCTCTTGAATTCTGGGATATCATTGCTACTAATATTCCTTTTGCCCCACTAACCACTCCTTCTCAGTCTCCTTTGCTGGATTGTTCCCTGTGATGGGGTTCCTTGGGTCTCTTGTCTTGACCCTCTTCTCTTTTGCTACTGTATACCCTTTCTCTGAGGGTTATAATTACATTCTATATACTAGTGACTCCCAAACAAATAACTGCAGCCCAGTCCTCTCTCCTGAGCTTTAAATTCAAAAACCGACTGATTACTTATCATCTCGAATTGGTGTCTTTTGGGTGCTTAAACTTGACATGTCTTATAGTAGAGTCATCATCTTATTTCCAAATGTACTCCTATGCCAATGTTACCTATATCATGACCACTGCCATCCAATCAGTTGCAGAAGCTAGAAAACTGGAGTAATTCTTCATTTATCCCTCTCCTTTATCCCTAATTATTTATGAAATCTTACTATTTCTACAGCATTAATATCTTATGACTCTCTCCAAATCTCTTTTCCCTCTTCCCAAGACCAGAAGCCCTAAGAACTATAAAGATCATGGTGTTCTCATTCCTACTATAATTCAATAATACTAAACTCACATGTGTGTTAAAATTAAAATTGCTACTGACAAAAACACTCTCCTTGGCCAAACTTTAGTTAAGCTCCTGTGAGAACTCTCCTTGACTAGGCTTCAACATTGTCCTGTCTGTAGAATCCTGTTAAGATAGTTAAGCAGGAATATCTCTCACCTTGGTGACTTCTCTGAATAATTTTTCATCAACTGACCCCCTCACTCTGCTCGGTGGCTATAAATCCCCAGCTGTATTTGCCATATTCAGAGTTGAGTTCAGTCTGTTTTTCCTATCACAATTGTTTCTCCCTGTTGCAATAGTCTTAAATAAAGTCCTGTTTGCAATTTTATTCTATTTTTTATTATTTTTTTTCAATATATGAAATTTATTGTCAAATTGGTTTCCATACAACACCCAGTGCTCATCCCAAAAGGTGCCCTCCTCAATACCCATCACCCACCCTGCCCTCCCTCCCACCCCCCATCTACCCTCAGTTTGTTCTCAGTTTTTAACAGTCTCTTATGCTTTGGCTCTCTCCCACTCTAACCTCTTTTTTTTTTCCTTCCCCTCCCCCATGGGTTTCTGTTAAGTTTCTCAGGATCCACATAAGAGTGAAACCATATGGTATCTGTCCTTCTCTGTATGGCTTATTTCACTTAGCATCACACTCTCCAGTTCCATCCACGTTGCTACAAAGGGCCATATTTCGTTCTTTCTCATTGCCATGTAGTACTCCATTGTGTATATAAACCACAATTTCTTTATCCATTCATCAGTTGATGGACATTTAGGCTCTTTCCACAATTTGGCTATTGTTGAGAGTGCTGCTATAAACATTGGGGTACAAGTGCCCCTATGCATCAGTACTCCTGTATCCCTTGGATAAATTCCTAGCAGTGCTATTGCTGAGTCATAGGGTAGGTCTATTTTTAATTTTCTGAGGAACCTCCACATGCTTTCCAGAGTGGCTGCACCAATTTGCATTCCCACCAACAGTGCAAGAGGGTTCCCGTTCCTCCACATCCTCTCCAGCATCTATAGTCTCCTGATTTGTTCATTGTGGCCACACTGACTGGCGTGAGGTGATATCTTCAGTGTGGTTTTGATTTGTATTTCCCTGATAAGGAGCGACGTTGAGCATCTTTTCATGTGCCTGTTGGCCATCCGGATGTCTTCTCTAGAGAAGTGTCTATTCATGTTTTCTGCCCATTTCTTCACTGGGTTATTTGTTTTTCGGGTGTGGAGTTTGGTGAGCTCTTTATAGATTTTGGATACTAGCCCTTTGTCCGATATGTCATTTGCAAATATCTTTTCCCATTCCATTGGTTGCCTTTTAATTTTGTTGGTTGTTTCCTTTGCTGTGCAGAAGCTTTTAATCTTCATAAGGTCCCAGTAATTCATTTTTGCTTTTAATTCCCTTGCCTTTGGGGATGTGTCGAGTAAGAGATTGCTACGGCTGAGGTCAGAGAGGTCTTTTCCTGCTTTCTCCTCTAGGGTTTTGATGGTTTCCTGTCTCACATTCAGGTCCTTTATCCATTTTGAGTTTATTTTTGTGAATGGTGTGAGAAAGTGGTCTAGTTTCATCCTTCTGCATGTTGCTGTCCAGTTCTCCCAGCACCATTTGTTAAAGAGACTGTCTTTGTTCCATTGGATGTTCTTTCCTGCTTTGTCAAAGATGAGTTGGCCATACTTTTGTGGGTATAATTCTGGGGTTTCTATTCTCTTCCATTGGTTTATGTGTTTGTTTTTGTGCCAATACCATCCTGCCTTGATGATGACAGCTTTGTAGTAGAGGCTAAAGTCTGGGATTGTGATGCCTCCTGCTTTGGTCTTCTTCTTCAAAATTACTTTGGCTATTTGGGGCCTTTTGTGGTTCCATATGAATTTTAGAATTGCTTGTTCTAGCTTCGAGAAGAATGCTGGTGCAATTTGGATTGGGATTGCATTGAATGTGTAGATAGCTTTGGGTAGTATTGACATTTTGACAATATTTATTCTTCCAATCCATGAGCAGGGAATGTCTTTCCATTTCTTTATATCTTCTTCAATTACCTTCATAAGCTTTCTATAGTTTTCAGCATACAGATCTTTTACATCTTTGGTTAGATTTATTCCTAGGTATTTTATGCTTCTTGGTGCAATTGTGAATGGGATCAGTTTCTTTATTTGTCTTTCTGTTGCTTCATTGTTAGTGTATAAGAATGCAACTGATTTCTGTACATTGATTTTGTATCCTGCAACTTTGCTGAATTCATGTATCAGCTCTAGCAGACTTTTGGTGGAGTCTATCGGATTTTCCATGTATAATATCATGTCATATGCAAAAAGCGAAAGCTTGACTTCATCTTTGCCACTTTGGATGCCTTTGATTTCCTTTTGTTGTCTGATTGCTGATGCTAGAACTTCCAACACTATGTTAAACAACAGCAGTGAGAGTGGGCATCCCTGTCGTGTTCCTGATCTCAGGGAAAAAGCTCTCAGTTTTTCCCCATTGAGGATGATGTTAGCTGTGGGCTTTTCATAAATGGCTTTGATGATGTTTAAGTATGTTCCTTCTATCCCAACTTTCTCAAGGGTTTTTATTAAGAAAGGATGCTGGATTTTGTCAAAGGCCTTTTCTGCAACGATTGACAGGATCATATGGTTTTTCTCTTTTCTTTTATTAATGTGATGTATCACGTTGATTGATTTGCGAATGTTGAACCAGCCCTGCAGCCCAGGAATGAATCCCACTTGATCAAGGTGGATAATTCTTTTTATATGCTGTTGAATTCGATTTGCTAGTATCTTATTGAGAATTTTTGCATCCATATTCATCAGGGATATTGGCCTGTAGTTCTCTTTTTTTACTGGGTCTCTGTCTGGTTTAGGAATCAAAGTAATACTGGCTTCATAGAATGAGTCTGGAAGTTTTCCTTCCATTTCTATTTCTTGGAATAGCTTGAGAAGGATAGGTATTATCTCTGCTTTAAACGTCTGGTAGAACTCCCCTGGGAAACCATCTGGTCCTGGACTCTTATTTGTTGGGAGATTTTTGATAACCGATTCAATTTCGTCGCTGGTTATGGGTCTGTTCAAGCTTTCTATTTCCTCCTGATTGAGTTTTGGAAGACTGTGGGTGTTTAGGAATTTGTCCGTTTCTTCCAGGTTGTCCAATTTGTTGGCATATAATTTTCCATAGTATTCCCTGATAATTGTTCGTATCTCTGAGGGATTGGTTGTAATCATTCCATTTTCATTCATGATTTTATCTATTTGGGTCATCTCCCTTTTCTTTTTGAGAAGCCTGGCTAGAGGTTTGTCAATTTTGTGTATTTTTTCAAAAAACCAGCTCTTGGTTTCGTTGATCTGCTCTACAGTTTTTTTAGATTCTATATTGTTTATTTCTGCTCTGATCTTTATTTCTCTTCTTCTGCTGGGTTTGGGGTGTTTTTGCTGTTCTGCTTCCAGTTCCTTTAGGTGTACTGTTAGATTTTGTATTTGGGATTTTTCTTGTTTTTTGAGATAGGCCTGGATTGCAATGTATTTTCCTCTCAGGACTGCCTTCGCTGCGTCCCAAAGCGTTTGGATTGTTGCATTTTCATTTTCTTTTGTCTCCATATATTTTTTAATTTCTTCCCTAATTGCCTGGTTGACCCACTTATTCGTTAGTAGGGTGTTCTTTAACCTCCATGCTTTTGGAGGTTTTCCAGACTTTTTCCTGTGGTTGATTTCAAGCTTCATAGCATTGTGGTCTGAAAGCATGCATGGTATAATTTCAATTCTTGTATACTTATGAAGGGCTGTTTTGTGACCCAGTATATGATCTATCTTGGAGAATGTTCCATGTGCACTCGAGAAGAAAGTATATTCTGTTGCTTTGGGATGCAGAGTTCTAAATAGATCTGTCAAGTCCATCTGATTCAATGTGTCATTCAGGGCCCTTGTTTCTTTATTGACTGTGTGTCTAGATGATCTATCCATTGCTGTAAGTGGAGTGTTAAAGTCCCCTGCAATTACCACATTCTTATCAATAAGGTTGCTTATGTTTGTGAGTAATTGTTTTATATATTTGGGGGCTCCGGTATTCGGCGCATAGACATTTATAATTGTTAGCTCTTCCTGATGGATAGACCCTGTAATTATTATATAATGCCCTTCTTCATCTCTTGTTACAGCCTTTAATTTAAAGTCTAGTTTGTCTGATATAAGTATGGCTACTCCAGCTTTCTTTTGGCTTCCAGTAGCATGATAAATAGTTCTCCATCCCCTCACTCTCAATCTAAAGGTGTCCTCAGATCTAAAATGAGTCTCTTGTAGACAGCAAACAGATGGGTCTTTTTTTTTTATCCATTCTGATACCCTATGTCTTTTGGTTGGCGCATTTAGTCCATTTACATTCAGTGTTATTATAGAAAGATACGGGTTTAGAGTCATTGTGATGTCTGTATGTTTTATGCTTGTAGTGATGTCTCTGGTACTTTGTCTCACAGGATCCCCCTTAGGATCTCTTGTAAGGCTGGTTTCGTGGTGACAAATTCCTTCAGTTTTTGTTTGTTTAGGAAGACCTTTATCTCTCCTTTTATTCTAAATGACAGACTTGCTGGATAAAGGATTCTCGGCTGCATATGTTTTCTGTTCAATACATTGAAGATCTCGTGTCAATCCTTTCTGGCCTGCCAAGTTTCAAAAGAGAGATCAGTCACGAGTCTTATAGGTCTCCCTTTATAAGTTAGGGCACGTTTATCCCTTGCTGCTTTCAGAATTTTCTCTTTATCCTTGTATTTTTCCAGTTTGACTATGACATGTCGTGCAGAAGATCGATTCAAGTTACATCTGAAGGGAGTTCTCTGTGTCTCTTGGATTTCAATGCCTTTTTCCTTCCCCAGTTCAGGGAAGTTCTCAGCTATAATTTCTTCAAGTACCCCTTCAGCACCTTTCCCTCTCTCTTCCTCCTCTGGGATACCAATTATGCGTATATTATTTCTTTTTAGTGTATCACTTAGTTCTCTAATTTTCCCCTCATACTCCTGGATTTTTTTATCTCTCTTTCTCTCAGCTTCCTCTTTTTCCATAACTTTATCTTCTAGTTTACCTATTCTCTCTTCTGCCTCTTCAATCTGAGGCATGGACGTTTCCAGTTTATTTTGCATCTCGTTTAAAGCGGTTTTCAGCTCCTCGTGACTGTTCCTTAGTCCCTTGATCTCTGTAGCAAGAGATTCTCTGCTGTCCTCTATACTGTTTTCAAGCCCAGAGATTAATTTTATGACTATTATTCTAAATTCACTTTCTGTTATATCATTTAAATCCTTTTTGATCAGTTCATTAGCTGTTGTTATTTCCTGGAGATTCTTTTGAGGGGAATTCTTCCGTTTGGTCATTTTGGATAGTCCCTGGAGTGGTGAGGACCTGCAGGGCACTTCCCCTGTGCTGTGGTGTATAACTGGAGTTGTTGGGCAGGGCTGCAGTCCGACCTGATGTCTGCCCCCAGCCCACAGCTGGGGCCACAGTCAGACTGGTGTGTGCCTTCTCTTCCCCTCTCCTAGGGGCAGGAGTCACTGTGGGGTGGCGTGGCCTATCTGGGCTACTTGCACACTGCCAGCCTTGTGGTGCTGGGGATCTGGCATATTAGCTGGGGTGGGTAGGCAAGGTGCATGGAGGCAGGAGGGGCAGGCTTAGCTCACTTCTCCTTAGGTGATCCACTTCAGGACGGGCCCTGTGGCAGCGGGAGGGAGTCAGACCCGCTGCCGGAGGGGTGGCTCTGCAGAAGCACAGCACTGGGTATTTGCGTGGAGCAAGTAAGTTCCCTGGCAGGAACTGGTTCCCTTTGGGATTTTGGCTGGGGGATGGGTGAGGGAGATGGCGCTGGAGAGCGCCTTTGTTCCCCAACAAACTGAGCTCTGTCATCCGGGGGCTCAGCAACTCTCCCTCCCTTTGTCCTCCAGCCTTCCCGCTTTCCGAGCGGGGCTGTTAACTTATGACCTCCCAGATGCTAAGTCCCACTTGCTGTCAGAACACACTCCGTCTGGCCCCTCCGCTTTTGCAAGCCAGACTCGGGGGCTCTGCTTGGCTGGCAGGCTGCCCCTCTGCCCCGGCTCCTTCCCGCCAGTCCGTGGAGCACGCACTGCCTCGCCGCCCTTCCTACCCTCTTCCATGGTCCTCTCGTCTGCGCATGCTCCGAAGACTCCGTTCTGCTAGTCTTCTGGTGGTTTTCTGGGTTAGTTAGGCAGGTGTAGGTGGAATCTAAGTGATCAGCAGGATGCGTGGTGAGCCCAGCGTCCTCCTACACCACCATCTTCCCTACCTCCCCTGTTTGCAATTTTAACAAGTATCACAATAATTTTTTTTTTTTACCAATCTGGTGCCAAGACTTACATAGAACCAGATTCATCATTGGACCCACATATTTCTCACTCACAAATCCAGGTACATACATTTTATGCCTTTGCTTTCACTCCTGAATGATTAATTAGGGATCCATTGGTGAGTCTGACTCCTGATTCAGTGGGCAGAAACACATTAGGCATTTTTAACCCATTAAAGCACAGTAAGGACAAATTTTGAAACTTAAGATTCTGGATATGCTCCAGAAGCTGGGTTGGAGTTACAGACTATATAGAGATGGGGTTAAAAACCTAAGCTTCTTTGTGAGTTATCACTAGTTAAAAATATGGGAGCTTCTCAGCTGACTGAAAACTCGCTTCTTGAAACCCTGCTCACAATATGCTCTTCCAACTCTGTCTGCTTCTTTTCTTATTGGCATGCTTTTATTAAGATAATTTGAAACTCCAAAGACTCTTTGAGAAACTTGAGATCTCCTCCAAATTGCCTCCTCTAAAACCTTTTCCTTCCTATCACCTCTGCTCTTCCTTCCTGATTTCACTTTTGATCTTTCTTCTAGTTCCCTTGAATCCTTTGTTATGTCTTCCTTAAACTCTTACCTCCTGCATCCCTGTGTCTACTCTATCAGACTTTTACCTTTTACTTTCCCACTTTGGCTCCCCACAGTCTCCTGAACTTTAGGGCCCTAACTCTATTGAGGTCTCCCAAGGAATTCATGGACCCCCAAAAGCAACCACCTGAAGCTGAAAGGGAAAAAAAAAGATTATTTGGAAACATAACTAGGTGTTTTGTCTACTCAGATGGCTGTAGAGACATCTAGACAGGTACTAGATGTCTACTCATTCACTTGCCTAAAATTTGGTCCACAGCCTCCAAAGGTTACACATAAGGGCAAAAGAAAATCATAAGTCTCTGCTCCAAAATATTAGTAAATCGGTGACCTTAACTTGTCCCATTTGCCAGAAACACTATTTTTTTTTATTTTTTTCTTTATTTCTGAGAGAGAGCATGAGCAGGGAGAGGCAGAGAGATGGCGGGGGGGACAGATGATCTGAAGAAGGCTCTGTGCTGACAGCAGTGAGTTCGATGGGGGGCTCAATTGCACAAACCATGAATGATATCATGACCAGAACTGACGTCAGATGCTTAACTGACTGAGACACCCAGGGCGCCCAGAAACACTATTTAAATAAAAACATAATGTGGAGAAAAGATGAGAGGTAATTATTTTATATAAACCAATGAGTTTGTATTCCTATATTTAACTGACTGATGGCTAAAATTTTAGAGTGAAAGATATAAGATCTCGGGGCACCTGGGTGGCTCAGTCGGTTAAGCATCCGACTTCGGCTCAGGTCATGATCTCGTGGTTCGTGAGTTCAAGCCCCGCGTCAGGCTCTGTGCTGATGGCTCAGAGCCTGGAGCCTGTTTCAGATTCTGTGTCTCCCTCTCTCTCTGACCCTCCCCCGTTCATGCTCTGTCTCTCTCTGTCTCAAAAATAAATAAACGTTTAAAAAATTTTAAAAAAAAAGATATAAGATCTCTATTTGTGTCTGTGTATGTATGTATGTATGTATATAATGTTGTGTATAAGTGTTATTTTTCTACCTCTGAATGATATTACCAAAATAATTTATAAAATCACTTTGGGGCGCCTGGTTGGCGCAGTCGGTTAAGCGTCCGACTTCAGCCAGGTCACGATCTCGCGGTCCGTGAGTTCGAGCCCCGCGTCAGGCTCTGGGCTGATGGCTCAGAGCCTGGAGCCTGTTTCCGATTCTGTGTCTCCCTCTCTCTCTGCCCCTCCCCCGTTCATGCTCTGTCTCTCTCTGTCCCAAAAATAAATAAAAAACGTTGAAAAAAAAAATAATTTATAAAATCACTTAAAGGACTTCTATTCAAATTGGCTTAGTGACAAATGAGCATTTATATAAATTAAGTATTCTCCAAACTCTCTGAAATATAGAAACTAACCCAAATGTGCTTTTAAAGTTCACATGACCTAAGACAATCTTTGGTAAATAAAGCTAGTTTTAAAATTATTGGTAAAATCACAGGCACAAGGGTGTCTCAGTTGTTTGAGCATCTGACTCTTGATTTTGGCTTAGGTCATGATTCCAAGGTCGTGGGATCGAGCTCTGTGTCAGGCTCTGCACTGAGCATGGATCCTGCTTAAGATTCTCTTTCTCTCTCCGCTGCCTCTTTCCCTCACTCATACTCTCACTCTCTCTCTAAAATAAAATAATAAAAAATTTTTAAAATACAATACAATTATTGGTAGAATCAAAATAAGTATGTCTTAAGAATTGTCAGCATGAAATATAATGCAGACATAAAAATTTTTCTACCTAGGTTTACTCCTCAAACAAGCTTATGTTATCATTACTGAATGTTAAAAATTATAAAACTACAAACCCAAACTAACAACAAAATGTAAAATAAATATCAATCACTTGATACATGTCAAGCATGCCAGTAAAAAAAAAAAGAAAAAAGAATGGAAGAACCATATGTTTAACTTTTCAGGATCTTTGATTCTATATTTTTTGATACTTGTCAATGAGAAAAATAACTGAATATGATGGCTAATTTTGTTTAATGTCTCTTGAATTTTTTTATTTTTATCTTTATTTTTTTAATTTATTTTGAGAGAGAGAAAGAGTGAATGCGAGTAGGGGAGGGTCAGAGAGAGAGGTAGAGAGAGAGAATCCCAAGCAGGCTCCATGCTGTCAGCACAGAGCCCAACACAGGCCTCGAACTCACAAACCATGAGATCATGACCTGACCAGAAACCAAGATTCAGATACTCAACCGACTGAGCTACTCAGGAGCCCCGTCATGAAATTTTCATAACCAGTTCATGCCATAATTGTTAGGAACAAGTAAATTAAATATAAGTGGGATAACAGTTTATCAATGAACTTTTCAACAATAATTATGTTTTATATCTACTTAAAAGTAGGTTCAAAAATCTTTTTGATAACTTGAAACCCTAAAGCTATACTATGTTAATTTAAATGATGGATGTTTATTAAATATCAAGGTCATTTCTAAATAAGATAAAATATTGAAACATTAATTGCTGAACCAGACACCCCTGAAATGATGTAGTCTTATATTTGCTACAGAATGGTACTTTGTGGCAGACAGTTCACAATTGCTTACTTTCCAGTTTTCTCTGTAAAAAAAGGGGGGGGGGCTGTTGGGGCACCTGGATGACTCAGTTGGTTAAGCTTCCAACTCGTGATTTTGGCTGGGGTCATGTTCTCAAGGTTCATGAGTTGGAGCCCCACATCTAGCCCAGCATCAGGCTACCGAAGCCTGCTTGGAATTCTCTCTCTCCCTCTCTCTCTGCCCCTCCCCTGCTTGTGTGCACACACATGCTGTCTCTCTCACTCTCTCTCAAGATAAATAATTTTTTCAAAGGGGGGAGGTGGGCTGTTACTAATGCTTAAAAATGTTTAATCAATAGATGTAAATGAAACTACTAGGAGTAATAAAAGTAAAGAAAAAACTCTATATGCAAGTAATAAGATGTGTTTTTATAAGGAAAAAAAGTAGTTTTGTCCTAAAGTAGAATGACTGATTGTTCCAGAATGAAAAAGAGGAAAAAGTAGGACAAAAGCCAAATGGATATCTAAAACATAAGTTGTAGAAAGTTTGTGGAAAAGTATATGTGTGATCAAGTTGCTAAGATCGAGCAAATTTTTAAGTTTTTTAAAAATGAGTTGTAATATACAAAGCACACTTGTGCAAAACTATAATTTGGTTTTCTATTAAAAATGACAATGTTTTCTTAGATTATTGGACTTCTCTTTATTTTTTTAATGTTTATACATTTTTGAGAGAGAGAGAAACAGTGTGAGCCAGGGAGGGGCAGAGAGAGAGGGAGACACAGAATCCGAAGCAGGCTCCAGGCTCTGAGCTGTCAGCACAGAGCCTGATGTGGGGCTCGAACCCACAAGCGGTGAGATCATCTTTTTGATAACTTGAACTCACGAGCTCCCAAGATTATGACCTGAGCCACCCAGGCACCCTGATTGGTCTTCTCTTTGAAAATAAATTATATAAGGGTTTTTCTTTACCTTTTAACTAATCTGCCTGGGAAATCAAGATTTTGTCTTATCAAAATAATTTCCTGTGCTTCATGTTGTCTTTATTGGGTCTTTGATTACTTAAGAAAACTGAATTTCTCATATTAAGAGCTAAGATTTTTTTACAGCAATGTAACTTTCTGCATTGGCCTTTTGAAATCTTTTAATTGTCAGGGTGCCTGGGTGGCTCAGTCAGTTGAGCATCCAGCTTCAGCTCAGGTCTTGGGGGTTCATGAGTTCGAGCTCCTAGTTGGGCTCTGTGCTGACAGCTCAGAGCCTGCTTCAGATTCTGTATCTTCCCCTCTCTCTGCACTTCCCTTGCTTGCAATCTCTCTCTCTTTTTCAAAAATAAATACACATTAAAAATTTTTTAAAGAAATCTTTTGTCACTTTGTTTAAATGGATAACTAAGTATTGTTTCACAATGATCTCTGACCCTATTTACCTAAGTGTACAAACATTTTGACATTTTCCCCAAATAAAATTTTATATGGAGTACTTTTGAGCTCAAATTAATTTTGAGTTTTCCCATAATGTCCCTGGAAATTCTCAAAAGAATTTGTCTCTTACCTTGTAAAAGAGAACTATTAAACCAATTAGATTTATTTGGTATGTTAAATTACATGGGAAGCATTGTCAAATAAGTGATTATAAACCTTCTTAGGTTATATGTGAATAGATATATGTTACAAATATAGATACTCCAGAAATTGTTTGAAGTCCTCAGTAATTTACCAATGCCTTCTTTGTCCAGTTATTTATGTTAAAATATATTTCACAGAAATAGCTAAATTTCCTTAGCAGAGAAACTCTCATGAGATCTATAACTATGACCATTTTAAGTCATTTGTGATTCACAGTTATTCTCTGAAAGCATTCGATTCTTCTCTGAAAGCATTTACAATCAGCTACAGCAAGAATGCTCTGTGATGGCATTACTTGAATAACTTTGGGGCCATGCGACTGGACTGAGTGAGAATTTCTAGAACTATTGAAGAAGCTGATATATTCGTAAAATTGCTAACTCAAGAGTAAGCAGAACAAGAACTGAATTAATTACATGGGACTGAATAAATAGATGAGGATGATTATAATTTTTTGGTGATTCTTTGTTTGAAACATTGCTAGTTCTTTAATGTCTTGTTTTCCAGATCTAAGGAAATTTTTTCTCTTTTCTCTTAAGCTATCTATAATTTACAGTAATTTGATAAAGTATTTTTTTGTGAACAAAGATAATACAATTACTTTTACTCTCTTACTGATCCCTACAAAATTTGGAAACTCTTATTTTTATGGCAGTATAGCCAGTTGAATAAGTTCAATAAGAATCTGTTCTCCTTGAAACAGGACAAAATTGGAAACGTTGGAAACGTTGGTTATAGAAAAGTTTATATAAATATATATATTTGGGTGGAATATCATATTTGAGAATATGCATAGAATTAGATATGATAAGACAGCCTTAAGGAACTATGGTTGACTTTATGGAGCCAATAAAGCCCCTTGGCAAAGCCACCTGATATCTTGCTTACAGGGCTTCCAGCCTTACAATGTGAATCAGGAAGGTCAATTCCTGGCAGACCGAGGAACCTCTGAATATTTGGGAGACCTCAAAAAGAGAGGAATTCACCTGATCTATAGATATTTCAGGCAAAGTCTGATGACTATTCCTTGGCTTGTTTTATTTGCCTTGAGAGTCTTTTAAAAGTCCAATCTGAGGGGCCTGGGTGGCTCAGTAGATTAAGCGTCCGACTGCGGCTCGGGTCATGATCTCCCAGTTGATGAGTTCAAGCTCTGTGTCAGGCTCTGTGCTGACAGCTGAGCCTGGAGCCTGTTCCGGATTCTGTCTCCCTTTCTCTATGCTCCTCCCCCACCCACACTCTGTCTCTGTCTCTCTCAAAAATAAATAAACATTAAAAAAGTTTTTAAAGTCCAATCTGAAATACTTTTGAAAAGTTCCAGCAACGAAGACTTAAAAAGAGTTTACATGGTCAATCACTATTCTTGCAGCACTTATGTAAATAATCAGGCCAAGTTTAATAAGACTAGGTTTATTCTGCAAACTAATTATTCTTATTGTGATGATCTTTGATAGAAATGTGGGTATTGAGAGAAAAATTATGTTTAATAGAAAATTATAGTATACCCTTGTAGGTTTTAAACTCTAGTCCTGTTCATTGTCTTTAAAGTTTTGTTATGTACCTGTAAATTGGATTGGGTCCTGAATTCTTTTTAGTTTTCTCCAATGTCTGGCTACAATTCTCCAAATTAACATTTCCAATTTCTCTCCCTTCTGACAGAAATCATTGAGAACAAAAACTTTCCTTTTCCCAAATCCCTGCAAGGTGAAGCTGGATGACTTGGTAAAAGCTTCAAGGAAATCAACATAACAGATCATGAATAAGCAACCTTTGTTCCTGTCCCTGTATGAGCTACTCAGAAAGTTCACTGAAATATGATGCCATCATCATGGACATTCAAACTGTAAACCAGGAAATCCATTGGATTACCACTGCTGTCCTCACTTCACCATTTAAAAATAGTTTGAGTCCAACATCCAGAAATCTTCTCAACTAAAGCCACCTTCTGGACCCAGAAACTGGGTTTCAAATTATTAATCTTTGTTTTTCTTTTATTTTCATAGAAATTTGTCTCATTAAATGCTTGACTGTGAGCACCATCCAGAAAATATCCCCTACTACCAAGTTCCAGTAGATGATTCAGCTGGTCCCTAATGAACAAAAGGCAATCATCCAAGAAGTGAACTTATATTGTTCCAGGCAAAGAAAAATGTCCCTTCCTTCCTTGAACAAGAAGTGTAATTAATAAAGACTCTTTGTGTGACCAAACTTTAGTTACGCTCCTGAACCTTGCACTTCCTTGTAAAATCCGCTTGCAGCAAGAAACCTGCTAAGTTTAACCAAAACACTCCACCCTTGATATCTGATTGGGTTTCTCATTTTCTACCACCCCCTGGGTAATATCTGATCACCCTAAAATGTCTTCAGCAAAAACTCCTGTCAGGTTGCTTTAGCCAAAATTCCCCTTAACCTTGACGCTTCCCCTTAATTTGTCATCCACTGACCTCCATCCTGCTCCTTGGCTATAAATCTTCTCTTAGCAGAGAAGACAGTTCCTGGCTGCCATCTGCAGTAACCACATATTCACCTGGAAAGCAAGCAATCAGAGCAACGGGGAGTGAGTTAGATACTTTCTATCACCTGTGCCATTAAGCTGTGACTTGATGTAGGTATTTCATCTACACCACAAGTTTTAGGTCTGCCCTACAGAATAGACCATGCTATATATGTTCCAGGGCTCCTTACCTCTCTTTCCTATCAAGCAACAGAACAGACTGTATCATTTGCCTCTCTGATTCATGCTGCTCTTGGCTGCTATTGTTCATCAGCCACCGCTTACAGTTAACATCAAAGGCCTGCAAGGGTCTGCATACAGATCCAGTAATTCTTGGCATAAAATATTTCCAAATCCATTTATCTACAAGAGATAGAAATGGTATCATGAGCAGAGCTCTGGTGCAGAAGAGAACCACTCTAAAATAACTGTGCAGGGGCATCTGGGTGGCTTAGTAGGTTAAGCGTCTGACACTTGGTTTCAGCTCAGGTCATGATCTCATAGTTCATGGGTTCAAGCCCCACATCAGGCTCCGTGGTGACAGTGCAGAGCTTGCTTGGGATTCTTTCTCTTCCCCTCTCCTGCTCTATCTCTCTCAAAATAAATAAACATTTTTAAAAATGAAAATCTTGCAAACAGCTCTGTGAAATATCTCAGAAGTGGGTCCTTTAACACTAGTCAAACCTTTAAATGACTGCAGTCAGTCCTGGCCATCTTAACTGCAACCTCATGAGTGACCCAGAGCCATAATCGCCCAACTTAGCCACTTCCAGCTGACCTTCAGAAACACATGAGATAATAAAGGTTTGTTGTTTTAAGCTGCTAAATTTACAGGTAAGTATTTTTGCAACAATAAATAACTAATAAGACATTTTTCAAATAATTTACTCCCCTCAAAAAAGCAGACTTACATATATTACTAGCAGCAATGTACAAAGCTGCTATTCTATTACCCTGGTTTTGCTTAACAATTCTTTCCATAAGAGATATCACATATCTGCTCTTCTCAATCAGCTTTTGTGGAGGCTATACCGTTTGTTTCGGGGTAAAACTGAATGGGCAAAATTAGCACATTGGAAACTATAAGAGACCAACCAAGAGGGACTGAAAATCTGCTTAAAAATAACCAAGAGACAAGAAATCAAGGTGGCTAGAGAATTTAAAAATGATTTTGAAGAGGAGGTAAATCATTTGCAGTATATTCTGCAGAGAATAAAATTCTTTTTCCTAGCCAACAAAAAATAAACTGATATAATTGAAAACTACTAAATTGGAAACAAATGGAAAAGCCAAGATCATATATAGCAAATTTTCCTATCCAGTTCATGTACTCTTCTATAAATTTGAAAACAGTGCTGTAACTGTGGGTGAACTATGTGTCTTTGATATGCTCAGAGATAAGAGCTTCTAGAATGGAGCACAAGCATGTCATCTAAATCCCCAAACAATAAAGGCAACTGTCAATTGGAAATAAATGTATTGAGCACCTATTGTGCTCAGGCAAGGGACTCTGTGGGGGAAAGGTGGCTTACTTTAACTACCCTCCACTTGGTAGCTGGAGCCCAAATACAGACCCCTCCTCCTCAGGTCTACCCCTCATCTCCTTCCTCAACACTCTTCCTCCACAAAACAAGTAAGGGTAAGGGCAGGGGATCTAAAAATAGAGCTAGAAGGGGAGGGGAAATTCCTGCCGCTGCTGCTAATGGGACTTTCTAATAATAAACATCATTTATGTAACTTCAATATATACTAAATATTTGTATTAATCTTGTCATTGAACCCAAAATAACTTCATTTCCTCAACTCCTCTCTAATCTCCAGAAACCTGTTTCTTTACCAAAGATAAGGCTAGTTTTCTCCTTCCTTGAGATTTGATTTCTTCCCTAAAATGAGGATAACAATGCTTCTTATGGCGTTGATCTGAACATGTAATGACATCATGTGTATGTGTGAGGGCCAAGCCCTATGAAAATCAAACCCTAGCATGTTAAAGGGATATGGAAAATGCAGGAGAAGCATTTTCAGGGAACAGAAAATGGTCCAGTTTGTCAAGAGCACAGAGGGCTTGGGAGAGAGGACTGGAAATGTACTCTGAATCCGTGGGGTGGGGTGCATTGAATGTCAACTGAGGACTTTATAAATAATGTCAGAAAATCCAACGTGGTTAATATACTGTTGCCTGGGGCAGGAGTAGGGGTAGTTTGGTATAAGAATGTGAAGAATATTATTTCAAGTGATAATGACATACAAATGTTATATTTTATTTCCTTCTACTTATTCAAGCTCTTATTTATTGTGGTTAATATACATCATGTCTTATTTTCTAGAATTCTGACTCCTAAATTTAATCCCAAATAAAGCTGTGTACATATGTAACACTTGCATTTTACTCACAACTTTCTGGCAGCAATACTATTTCAAGACCTTAGGAGATAGGGATGGAAGGAGGTGACAGCCAGTGCAAGCAGTATGTCCTTCTGTTGATAGGCAGTAGTATGCCTCTGAGAGTGTCTAGGTAAGGAGATTATATCCAGCTTCGAGAAAACTGATCCAGGCAACTGTGAGCTATTAAAGAGAAATTATTCTGACATTTGCTAAAACAATAAGGAAGACTTCATTCAACACTATTGCAGTAAGGGAGAGAGATTGAACTCAACTCCAAATACAGCAAAGACAGCTAGGAATTTACAGCAATGAGTAAAGTGAAAAGGGTCAGTGGATGGAAAATTATTAAGAGGACACATCAAGGTGAGGGAGATTCTTGCTAAAGGCAGGCCAAGGACTTAGATATGAAAGGTGTAGGATAAGGAACTTGATCATATATCAAGGATGGGGGATTCCTAATAAACTGATCTTGGCAGGATTCTTGCTAAAGACAGGCCAAAGGTAGCAAGCCAAAGTCATGGTCTAGTTTAGAAGAGGTCTCTGAAGAGGTCTCAGAAGAGGAGTTTGACTAAAGTTTGGTCAAGAAGAGTATCTTTGCCGGGGCATGGTTACCCAGAAAGAGTATGACAGAGGTAAGGAGAAATGTGGGTAGCCTCTATAGAGGTAGAATACTGGGAGTGTAGATGTGTTGCTTTCTCTGGTGGGCCTTCCCTACTGTGTGGAAAGGTCCCTTGATATCGGATGGGAAAGAAGCAGATCACCTGGGAGAGTGTCCTCTCAATGATCTCTAGGTATCTAGTCACGAGGCATTGGTCAGTAAGGTAGTCTAAAAATGGCTCCCAAAGATATGTTCACGTCCCAATCCCCAAAACCTGTAAAAACCTTATTTGGAAAATGAGAATTTACACATGTAATTAAATTAAGGATTTTGACATGGGGACATTATCCTGGATTATCTGGGCAAGCCCTAAATGCCAGTACAAATTAATTTATAAGAGGCAGGAAAGCAGAGGGAGGTTTGCATACAGAAGAAGACACAACGTGACCATGGAAACAGAAATTAGAGTGATGTGGCCACAAGCCAAGAAATGCTGACAGCCACCAGAAGCTGAGAAGAGGCAAAGAATAGATTCTTCCCTAGAACCTTTGGAGTGGGTACAGTACTGCCAACACCTTGGTTTTGGCTCAGTGAAACTGATATTGAATGTCTTGCCTCCAGAATTATGTAAGAATGAATAAGTTTCTGTTCTAAGCCAGCAGTTTGGTTACAATTTGTTACAGCTATCTCAGGAAACTAATACAGTCAGGCAAAGCAACCACAGGGTTAACATCAGTATTTTCATCTGAGTGGCTGCCTGATACACACCAGCCACTCAGTATGTGGTTATGAATGAATGGAGGTGACTACTGGGCTCAATCTCTGGTTAAGCACATGCATCCTCATGCAGGAGATTGCAAAAGCAGGGTCTGAGTATCTCTGACCCATGACCACTGGATGCTATGTCCTCCAGAGTCAAAGTGCAACATATTCACTTGTAAAGCCTGAGCAAATCCCCCTACAGGAGTCTAAAAACAACACTGCCTCCAATCCTGAGCATTAAATTGGGTTTCTCTGTATTGAGGCCTTTTGGTAAATGGCTGTCAGGAATCCAATGAAAAATGCCCATAATGTAGAGATCTCTCTAGTCTCTCATTGTAGTGTGGGAGACTTAATAGGCCCATCTTTTTTTTTAAATTTTTTTTTCAACGTTTTTTATTTATTTTTGGGACAGAGAGAGACAAATCATAAACGGGGGAGGGTCAGAGAGAGAGGGAGACAAAGAATCGGAAACAGGCTCCAGGCTCCGAGCCATCAGCCCAGAGCCTGACGCGGGGCTCGAACTCACAGACCGCGAGATCGTGACCTGGCTGAAGTCGGACGCTCAACCGACTGCGCCACCCAGGCGCCCCTTAATAGGCCCATCTTGAAGAAAGCCCCCTTTTGCTGATAATCACTGATTTGGGCTGGATGAAATAGAACCTGATCATAAATATGTACTTACATGTAAGGCATGATCAGCCTTTACTGATAATGGCACAGATACTAAAATTTTGAGAAGGTGGAGTGATCTCCCAGAACATTGCTCCACTGCTGCTTTCTGTGGGTATGATGGCTTAGGACCTCAGCAGAGGCTCTTTGCTGTAATAAAATGAAAGCTGGACACTATGATGTATTACAGCTGTGCATGGCCAGAGATGGGTGCAGCTGGACTGTGGTCACTGTCCTACTGGCCTCCAAACCATTTCTTCCTCCTTTCAGTAAGGGATACTGGGTCTTAATGGGCCCTGGAGCTGCCCCTGCCTTGCCCCTGCCCTGTGTTGATCCTATTCTTTCTTTCTGCAAAGTCATGCCTGCCTTTCCTTCCTGGTCCCTTTCTTATCTTTCTAAATTCAGGTATAAGTCTGAAGGTTAATAGGATGTAGGAAACTTTATCTGAACTGGCACCTGGCAATTCTGGGGGCGCCAGAACTGGCACAAGGTTTTCAGCTGCCTTGCAAATGGATCTACTGCAAGCTGATGAATGTTTTTAGGTGAGCTTGGATTTTATTTAATAAGTGACAAGTACTGTTCCAAATCACAAGCTGTAACAATATCATGCTGCCACATTATTAATATCTCCATGTCTCAGGTGAGTAAAATAACTCAAATAGGGCTTCATGTCCAAAGTCACAGATCAAATAAAAGATTGAAGCAGCATGCTAACCTACATCTGTCTGGCTGCTAAGCACTATTTATTTTATATTAAGAATGCATTCTGGTCTAACAGATTGCAATAGCCATGGCACTCCCCAGGGCATCCACTACCACCTGTGTAACCTTGACTTGCCCCAAAATCTAGATTTCAGAAACAAACAACCCCCAAGCATTAAGCCTGGGATACAGGCTGATTCATCGTAACTACAGCTTTGCCTCACTCCCAGCCCCACCCCCACCTCCTACAAACATGCATGTGAGCTTTCATGATGGTGTATCCCTTGTCTGTGCAGCATCCATGATCTCCTCTTGTCCTTCTCAGTCTTGTGGACACAAACCTGGTTTTGCCCATTTAGCTTAACTTGGCTCTCTTCTGTCCTTCATGTGCCTTAGGTAAACCTGCCTTTTGGTCATGTTCAAATCAGATCCTGTGTATTCTTAGAACATATGCCTTTTCCCATCCCTGAGTTGTTCAAACTTTACACAGGTCTCCCACAGTCAGGAAACAGCAGGCCAGGTGGTCAGGGATGAAAAATTTACACAAGAGGGGGCATGGCCCAGGGAAGGCTAACAGTCTGACACCCAGGGAGTCATTCATTTGCTGAATTTATCAAGTTTTCAGCATGGCAGAGGTCAGAAACCTGCTTTGCAACATGAATCTATCTCATCTTCAGGGACTGACTTATATGCCCCTACTCAGGAACCTACTTGAACTGGGCATATTTGAAAGACTGCAGAAAATACTTGCACAAGGCCATCTGTATGTGGGCTGAGGAGACTACTTGGAAGGTACTCATGATTCGTATATTTGGGGGAAGCCTAAGAGGTTGTTGGTGGCTGTTTGGTGATAAAATGGGCCCAATCAAAATCAACTTGTAGTAGAGGCTCAGGAGCCTCAAGGAAATGATTCAAGCTGTGTCTACTGCTTCAGGCAAGCCACAACTGAAGAACTGGTGGGGAGGCCTGACACAAAACTATTTCAGGTCACAGTGGGGGTAGAGAGGTCTGATGCAGGGGCATCTGGGTGGCTCAGTCAGTTAAGTGTCCAACTTTGGTTCAGGTCATGATCTTGTGGTTTCTGAGTTCCAGTCCTGCACTGGGCTCTCTGCTGTCAGCACAGTGCCTGCTTTGGATCCTCTGTCCCCCTCTCTGTCTGCCCCACCCCTGCTCACATGAGTGCTCTCTCTCTCTCTTTCAAAAATAAATAAATATTGAAAAAAAAAGAGAGGTCTGGTGCAAAAGGAAATTCATACCGAGGGAGAACAGAGCCAGATACAATCATGTCATCCTGGAAACAAAATCTTGTCATTAGGGAGGTAGAGCTATTCCAATGACAGCACTGGGACTGGGACTCCTGGTAGTACCTGTTCCAACACCCCATAGTCTAGTGTAGGTAGATGATTCAAAAATAATTACTGAAGAAATCACAATGATTCTCAGATGTTGTCTCTCAGGCTTTTTTCAGAAGCCTAACAGTCTCTTTTCAGCAGCTGGCGGCTGACAGCTGGAGAGAGGTGCATCCTGTGCATCTGTCTGTGCAGATCACTGCTGGCGGCGGGGGGGGGGGGGGGCGAGGGGGCTCCCACAGACAGGCTCCAAACACAAGCTAACCTTCTGAATGGGGCCCTGCACCGCACTAACCTGGTGACCCCACACACGTGCTTGCTTTGCATTCAGAAAAGCTGACTTTCAGTCACTGTGAGAGCAGGTTGTGAAATGGTCCCTGTGACACTTCCAGCTTAGTGTCAGGTGCGGTGAGTGGAATCCCATTTCACCAGTTGCAATCTGGTTTTGCAATAGCCCTCGAGGCACATCTTGAAGAAATCTTCCTTTTTGCTGACATTTTAGGAATTCTCCCTAAGGAAAAAGGACCTTGATTTGTAAGTGAATTCGCAATGCTTTTCCATATCAGTTTGGGAGGGAGGATACAGAAGTTGTGTCATGCTGACAGATAAGATTGTCTCTGGAATAGAGACCTCCTTTATGGTTGGATAAATGCAGAAATATGAGTGCCTGGGTGGTTCATTTTGTTGAGCATCAGACTTCTGATTTCAGTTCAGGTCATGATCTCATGGTTCATGGGATCAAGCCCCACATGGGGCTCTGTGCTTACAGTGTGGAGCCTGCTTTGGATTCTCTCTCTGCCCCTCCCATGCTTTCTCTCTCTCACTCTCTCTCTCTCTCTTTCAAAATAAATAAAATAAACATTTAAAAATTTAAAAAATAAATGCAGAAATAAATGAATGGGTGAAGGACGGGATGCCCACATAAGTTCCCTTCCTACCCTCTGCTCCACTCTCTTCGTTTTGATGTTTTCTAAGAAGACTCTAGGATAAAATGTTCTCTAAGGTGGTCTCAAGAGTTATTTTGCAATTTGTAAATGTATCAGATCAGTATGTTATACACTTTAAACTTACACAATGTTACCTCAATAAAGGTGATGGAAAGGAAGGAAGATTATATACAAGATTTGTCTTTTTAAAAACTGGAGGTGGGGTGCCCAGGTGGCTCAAGTCGGTTAAGCATCCGACTTCGGCTCAGGTCACTATCTCATGGTTCGGGGATTCGAGCCTGCGTTGGGCTCTGTGCTGACAGCTCAGAGCCTGGATCCTACTTCAGATTCTGTGTGTGTGTCTGTCTCTGCTCCTCCCCCACTCGTGCGCTCACTCGCTCTCTCTCTCTTTCTCTCTCTCTCAATAAATAAATAAATAAATAAACATTAATTTTTTTTTAAACTGGAGGAAAATATGCCAGAAAATCAACAGTAATTTCCTTTGGCATATATATTTCTATACTTTCATAAGTTCCTATAGAGAACATTGTTACTACCGTATGATCAGCAAATATAAACTATTCACAAAATGAGGAAAAAAGTAGTCACTATATCTGCCTTTAAGGATTTTAGTATATAAAGTGTTATGAGACCAAGTGTGGGGGAATTCCTTAACTTCTTATCAGTGGTTTAATAAACATTGTGTACTTCTGGAAAGGAAGTACAGAGTACAACAGAGCCATAAAACTATGCTCAAGACTGCATACAGAAAATATGTATTGAGGGATACCTTTGTGCAAGGCTGTTAATATTTAATCCAAACCTTGATCATAGCTATAGATTTCTGTACTCATTTTGCTTTGCCTTACCCAGGGGAGGGAGACCCAACTCATTCATTCTCCCAGATACACTGTATATCCTGACAGCCCCTCTAAAGTGGGGAGGATTTTCAGTTTCAAGTCTGACCATCCCAAGTCAATAAGATATCCTTACAGCATGGGAGGAAATATACAGATAGTAAAAAGTAAGGTTTGGATAAAAGACAAGCATGACCATCTGAGACCCAGGAATACAGGGAATGGGAGAGGAGGGAAGTGAAAAGGGTAAATATGAACCTCAGACCCTTCAGAACCCCACCTCCAAGGAAGCCATCCAAAGTGCTGCTGCCTGAAGCTGAGAACCAGGAGTCCTCTTGGGATTAATAAGTTTCCCAGAATCCCAGGGATCTGACACAGTCCATGCCCAGCAAGGAATTGCTTCTTTCTGAAACTCTATCCCTACTTTTTACCCTAACCCCAAAGCTGCCCACTGCTACCACAGGTTCCTATAAGGGCCATGCTTCATTTGTGGATTCCACTCTGGGGTTAATAGTCACCCTCCTAGGAAGCCTAGTATATGTCACTGGTCAATAAATATTTGTTGAATGCATAAATAAAGGGATGGATATGTTGATGAATATTTGGCCAAAAGCTTTGTCTGGAAATTATGGGCCATCAGTGTTTGATTTGTTTCTATGGTTAAGCTGAATGGTTTGGTTTCAGACAGATACTTTGAGTGATGGTGACTGCAATGGGGCTGAGAGAGAGAAAGGCTGGTCTATTTTTCACATGCTCTTTATTAAAATATAAAGCAAAAAGAAATAAAATCAACGGATGGAGATATGGAATACTGCCTCTGCCACATATAAGCTAAGTGACTGTCTAGAAAGTAATTCTCGTTTCCAAAATTAAGTTTCCTCATCTCCAAAATCTAATCATGGTACTTATCTCACAGGGTTGTTTAGACCTCCTGTAAAACCTCCTGTAGCTCCATGCTTGACACAGAGCAGTCATTCAACAAACATCCTTTCTCTTTCCACTGAATCTTCCTTTAAAAGAGACAATTTTGAGATCAACTAAATAGCATAACTACCATAAAAAGCTCTCTAAAATGGGTCGGCACGGAGGGAAATAAATAGGTGTGTGTGTTATGGTTGACTTTCATGGTCATGTGGTAGGAATCAGCTCGTGGAGTCTAGCAGGGTTTGGGGTAGGAAGAAAAATCCTAACTATATTTTTAAATAATTCACTTTGGCATCTGCAATGTCTTATCATGCTCCCACAAGGCAAGATACACACTTGTCAGTGCTAGACCTATCACTAACTATAGGATCTTATTGAGGTCAAGATGCCTCTCTTCACTTCTGTAACAGAATAGCAACAAGTAGCTTTCATGAATCAACCACCCAGGAATGTTGTGGAAGCCAATGAAAAAACCCTTTCCATTGTTTTTTTTTTTTAATATATAGTTTATTTATTTTGAGAGAGAGGGAGAGAGTGCACGCATAAACGCACCAGCAGGAGAGGGGCAGAGAGAGAGGGAGAGAGAAAAATCCCAAGAGGGTTCTTGGCTGTGAGTGCAGAGTTGACACGGGGCTCCGTGAGATCATAACCTGAGCCAGAACCAAGAGTTAGACGCTTAACCAACTGAGTCAGCCAGGTGCCCCCATTGTTATTTAGTAAGAAAGAGGCTATGTGAGGCCAAGGACAGGTTTAAGAATCATACTAAAGTATAAATCTTCCTCCTAGTTGTTGTAGTAGTAACAAGAGGAAAGGTTATTTAATGTCCCAATGGAACAGGGCCACATGTCACCAGAAATTCAAAGGGTACAAGTTCATAACCATGTAAGAAAATCAGAGAGCCTTCCAAAATCAAGAAGTTTCTCTGTGGCAGACAATGTGTTTTACCTGAATTGTATTATGTCATTGATTTTTTTAACTTGAAGCATTGTTGGCATGCAATGTTATATTAGTTTCACATGTACAACATAGTGATTTGACAATTCTATATGTCATACAATGCTGACCACGGTAAGTCTAGTTATCATCACTGAATTCTTAAGGTTAGGGAATAGGGATTATTATACCCATTTTATGAATGAAAAAACTAAGAATCACAGAACTTAAGTCATTTCCCCAGAGTCAAACAGCTAGTAGTTAGTGCAGCAGGGAATCAAAGGCAAGTATGTCTGACTTCAAAGATGTTAGCTCTTAGAGAAAGACCACAACAGAAGTGAGAGCCCAAAAATGCATATGTAGTCCAAGCATATGGGAAGAGTAAAAAATGTTCATTTCCAAGAATCATCCTTTAACCATGGGCTTTTAAAATGCTACTCCCTGGGGGCGCCTGGGTGGCTCAGTCGGTTAAGCGGCCGACTTCGGCTCAGGTCATGATCTCATGGTCCATGAGTTCGAGCCCCGCGTCAGGCTCTGTGCTGACCGCTCAGAGCCTGGAGCCTGTTTCAGATTCTGTGTCGCCCTCTCTCTCTGACCCTCCCGTGTTCATGCTCTGTCTCTCTCTGTCTCAAAAATAAGTAAGTGTTAAAAAAAAATAAAAAATAAAAAATAAAAAAAATAAAAAATAAATAAAATCCTACTCCCTGAATAAACTGTCTTCTATATTTCCCACTTAATGGAGATGTGAACATTTGATAGGCAGGATTATGGGTAGAATTGGCATCAGTGCCTTGATGCTCCATCAACTCTCTCCCAAAGGGATACAAGAAATAAAGAAGAGAGAGGGATGGAGAGAAGGAGAAAGAGAAGAAAGGGTCAAAGAAAGAAGGAAAGAGACTGACAAAAGCAGTTGCATCCTCTTTTAATGTTTTTATTGAGGTATAACAATTACGCAGTAAAGTGCACAAATCTTAAATGTACAGCCCAATGAACTTTACATACATATCCACCTGTGTAAGCAGACCAAGGTATAGAACAGTTCCATCACCTCATAAGGCTTTCTTGGGCCTCTTCCGAGTTAATCTCCACCTCCAGAAATAACCACAGATCTGACTACTTTAAATATACATTAATTTGCATGTCCTAGAATGTTATATAAATGGAAAAATACAGTACATACTCCTATTTTTTTTTTTTTTTTGGTTTGGCTTCTTTCACTTAGCATTATTATTTTGGGATTTATTCATTTTATTGTTAAGCAGAATCTCATTGTATGGAAGTACTACATTTTGTTTATCTACTCATTTATTTATGCATATTAAGATTGTATCTGGGGGCACCTGGGTAGCTCAGTTGGTTGAGCATCTGACTTCACCTCAGGCCATGATCTCACAGTTCATGATTTCAAGCCCCACATGGGGCTCTGTGCTGTCAGTGCAGAACCTGCTTCAGATCCTCTGTCCCCCTCTCTGTCTGCCCCTCCCCCACTTACGCTCTCTCTCAAAAAATAAATAAAACATTAAAAAAAAGATTGTATCTGGTTTAGGGCAATTACAGAAAGAGTTGCTATGAACATTCATGTACAAGTCTATATACACATATGCTTTTATTTTTCTTGGGTATATACCTAGGGATGGAATTGTTGGATCATAGAGTAAGCATATGTTTAGCTATAGTAGACTCAAAAGCACTGAATCTTAGATCTCTATTCTCTGCATAGCTTGGTTTTTTTATTTAGGGAAGTTAACTTCCTTTTTTCCCCACAAAATGAAAGCTACATGTACTCTCTATAGAAAATTGGAAAATATAGCAAAGCAGAAAGGGGGGAATTACTCATGTAACTCAGACTCACATAAGCTATCTTGTTTCCGGAATTCAGTGTCAACTACTGGCTGGCTTGAGAATTAAGAAACATAGTTGGAGAGTTCCTGGAAAATTAACTGAGCAGACTGTCAAGCATAAAACCAGTTTACAAATCCAAGGAGTCTCCCTCTATGAGAGTCAGGGCCCAGACTGTGATGATTAGTTTGGACAGAGCCTCTGGTCAGGCCCAGAAAGTAAAACAAAAAAACAAAAAAACAACAAAGAACAACAACAAAAAACCATCCATATTCTCTGCCTGCCTTCCTGAACTTTGTTACTACATGGTGCTGGGGACAAAGGAACACAAAACACAGTTCCTTCCTGTCCTGGTAACTGAACTTTTGCCTATTAAGAGAAAAATGTGTAGATCACATCCTAACATGCTATATCCATACAATGGAATATAGCATAGTCATTAAATATGATTGCATAGTTGTATATTTAGCAATAGTGAAGTGTGCTCAAGACCATTTAGAGGACATATCTTCCTGTAGTGGTTAAGACCACGAGCTTTGGACGGGGACCTGGGTGGCTCACCCAGTTAAGCATACAATTTTTTATTTTAGCTCAAGTTATGTTCTCATGATTTGTGGAACCGAACCCCGCATGGGGCTCTGCACTGACAGCGTGGAGCCTGCTTGGGATTATTTCTCTGTCTTTTCCCCTCCCCCACTTGCACACTTTCTCTCTCTCAAAATAGATAAATAAGCCTTTTTTGAGAGAGAGAGAGAGAGAGAGAGAGAGAGAGAGAGAGAGAGCAGGGGAGGGGCAGAGAAAGACAGGGACAGAGGATCTGAAGCAGGCTCTGTGCTACAGCAGCAAGCATGATGTGGAACTTGAACCCATGAACTGTGAGGGCCCAAAAATGCATATGTAGTCCAAGCATATGGGAAGAGTAAAAAATGTTCATTTCCAGGAATCATCCTTTAACCATGGACTTTCAGGGTCCAGGATAGGGCCCTAGGATGAGGCCTACTTGAAATGTGGTGTTAGAAAAACGTGTCTAAAGTTTAAGGAGTCTGTCATTTCCTTAGGCTATTGTATTGTATTCTTATCATTTTGCCCTATGTTTCCCAGTAGTCTCCCCACAGAATATATCATATCTCCACTATTTTGTACTTATTACTCCATAGGCATTTTAAGTTTCTTTGAGATATAATTTATATTCATAAAGTTCTCCCATTTTAAGTCTACAATTGAATGGTTTTTAGTAAATTTAGAGTTGTGCAAGCCATTAGCAAAATCTAAACTGAGGACATTCTCATTATCTCCAAAAGACCTTAGTACCCATTTGCAGTTAATCCCCGTGTTCCCAACCCAGAGGAACTTTTGAATACCCTCATATTTGCCTAAGGACAAAAGGTACAGACTAACCAGACAAGCAAAACTCAAAACTACCACACCTGAAATAATTTGAGAATCTCCAAGTAACAACTGTTCAGTGTGATTATTTTCTGAAAAAGATTTTGATGTTTATATTTGAGAGAGGGAGAGAGAGAGAGAGAGAGAGACAGAGACTGAACAGGGAAGGGGCAGAGAGAGAGACACAGAATCCGAAGCGGGCTCCAGGCTCCAAGCTGACAGCACAGAGCCTGATGCGGTGTTCAGCTCACAGACAGTGAGATCATGATCTGAACTGAAGTCCAACGCTTAACTAAGTGAGCCACCCAGGTGCCCCTGCTGACAAAGATTTAACAGGAGACAAATTGGTGTCAAGTGATGAGTGGGAGGAAGTTTGAAGGAAGGGGTAGAACATTTTAAGGCTTTGCTGCAGAGAAATCATCCCCCCCGCCCCGAGCGCCGCAAATAGCAAAATTATATGAGTTGAGAAAAAAATCAAACAAGAGAACCAACATGTTTTCACAACTTTTTAAAGTTCTAATATGATGTTGTGATAGAGGGTAATTATCCATGATCCAGTCAGCACTGGGAGTTTAGAGAATGGAAAGAAAAGGATTCATCACAAGCCATAAAAGCTGAATCAACACTCAACTGAAATAAACATGTATTGAGCGCCTACTCTGTGCCAGGCATGGGGCTACTGGCTTCCCTCGACCCACCAGAGGATCTCTGGCGCCTGTTCTCAAGCTGCCCTGGAGCCAAAGTGCTGTGGGCACAGGAAGCATGACTTCCCCGAGGAACAGACCAGAGCTAATCGACGGAAGGGGCGCCCAGGAAGTTCCAGGGCTGTTCCTTTTCGACCCCGTGGTCGGCCTTGGCTTCCCGCTCCCAGCGCCCAACTGAACCCGAAGAAGTGAGAGGGGGCTGGGAGGGGGAACGAGGTTCCTGGACCGGCCTTAACTTATTGGGCCCCGCTTATCGGGGTGGTGGTCTCCCCTCTCAGAGATCCACTGACACGCAACTGACTCCCCTCCTCAGGCTCCCTTCCGCCCACAGCCGCGCTAACCACGCCCCCTGTGTCAAGGCCCGCACCAGTCCCCGCCCAGCCGGCCGCCATTACGCGGGCAGCCTCTTGCCGATCCATACACGGGAAAACGAAATAAACTGTAGGTGTGGTGGGGGGGAGGAGAATTGATGGTCTCTGGTAAGCGAGAGGGGAAAGGAAGGAATTGATTCATGTCAAACTATCTCTCTCCGCCCCCCTGAGCTTCACGCCCTGCGCCCGACTTTACTCACCTCTGGGCGGGCTTGCTGGAGGAAAACGGGACTACCCGCTGAGGAGCCAGAGAGGAGGAACTAGACCCAGCGCGGGTCCCCGCCACCCTTACCACACGGGGCCCAGAGCGCCGCTATTCTTAATTCTATCCCATTCGGACCTGAGCCGTGTCCTCTTGCCCATGTTAGACATCATTTCCTTCTCCCCTCCAGCATTCTGGTTCTTTCCCAAACACAAGATTGGTTTTCACCCTGAGACTCAATTTCCGCATCTCTATGATGGTGGTGGCATTGACACGTAATAGCATCGCGTGTATGAGAAAAAAGCCCCGCGCAAACAAGGGGAGGCAGGAGGAGCAAGTGCTGGAATGAGAAAAAGAACCCTGGAAAACGGCCCTCGCAATATGCAGGTAGATGTCCTAATTAGTATGTTGGTCAGACAGAGCATTGGAATAGGTAAATAGTTTAGAAAATAATTACTGGATAAAGTACAGTCATTCTCAGATGCTGGCGGGAAGTGCATTCTGTGCATCTGTCTGCAGATCACTGCTGGGTGCGGGGCGGGGGGTGGGGGGCTCCCACAGACAGGCTCCAAACACAAGCTAACCTTCTGAATGGAGCCCTGCACCGCACTAACCTGGTGACCCCACACACGTGCTTGCTTTGCATTCAGAAAAGCTGACTTTCAGTCACTGTGAGAGCAGGTTGTGAAATGGTCCCTGTGACACTTCCAGCTTAGTGTCAGGTGCGGTGAGTGGAATCCCATTTCACCAGTTGCAATCTGGTTTTGCAATAGCCCTCGAGGCACATCTTGAAGAAATCTTCCTTTTTGCTGACATTTTAGGAATTCTCCCTAAGGAAAAAGGACCTTGATTTGTAAGTGAATTCGCAATGCTTTTCCATATCAGTTTGGGAGGGAGGATACAGAAGTTGTGTCATGCTGACAGATAAGATTGTCTCTGGAATAGAGACCTCCTTTATGGATGGATGAATAAATGCAGAAATAGGGGTGCCTGGATGGCTCAGTCATTTGAGCATCTGACTCTTGATTTCAGCTTAGGTCATGACCTCATGGTTCATAATTGAGCTTACCGTGCAGAGCCTGCTTAGGATTCTCTCCCTCTCTCTCTGCCCCTCCCCTGCTCATATGCGCTCTCTCAAAGTAAATAAAATATTTAAAAGCTTTTCAAAAAATAAATGCAGAAATAAATAAATGTGTGGAAAACAGAATGCCTACATAAGCCAATGGTTCTGTGCATCAGAATCACCTGCAGTGCTTATTAAAACAGATTTGTGGCCTCACCCCAGAGTTTCTCATTCAGTCAGTCTGGGAGGGGTCTGAGACTTTTCATTTCTAACAAGTTCCAGGTCAGGCTGCTGGTCCTGGAAGCACACTCTGAAAACCACTGGCATAAGCCATCAGTGGAGACCCCCTTAGGGTATGATTTTTGTGATTGCAAACTTTCAGCCTGATCCTGCCAAGTAGCTTACAGGTACAGTCTAAAATGAATCCCCTGGCTTGGTGCTCAGGAGGTCTATGGGTGGATTTCCCACTTTACCTCCCAGCAAACTCTCCTTGGTAGTGTTACAGAATTAGATTTCAGAGTTACAGGGGTGTGTATGTGTGCACATCTGTGCTACTTCCCTGACAGGTACTGCTGTCCGTTTCCACACCTCTAGTGCTGACTGCTGACCTTCTCCAGGGTCTCTCTCTTTTCACTGCTTCCTTTGGCCTTGGGAGTTTTCTTATCCAGCAAGAAGCAACAGACACCTTTGATCTCAGGTCTCAGCCAATTCTTTCCTGGCATTTGGTGACATCTAGTGGCTAACTGAAGAATCTTCGCTCACACTTATAGAACCTTCTGGAAAATTAACTGAGCAGTCTGGAAAGCAAAAACATGTACTCGTGAACCCCCTGAGACAGGTTTCCTGAAGGAGTTCAGGAGGGCAAGGTAATGACTGGCTCAGTAGCATAAGTCAAAATGGATTTCTTGCTCTCTTAGCAACTGTTACAGAAATTAGAAGTATCAAAGAATTCCCCTCTCACTGTATCCTCAGTGTGAATGATTTTGTAGAAATGATACTCAATGAAAAGTGTCCTTGAATAAAATTGTCACGTTATACCAATTTGGTATTTGCTTCCCATCTCAGAGCATTTCTCCAGGCCCTAAGCTATAAGCAGAGCAAGGGTAACAATCCATTTCCAGGCTAGTCACAAGATCCACAAAAAGATTTGTAGTTCAGGTGCAGCTGATAGTGACCCGAGGGCATCCAGGCCTGAATGTCATTGAGAGGTGTAATTGTTAACAGCTACTACATATACAGAAATGTAAGAAAGCCTCTGGTGTCACAGGCCTTTGAAGTCCTCATAGGAGGTGCAAGATGCTGTAAACAATCATATGCAATCTGTATTTTAACATAAAGTTACTTCTCATAGGAATGTAAGGGGAGACAATCAGGAATCATGAAGGAAGCTGCTTCTTAAAGCTATTTTAGGACCTTTAGTAATCACAGAGCTGTGATGGATCACAAAATGTGGCCACGAGACCAGCAGCATCAGATTCTTAAGCACTACACCAATATTACCAAATTTTGAAAACTGTAAGAGTGAGGCCCAGTAATCAATGTATTAACAAGCCCTGCAGAGGATTCTCTGGTACATGCTAAAGTTTGAGAACCAATGGTTAACAACAAGTTTTAAATGCCCCAAAAAACCTTAAAGGTGTTTAGAGATGCTATTAATAAATTCATGGTGGAGACTGTATTATTTCTATAATAACATATACTTAATTCTTTTTTAAAACATATAAATTGCCCTTAGATCTTCTATATGATTAAACAAAAGGAATGGGATTTATTTGCTTTCACTTCTTGGATTTTGGAGAATGCTGTCTTGATAGTTTCCAGAGTAGCTCCACAGTCCTGTGGACAGGGAGGTGAGACATTTAAAAACAAACAATACTCCACCCCAAAAGTAATTAAATAGAAATTAAAATAGCAATTGGAGGGACACCTGGGTGACTCAGTTGGTTAAGCATCCAACTTCAACTCAGGTCTTGATCTCAGCTCAGGTCATGATCTCAATTCATGAGTTGGAGCCCTGCATCAGGCTCTCAGCTGTCAGTGCAGACCCTGCTTCAGATCCTCAGTCTCCCTCTCTGTCCCTCCCCTGCTTGCACTCTCTCAAAAATAAAACTTAAAAAAATAAAATAGCAATGGGATTATCATTTTTCAACAAATTAGCCAAGATCAATAATAATAATATGTATCGTTGAGAAGTCTATGGGGTGAGGGGGACATACAGTCCTGGTACAAACACGAAGTACCATAATCTTTCTGATAATGCAAATCAAAAGCCTTAAAAATGTTGTACCTTTGACTCAGCAATTCCACTTTTAGGAATATATCCTAGAAATAATTTGTGATATATACAACAATGTATGTATAAAGATGCTAATGCAAGTTTATAAAAATTTAAAAATTAAAAACAATTTAAATTTCAAGTGCAGAAGACTTGAATAAAAGAAAATTTTCATATGATAAAGCATTAAAAAAATCAAGCTGGGAGCACCCTGCTGGCTCAGTCAGAGGCCATGTGACTCTTGATGTTGGGGCCGAGAGTTCGAGTCCCACTTTGGGTATAGAGATTACTTAAATAAATTTTCTTTTAAAAAAATCAAGCTGTACAAGTTTATTTTTCCAGTTTTTAAAAGGAAGATTTATTTAACAAGTTTCACTTAGTACAATACATCTAATGGAAATCACAATACAAGGAAAGATTTAAATCAAAGCCTCAGAATCTCATACAAACGACATGACCAAACTCCTAAAGTATTGGTATTACATCTCAAAATTGTCCCAGATCTTAAAAAAAAAAGTGAAAGTGTACAGTCACGTGCCTTACAGCATATTAAACCAAAAAGCTAGAATTAACAAACATGCCAAATGTTTTCACTTTGAATCGTAGACACAGCTCCTATATTTGAGTTTTACAGAAAAGCATGTTTCTCAACATGCATCCAAAGTTTTCAGTGTATTGTGGTATAAGAGCAACATTTAACATAAGTGAAACTGCTTTAACCTAAATACGCTTACTGCTTAGGTACACTCCTACAACATAACTAACTTGAGGAAAGCTGAAAGTTGTTTTAACAGTTATGGTCAATACTGAACGCTGTTATTACATCCTAGGTGAATGCTTCAGTGTTCAAAATTACTGAGCTTGAAGTTTTAAAACCTTGACTTCCACTTTACAGTAAGCATGAATCACAAGCCTGTAATGCGAAACTGTTAAACTTAATTTTTGTTTTCTTTAAAAAAAGGAAAGAAAGAAAGAAAGAAAGAAAGAAAGAAAGAAAGAAAGAAAGAAAGAAAGAAAGAAAGAAAGAAAGAGAAAGAAAGAAAGAGAAAGAAAGAAAGAAAAAAAGAAGTTGTTTAAGAGTGATCAGAATCAATGATATTTCCCAATTACCAATCACACTGGATAGGCTAGACATCCCTCCCATTCTACAACTCCCATAAATGCACAGCTTTTATTTCTGTAACAGCTGTTTAGTGTTCCTTCTTTACTTAAGCAAGGTTTGACTGATAGTCACTGGAGTTTTCCTGCAGAACTTGGTCATATCCACTCATACTGCTCTGACCACCATAACCACCTCCATAGCCACCACTTAGCTGCTGGCTAGTAGGACCCCCGTAACTAGACTGGTTGGATAAGCCCATCCCTCCCATCATTTGACTACCATAAGCACCACCACTTGCCCCCGCTGTAGAATTCAAAAAGAGTTCTACATAGCTGTGATCATAAGCACCCCCACTCGTTCCTGCAGTAGAATTCAAGAAGAGCTCCACATATCTGTGTTGCATATTAGCTTTGTCTTTTGCCATAGCTGCCACAGCATCTTCATGAGTAGCAAATTCAACATCTGCCTCACCAGTAACTCGGCCATCAGGTCCAATTTCAATGTGCACTCTCATGGGGTTAAGAGGTGAGAAAAAATTGTAAATATCGTTCTCAGTGGCTCTGTAAGGTAATCCCCTCATGTGTACACAGTGCCCTGTGGTACTCTGGAAACTGGACCCACCATCTCCATATCTATGATCAGACATTCCTGAAAAACAGTAATTGAGGTCTCTTCCAAACCTATCAGAGCCAAAGCCATATCCATCATTATAGCCACCATAGTCATCATAGCCTCCATACCCTCCACCATAGGCACCACGTCTCATCCTTTCAAACCCAGCCCCTCTGCCAATGCTATTATACCCTCTGCCAGCCCCTGGCCTATCATAGGGACCTGGCCGCTGCATAGCCATGAGCTTTCGAGGGGGATCATAGTGGGTTCGGACTTCAGCTCTGCTACTCTTGAAGATTTCAATGTACCTGTGCCCTATTCTTTCCTTGTGTTTCTTTAAGGCCTTTTCAGCTATCTCCTGTGAAGCAAACTGCACAAAGGCTTCCCCTGTGCTCCTCCCCTGAAAGTCCACTGGCAGTGTCATCCCATTTGGCACAATTTCCAACCCTGAAAAGAACTGAACAATCTCTTCCTTGCTACAGCCAAATGGGAGTCCTCTAAGCCGGACGAAGCCATCGTTGGCAGTATCAGGACTATTTGGACCTGTATGCTTCAACACCCAATCCATTTCAACACTGTTGGACTTGAATACTTCAACATATCTGTGTCCCATGGTTTCTCTGTCCTTCTTCAAAGCCAATTTCACTTCATCTTCGGATTCAAGTTCGACAAATGCTTCACCACTTGGTCTGCCTTCTCTGGTGTAGATGAAACGAATACCTGATGTGCCATTTTGGATTTTACAATCAGAGAAGAAGCGCATCACTTCATCAGCTGAGCAGGACCAGGGTAGGCCCCTGACCTTCACCACGAACCCCTCCCTGCCTTCCGTGCTCAGCATCATGGTGACTGTTGGGCTCTTGGTGGCAAGCTTGGCTCACTATGATTTTGATGTAGCTGAAAAAAATTAGAAGACTATTGTCATGGAAAAATGTTCACAATACAAGTAGGAAAAAAGCAAACTAATATAAAACTCAATTTCACTGATTTTTTTTCCAAAACATTCGTATAAATAATAAGGCCGCACCAAATTTTTAATTCATTCATCCAACCATTATTTACTCAATACCTATTTATTTGTTAGATACCATTAATAGTGGTTATTTCTGGGCAGTAGGATTATGGGAACTTTTTATTTAAAGGACTGTTTTCTTTGGACATTTCTGTATGTTCTAAGTTTTCTATATTCAGCATATATTAACATCATAGTCAGAAAATGAAAGGCGTAAAAAATTAACAGCAACAATATCACTGGAAGATATGAACAAATACAAGATGGCTATACCCGATTACATAAAAATGAAAAACTTAATTACATCAAAGGTAAAATAAAACAGAATTAAAAGACAAACAATACACTTTGAGAAGATACTTACACCAATACATGAATATCCTTATTATATAAAGAATTCATGCCAATTAATAAAATCAGGGAAATATTAAGGCCTAAGAGATAAATGGAAAAAAAGACATTATGGGTAGTTCATACATTCATTTTATATTTTTCAGTTGCCAACTCCAGTATTTGGCTTCGGGATACAAAAGTCAGTAAGCCCAGAAAGGATTTATGGTCCAGGAGCATTATACATCTTTACTAAAGACAAAAGTGCAAATAAACATTATCCCTGCTATGACAGAATCCTGTTCAGGGTAAAAAGATACACAAAGCAGGGACGCTTGGTCAATTCTAACAGCACAGAATTGTTAAATAAAACAGACTAACCAGTTCATGGATCCATAAATGAATTTTAAAAGTTACGATGGAGCATAAAATAGGATGAGGCCAGGCAAGACATTAAGGCTGGAAGGTAGAAATCATATCTTAAAGGCCTTATGTGATGGACAAATGAGAAAGACCTTCAAAAGGTTTTAAACGGGAGTGACGGGAGGGAAGGGGAGGGGAGTGACGTCAATCAAAGCCCTTTCAAACAGATCACACTGGCAACAGTGTGGAACTCAAACAGAGGGGGGTTGGGGTGACACTAGCAAGATCAGTTAGAACCCCAGTCTCTTCGAGGCATAAGGGATTCACCTAATGCAATAGCACTTTTAAAAAAGAAAGGAAAGAGGTGATCTACGCATTCAACAGTGGACTCTACAGGACTTGATAACAGATTAAATACAGGGAGAATACAGATGTGAGGATACAGAGGAGTTATTTGGGAAATGTTCAAATCTCACCAATCATCAGAAATGCAAGTTAAAACCAGAATTAATCAACATTTTTCACCCACTAAAACAGTGAAAATTAAACAGTGAGGATAAGTCAATGCTAATATTCAGGGTCTGCAAACACTCCTAAGGAGTGAAAAGTATACACAGTACTTCTGGAAAGCAACTTGTAAACATGTATCACGCCTTTTGATACAGTAAATCCACTTCAGAGTATGTGCCCTAAAGAGATGATCTGAAGTTTCAGACAAAGATTTATGGAGCTACGTATTCTTCAAAAGGTACTTTATTAAGAAAGACTATTACGTAATTTTAAAATTATACAAATATTTAATAACATGAGGAACTACATATGCTATAATCTTAAACCAAGATCACAGCTGCTTTATAATCTCAACTATGTAAAAAAACATGTATGTTCATATATCCTTTGACCCTGCTAAAATTCCTTCCAGGAACCTGGTCAACAGAAATACTCACAAATGTTCACTGCAGCACTGTTAGTAATGGCAGAAAATTAGAAACCTAACTATTCATCAATAGGGGAATGGCTGAATGAATTACAGTATATACTTTATCCTTAAAATGGAATCCTACGCAGCTGTTAAGAAAAAACAGCTTCTGAACTAGATTTCCAAAATGTATTGAATAAAAGAATATGCATAGTATGATCCTATTTTAAAATATAAGCATGCAGGTATATATGTATGTAAATGCATAGAAAATCTGAAAGCATAGAATACAAATCTGTTTTTTGAGAAAACAGGAACTGGAGGTTAGAGTGAAGTAGTTTTTCACTTTTTACCCAATTTACTTCTATATAGTTTTAATTTTTAAAAATCACTGTAACTGGAACAAAAAGTGTTAGAAAAAAATATATTCATGGGGAATATGTCAAATGTTAATAGTGATTGCTCTCAGTGGCAGGCTTATGGCTTTTTCAATGTTATTTTTTCAATCTCTTGTGCATTCTTAGTTTTCTGTGGAGAATAATTTTATTTTAGCAAAAAAAATAAATTTAAATGTTTACTTTTCTGGGATTTGCTATAGAGCAATATTATAAAATTTTCTAATTTTGTATATGTGGGTGGCTTATCTGACACGGTCTGGAAACACTGGGCCTCTTGGAAAGAAAGTACAAAGTGTAATAACTGCCATAAAACTACACTGAAGATTCAACAAACATTTACTAGTTGCCTATCATAGGCCTGGCACATTGCATCTGCAAATAACACTCTCCCTATAAGCCATCTTCAGGTTTGAGTGACATATTTATGCACTGGTTTTTTGCATGCCTTATCTCTTGGTTGTACAATCCCATTTCATGTCCCTGCAGCACTGTAGACATTAATATCCCTCTGTAGTGGCAGGGAGATTCTGCTTCATTACTGTATCTCCTGGGAAGGCCACCAGGACTCTGCTGCTGAAGTAGGAACCAGGATTCCATTTGTGGGTTAAGAAATTGTGTATTTATATACGTGTTATACACATACTTTTTATACACCCGAATGCTGAGTAGTTATTTCCTGGTGATGAATTACTTGTGTTTTTTTTTTTTTAATTTATAGTATACTCTTATTTTCTGAACGTCCAAAACTGAACATGTAGATTGTTGTTATAAGTAGAAAAACAAACGTTATTTAAATATTCAATACAGTAAAAACATTTATTGGGCGCCTCTGTAAGGCATGCAGCATTTGCCTAGGTGTGACTCTACAGATATAATTCACTTGGTGCCTCCCCCTACAGACAATCAGTGGGGACTTAGTGCCTGAATGGATGGACCAGCACTCCGGCCACTGGTCTGAATATTTGTTGTTCTTAATCCAGGGACATGGTTTTCAAGCGTTTTCACCTTACGGTTTCTCGTAAGGGTCCCCTGAGACCCGCCCAGACAGATATACAAAAACACATACAGTCACGAACGTCCACCATTTCCCCACCAGGCGCAGCAAAGGCGGCTTCCCGGCACTGAGAAGGGGGGAGGGGGAGGGGGGAGCGGAGGAGGGGAAAGCAGAGAACGAAAAAGGCGGAGGTGGCCCGCGGATCCTGCTTTGGTCTTCATCATCACCACCCTCGGGTCCCCAGTTCCCACCCACACACCAACCTCTAACGATACCGGATAATTTTCCTCCTTCTTCCCTCAAACGGCTATAGCGAGACGGTAGACGACGACCAGAACTACTTCTGCTCACGTAAGCGAGTGATCACGTGATCACCTACGTCATGTGAGATCTCGGTCACGTGAGCAACTCTCGGCTTAAACTCGGGATCTCTAAAGTGCCGCACTTCCTTCCGGTATGGAAATGGGGCGGGCCAATATCAAGAAACAAAGAGTGTGACTGGTTGTGGTGTGTCTTACGTGACTGATCATTGGTCCGCCTCTGGGGATAACCGTCCCAGTTGCCTGAGAAACAATGTCATTATTTAATAACTCACAGGTGATTGGTCCGGCCCTAAAATTAAGCTTAAAAACCCAGGTTACCGATGGAAATTTGTACCGCATTACAGTGGCGATGAAGCTGAAGAACGGAATTCAGGAGCCGGGCTTCCTGCTGGCGCTTCGCTTCCTGGCCCTGGTTTTCTGGAGCTTCCCTGGGACCAGGGCCCTGGACAATGGCTTGGCGATTACCCCTACCATGGGCTGGCTGCACTGGGAGCGCTTCATGTGCAATATTGATTGCCAAGAAGAACCAGATTCTTGTATCAGGTATCAGAGATATTGAGTACCCACTTGCGTTCGCCATTCAATGTGTTTGTCTCTTTGGCGAGATAGAGGGAACATCTGAGCCCGAGTGAGAGTTCCCTTACTGCTGCTGCGTTGTTGGCGTTGTTGTTGTTGTTGTTGTCTCCAGCAAACTTCCCTGGATGGAAACTAGCCCTAAACTTTTGCTGCGTGACCCCTCCTGTGGTGGGAGTCTGGTCAGCAGCCCCTGCTTCTCGTGTCTCTGTGCCTCATCACCCAACTGGGGACTTTATCCATTCACCATCCAGTTCTGTTCAGATCCTTCTTGTGAACTGCCGCTCTGCCTCTGTCAGGTACTAGTAGTGAGCACAGCTGGGGCGAGTAGGCGAGACAGAGGACTAACACGTGCAACTTCTCCTTTTTTGGGTCAGGAGTTCCTTGGCTGTAACTGGAGGGAATTTAGAGGAACCGTGGAGTCACGGATCTCCTCTCCCCCTCGCCCTAGAATGTGGGATCCAGCTGGGAGGTTGACCTGGAGGAACTTTATAAAGGTTTCCCCCACTATCCGAAAGTAACGTGTTCTGTAAGCCGAAATGGCTTAATGAAGCAATTACCATTAGTTTATATGGAAAAAATTTTGAGCGTTCCCAAACCCAAAAAATAACCTCTATTGGCTTTGATGCACAAAATAAATGGAGATAAATCACAGATGTTCACACAGTTCAAAGCCATGGTGGCTTAATGCTGAGATGCTGAATGCAGTTACCATCATATATTTCTTTTTGTCTTTTCCTTTTTTTCCAAGTAGTGATTGTCTTGTTTTTATATGATAATAAAACTAATGCATAATCATTGCAAAAAATGTAGATAGTAGAGTATAATGAAAATAAAGTTTTCCTGGCACAGAATAAGCGCTTCACAAATGCAAACTGTATGTATGTATGATGATTTATTTAAGCAATCTCCTGTTGATATCTATTCAGGCTCTTCAATTTTTTTTTTTTATTGTTGTGAAGCTGTGTTAACCGTTCCTGTACATCATATGATTCTTTTCTTAGAAGTGTAATTACTGGATCCAAATGTATGCCCATTTTATTATGTACTAAACTGTCCTCCCCAGAAGTTAACAAATGCACATTCCCAAGAACAGTGTATGATGAATGCCTGTTTCCCCACACTGTGGCCAACACTCCATTTTTCTGATTCTTTTAAAACATTGCCAATCGTTTTTATTTCCATTTATTATTTTTAATTGAAATATTTTGGGTTTGGCTTTGGAGTTTTGTGTGTGTGTGGTCTGTCAATACATTATGAATAATGTGGTGGTTCTGGCTTAGGTTGGTTTTGTTATGAATGTATCAAACATCAATTTTTTCTTTTATTATTTCTGGCTCTGGTATCATGCTGAGAAAGTCTTTACCTACCTGGAGATAATAGGAGTCACCTACATTTTCTAGTAGTATTTTTTATGGATTTTTAAAATATTCAAATCTTTAATCCAGCTGGACTTTATTTTACTATAAGGAATGCCATATTTAATACATACTAAATTCCATGGTACCAAATGGCTGGAAGGATCTTCTTCTGAACTTTGTCTTTAATTCCATTGGTTTGTGTATTCTAATGCTACTGGTATATTGCAGCTTCATTTATCTTTTATAGAATGTTTACGTGTTTAATCTCTTAGGTGAACTTTTGGATCATGTTGCCAAGTTCCTTAAAAACTCCTTTTGGGGTTTGTTCAGAGTTTATTCAAGGTATAAAGGTGTGTTTTAAAGTTGAGTTTTCTTATCCCAGAGTAAAATAACATCTCTCCACTTAAGTCTTTTGGGAACATCATAGTTTTATTCATATGGATCCTGCACATGTGTTAATTTTATCTCTAGGTATTTTAGGTTTTTCTGTTGGTTTTTTTTTTTTTTGGTTGGTCTTGTCAACGGTATTTTTTTTCTCCAAATAAGTTATTGTTAATATCTAAGAAAGCTGTTGATTATATTAACTTTGTAGTTTCTTACTTTACTGAACCTTCTTCTTAGTTCTAAATGTTTTTTTTTCCTTTTTTGAGAGAGAGAGAAAGATCCAGCAGGGAGGGGCAGAAAGAGAGGGAGAGAGAGAATCCCTAGCACACTCTGCTTCATGTTTGTCAGCAAAGAGCCCAACATGGGGCTCGAACTCATGAACTGTGAGATCATGACCTGAGCCAGAGGCTTAACCTGAGCCATCCACACGCCCCTTTTCTTATAGTTCTAATAGCCTTTTCAATTTCATGTATTTCTCATTCCTAATTGTTTGAGGTTCTTGGGTGGAAGTACTTGGGCGGCGAGGAGGAAAGAAGCACAGTCCATTTTACCCTGCACTGATTGTAATTACTACTGAACTATTACCGGGTTGAAAAAAATTGCAAAACCCTAAGATGCCTAATGATTTGTTTAATGAATTTCAATGATTCTTGGCATTTCTTTATCAGCGAGAAGCTCTTCATGCAGATGGCAGAACTCATGGACTCAGATGGGTGGAAGGATGTAGGTTATGAGTACCTCTGTATTGATGACTGTTGGATGGCTCCCAAAAGAGATTCAAAAGGCAGACTTCAGGCAGACCCTAAACGCTTTCCTGGTGGGATCCAAGGCCTTGCTAATTATGTGAGTTTATAGATAATTCTTTCATTAAAGAGACCCAAAGCACTTCTGTACTGAAACTTGTTCACAAAGACTTAGAAGGTAAAATAGCTGCCATCATGTGAATATCAAATTGTAAGACTCATCAGGTGGAATTTTCATCCCATCAGCAGATCCTTGTTTTGCAATAGCTCTTGAGGCCTATCTTGAAGAAGTTCTCCTTTTGCCAAAACCACTGAATTCTCTTAGAGGAAAAAAGGAGCTTGGCTCTTGACATGTGTGTATATATTTCCATGTTAAGCTTTGCGGAGCTATTGCAATTGTACTATAAACTAGAATTTTATAAGAAAGAAGAACTATATTCTGAAAATTAAGGTGTAATAGAGTTGGACAGTAGTTAAAGGTAATGAAGATAGATTTATTCAGTACTATTGTAATAGTCAAACTCGATTCCTAATACAACAAAGATTGTAATAGTCAAGCTCAATTCCTAATACAACAAAGACAAGTGGGGTTTTATAGTCTGTGAGCAGACTTGAAAGTGTCAGTGGAAGGAAAATTACCAAGAGGAGACATCAAGGGCAGGAGGATTCATGCTAAAGGCAAGCCAAGAACTTAGATATCAGGGGTGGGGGATGAGGAACTTTATCAGATATCAAGGGTAGGAGAATGACTTAGCAGGATTCTTGCTGAAACAACATGAGGCCTACTTGAGAAGAGGGCACAGAGGAACCTAAGGTATGGTCATGGTGAGAGACTTTGTCCAGATAATTGTATCATTGCCCTGGAAAGGTAACTTTTAGGATCCCATCAGAGAGAGATTAAAATGACTGATAGCTTTCCCTTTAGCTCTACATTATAGCTTACATATATAGTTTGAACTCAGCAGAATTGGAGACTTTGTCTCCCAACTAACTCACCTGGATAATTTTGGGGGCTTGTAAAAAAAAAAAAAAGTCCCTGATACATAGTGAAGTATACTTGTCTCTGTCCCCAGCCTGGAGTGATTCTCTCTGCTTCATAATTGCCCTTCTACTGTGGTGATCCTTTTCTCTCATTTCAGGTCCATAGCAAAGGACTGAAGCTAGGAATTTATGCAGATGTTGGAAATAAAACCTGTGCAGGCTTTCCTGGGAGTTTTGGATACTATGACATTGATGCCAAGACCTTTGCTGACTGGGGAGTAGATCTGCTAAAATTTGATGGTTGTCACTGTGACAGCATGGAACATTTGGAAAATGGTATGTTTCATTAAAGAGATTTAGCCATGAGCAAAGGGAGGAACTTGGAGGCCAGGGTAACTGGAACATCCAAAGAGCTAATCTTCACATTTTAAATGCCCTATCACAATACTGGAAACAATTATTCTTTTTTTTTTTTTTAATTTTTTTTTCAACATTTTTTATTTATTTTTGGGACAGAGAGAGACAGAGCATGAACGGGGGAGGGGCAGAGAGAGAGGGAGACACAGAATCGGAAACAGGCTCCAGGCTCCGAGCCATCGGCCCAGAGCCTGACGCGGGGCTCGAACTCACGGACCGCGAGATCGTGACCTGGCTGAAGTCGGACGCTTAACCGACTGCGCCACCCAGGCGCCCCGTGGAAACAATTATTCTTAATGTGCCAGAGCTCCTACCTCTTCTCTTATTTCAGTTTGTCCATGCATTCATTCATGCATGTGTGTAAAATCCATGCATGCCTAATCATGGCTAATACTGTGCACATTTCATTCAAGAGGGCTCTGAGTTCGTTACAAATATAATTGTAACTCTGCATAACATCACTTGGGGGAAGGCATCCAGAATTGTCCGTCACAGAGAAGAACATCTTCATTCCCACCTTTCCTTAGTATATGCACCATCCCACACTACCTCCTCAACAATCCCAGCAGTCTGGGAGGTACTAAACACAAATTTAAGCACAGAGCAGCCACATGTCTCTGCTGCTAGTTTAAAATATAACCAAAGACATTCCAGGCAGCCTCTTTTTATTTATTTTTTTTCAGGCAGTCTCCTTTTAAAAAGTAACCCCGTGCCAGCTGGAAATTCCCTTCATTCCCTTATTTTACCCGTTGTTTTCTCATACAGGTTATAAGCACATGTCCTTGGCCCTGAACAGGACTGGCAGAAGCATTGTGTATTCCTGTGAGTGGCCCCTTTATATGTGGCCTTTTCGTAAGGTGAGCTAGTGAGCCCCGAATCCAATAGAGCCTTGCCGGTAGATTCTCAGAACTTGAGAACAAAGGAGACAAAGGGTCTCCTTCAAAGTCCAACCTTACTTAACAGTCTTATCCTACCATCTCTCTCAGGATCCACCACTTCTCACCATCTCTACTGCTGTAATTGGAGTCTAAGCTACCATCACCTAGGAAATCAGTCATCTTTGATTCTTCCCATTGCCTCACAGTTCACACCTGTCCACCAGCAATCCTATCAGTAGTGTCTATAAAATCCATCCTGAATCAGCCCACTTCTTTCTCTCTTGCATCCACCCTGGTCCTCCAAGCCACCATCATCTCTACCTAGACTGCATCATCAGCCTGATCTATTTCCACTGTCCTCCTACTCCTATCCATTTTCCAAGCAGCACCACAGTGATCTTGTTAAAATGTAAATCATACCACTCCCCTGCTTAAAACCCTTAACTGGCTTCCCATTGCATTTGGAATAAAATCAGACTTTATTGATCTGGCCCTAGCCTGTCTCCAACCTCCCATCAGTCTTTCCATGACTGCACTGGGCTTTTGTCCTGTCCCTCAAACACCCAACCCTACTCCTGCCTCAGAGACTCTACACTTGAATTTTGCTTTCTGCTTGATACATTCTTTCTCCAAGATTTTTAAATTGCTGGCTCCTTAACATTGAAGTCTCAAACCAAATGACACATATTCAGACACCTCTTCTCTACTCTAAAATAGCCCTCTATCCATTTATTCTTTATCACACTGATCTGTGAATTTCCTTCTAAGAGCTTAGCACTGTATGGAATTATTTGTTGACTGGTTTATTGTCTGTCTTCCCCACTAGAATGTAAGCTCCAGGAGGGCAGGGACCTTGTCTGACTTTATCACTGTATCCCTAGTTTATGGTAAGTGTTGAATAATTACAGAATGGATCCCTGTTATTTTCTTCTAATCCTGCAAAATACTCTCACCTCTTTTTAACACTGTAAACCTGATATTCTACCTCCCTATCTACAAACTTTTATTCATTCCTTTAACAAATTATATGCCTAGGATTCAGATTGCCTAATCCTGAGCTTGTATGTCCTATGTAATTTTTCAGCTTTTTATTTATAAAGATTTTAGTTATTTCTGATGACAAAAGGGATGCATTTCCATTTTAGGAAAGTGTGAAAATACAGTAAGTTGTGAAAAAAATTAAAAGCTTTCCATAATCCCAATATTTAGTTACTATTTGGTGTATTTCCAGTATAAACAGTGTTAAAGCCATTTTAAGTAGGGATTTTAAGTTATATGTCCTGTTTCTGAAGCAAATTTCTTACAATAAAATTCCATTATAATAGGGATTTAGCTCTCCTCATAGAGACCTTTAATCTGTAAACTAAAGAACACTACAGGTGCCTCCTTTAAACTTGACTGTTTTCATCTTGCAACAATGTTAGTAGAAGTAAACAGAAGAGTTGTTTGTTTCCATAGCCCAATTACACAGAAATCCGACAGTACTGCAATCACTGGAGAAATTTTGATGATGTTTATGATTCTTGGCAAAGTATAAAGAATATCTTAGACTGGACATCTTCTAACCAGAAGAGAATTGTTGATGTCGCAGGACCAGGGGGTTGGAATGACCCAGATATGGTAAGAATCTGAGCCCTCCTTGTTCAAGCCCCTGCAGTGGGCCTGTTTGCCTACTTTACTTTCAAGGTAAATCAGAAGGGAAAGTTCCTGGAAGCAGGCCTTACCTGAGAGTACTACTCAGAGCAGGGTGCCATAGAAAGTGGCATCTCTGTGTCTAGGCGACTAAGACTGTTTCATTTTCTTAAATTCTTGTTCTTCTTTGTCCCAGTTAGTGATTGGTAACTTTGGCCTTAGCTGGGATCAGCAGGTAACTCAGATGGCCCTGTGGGCTATCATGGCAGCTCCATTACTCATGTCCAATGACCTCCGACACATCAGCCCTCAGGCCAAAGCCCTCCTTCAGGATAAGGATGTAATTGCCATCAATCAAGACCCCTTAGGCAAGCAGGGGTACCGGCTTAGAAAGGTACAGTAAATAATGTTCTATGGGAGAAAACCGGAATTGGCCAGGATCATATTCTCTTGCCTTCTAGTTTACAGTTCATCCAAATGTTTGTGTTTAAAGATGGAATGGCTTTATGCCTAAGTACCATGTCTGTCCTGGGCCTAAATCTGTTACATAAGAGGGCGTGCACTGATCTTTTGAGAATATTTGCTTTTAATCTTCATATTATAATCAGTAATGAGGCTTTTTTTTTTTTGCTAACCATTACTTTATTTCCAAAACATGCTATAGGATTTTAAGTTTTTCTAGAAGTGCTCAATAGTTCTGACAGTAATACTGAATGCCACTACTAACAAGGCAGCTTACTGCTAGGTACCAAGCTTATCACACCTAATTTCTTGGCTTACTTTTCAGGAAGACAACATTGAGGTGTGGGAACGCCCACTATCAGATTTAGCTTGGGCTGTGGCAATGGTAAACCTGCAGGAGATCGGTGGACCTCGTTTTTATACCATCTCTATTGCTTCCCTGGGACAAGGGATGGCCTGTATTCCTGACTGCATAATCACACAGCTCCTGCCTGTGAAGAGAAAACTTGGGTTTTATCAGTGGACTTCAGATTTAAAAATTCAGATAAATCCCACGGGCACAGTTTTACTTCGGCTGGCAGCAAATTAGACCACATTATAAAGCTTTCTTTTAAATGTGTATCTTGTTGCCAAAGTGACTACCCCATTGGTGTCTTTTTCTTCCATTCCCACTTCAGCCATCATTTCCTTCAATAAAATTTTCCACAGTGGAGTTTAAGAACTTCCAAATGTATCTTTAGAGAACATTTTGTGAAAAAGCTTTTGAACAAATGTTAACAGATGAGAAATAATAGCTGTAATTTACTGGGCACACTCTATTTGCCAGGCACTCTTCTAGGTAAAGTATATGGAATCATTTTAATCCTCACCAACAACCCTGAGGCAGGTACTTATCCACTATAAACTTGAGCCAGGATTTCGGCCCAGACTTTTAACTCTTGCACTAGTGAGTTGCTTAGAATAATCTTGTCAAGAAACACCCCACCACTTAGGTTTCCAAATCCCAAGGTGGTTTGCAGTCTAGATCCAACAAATGCATATGACTTACTTTCACCAGCAATAGTTGATACATTGTGACCTAAAGTACCAGGCCTTTGGCCAGAACACCCTCCCCCCTTTAAGTCACCTCCTCTAAAGAATGTGATGAGGCAATGACCTTCAGACTAGGGTATGTGGGAGTGAATCATTTGAAAGGAATTTCCAGACGTTACAATTCCCTCCCTTTCCTACAATTCATTTGCCTGAGGACCAATCCTTAAAACTTCCAGCCAGCCTCACCACCTCCCCTTTTACAATCCCCCTTCTCCAACATGACCAAAGGCATGCAGCTCACCCATCCTAATGCACACCAGCACAAAACTAGCAGGGCACAAAAGGCCCACAAAGTACATGTTAATTCCTTTGCCTGTCAGGTGATTACCATTTTCAATAAAACTGGAGGAATAATCATCAGTTGCTAAAACTGGCAAGCCGAGACTTCCTTACTCATGGAAACAAAGTAATCTGTAAGAAAAATACTCCATCTCATGGAGATGTACTTAGTTACCAAAATATATTGCTTATATACTTTGTCTCCAGTTTTGCTACACAAGTATGAAAAGCTGAACATCAGGAAGAATCAAGTATACAATAGTATACAAAAAGGAAAAGAATGTAAAACTTACAACTATTAGACATCTTTAATTGACAGATACCTCTGTTAAATTCAACTGAGCAGCTCAATTCACTAGAAACTTTATCTTCTGCAGTGGTTTCTACATGAGAATTTAGGTCTACTTCAAAATTTGACAGGCCACATCAAAATGTTTGAGCAGGGGCGCCTGGGTGGCGCAGTCGGTTAAGCGTCCGACTTCAGCCAGGTCACGATCTCGCGGTCCGTGAGTTCGAGCCCCGCGTCAGGCTCTGGGCTGATGGCTCGGAGCCTGGAGCCTGTTTCCGATTCTGTGTCTCCCTCTCTCTCTGCCCCTCCCCCGTTCATGCTCTGTCTCTCTCTGTCCCAAAAATAAATTAAAAATGTTGAAAAAAAAAAATTAAAAAAAAAAAATGTTTGAGCAATGTTGAGTAAGTCTGAGGACACAATATAGTATACTATGCCTAAAACACTGGACCTAATTTCCTCATTAAATGATTGCAGTAGCAAGGGTATATGAGAATTTCACTCTTAGTAAACTTACATTCACTGTGTAATTGTTACTGATCTCACCATGTTAGTGAATGCAGATCTCTACTTATGTCCCATGGTAACCAATAACCTTTAACAGCAAACAGAATCCCATGAACCCCAAGTAATTGAGGTGAAAACTGAGAAATCATGTCTCATGTGAGTTCAACCAGTTTAGATTCAATCCAAAACGAGCACAGTACCCAAAAGAACCATCAGCCATAAATTTCCCCATGAACAGAATTTTGTTGAGGGTGCTAGTTTATTTCATGCTCAAAAGACCAACTGCAACCAAATGAAGTGAACATAACTTCAAGATTTTATTGTCTTCATAACAAAATATGAAGCTTAGAACTGGATCACTTGGCCCTGTAATGGAACAGAAAATAAGTGAGTTTTTTTTATGTTGCAAAGAACCTTTACTCCAAGTACACCGTCTGTCCCTAAAGTGATCACCATCTTTTAAGTCACTTTTCATTATCCTTCTACTCATACCAAAACCCAACACCAAAAACCTCATACCTTCAGCTAACGATCTAGGTATTTTAAAAGGATTGCCCCATTCTTGATTCCACAATCAGTAAGTGGGGAGAAATGTTCACCTCTTCCAGTAGAAAAGATTGCACCCTCCACCCATAATTATATACCTTTCTCTTCTTATCTCCTCCCAGTTCAAAATGCTTGCATCTCTTAATAGCCAGCATTCTCTTAGATCTGCAGTTGGGCTCAACACATTCAAGCCTCAGAACAATCTTCTTTGTGGTTTTAGCCTGGAAAAAATTAAGTCAAACCCTTCATAAATCACTAGAGAAAATCTTCCTTCAAAAATAGCACTGTTGGGTTAAGTACTACTTAAAGGAAAGCTTTTTCAAATGACAGAAATGGGTCAACCAAGTGCATGAAACTATGAAATAAACCCAGCTTTCTCACTGAATAGGGCTAATAATTGTTACTTTATTAATTCTCTGGAGACTACATAAAACTATATATACAATTTATGTGCATTCAGCTGTATCATTTAACTCAAGGTCCACTAATAAACTTTTTAAGCCTACTCCTATAACAAGAATTCTACTGCTACCACTTCACAGTTCACAAAAAAGCCAAAACCTAGGCAGAATCTCCCCATCTTAAACAAATTAGCTGAATGTGAAAAGGCTATCAGGTATTCCTTTTACCACCTTGAGATCAAACCATTTACAGCACCTAAATGAACGCTAGTTATTCCTTGATATTTTCTGAAACTAGGCTGAATGAGCAAAGCACCAAAGAAATGCTGTGTTCGTAAGAATGCTGTTCCAGGCACTGTGTACTTTAAGGGGTAGCCAATCACCTGGGGCAGAAAAGAAACTCATTTGGCCTGGATGAGAATGACAGAGAATTCAGACCAGTGGAAGGCCTAAATGACAATTTTAAAGAGCTTTACAAGTTCATGAGATAGGTAGCTGACTGCAGGCTTCTGAGCTGAAAAACAAAGTAAGCAAGTAATTCTTACTGCAAGCGACTGAGGATTCACTAACGCATGACAGGAAACAGGGCAAAGGAAAAGATTTAGTGATGTACTCAAACTTCAGTTCTTAGGAAGGCAGGACACATTCATTTAACTTGATGTTTGCCTCTTCAGCAAGGGAAAGACAAAAAGAATAAAACACTGAGATGATACAGTATTGCAGACTAGGGTCAGCCCTGGGTTGCACTCCCAGCTCCACTGCCTACTGGACAGGTCACTGCAGGTTAACAGAGAACTTCACTGACACACACCTGTACTGGAGAAATGTGGGCCATAGAAAAATACAATGTCTTTACCACAGTAGGTGGGCAGCATGTCAAACAGTAATTACTACTAACCTTTTTCCGGAAAATCGGCTTAGTTTGCCCACCATAGCCACTCTGCTTCCTGTCATAACGCCGCTTTCCTGGGAGAATAAAGTTATTTGTTATGGTATACCAAAGATAATCACAACTGCCACATGGTAAAGTCTTCTTTTCTTACAGGTTTTATCTTGGTTTTTCCAGCATAATTATCAATACTCAAATTAGGGGAGAGGGCGCACGGGACCGCTCATTTCTTATACTAGTATACGAATGATGCATTAAAACCAAATTACGTACAGACTGTCTTACCCTGGGCATAAAGAGAATCTTTGCCTTTCTTGTACTGTGTCACTTTGTGGGGTTGGTGCTTGCCACACTTCTTGCAGAAAGTCCGGCGGGTTTTAGGAACGTTCACCTAGTAAGCACACAGTTTAGAATAAGCAGGGTTATCAGATAAAATTGCACAATACCTTGACCTACCCAGCTGAAGCTAAGACATCCCATGAGAGCTCGACTCTCAAGATTCCTCGCTAGCACACAACACTCGACTAGAAAGTGGTACAGCCGCAAGTGCTTCCAGTACAGCGGCCTCCTGTGAGCCCAAAAGTCAGCACATTCCCTCCACCCCCACCTAACTACCTCTTTGATCCCATCGCTTCATTTCCTGGCCCCAAAGCCAGTGCCTCCGGGGTCGACCCCAGCAACACTGGGTTTCTTTGGTACATCGAGTCCACGCGTGGGCCCAGAGCCATCCCGGGACGGCACCGTCAAAGGGTATGAGAAGATTAAACTGGATGTTACAGAGACCCTCCCCAAGGTCCTACCATGGCTGCGAGAAGGCTATCGGCACGGAAAGAGAGAGGCAAGGCCGGAAACGGAAGTATATAGGAGGTTTCTGGTCGCTCTTGCTCATGGGAGTTGGCGAGAATGACCATAGAGTCTAAGGCTCTGTGAGCACCGCCCCCTGGCGACTGAGATGACCTGCTTGGTAGCCGTGGGCGGGAGTTTAAGAAAGGGTTCCGCTGGAGGCGGATCCTGTCTTTGACTTCCTCCGGTCTTCCCGCTTTGCAGTGTTTCCTCACAGCGTTAAATGAAGGAAGCAGTGCTCATTCTAGACCCTTGGGCTTCCCTGTCCCTATCTCCAAGGAAAGCAAGGACTAGGGCCAAATGGAACGGCCCTACTCACCCATGTGCCATTACTGTCCCACTTCAAGGACACTGGGAACATCTTTTAACAGTGAACTGCTGGTGGAGGGATTGGCTTGGAGGGAGCCAGTGCCCTATTTCATTTATCACATGGCTGTTTGGTCCATTCAACAAATGTTTATTGAATTCCTATTCTGTGTTGGGCACTCTTCTAGGAGAGGGACACAATAATCAAATACACTCTCATAAATATATAATTACAAAGTACTGTACTTTGCAAAAAAAAAAAAAAAAAAAAGTACCCGTTTGTTGAAGGAGCAAGCTGACTGCTGTTCTGAAGAGACAATGAAACTTTTCACTTACCGCAATAGCAATAAACAGGCAGAGAGATAGAAAGTATCCACCGCTCTTCCCTTCCTGCGTGCCTGGCAGAGAGCATGTGCTAGGTCTCCAGAGTCCAACAGAGGGGTGCCTGGGCCTGTTTCGGGCTGAGTGACTGAATCTGAGCCTGCCTCAGATTCTCTCTTTGCTCCTCCCCTGCTCGCTTGCTCTCTCTCTCAAAAATAAATATTAAATTAAAAAAAGAGTCTAGCAGAGAAAGACTTCAGTGCACTGAGTATTTAAAATTGAATGGCTCAGGGGCGCCTGTGTGGCTCAGTCGGTTGAGCGTCCGACTTCAGCTCAGGCCATGATCTCTCAGTCCGTGAGTTCAAGCCCCGTTTCAGGCTTTGTGCTGACAGCTCGGAGCCTGGAGCCTGCTTCAAATTCTGTGTCTCCCTCTCTCTCTGCCCCTCTCCCACTCATGCTCTGTGTGTGTGTGTGTGTGTGTGTGTGTGTGTGTGTGTGTGTCAAAAATAAATCAAAAAATTTAAAAAATTTAAATTGAATGGCTCAGTCCATTAAGTCTCCAACTTAGGCTCAGATCATGATCTCAGGTTGTGAGTTCAAGCCCTGCATGGGGCTCTGTGCTGACAACATCGATCCTGCTTTGGGTCCTCTCTCTCTCTCTCTCTCTCTCTCTCTCTCTGCCCCTCCCCAGCTTGTGATTTCTCTTTCAAAAATAAATATTTAAAAAATTTAATAAAAAAAATTAAAGTTGACTGTTTCATAAAATTCTCACAGTAATTCTAGGAGGTAGGGAGTACTATTATTCCCATTTTACACATGAGAAAGTTGAGGCCATAAGCTATTCAAATAGTATATTCAACATTTTGCCCAATGTTAATAGTATTTAGTGGAGCCAGGATATAAACACAGGTGATCTGACTCCAGATTCTGGGTTTCTTTAACATTATACAATATGGCTGTTGTGGCCTGGTAATTATAATAGCTAACAATTATTGAGGACTTCTTATATACTCGGCATTTTCCTAAACACCTTATATACTACCTCTTGTAATCCTAACAATCCATATATTGTGTACTGTTATGAACATGTCACAGGTAAGGAAACTCAGGCACAATACAAGTGATAATTTTGTGGAGCTGAAATCTCATCGCAGGTAGTTCTAACACCACAGTCTTGCACCTAACCATAACATCACATGGGGGAAGCAGGGGCATCTGCGGGATAGAGGATGATGAAGTGAGAGAATTGATCAGGGACTCTGGAAGGGGTACCAGTGACTAAGGGCTAAGGAACTATGAAAGCCTAGGATCTCATGCTTGCATAACTCTCCAGGAATACCCATGAGTCCAGAGTTGATTGATCATCCTCTTTTTGTTGGATGGTCTCTGGGAAGGAGACAATAAAAACATTACCACTACCTGCTACATTTCCTAAAACTTTCTTTGCCAAACAGCCAGCCCATAGTCTTGGCATTTTCTTCTTCTATTTGGGTTCTTAGGCAGTCTTACTGACATTTGAAGAGTTTCTACAGGGTTTTGACATTAGTCACATGGAAAAATGAAGACAATGAACATGGCCCCTCTTAGTCTAATCAACCTTAGTTCTTTCTATTACACCTTGTGTAACATGGCTTTGGTTTTGATTTCCTTCACTAATCCTGGTCTCTGTTTTGGACATACTCCTGCTTAATTTTTCTTAAGACAAGGCACTCAGAACTTAACACAGGAGTCTAGATATGGCCTCACCTTGCAGAGTAGGTGACCTATTCACTTTCCTCTGTCTAGATATTTTACTTATACAAGGAAGCCTAATATGACCTTGGATTTTCTGGCAGCCATGTTACTGATCTGACATTTCTCTTGATCATTATCAGCAAAAACCTTATGAACCATTTTCACAAATGCTACTGCAATCCCACTTTCACCTGGAGTCCTTTGAAGTTCAATTCAGTGCCCAATTATGGGACACATCCCTTAGCTCTGGTAAAATACACTTGGTTGAAGTTGGCTTATCACACCAGGTGACCAAGACTTTTTTTGCAAACTGATTGCTCCGGTTCTGTCATCCAATCTAACTCATAATAGCCTTGTGCCATTCCCAGATTAGCTAGGCTACTTCCTATATCTTCCTCAAAGTTCATTAAAAAATGTTCAACAAGATATCACCCAAAAAAACCTTACATTATATCGGGAATCTTCTGAGGCAACACTAGGCCATTTATTTGCACTATTTGGGTGCAGCCCTTCTGTCATCTAGAGAAGTGTGTTAGGGAAAGGCTCATGGGCAGATGGTAAAAAAGTGCATAGGTTTATTTTACCCTATCCCCTTGTCTCACTCTCCCTTTTCCAGATCCCCCATTGTATGCCTATCAATTTCCGGTCTCCACCCCAAGATGGCCCTCAAGAAGGGATAGGCCATGTGACAACAGGTAGCATCTGACTGATGAAAAGGGGAGGGGAGGAGAATGTCTGTGACCAACTCTCAGGCAGAGGACCAGAGCAGCTGTTCAGAGGTGACTAGTGAAAGGATATATCTATCTTGTGCAGATGTGACGATTATCCACTATACCATCCCTACAAAATGTGCTTTAAAAAGTTTTGTTGCCTTAAGACTTATGACAGACTTCTAGTGAGATCTGTGATCTCCACATTAGGATACAGCATGTAGGGCAAGTAAACACGGCAGTGCCTGATGTGTCAAGGTGGGAAAGCCAACCAGTCAGCAGGAGCTCTGCCGCCATCCTGGTCTGCAGCCAGTACTGTCTTCATTTCCTAGGAGAATCCTCCAAGAGATGATTGTGGCCAGAACACAGGCTAAGAAGTAGTTGAGGAAACATTCAGGCTTCAATTAACACACTTAGTCTGGTTTATAGACTTACAGAATTAAAGAGAAAGCTGTAAATTAAGAGTTAATCCCTGAGGGGCACCTGGGTGGCTCAGTCGGTTGAGTGTCCGATTTTGGCTCAGGTCATGATCTCGCGGTTTGTGTTTCGAGCCCCAAGTCGGGCTCTATGCTGATAGCTCAGAGCCTTGAGCCTGCTTCGGATTCTGTGTCTCCTCCTATCTCTGCCCCTCCCACGCTCATGCTCTGTTTCTGTCTCTCAATAATAAATAAATGTTGAAAAAAATTTTAAAAAAAGAGTTAATCCCTGAGGCAGAATCTGAAATGGAGAAAATCAACATCCGCAGAAAATGGGGAAGGGCACAGGTCTTTGTCAGGGCTTACATTTGTACATTTTTATCGGTAGAAAAACATGCTTTCTTAGAAAATGACTCAGCAGGGGGAAGTCTTGTCTCTACCTCTCTCAGGCTCTGCACTTTGGGGGTCCCCTTGTGAGCAGTCTCCATCTTTCGTTATCAAGTTTAACTGTGTGACCTTGAATCTCCTCTGCCTTCAAGGACATGAGACTGTAAAGACACTCTTCCTCATTAGACCCTTTGATACATCTTTGAAGGTCTGCATTTCTCCTCTTTCCTGTAAGTCTCCACTCTCTCTGCTGAATATCCCCACAGTTCTTTAAGCATGTCATCCCTTCACCTTGGGGAGGTCAGCCTAATGACCTGTCTGCTCAACCCAGACCCATCTAGAGTCTCACTGTCCCGAGTAATGTTGAGAAGGGTTCTTTCAGAGCAGACTTAAGATAGTAGTGTCAGAGGTCCCAAGCAAATGAAGGGCGGGGACAGCTGGGGGCTGGGGGGTGGTGGTATAGGAACAGAGGCAGGGAACCAGATACCATGCTGCTGAGAAGAAAAAAAAAGACATCGGTTTAAGTCAGGAAACAAAAAAAGGGAACTGAGTGGCTGTGAAAGGGTGGGGTTTGCTCAGACTGTCCTTCCTCTCTGGACTGTAAGAATATGTCTCCAGGGCCAGTGTCTTCTGAGATCGAGTCACACCTTCAAAGTCCTGGCATCTCAATGCATCTGGAAAGCTACCTGCATTAAGTCAGGACTGAGGTGGGTCTGGGGCATGGCAGAGGCTGGGCAGCAGCAACAATTATTTTTCATGGGATCCCTGAAGGCTGGCGAGAAAGCGTGGCTGGTGCCATATCCTCTGCTGGCAGAGAAGGCTGACAGAGGGTGGGAGTGTCATCAGCACAAGGCCCTGGTGGTCCTTTCCAATGATGAGAATGGGATGTAAGGGTCCTTTCCAAGTAGGGTTGCGGGGGGAACAAGAAGAGAAAAAAGTGGCATGAGGTGATCATCTGAACAGGTAGCAAATGTTGGAAATGGGCACCTTGGCAAAACTTGGCAGGAAAGTAATATTGTCGATGGTGGTAGGATAAAAATAAGCCATTTGGTAAAATATTGTTTGCAGACCCAAAATGTATACTTGTGTCACTGAAGCCCTTAGAAGAAGAAAAAGTAGGAGGCAGATTGAGAAGACAGTAAAAGTTCACGTGCCACAATAGGTCCTCAACCTGTGTAAACTGGGGAAAAGCACCGTCTAAACCAGGGTGTAAACTACCTGCCTTGGGCTGCATTGGGCCCATGTTGTCTGGAGTGGGCTGGATTATTGGAATGATTATGTTTGCTCATAATCTCGTGGTAATGAGGGTAAGAGCCTGGGCCAGAAGAAAACAGCCTCAGCCTCAGCCCAGAAAGTGTGGCCAACCCCTGAGGTCATGGGGAAGGTTTTTCCTATTACCATTGCCTGCCATGTGCACAGCTTTCCTTTCTCTTGTCATTATTTCTCCTCTCCTTTTCTCTTCTCTCCTCCTTTCCACCCCCTCCTCCTTTCTCTCCTCTTCTTCTCTCTACCTGTACTCCCCTTTACACCCCCCTTTATCTTATTCATTACCATATTCCCAGAACAGAGTTGTGTTTAATAAATAATTGTTGAATTGCATTGGATTCTTCTTGCCCTTTTCTTCCCCTGCTTTTTTCCATTTTTTCTCTCCCACTACTTTTTTACTACCTTCCCCATAGGATTGTTGTGAGTAGGAACCATGTTAAATATATAAAACAGTTAAAACAAAGCCTGGCAATAGTAAGTACTAGCATCTCCAGGTTTGCTATTATTTTTATTCTGCCTGAGACCTGCTAGTGTCCCCAGAGGGTCTGCCTAGAGCAAATGGTGTGACATTTAGAATAAAATGGATTGCTGACCCTGATCAAGACATCCTTGGGTGGGCTATTAGACTCCAAAGGGAATCCTTGTCCCATATCCTGGTCACTCATTTCTCCAAGCTCAAAATCTCAGTGCCATGCTGTGCATTTCCAGAGGCAGGCCAGTAGCAAAGCCTAGAGGCAGGGGTCTATAAGGCTGTGGGACTGTCCTCTGTGCTGTTAGTTGTGTGCTAGTTCTACTCTTTCCCTCATTTTGCATGCCAAGCCCCTGAACTAAGGGTGCTATAGCCTCTCTGGAGCCTCAGTTATTTGATAAAACAGTGTCACCCTCCAAAAAAGCCACAAAATGCAAATACTCATGGAACGTAAAGCATTATACCAAAACAGTATCTCTTAAGGCTAGCCCTGTGTGCTCTATTCTGACCCCCTTTATATTCAGACTATTTAAACTGTTTGCATTAAAGTACAAATTCCTGTTGTTCTTGACCAGTGATGTGTTTGCCTAGAATCCTTTGTAAACTCTTTATGGTGAGAACTAATGCAATTTCCCATCTGCTTCTAGGGTCTCAGTGCAATTTGAAATTATCAGCACTATGATTTACTATTTCCATTTGAGCAAATTTCCTATAGAGATTTTCCTTTCAGTGGACTAGACTCATACCAGGAAGTGACTTAGTATAAGGGGAAGATATGCCTTTTGAAAACCAGTTTGGATGTTCTCCAAAGAGCCATCAGATACTTGCTGCTTTTTGCCCAAAGATGCTGTATTGAGATCAGATTGATAACTCCTGGGAATAAGGGAGAGCTAGAATTTTCAGTAAGTCAGTGCTCAACAAGAAGCTAGAGACAAGACCTTGACATAATTCATCCCAAAGCCTCTTGGTTATGCAAATGAAGCCATCAGGGGATGGGGTGAGAGAACTCCTCTGAGGACTCTGAAACAAATGGGCCACGTGTGACTTTCAGTTTCTATAGAGGTTCATGTGCACTGAGGGAGGGTGTTGGAAATACAAAAGCCTTAATTGCAGGCTTTTCTTCTCACTCTCTGAGAGCCATCATCAGAGACCCTGAGAGTTATTGTTGGTTATCTGAACCTCAGAAAGATCACTGCCTTTCTTCCCTAAAAGAAAAATAAACGGTTGTCAATATAGCTCATCCCTAGAAGAAAGAAATTCTGGAGAGTCAAGATAAGTTAAACTGTACCCAACTTGGAGGTTGGAATACACTGGAGTTCAAGATCACTGGCTCAATGAAAAACACAGATTAGTCTGCAACAAAAACAGAGTATAAAACTGACTAGAAATGGAGCAGAAAATAAATAAAGGAATGGGCAAGCAGGCTCTCAAAAGCTAATATCTGGAGTGGAAATTGGTAAAATGTTTCTGGAAACTATTTTGTCAATGTATTTCAAAATGCAAAATGCATATACTTTTTAACTTGGTGAATGATGCTTATATAGAGATCGTAATATCATGGAAAGATAATCAGGAATACTGTTAAACAAGACCTTTGGATATTTTGGGGAAAACGTGTGTTGGTCGGATGGATAGCTAGATAATGTTAAGAAATATAAGTAAACTACAAATTGCATGTGCAGTATGATCTCAAATATAAGAAAAATGCACAGGAAAAATGGAAGTTAATATGCCCAAATATTAATGCCTTTGGATAGTGAGCTTATAATTGATGTTTTCTTTTTTAATATTCTTGTAAAATTAAAAAAATTTAATGTTTATTTTTGAGGCAGAGAGAGGGTGATCATGGGAGGGGCAGAGAGAGAGAGGGAGACACACACAGACTCTGAAGCAGGCCCAGGCTCCAAGCTGTCAGCACAGAGCTCGGCACGGGGCTCAAACTCAGGAACCACAAGATCATGACCTGAGCCTAAGTCAGAGGCTTAACCAACAGAGTCACCCAGCCACCCCTTGAAACATTTTTTATAATGAACATGTGTTATTTTGATATTGAAGGATAAAATAAATAAAATATTTAAACCAGGGAAAACAAAAACTAAACCGAAAAAGAAGGCCAAAGGGCCACTCAAGTCTGGAGTGAAAGATGGAGACCCCAGTAGTCACCCTGAGAGCCGAGGGACAGTGCTGAAAGTATTACCACCAATCTGATGTTGAGTGCAGACTTACAGATTATCTACCTGGCTCTCGTGTAAAATATTAACATGAAGAACCAGAAGAACCAGAAACCTGAGACCTCTTGGAGAGGACTATAGCAGATGAGAATTTCCCTGGTTAACATGCAGCCAGAAAACTGATTTTGGCTAGAGGACTTCATCACAAAGCTCACCCCTTATAGTGCTGAGCATGAAACTTATCAAATAATTTTCTTTGGTGCTTGAAAAGAGCTTCTTGGGAACTTAGCAAGAGCAATTAGGTTTCTTTGTTGCTACAGTTATATTGGAAAGAAGACTTCTCTTCTGGTTCCAGGAAATTCTCAGTGAAAATCTCAATCAGGACCTATGATATGCTTCTTGGAACTGAAAAGAGATTTTTGGTGAGCTAAATTTAGCCCATGATACTCTACTCTAATTTCAGACAGTTGATAATTCTACCAGATTTCATAGTAAAACATCAGGAAGATAGGACTGAAATGGAAAGAAGGGATAACACAAAGCACATAGGCCAACAGATAAGCCAGACCTGGGTTTGCCACTTTGCGTAACTGAGAATTCATTCTTAGAGTGGAAAACTATGATCACATGTACAAGGATGTCCATGGCAGCATTGTTTATAATTGAAAACAATCAACCTAAATATCCATCAGTAGGAGAATGGATAAATAAAGTGTGATGTACTCATCATATAGAATACTTTATGTGTATAAAAATAGATAAAAATGTGTGAACTAGAACTACCAAGGAAAATAAATCATAAAACATTAAGCTGAGAAAAATGCAAGTTGCTGAAGAATGTGTACCACTTGTATAGAAACGTAAAACATGCAAACCAATACTAAATATCTTTTATGGATATTTACATATGCAGTAATAATATAGACTCATGCCTAGGAATGATGAACACAAAATTCAAGATATTGGTAACCTCTGAGGAAGGAGGGGATTGATTGTAGAGGAGTATACAAGGAGGTTTTGACTCTATGGATGGTATTTTATTTGTGAAAAACATCAGAAGCAATTATGGCACAATGTTGGGATTTTATAGAGCTAAGTGGTGCATTTCTAAGTATAGCGTTATTCTCTGTACTGTCTATTTGCAACATTTCATAATATAAAAGAAAGTACATTCAATCAAAATTTTGTATTCACAGTGTGCAGTAACAACCCTAGGGACAAAGAGTGGATGGGGGTTCAACTTAAATCCTGTGTTTTTATCTCATCAACAATGAAAAATCCTGAACTAGTTAGGATCTCCTTGTGAAAGATTTAAAATGTAAGAAAATCTGGTAGGACTAAGAAGAGTCCACATGTGGGAAGAAGTACAGTTGAAAGTTAATAGGGATAGATCATCCTTTCTAGCATGGAGGATTATTGCAGAGGAAAATGCCCCCAGGGTCCTGTACTCTCTCTTATCCCCTGAAATTACCACCATTTCCTCTTTTGCCAAATGTTCCTATAAGATGCAGAAGGGTCTGTCCCAACTACTCTTTGATGATAGCCAGGGGGTATGACAAGGTGCTGAGGTGGATAGCACCACAACTCATTGAAGGCCAAAAAAAAAATCCCTCTGGGAGGCAGTGAGGTCGGTGTCACAGAACAACAAGGGCTGTGGATTCACAGATGGATGAGGTTGGGCAAGTCACACAACCTCCATGAGTCTCACTTTCCTCATCAGTTTGTTGTGAGAAATAAATGAAATAATGAGTATAAAATGCCTGATAGGTAGACTGCATTGAGAGAAACAGGAGTTCCCTTCCATTCCCCTGGGAGGAAAAGGGAATAGACAGACTCTTGGGGCAATTAATTAATGCTTTAAAGGAGAAATAAAGACAGAATGATATTTCTTGGATACTCTGGCTAAGTAGCTATTTGAACTATGACTGACTGGGTATTTCTAATTAGCATCTCCTGGACTCTTCCCAATCATAGGCAGGCTGTGTAGTCTTCTGAACATTGCTCTGGTGTTGTTCCTAATAGTGTTTACCTCAGCCTGAGCGATAATAGGACCAATGGTGGTTTAGTGTACCCATCCTGTAGGAGCTTTTCATATTAGTTCCTTAGGATAGTGCAGTTTGTAAGATGGCTGAACTCTTACTAACAAGCACCCACTTTTTGAATTCTGCTGCTCCATAGGGAGCTGGGAGGCTGCAAACGGTGTCCACGTGAAAATCCTTGCATTTGTAGTTTAATAAAGAGAACATAATACTGGAATTCTAAATTTTAAATGAAGAGTTCTGTGTCTTTCTTTTACTTTTCCTCCTCTTTCTTTATATGAACAGCAGTATGTATGTGTGTTTGCGTGTGTGTAATATTCATGTCACTTCCGGTTTCCACCCCCCACCCCCACTCCCTGAGTGAACTGGAGGGTCACCCTCACTGTGCATCTTTTGTGGTCAAATTGACTGTCAGCTTCAGAAATAGTTAGAAAAAAAACTTAGAACCTTCCACAATAAGTACCTAAAGAAGTTGTAACTGCCCTCTAAAGCAGAGTGTCCATCACACACCAACATTCAGGAAGACATAAAGGACAGATGTACCTTCTTTCACATTATTGGTGGATGGATCAGTGATGACTAAGGAAGAACTACCACATTTTCAGGCTGTGTGTGCAGGGACTGGATCACAAGGAATAGGAGGAAATCTGCCAAAGAGGGTGCAGCTAGCCCTTAGAAATCCTGGTAATCCTTTAGGTTAATGATGTAGAGGTAGAGGCCATTTCACCCCTTGCTCGAAGGGGTGATGGCTAGTGAGAAGCTTGCTTACTTCCTCATACTTAGACCAACACTAAACCCTAACCAAACACAGACATTTGAAAGAGAAGAAGGCTTCCTCTTGTACAAACTTGATTTGTTCTAAAAAGAAAAAGAGCAGAGGCAGCTTCCAGAAGGACCTATCTTATAGGAAGTAAGAGCAGACGCCAAGACTGAAGTGGATGGATGCCAGGTCAGAGCAGGGAATGTGTCCATCAAGAGCTTGCAACAAAGCTAAAGGTAAAATGATGGGTGTGCTTTACTCAGCTAAAAGAAGCAAAATTGGATGCAGTTTGTTGGGGTGCTTCTGATCCAATTTACTGGTCAGGCTGCTCATTTTCTTTTATTTTATCTTCTGTAATTCGAATCTTTTTATTGTGAAAAGGTACTTAATTGGAATTCACCATGGGGAAAAAAGTAATATTGTTACAAGGCTCTTGATTAGTGACAATTCTTAAGAATATAGTATTATTACTGGGCTACCGCTACTTCTGGGAAAGTGAATAGTTTTAATGTTGAAGGAAATTTTTGTGGGCTTTGAGCTGAATCTGTGTTAAAGAGGACTCTGGTTGTAAACTTTTATCAGTTTGTCACTCCTGTGAGAGACCATGTGAACCAGGGAGTCAGGGAGCTGTGTGACATGATGTGGGAAAAAGTTTGCTCCTTTGCCTAATTTTTCTCAAAAGATCATTTATAAACCGTTGAATTGTGAACCATTCACAATTTATAAACAATTGAGTTATGAACCACTGAATTAGTCTACCACCAAAAGATAGTAGCATTGACATGGTGGATAAGTGATCATTCTGAACATCTGTGGTGTTCCTTCAACCTATTTTTGTGTCCCCAGTATGATAATAGAACCTTCTCCACCACAGGAAAGAGCAGAACAATGGTGTAGATAGCCTCAGACTTTGATAAAAACCACTCCCTTGCTCTCCTGATGTGAGCAATAATCTGTGCTTCACAGGTATAAAAAAATGCTGATTTTATTTTGCATCCATGGTGCCACCAAAATCATTAAGGACTTTAATTTTTTTAAATGCCACCCCCCCTTAAGGAAAAAACCCACCTGTAACAAATTTGAGAGGGGTTGGTGATTTTTTTCAGCACTTATTTGTGCTCTGTTTTGTGGCAGTATTTATAGTTTCACTTTATCTGTCTAAGGAAGGTATGGAATTAGTAATATACAATTGTGCATAAACCAAGTAAATAACTTATATAAAAATGTGTTTTGTGCAAATAAAAAAATGGTGACTTTTTGTAACTTTCTTTGCATTTCCATACTTCAGTTACCTAAACTGAATCTTTCTGGAGTATTATAAGTTTGGAGAGGGTGAAATAAGTTACTTTTCATAAATAGTCAGAGATGGCATCCATAAGACTAAGTTGCATCACTTTTGTATGACACTGTCTAAAAGAACCAATCTAAGAAAAAAAAAAGGAGGGAGGAAAAACCAAAAAACAAAAACAACTCCCTCCTCAGAAATTGGTTTTCAATTTTAGAACAAAGATTCTATCCTTTGTAGCTCAGCCAGTGGCCGATGGGCAAAATCAGTTGGGCGGCAGTTAGTATATGTCCATACCCGCAGGTGCAGCTTCCATATCCTTATTAGACCCCTCGGTTACAGACCCCAGTGGGACAGTGTTTGAAAAAATTACATTCGCTGTCTAGGAAACTGGGAACTGAAAGTCCAATATCTGCCTCAGTGGAGTTCTGGCACCTGCATTATCCCTTCTGGGAATATCAGAGTCAACAGCTGCAGAGAGGCTTTTGCTGTTAACAGATATCATAAAAGGGTGGTTAGTATAAAGCTGCCTCTAGACATTACCAAGCACACAAATACATGTCATTTGACATCCAGAGCATTCCATTGCCTTATACAAAAAGCCAGTGTATGTGAACTCACAACGTTGAACCAGTCCTCCAATTCAACGTGCATCCATTAAACCTGAAAACTGACAGAGGTGGGGGCTGTAGAAGGAAGATGTCAAGGTAGGAGGAAGGATCTTTGTTAGCTTTGCACATTTCTGTTCCATTTGAAACTAGATGGCCAGGCTGAGGGGAAACCAGGAAGGATGAGGATTAAAGATCTGGGTCCTCAAGAACTTTCATTATCAACAGCACACAAGTGAGTTTCAGAAAGAAGAAGCGATGGCTACAGTGATACTGGAGAGCATCTTTCTCAAGCGATCCCAACAGAAAAAGAAAACATCACCTTTAAACTTCAAGAAGCGCCTCTTTCTCTTGACTGTGAATAAACTTTCCTATTATGAGTATGACTTTGAACGTGGGGTAAGTTTCTCTGCTGTGAAACTTGAGTTTCAAGGACCTGGCCTTAAATCTTCCTTGAGAAGGAAGTAGATCCTTTCTGTTTGGAGGAGGGAGGTGGTAGGGACCTGGGTACATTTCAAAGTAAGGAAAATGTTTCCTATCCTTGAACTAACTATAGCCATGCTGGCACAAAAATTCAAAGGTGCTAAGAAGCCCGCAGGGGTGGGAGGGATGAAATCTTGCCGTGGAATCTTGTAATTGGTTATCATTCATTAAATGTTGAGAATGAAATCCAAGTCTAGAAAATTACTTTCTTAGTTTTTATGGTAAAGCCACACACACTCATCCACTCTTCTATAGTATGTTCCTTTATCTGATAGTCAAAAAATATTAGATTAATAGATCTGGAAGTTTTTTGTTTTGTTTTGTTTTGTTTTCAAAATGACAGGTCCTGATGTAGACTGTGGGTGTCACCTCACTATGTTGAATGATTAGATAACAAAATCTAATCATCTAGTTGCTAACTCAGTCTTAACCTTTCTCCATTTTCTTCCTCATTCTCTTTCTCAGAGAAGAGGCAGTAAGAAGGGTTCAATAGATGTTGAGAAGATCACCTGCGTTGAAACAGTGGTTCCTGAAAAAAATCCTCCCCCTGAAAGACAGATTCCGGTAAGTAGAGGCCATTGTCAGAGCAGGAGTGGAGTGGTTAAGAAACTTGGAACACTTCAGTTCTCTGCAAATAAAATGGTGATGCTGTGCAATATGGTAAATCTCCCTTATAAAATTCTTCACTCTGCCACATATTGGTTATATTGAGTCTCAGCATTTTCCACCCAGATGCAGAACAACTCACTTAACCTTGAAAACTCCTAACACCAATTTTAAGACGACATATCAAATTTTCTTTTTGTTGTAAAGATTTTATTTTTTAAAAATAATCTGTACACCCAAGGTGGGGTTTGAACTCACAACCCTGAGACCAAGAGTCACATGCTCCACCAACTGAGCCAGCCAGGGGCCCCAATATTTAAAATTTTCAAACTGATCAGAGATTATTAGTTTTACTGTCTCAGACACCAGGATCAGATTTATAGGTTTGAGTTAGTCTGAAGGCCAGAATCTAGGGCTCTGAGTCATGAGATTCTTTAATAACTCAAGGTTTAGTCTCCTCTCATTTCCCAGAGGCTCTTTAAGGCATAACACTTACAGATTTCAGATTGAATTTTTAAAAAAATATATCATTTATTATTTTTCCTTATTATAGAAACTCTATAAAATACTTTAAAAAGCACAAAAAGGAAGATAAAACCATGCATAATCCCATTATCCAGGTAAAACAGCTATTGTATGTTGGTATACAGAGTTTCAGATGTTTTTCTCCACTAGCAACACACATATTCATACTAATATGTATGTTATACATTTATTTTTTAAGTCTATTTATTTAAGTAATCTCTACAACAAACATGGAGCTCAAACTCACACCCCCAACATCAAGAGCCACATGCTTTTCTGCCTAAGTGTGCCAGGCACCCATATGTTAGGTATTGAAAACATAGAATCATACTAAACATCTTGCTTTGTAACGTTTTCAATTTAACAATATATGGAAACTTTTCCCATGACAATAGATACTTTTTAATAACGTGATTTTAATGACTATGTGGTATTCTCTATTATGAATATATTGCAATTTGTTTAACTGACCTATTACTACACATTTGTTTCCAACTTGATATTATAACCATGTTAAGAATATCCTTGCATACATCTTTATGTACATTTGCTATTCATTTCCTTAAAATAACTTCCTAGAAGTAAAATATTGTTCTTCCCTTTATTAAATTTGTACAGTTTGGTTATGTTTATATTCTATTTTCTAGAAGTGGAATTTAAATTTCATGCACTCCTACAAGCTATGTATGAGAGTATCTCTATTTCTCTACATTCTTTCCAGTATCAGACATTTTAAATATTTGTCAATTTGGCAGCCAAGAAAAGTGATATTTCATTTCTGACTTATTTTGCAATTTTTTGTTACTCATAAGGTTGAATGTTTATGTCTTACACCTTATTTATATTTTTCCATCTGTGAATTGCCTGCTCATTTTTTTTGCCCAATTTTCTGCTCAAATGTTTACTTTATTCTTAGTACTTTTTAAGAGACCTTGATATATTAAGAGTATTAATCCTTAGAGTGCCTGGGTGCTTCAGTCAGTTGTGTCTGACTCTTGATTTTGGCTTAGGTCATGATCTCACAGTTCGTGAGTTCGAACCCCATGTCAGGCTCTGTGCTGACAGTGCAGAGCCTGCTTGGGATTCTCTGTCTCCTTCTCTCTCTACTCCTCCTCTGCTCATTTTCTCTCTGTCAAAATAAACATTTTTTTTTAAAAGAGTATTAATCCTTTAACTGTAATATGTGTTGAAAATATTTTTCCCAGTTTTTCATTTATCTTTTAATTTTATGGTGTTTTTTACTTGTTCATTTTTACCATACTGGGTTTTAAAGTCTATGCCATCAAATTACTTCATCTTTTTCCTAATGTTTCTAACCTTTAGCATTATATTGGAAAGGCCTTGTCTCCCACAAGATTATACATACACTTATGTTTTTTTTTCTCGGTCATTCATAATTCCATTTTTATATTAACCTCTTGAATCCATCCAGAATTTACTTTGGTGTATGGTGTGAAATAGCCACCTAACTCTCCCTCAACACACATACCAATATTAGTGGTAAAATGTTTGTCCCGGCACCACTGATTGAGTAACCTCCCTTTCCTTGATGGTTTGAAATGCATGAGGTGTTTTTTTTTTAACACGTATGTGCTGGTTCTTATGGATATGTGTCCCTATTGGGTTAAAGGAAGCAATCTCTAATAAGAATTGTCTGTGCAGGAATGTCTTCTAGAGCCACTGCAAAGGACTCCCAGTACCCAAGGAAATCCAAAAGACAGCAATGTATCAATTAACAACCATGCTCTCTTCTTTTTTAAGTTGTTTTTTTTTTAATGTTTATTTCTGAGAGACAGAGAATGAGCAGAGAGAGAGAATACAAAGCAGGCTCCAGGCTCTGAGCTGTCATCACAGAGCCCAACGTGGGGCTCGAACTCACAAGCCATGAGATCACAACCTGAGCCGAAGTCGGATGCCCAACCGACTGAGCCACCCAGGCACCCTTAAGTTGTTATTTTAATTCTAGTTAGCTAACAGGCAGTGTTATATTAGTTTCAGGTGTACAGTATAGTAATTCAATAGTTCCATACTTTCCCTGAGCTCATCACAAGTGCACTCCTTAATTTCCATCACCGGTTTAACCCAACACCCACCCACCTCCCCTCTGGTAACCACCAAATTGTTCTCTATACTTATCTGTTTCTTGCTTTGACTCTCTCTCTCTCTCTCATTTTTTCCTTTGCTTGTTTATTTTGTTTCTTAAATTCCATATTGAGTGAAATCATATGTTTTTTGTCCTCTGTCCAACTTACTTTACTTGGCATTATACTATCTAGTTCCATCCATGCTTCAAATGGCAAGATTTCACTCTTTTTAATGGATGAATAATATTCCATTGTATGTGTGTGTATACACACATACACATCTATATGTCTATATCTATATCTATATCTATATCTATCTATATATCTATATATCACATCTTCTTTAACCATTTATTAATGGATGGACACTTCAGCTGCTTCCATATCTCAGCTATTTAAGTAATAATGCTATAAACATAGGGGTGCATGTGTCCCTTTGAATTAGCGTTTTTGTATTCTTTGGGTAAATGACAAGTAGTGCAATTGCTGGATCATAAGGTAGTTCTATTTTTAACTTTTTAAGGAACTTCCACACTGTTTTCCACAGTGGCATGTGCTTTCTTCTTTCATTGCAGAGAAGGGGTGAAGAATCCAGTGAAATGGAGCAGATTTCAATCATTGAAAGGTTCCCTTATCCCTTCCAGGTAAGGTATTTTCTCTCACCAGCTCTCAAAGGTACCTGTAATGTAATAATTAGGGATGGGGTGCAGGGCACAGTGAAGAATACTAGGTCCCAGTGAACAGAAGTTGAGGTGGATAAGGACACTCAAGTGAGAAATGACACTGACATGGGCTAAGAGTGTTTTTTTTTCTATTTTCCCAATTTAACACAGTACCTTTTAGTCCCTACACCTCAAAGAGAATCCATAATGGCAGTAATTGTATTATGGCATGTCTTGTCTATGGTAACTACATTGAGAAAGATGCTCTGTTGAGTGAGCATTTCACTTCCTTCTGGTTCTGCCTATCTGTCTAATGGTGGTCATGTGGGTTGAAAAGACAGAAAAGGGGAGGGAAGGAGTAGTATTAGGAAGTTCCGTATGGGGAAGGCTTATTAGACTTATACATAAACCTAAATTCTATTCAAGTCTGAAATAACTGAAAAGCCACATAGATATCTGTTTCATAGGTGCATTGTAATCCATGAGGGAGAGCAAGAGCTTCAGATTCAACCTTCAGTTTGGCTTGCTTACATCCTGAAAACTCTGTAGGTCATATGTTGTGAATATAGCAGCCTCTGCAAACAGTGAAAGCCAGAAAAGGAAGTGGAAAGTCTCAGGGGAGGGGGCTTTCTGTCATGGATTTATGAGCACAGCAAGACTAACAAGCAAAAAGAAAAATTTGCAAGGATCTTGTTCACATCCTTGACTGTATCAAAATTTACAAAACCTATGAAGGAGGAGTGTTTTAGACATCGTTTTTACTACTGTTGTCTTTCAACAAGATGATGTTGTTTGGCTGGGCTAGTGGATAATACCATTAATTAATTCAAATTAATTTACATTTGATTTCAGAATCCAATGTGTAATGTCTGTGAGGATTGGAACCACATGTTTCATGCACCTCTACAATACCTAACACAATGCCTTGTACATGTGAAGTTTTTAAAAAATACTGTTTGATTTGATGACAATGCTTAATATATACTTTACTCTTTTTGAAGTAAATATATACTTTACTCTTTTGTGGTTCCAAACTTGGTTTATTTTGGCAATGGGAGGCCACTAGGGCATGGGAGGAAAATTAGCTCTGAGTTAAAATTTTGTTACATATTATGATCCATATGTACCGATGAAGACTTAAGTTATACAAATCATTACTTCAATTCTCTCCTATACAAACACAAAGTTTAATAAGATCATAACATATTCTTTGTTGGATAAACACAAATCCTGTCTCCATCATGAGTAGAGGGAAATATTATGAACTATGTTTACACACAAACTGAAACACAGGTCAAGAGGATCTAGGACCATTTAAAAAGCTAAGAGCCCCTAAGTCCTACTACCCTGGATATTAATTGTTCAGGAATTTATCAGACAGTTCACATGACCCCAGCTCCACTGCTGACTGAAGACCCTAACTTTCTTTGTTTTCCACTATGAATATACAAAGTTGCAGCTTAAGATTATTTCTTTCAAAAATTTTCTTCTTTTTTTCTGAATCCTAACTGCTGAAGTCTGTGTGTCCATTGCCTCAGGTTGTATATGATGAAGGGCCTCTTTATGTCTTCTCCCCAACTGAAGAACTGAGGAAGCGTTGGATTCATCAGCTCAAAAATGGTGAGAATTATTTTGAAAATAAACTAGTTTTCAAAGAAAGAAGGGAAGAAAGTAGAGGGAGAGGGAAAGGGAGAGAAAGAAGAGAGAAAGGAGCAGGGGGACAGGGAAAGAGAGATGGAGGGAGGGAGGAAAGGAGAGACTAAAGAAGAATGGATGGAAGGAGGGAGGCGACAGAGAAAAAAGAGAAGAGGTGGAAGAGACAAAAGGAAAGAGAGGAGGGAGGTGGGAAGGAAGAAGACAGGGAGGGAGGAAGGAAAGAAGACGATAAATTGTATTTTATCCAATATTAGTGATACAATTGAGTTATTAAATTCCTTTCCTTCCATTATATGAATAAAAGATAACGTACTAGACAAAGTTTCAATGCAGTTCCACCATTATCTCTCTAGTGCAATTCTGTAGTTGTAGGCACCTCTATTTCCCTATCTATAAAATAGTCCCACTCTTTCCACCAACTATAAGGGTGGTATGGCATTCAATGGTTATTGCAATATTTCAAATCCTAAGTATAAAATATCTAGTTCCCAAAACTTAGATGATTATGAGAATGCTTGAAGTCAGAGCAGAGAAGCTTCTTCCAAGCCCTCTTCTGACACTAATAAACTGGGTGACCTCTGGCAAGTAGGCCAACAAGCTCCTTTTGAGGCTTAGTTTCTTCTTCTGGAATAGAAATAATAATGGTACCTGCCATACCTACCTCCAGGGTTGTCTTAATGATCAAATGATATAATGTTTATGAAAACACATGGAAAACTATAAAACACTGTATAGGAAAGCATGGTACATCTCTTTCATGGGTAAATATTTTCTAAGGAATTATTTCATGTTCCTTGTTTTGTGAGGACTTAAACTTGCATAGTTTCAGCATTTCACAAAGACCATACAACATGCTCAGATAAACTTGACTCTAAAGTCTTGCAGCACAGGATGCATGCACACATATTTGTGTGTATATATAGCCACATGTCAAGTGACTGAGAGATTAACTGGTTGAGTTGACATCAGGAAAGGCTGCCTAGAGAAACAGGAAGGATGGCAGACTGATAACAGCATGGTTGGGTTATTGCACGACAGCCCTTTTTGTTAACATTTAGATTCTGATATTCGGCGGCTCACCATACCACCCTTATTCACTCCCTTGAGTGCAAGTCTGATTGGCCAAAATAAAAATCACCAAATCTTTCAAGCTGAAAGAGGAGAAGAGAAAGGAAGAAAGGGGTCATTTATTGTATTCTTGCTATGTTCCATACACCAAGCTAGGTACCTTATATTTATTGTCTCATTTAATTCTCACAGCAACTGTGGGTTAAAACAACAATAATAGGGGTGCCTGAGTGGCTCAGTCGGTTAAGTGTCCAACTCTTGGTTTCGGCTCAGGTCATGATCTTGCAGTTCATGAGTTTGAGCCCTGAATCGGGCTCTGTGCTGGCAGCGCAGAGCCTGCTTAGGAATCTTTCTCTCCCTTCCTTTCCCTGCCCCTCCCTGGCGTGTGCTGTCTCTCTCTCTCTCAAAACAAATAAATAACTAAATAAATAAATTTTAAAAATAAAAAAATAACAACGCTTAATAAGCACTTATTATGTACCAGGCTCTGTGCCAAATGTTTCAAATGTATTAGCTTTTAATTCTCATGATAAGTTTATGAAGTATGTATTATTCCCCTATTTATATATGAGGGAACTGAGGTTCAAAGAGGTTCAGTAACCTGCTCATGGTCACATTCATGGGCACACTTGATGGTAAAGCCTGGAGTTTTACCATATCCCTAGGTCTGAATGACTCCAGAGCCTAAGTTTAGTACATAGTTTCATGCTGGTTTGTTCTCAAGCCCAGAAGTTATACCTGTAGTTAGCTGCAAGATATTCTAGAGTAAGGCCATGTTGAGATGGCAAATTGGTGATATCTTATACCACAAAGTCCAGTTCTTGGGATTTTGGGGGGGGCATGTTTTGAGGTAAGAGGTCTGCTTTAGCCCTAGGGGTACAAAATGAGCACACAGAAGGCATATATGTTTGTATTTCTTTGGTTTCTCTCCACAGTGCCTAATACAGTGACTTGAATGCAGAAAGGGACCAATGGTTATGCTCACTGATTTTTCTGTAAGAGTATACAACCACCACTAACTAGGGCTCCATGTTGATGGACAGCTAGGAGTTAGTTTGGAAATAGGGGAAAGTGGGACATACTGAGCAAGAACCAGAAGAGAAAAAAAAGTGACACATGCAAGTTAGTAACTCCCTTACACTTAAACTACTAATTTCAAAACCAGTCATAAGTTAGCCTAACAAATATTTACTGAGTGTCCACTATATTCAAGGTATTAGCAACGACTGAATATCCAGTGTGTGGGGCGCCTGGGTAGGTCAGTCCGTTAAGGGTCTGACTCTTGATTTTGCCTCAGGTCATGATCTCACAGTTTGCGAGATTGAGCCCGGTGTTGGGCTCTACACTGGCACTGCAGAGTCTGCTTGGGATTGTTTCTCTCTCCCTCTCTCTCTGCCCATCTCCTGTTTGAGCTCTCTCTCTCTCTCTCTCTCTCTCTCTCTCTCTCTCTTTCTCTCTCCTGTCTGTCTCTCTCTCAAAATAAATAAATAATCATTAAGAAAATAGAAAAAAAGAATATCCAGCTTGTAAACTTGGCTTATTAACTCAAATGGCAAACATAATGATGATTATGCACTACTATTAAAGTTCATTAGGTAAGTAAAACTACAACAACAGTAAAAATAAAGCCAAAACAAATAGAAAACACTACCACTTGAGTTGGGTTATTAGTGTGGATAGGTAGTGTGGGAAGGTACAATTTTGCCTTCTCTTCTCTTGTGTTTCTGAAGGCATTTCATTTCCAGTTGTTCTACACCTGGGTGTATGTCTTCTTGAACCTGCTTGGGCTGACAACATGACCCAAAAAAGTAGGCAACTTGCAACAAAATACCATAGTTGCTGGGGGATTTAGGTGCAAGTCGTAACAATACCAAGACAGCCCCAGGTTCTGCAATGCCAATTGTGAGATAATCTAGGAGGCATAAAATCCTACTCTAGGGATAAGTTATCCCACTGTAGGATAAAATGCAGCAGTTGAAAATCACTGGCATGAGAAGGAGACTTCATCTGAGTACTGGCTACCTCTGCAGGGTTATTGGCTATTAAAGTGCCTGAGGGAGCCTTCTGAGGTCCTGGATCAGAGTGGTGGTTAAATGGTTGTAGACAAATGTGGCTAGTTGTATATCTTAGATTGCACACTTCATTATGTGTAAGTTACACCTCCATTTAAAAGTAGGGCTTCAGGTACCCCATATCCAGCTGCCTTCTTTTTTCAGTGGCACTTTCCATGCAGAGATTGTATCCCTGAGGACTTGGGCTCTCTCCTTCCATTTCCTTGAACACAACAGTGGGCACTTTAATGTTATAGCACCACAGATATGTGTCTACATTCACTCTAGAATATTGGTTTGGACAAGCTCAATAGATCCTCTCCTAATTGCAACTTCAAAAATAAGCAAAAGTCCTGACCTCACCAAAAATGAAAGAAAGAGTGGTATTGACAAAACTGCAACAACTAATATAGGGAGGAAGAACTCATTCATAATGAAACAGAATTTTAGACATTATCCTGATAAATATGAACATGAGAGACCAGCCCATCAAGTACTTGGAGAAAGTGCACCAACCATTAGTGCTTCCCAGACAGAGTTGGCCCTATGCATTGGTGAAGTAGTCTTTCCTGGCCCTCTCACTTGGACACTGTCTTAGTCAGCTCAGGCTGTAATAAAAAATACCATAGACCAGGTGGCTTAAACAACAAACATTGATTTATCACCATTCTGGAATCTGGGGAGTCCAAGATCAATATGCCAGTGGATTTGGTTTCTGGTGAGAACCCTCTGCCTGGCTTGCAGAATGGCCACTTTCTCCCTCTGTTTTCCTATCGCAGAGAGAGACAGAATCTATCTCTCTTGTCTCTTCTTATAAGGGCACTAATCCCATCATGAGGACTCCATTCTTATGACCTAATTACCTCCCTAATCCTCCATCTCCTAATACTATCGCATTGAGTGGCTTCATCATATGAATTTCAAGGCAGGGGGGACATAAACATTTAGTCCATAACAGATAAATGTTTTTGAAATTCCCTCCTAGGTAGCTGGAAATTCCAGTTCTGGATTAGCCAGCAAGAGAAAGGGTATAATCTTCAAGGGACCCTGTAAGAGGCAGGCATTATTTAGGAATGTAGGGTGAGTTCCTAATGAGTGTTCTGTAGGGAGAGAGGGAAGAATGCATTATGTGCCTTCATCTGCATATTAGCATAGCTTCGTTTTGTAGAGCAGCCAGTTATTGGTTAAGAATTCTTGGCAGGTCTGCCAGTGTGCAGGCCTGCACCAGAGGGCCTTCAAATCCCTGGGTGAAGAGTAATGGTGGGAGGAGGGAGGGGCAGAGAATGGAGGTAGTGAGAGTGATCAGTCCTGGCTGACATCTGGAATGTTGTTCAGAATTGCCAGTGCCTGGTAATAATAAAAGACAGACTTTTGGTTGGTTTTACTAGTGTTTTAAAATTCTCTAGAGACAATTCAGCCCCTTAGCTTGCACCTCCATCTGACTAGGTCCCACCACCCTGTACCTGGTACGATGGTAAAGGGGAGTGCTGAGAGAGTAAAGGACGAGGTTAAGCAGGGAACAGTGGTTAGAAGTCCTCCAATCCATGTTTACAAAAGCATCACAATAGTACTTTAAAAACACCAGCACTTTTGTTCATTTGCCTGTGAAATGCACCTGGCCACCAGAAGTTCTAGGCTTCCCTCAAAGTCTTAAGTGAATGAACGGAGTGAGACTAGCAAGCTCTTAAGGACTTGAGTTGGTCTCTACAGAGGAAAAATTTCCCTTGTTTTTAAAAATTTTTTTTAATATTTATATATTTTTGAGACAGAGAGAGACAGAGCATGAGCAGGGAAGGGGCAGAGAGAGAGGGAGACACAGAATCTGAAGCAGGCTCCAGGCTCTGAGCTGTCAGCACAGAGCCTGACGTGGGGCTCGAACTCGTCAACTGCAAGATCATGACCTGAGCCGAAGTTGGACGTTCAACCAACTGAGCCACCCAGGCACCACTGCCTTGTTTTTATCTTAAAAAAAAAAAAAAGTTACATGGGCTTCTCCTTAGCAGTAAAGGCTGAAATGTGCAAGTCCTCAAATGTGCATATTTTTAGACCAGCCAAAGTCTTTTTGTCCCAATGATAGCTATTGTCAATTATTTCAGTTGTCTTTGCTCTATCTGTTATCTGACAACTTGATCCCATGGATGACTTATCTAATTGACTTCATGCTCAGGTTCTTGAGATGCCACAATATTAAAAACAGTAATACCAATTCCTCCTATCTGCAAACCACTCTATTCTTTGCAAAGTACTTTGGCTTCTGGGAGACATTTTGAACCTCATGACTCTGTGAAGGAAATGGAGGTGCTGTGTTTATCTCCCACAATGAGCTGAACCCACCTTGGTGGCCCTAGGAAGACCGGAACCATGTTTATTCTAGAGGCAGAATCACTTCATTTGCTCCTGAGCTCCATTCTATTGTCTATTCTATGAACATGGAAAGCCTGATGCAGATAATCTCACTAAAGTAGGTATCGCTAAAAGACCACTCAGGTAGCTGGGACATTGGCATGTTGAGAACTGGAGTGAGTTTGGCATGGGCTTATTGTTTCCTGTATCTGGAAAAGAACACCATAATCAACACGTTGCCTTACAGGAATATTGTAATGGTTACTGGGAAAACAGAGAACATATATATTTTGTTGTTGTTGTTCTTGGGCTCTGGACACATAGATATTCTTACCACAGTAGTCAGGAGATAGTCATCATGAGAGACCACTGAAGAGGACTGCACAAGAACTCTCCAAGAACAGGGATATGAGCCAACTGGTCCTGAGGAAGGGGCAGTTGTTTAGAGCTCACCACTAACCTTAGTCAAAGAGGAAAACATGCAAATGGTGGATTCTTTGGAATTTCAGATGTGATCTCTCTCTCTCTCTCTCCCATTACAGTAATCCGGTACAACAGTGATCTGGCACAGAAATACCATCCTTGCTTCTGGATTGATGGGCAGTATCTCTGCTGCTCTCAGACAGCCAAAAATGCTATGGGCTGCCAAATTTTGGAGAATAGGAATGGAAGTAAGAGATCTTATCAATATAATTTCTCCCTCTTTTGACCCTATCCACCACCCTTTCAAGGGTCTGTCAAACCCAGGTTTGTATATTTTGCCCACTACACAAAGGGGCCTGGGAGAGGGGTTTAGCCGGGGCCAAAATCCTGCTGGCACTCTGCTGTCCAAGCTGTGCAACCTGGTACAGGGCTGTACGCACTTAGACTTTTTCTAACTTTCCTAAAGGTAATGTATACAAAAGCTAAGTTCCTAATCAAATCTGTCCCTGGGCCCTTTCCTAAGATGCATTCTATATCAAAACTGGTTTCTTACTTTGTAGGTTTAAAGCCTGGGAGTTCTCACCGAAAGACGAAAAAGCCCCTTCCTCCCACACCTGAGGAGGACCAGGTATACAGGGAAATTGGTGCTGCTACTGTTTAAATAGAAACTTACAGGGGCACCTGGGTAGCTCAGTCGGTAGAGCATATGACTCTTGATCTTGGGGTCATGAGTTCAAGCCCCATGTTGGGTGTAGAGATTAATTTAAAAATAAAATTAAAAATTAAAAAAAGAGAAACTTACAGTCACACCCTGAAAGCACACCAGTCTTAGAACTCCCAGGGGACTTAGTAATGTTAATTGGTGTTCTTGAGGAAACATGGGATTTGTCCTAATTAGGACTTCCTATTCAGTGGTAAGATAGAGGGCTATTGCAAAGCTCTTGGCAATGATTTAATCAAATCACCTGTTTAAAACAAAACAAAGCCTGATATTTTTAAGTGAAAAATATTTTCAAACATAGAGTTGTAAGAATTTAACAGTGAATACCCATATACCCAATACTTGATCCTACCACTAATATATTATTATTGATTTTTTGGTTATTTTTTAAAATCCAAAAACCTCTTTCTCATATTTTATGAGTAAGCAGGGCAGGAGTTATTATGCTCATTTTACAAACAAGGAAACTAAGATTTGGAGCCACTTAGTAGATCCATGTACTAGTTTAATGCCAAGGTTTCCACATCATGACTGTTCATGGTTTTTGTCTGGGAAGTTTTAAAATTACTGGTGCCTGGGTCCCATCCCCAGATATTTTGACACTATTGATATAGGAAACAGCCTAGGATTATTAGCCACTCTCTAGATGATTCTGATGTGCACTCCAGGCTGAGAAGCCAGCATAGATACTTGAAAACTGGTTGAATAAATGCTGAATAAACATTTTTTTATTCCTGATTTAGGTTAGACTGGTGTCTCTAGTAAGCCTGAGAGTTGGGGGAGAAGAGGAGAGGGCTTGATATCTAGCCAAAATCCCCTACTTTTTCCTCCTCAACTACACAGATCTTGAAAAAGCCTCTGCCCCCTGAGCCAACAGCAGCACCTGCCTCTACAAGTGAGCTGAAAAAGGTTGTAGCCCTTTATGATTACATGCCAATGAATGCAAATGATCTACAGCTACGAAAGGGTGATGAGTATTTTATCCTGGAGGAGAGCAACTTACCCTGGTGGAGAGCGCGGGATAAAAATGGGTGAGTCCACTCCAGCCCTTCTGGAGCCTTGTGTCCACCTTCTCCACACACATGCAAAATCTTGCAGCATGATTCCCCCGTTCAGTATCCCAATCAGAAATTGTTCTTCCCACACCAAAGTGACTATGCTGTCCTGCCAAGTACTTCCCAGAGTGCAGCTCTACTTGTGGCCACCTGTCGGAGCCTACAAGGTCTGGCCCATATGTTGTCATGCGCATATAATCAGTGCTGCACGTGCAGAAGCTACACACTTCACTGGCTTAGCCATGCATCAGTGACATGATCCTCTTTGAGGGAGGAATGTGGTTTATATACCTCCATTTGAGATCTGTTCTGAGCCAGGGGATACAGGCATATCAATCTGTATTCCCCGCCCCTGCCAGGATGGGAAGTATTGGATGATATATCACACTGTCTCCTCTACAGGCAGGAAGGCTACATTCCTAGTAACTATGTCACCGAAGCAGAAGACTCCATAGAAATGTATGAGTGAGTATGCTTATGTTCCCAGCACACAGTCTTCCCAGACGAATGGAATATAATGTATACATTCTTATACTTTCAGTAAAATTTTTATTTTAAGATACTTACTAAAGCCACTGACAACTGGGTCAAATGATGCCACCACCCTAAATCAGTGGGTATGTCTTACCCTCACCCCAAACACTCTTTTCTTTTGAGAGCTGGAGAGGTCATCACACAACCTCACCCACCCAAATTCAGAAGAACCACTCAAAGAAAAGTATTTGACAATTTGATAAGAAAGGGTGAAAACATCAAACTTCTGTTGTTTTCCTTTCTCCCTAATCATGTAAATGGATTATCCTTGAATGTCCTGTCCCTAATCCCTTCCTTGAACCCCTTTGCCTTTTGTCCTGTGCTCTTCATTTCCAACCAGTCTTTGGGAAAGTGATGCTGTGTGCTATGCACATGATAGGTACTCAATAAATAGGAGTTGATTGAACTGACTGAACCACTGGCATAGACGAGCCGTGAAAGGTGCTCTAACCTCTAAGCTGCTAACCCTGTGGCCTAAGAGCCACTGAAGCATTCTCCCTTTACAGGTGGTATTCTAAACACATGACTCGGAGTCAAGCTGAGCAACTGCTAAAGCAAGAGGTAAATGTGTGACCACAGGAAAATGGCATTCTCCTTGCACAACAAGTGAGGGCTTGCTTCTATCTGTCACCTCAAGGCAAGGCAGTGTCAAGGCTGTCATTTTATTGGGGTGGGGGGGTCGCAATTACACTTTTCAGTATCAAAAGCAATGAGGCTGCAGTTCAAACATGGAACTTGGCAGTAAAATCAAGGCTTCAGTTTTCTCTCAGGTTTGGGCAGGTGGGATGCAGGTGTGAGCACCACTTCCTCCTTAAAGTTAGATTCTTTTTCATTGTTTCAGGGGAAAGAAGGAGGTTTCATTGTCAGAGACTCCAGCAAAGCAGGAAAATATACTGTGTCTGTGTTTGCTAAATCTACAGGGTGAGCATTACTGTTCCAAGGCCCTGGGGACAAAGGGGAGAGGTTCTTTAATAGTGTGCCTCTCCTACTACCTGTGTCCCTTAAACTCAAAATTCACTTCACTTTACTTTGGGTCCTGCTGACACTTGTTCTCAAGTTGCTGACTCAGCACCCACTTCCTTAGGGACTCTCAAGGGGTGATACGCCATTATGTTGTGTGTTCCACACCTCAGAGCCAGTATTACCTGGCTGAGAAGCACCTTTTCAGCACCATCCCTGAACTCATTAACTACCATCAGCATAACTCTGCAGGTGAGTATCAGGGGTACCAGATAAGAAGGGTGTGACAAGAACCAGTAGAAGCAATTCAGGACAAAGTGGTGAGGGGACAAAAAGCCTCACAAAGCAGTGCAAATTAGTTGTGAAAGAAAACCCTTATGATGCTGGGTAGAGGTCTGCATTTGACTGCCAGACTTTGCACCCAGTACAGACAGACTTCTTATTTGGTGACTGAATCTCAGTGCTAAGGAAAGACATAGAAGATACTGGTAACTAATAAATCAGCAAGTATTCATTGAGTTCCTATTGTGTCCTCAGCAGTTTTCTTGATACTGGAGGAGAACACAGTAAAGTTATTAGTCAAGGTCCTTGCCCTCAAAGAACATACAGATTAGAAAATATCAGAAGACAGTTTCTCAGTCTGGTAGGCATTTGAAAAACTGGGAGATTGGTGAGGGCATGAATACATTGAGAAGACTTGCTGCTGTCTGCTATCCCCATGCAAGGCAGTGTCAAGGCTGTAATTTTATGGGGTCCCAATTACACTTTTCAATATCAAAAGCAGAAGTAGAATGTGAGCTAAGCCTGGGCTTGGAGGTGGGGATATATTTAGTTGGGGAGTGTATTTCAATTAGTATTTATCTCTTTTTTTCTGAAAATCCTTTTGTGAAAGGACAAACTTCCAGAAAAATTTGGGCTCGTGAAGATCTTCTGGGATTCAAAATGTACCAGAAAGATAAAGTGTAAGGCTTTAAGTGAGGGTGTGTATGACACCCCACCTCCTACACTGCACCAGCAGCATGACCCTCTTTGTATGTTTCAGGACTCATATCTAGGCTCAAATATCCAGTGTCTCAACAAAACAAGAATGCGCCTTCCACTGCAGGCCTGGGCTACGGTAACTGCTTATTTCTCTAGGGTAGGGTGGACTGATCAGTTGCAAGGACTACCTTTGGCAGACCCAATTAGACCTTGCAGCACATTGTTCTGCACCAGCTGCCTCAAGGAAGATTAAGACAAAGCCAAACAAGTTATTTAATAATTCTTCTTGCCCTAGTGGCTCCTACTGGGACTGCAAAAACAGATTCATAAAGGGATTATTTTTTAATTGTGGTAAAAAAAAAATAACCATAAAAGAATTTTAACAGATTGTCTAGTTTCTCCTTCCTTTATGGCTAATTGGCACCTAAAATTCCAATTCCTTCAACAAGTAACCACCCTGTCCCTGAGATTTTCCCAGGCAAAGAGACATTAGTACTCCTGAACATTTCCTTTTTACCACTTGCCTATTACTACCCCTAGTAGAGATTCTTATCTATTGTAGGAATTATACATACATGACTCCCAAAGAATCGTATCAAGGCTTTGTTGTTATAGGATCATGGGAAATCGATCCAAAGGACCTGACCTTCTTAAAGGAGCTGGGGACTGGACAATTTGGGGTAGTGAAGTATGGGAAATGGAGAGGCCAGTATGACGTGGCCATCAAGATGATCAAAGAAGGCTCCATGTCCGAGGATGAGTTCATTGAAGAAGCCAAAGTCATGATGTGAGTTACAGCCCAAACTCAACTCTCAATCCAGTTGCCGGAGTCTAGGAATTACCAGGACTGTTTCCACTGTGGCTTAAGGTGGCTTAGAGTAGGAGAGATTTGGGACCAGGGCCTGAGGTCAATCTTTGATTGGTGGGAATACTAACTGCTGAGGTAATCATTTCTTTATCTTAGATATTGGTTGATAATAGTGTTGATCACAGGGGTGTACCATCTCAGTAGCATTTAAGGATAAATGTGAAAAATGAGACTTCCAAAAGGAAGACTGATTCTGATTACCCTTATTGTTCAGTTAGCCCTGGGCTTATTTTCTGTTCTATTGATGGGCTCCAAATCTCTCTCCACTCTCACATATTAGGCATATTTGTGGTTTAGGGTGGGAAGGAGGAAAGTCAACTTGTTATCATGGTCCCTTACCTGATACTTTACTTCCAGGCCAACTCTTTTCCTCTCCAGCCCCTTTCTGATTAGTATGCAGAGCCAGAAAGTGAGGACTGGTTTTTTGCCTCTCCTGTAGGAATCTTTCCCATGAGAAGCTGGTACAGTTGTATGGCGTCTGTACCAAGCAGCGCCCCATCTTCATCATCACTGAGTACATGGCCAATGGCTGCCTCCTGAACTACCTGAGGGAAATGCGCCACCGCCTCCAGACTCAGCAGCTGCTGGAGATGTGCAAGGATGTCTGTGAAGCCATGGAATACCTGGAGTCAAAGCAATTTCTTCACCGAGACCTGGTAGGACCTCAGAAGGATTGGCCTGGGACCAAGGACTGAGGGGGTAAAAGTAGCAGAGGAATATATATAGTACATGGATGAGGAGGGTTGCTGGAATCATCATTTCAGTTTTATCTAGAAGGCATTAAGAGTTAGGTGAACCTATGCTCCAGTGGTCAACCAGTCAAGGATCTCTAGCCCCAACACAAGTTCTGCCATGGTGATAGCTAGAGCTGTCACTCACTCCCATCCCCTACCACAGCAAGTAAAAATGGTGGGGTCCTTCAGGACAGAAGGGCAACCCTGCTTCCCATTGGGGCTGCTCCTGGCACAGAGCCTCATTTGGTTACATCAGAGTACATTTGTACATTTGGGTACATTTGTTCTTTTATAAAAAAATGTTGTATGTTACTTAGCAAACACTTAAAAACACATTTAAAAAAAAACTGAGGGCACCTGGGTGGCTCAATGGATTAAGCCTCTGACTCTTGATTTCAGCTCAGGTCATGATTTCATGGCTTGGGCGTTCAAACCCCACATCAGGCTCTGTGCTGAGAGCGCGGAGCCTTTTTGGGATTCTCTCCCTGCCCCCTGCCCCTACCCTGTTTGTTCTCTCTCTCTCTCTCTCTCTCTCAAAATAAATAAATAAACATAAAAAGTGTTTTCATTAAAAATAAAAACTGAATTTCCAGCTTGTCTTGAAAATCTTGACCATCTTGAAACACCAGGCCCATTCTCACAGACCATGCTAACAGTCAACTGGTGCTGAGGAACAGCTGCCTCCTTCAGACCAACTGCATACTTTGCATTTTCCTGAAATCTACCCTCCCCACTTCAGTCTCTCATTTTGCCGGTGCCTGCCTGGCCTCTAGAAGCATCGGAGTTTGTGCCACTGCTTATTTCAGGGAGGCCAAGGCTCAAATTGTCTTAGCCCACTGGCGGAAAAGCAAACCAAACAAAACAAACTTGCCTTCTGTTTTCCCTAATTCTCTCAACATTTTGGTAGAGGAAGGGGTGTCATGGAATCATCACTGTGAATGGAATCATTCCGCATGCCCTCAATGTTTTACTTATGTCTACATAGCAGGTTGTTTTAGATGTATGGGAAATGTATCCAAGTTTCTCCGTGGCAACAGCTGACTCCTGCTGGGTGGGAAAGTGTCTCTGGAGTGAAAGAGATGAAGCTTCCTTGGCTTCATTCCCCTGGTGGGCAGAAGCTTTGTGCCTTTGTGACCTGTATGTCAGGGCCAGAGTCTCACTGGTAATTGTTGTACTATAGGCAGCCCGAAACTGTTTGGTAAATGATCAAGGAGTTGTTAAAGTATCTGACTTCGGCCTGTCCAGGTAAGTGTATCTTTTTCATCTTTCCCTCTACAAGTAAAATAGGGGTCCCTGGGTGGCTCAATCATTCAAAGTGTCTGACTTCGGCTCAGGTCATGATCTCGAAGTTCGTGAGTTCAAGCCCCGCTTTGGGCTCTGTGCTGACACCTCGGAGCCTGGAACCTGCTTCAGATTCTGTCTCCCTCTGTCTCTGCCCCATTCCCTGTTCCATCTCTCTCTCTCTCTCTCTCTCTCTCTCTCTCTCTCTCTCTCTCTCTCTCAAAAAAAGAATAAACATTAAAAAAATTAAAAGTAAAAATAGCACAGCACAAACATGAGGCTGCATTATTGTTTTTCACCCTCTCCCTTTCTTTTATCCCCCTCATTCTAGTCTTTCTGTTCCTTTTCTTTCTTTGAATTATTTAAGCCACTTCTTTTGTCCTTTGTATCCCTCTCCTCTCCTTTGTCATTCCCTGTTTCTTTAGCCAATTTCTCCAAATACGTTTTTTTTTTTTTTTGATTTGTTAATCCTGTTGTCTCTACTCCTGAGCCTCCTTCTTTACTAATCAGTCTAATTCCCATGGGCAACTACAGACTAGAAGGAAGGAGAAAAGACAAAGAAGGACAGAGAAGAAGAAGGGAGTATTATTTCACTTCATACTTTCTGTAACCATATTATTAATCAAGAAAGCTAATTCAGATAAGAAAACAGGATTACATTAAAAATAACCTTTTAAAAACATACTGATTGGCCCATAGGCATGCATTTGTGCAGTTCATATAACTTGCCAAGAAAGTTTAAGCACATGTCAAGCTCTCTCCAAATCCTAACAGTAACAAGTCTTGAACCATCCACAGGTATGTCCTGGATGATGAATACACAAGCTCAGTAGGCTCCAAATTTCCAGTCCGGTGGTCTCCACCAGAAGTCCTTATGTATAGCAAGTTCAGCAGCAAATCTGACATCTGGGCTTTTGGTGAGTGGATAAAATTATACAGATTATACAGTTTAAAGGAAGGGAAAGCAGTGGGGAAATTGCCACTTTGTAACCTGCACACAGAGGTTACTATCTGTTGTTTTCATTCTTCTAATCCTTAGGGAGTGCTTACTATTGTCAGGCACCACAGGGGTTCCTGAGGCTAAAAACAGTAAAATAGACATGATTCCTGCCTTCTTAGAACTCACAATATATTGAGAGGAACAATTTATTCAGTATTCCACAGCTTCTGAATACTGATTATGTACCAAGGGACTCTGCCAGACCCTATAATTACAACGACAAATAAGAAGCTGTCTCTTTCCTAGAGGAGCTAATAGTCCAGTAAGACCCTGTTTACCCTCTAGTGTGGTCAGTACTACAGAAGAAGTTTGGACCAAATGCAAAATTCAAAGTGTGGGGAATCAGCTGCATCTAATATTTGACATTGATCTAGGAAGACTAGTGTCCCAACTACCTGAAGAGACTGCAAATTGACTTAATACATTTTTTCATTTTCTAGGGGTTTTGATGTGGGAAATTTACTCTCTGGGGAAGATGCCATATGAAAGATTTACTAACAGTGAAACAGCTGAACACATTGCCCAAGGTCTACGTCTCTATAGGCCTCATCTAGCTTCAGAGAGGGTATATAGCATCATGTACAGCTGCTGGCATGAGGTAAGTGTTTTGTTGGGACCTCTTAAGTGATTTCCTCAAGCTGTACTTTCCCATTTAGCCAGCCAGGCACCCAGTCCCCATGCTCCCTGGCCACATGGCGGCTGGGCACACACCGATAGCTACACATATTCTTGGACCCAGCCTGTACCCCAGTCCTTTGATGGCCAGAGGCTTTCCCAGGCTCATCCAGTTCTCCCTAGAGTATCATTAACAGACTCCATTACCAACTCAGCTTTAGGGAGAGGGGATGTTGTGGGCCCATGTCACCTAGCATAAGCAGGCAGTTAACGGTACTCAGGCAAATGTATGGACTCTTACAATGAAGAGAAAAGTCATTAAAATTTGTGTTGATTCCTTTGGAAGTCATTGGCTTTTTCTTCTACTTTACTAACTGCCAAACTTTTCTGGCTGTGGTCCTAAATGGCATTAAAAAAAAATCCTGAAAGGAACTAAAATAGGCAGTGGTCATTTTTAATTTTTTTAAATGTTTATTTAGTGTTTTGAGAGAGAGAGAGAGAGAGAGAGAGAGAGAGAGAGAGAGCAAAGCAGGGGAGGGTGGGAGAGGGCAGAGAATCTGAAGCAGCCTCCATGCTGACAGCAGAAAGCCCAATGTGGGGCTCGAACTCAAGAACCACTGACCTAAGCTGAAGTCGGATGCTGAACCAACTGAGCCACCCAGGTGCCCCAGTAGTGGTCATTTTTTTTTAAATATAATGCATCATGGGGTATGTGGATAGTAGTGGCATTTTGAAAATAAGGAGCCTGTCCCACTATTACTAAAATGTTTTGGGGGCACCTGGGTGGCTCAGTCGGTTAAGCGTCCAACTTCAGCTCAGGTCATGATCTCATGGTCTGTGAGTTCCAGCCCCGCATCGGGCTCTGTGCTGACAGCTGAGAGCCTGGAGCCTGCTTCGAATTCTGTGTCTCCCTCTCTCTCTGCCCCTCCCCTGCTCATGCTCTGTCTCTGTCTCAAAAATAAAAATAAAATAAAATAAAATGTTTTGCTGCTCTCACCTTGAGTTTTTTCAGAGGTGCTTTCTCCACTTTTCAGTAGATCTTTGGCAACATTAATTTGGCACCCTAAATCTCTAGTAGGAAATGAATGCTCGGCTTAGTTCTGTGCCACTAGAAACAGGGAAGGACAGTGTCCAACAAACATATATGTGAATCTGGAGTCCTCTTGGCGGGGTGAAAAGTGGGTATCTGGATCAAAGCATGGTTCCTTTCCCTTCAACAAATGACTGAAGTCACAAAGGATGTATGGAGAAAGGGACAACCATTTCCCTTCTCTCTCCTGTGCCATGCAGGTTTAAGGGAGATTGACAATGCTCCTTCCCAACTAGGACATCCTCACTCTGCTACTTAACTGTTTCATACAGGCGCTTTCTGCAGAGCCTGTTTAAAGTAATACTCATGAGGGGCACCTGGGTGGCTCAATCAGTTAAGCGTCTGACTCCTGATTTTGGCTCAGGTCATGATCTCATGGTTCCTTAGAGCAAGCCCCACATTGGGCGCTGTGCTGACAGCGTGGAGCCTATTTGGGATTCTCTCTCTCCCTCTCTCTGCTCCCCACCCCCCATCCCTGCTCATGCCCTCTCACTGTCTTTCTCTGTCTCTCTTTCTGTCTTTTTACCAAAATAAATAAACATTTAAAGAAAAGTAATACTCATGAAATTGGCATATCAGAATCCCTGGAAAACTCTTAAAACTGCAGATAACTGGGCCTTTTCAGAGATTCCAATTAGGTATGTCTGAAGCAGAACCCAGAAAGTCTTCTGAAAAAAACTTTTTTTAATGTTTATTTTATTTTTGAGAGAGAGAGAGATCACGAGTGGGGGAGGAGCAGAGAGGGAGACACAGAATCTGAAGCAGGCTGCAGGCTCTGAGCTATTAGCACAGTGCCCTATGAGGGGCTCAAACTCATGAGCCATGAGATCATGACCTGAGCCGAAGTTGGACACTTAACCGACTGAGCCACCCAGGTACCCCCCCACCCAGAAAAGTCTTTTTAAACATCCCTGGAAATTCTGATACTCAGCTAGGTTTAAGAAACACTGATTCAAAGGGACAAGAAATTGATGACTTTTTGGTTCTGATGGATTGAGACCTTTCTGGCATGAATATGCCCTGAATCACGAAATACCTCAGGGGTTTATGGACCATGGTGGTCACAAAGGGTCTTAGTCTAGAGGCCAGACAGTAGTAATAAAAATGTCCTAGGTGCTGAGGATCTCTGCCCACTGATGCAGCCCATGATCTTGAAATGTTAATTTCTTTGTAAAACTTTGTGGGATGATAGAAACCGTATTTGAAAGCTTACAATTTCAGTTCTGTCAAACATTTAAACTTGTTCAGTAGCCATTTTTCACTTGAGGATACACAATAAGGATGCATTGATGTACAATTTTGTAATGAATTTACCCTCAGTTTAATCAGTGTTTGTGAGTTTAATTTGCGAATTGTCCCATTACATTAATAACCTGAGTTACTAAAGATGAAAAGTGCACAAAGACATTATGGAGCACTTTCATTTCTTTTCCTCTTTCTTTCTTTCTTTCTTTCTTTCTTTCTTTCTTTCTTTCTTTCGTGTGTAATTGACAGGTTATGCTATAGGGAATATAGTAATACACTTGATAAACATTTGCTGCTTACTCAGTGCATTTCCCTTGAATTTTGGATTTTAGCCTGCTGTTACACTCTACTTTCTGTTTGGTTTTAGAAAGCAGAGGAACGTCCTACTTTCAAAATTCTTCTGAGCAACATCCTAGATGTCATGGATGAAGAATCCTGAGCTCACCAATAAGCTTGTTTCTACCCCTCTCCTCCACAAGCCCCAATTTCATTTCTGAGGAAATCCCAAGTTTACAGGCACTGGATCCTTTGTGCTCTTGCTGAATACACAAAGGCCCCTCTCTACATCTAGGAATGAGTCTCTTCTATGATTCTCTGGGATAGTACCTTCTGAGCAAAAGCCAAGGAATTCTTGTGCCTGGTATTGTTCTCAGAGAAAATAATTTCCAGGAGTATTAAGACAGGACTGAATTTGGGATGGAAAATTTGGAGGAGGGAGGGATGTAAATAGCCTGACAAGGTATCCAACAGCTCTTTGGGTAGGCATTAGAGCTTGGGGGGCGGGAGGCAGAATTTGGCAAGAATATAATGGTGTCATAAAAATGGGAGGGCAGGGTGTTTTGATAAAATAAAATTACTGGAAAGCATGAAGGTTTCTTGCTACCTCGATTAATCACACAACCTCCCTGAAGCGCCCTATCTCAGTGTTGCAGAGAACTGTTGCCTGGCATTGGTTTGCCATATTCCTACTTTGAGAACTTAGCAAGATCCACGGCAATTTAACTCCTCTGGCTCTTGGAAAATTCTGGCTCTAAATCAGAGATAAACTCACAAGCAAAGCACCAGTGCATGCAGCATGACCGGAATGAATCTGAAAGTTGGGGACAAATTCTGCAGGAGCCTCTTTCAAAACACCATCAAAGAACTGGGGCTCCAGGATGGCTAAGAGACGGGCCTAGCAGTCACAGCGGCAGGAAAAGCGCGGGCCAATTTGGAAGTGGGCAGGGCCAGGGCTTGTCGGGCAGGCCGAACCAGCCACCTGGTGTGAAGTAACTTCCTTTTTCACTTTTGACCGTTCCTCTTTGGAATAGCATCTCGACCGCATCGCAACACCCGGCTACAAGCCCGGAGGCCTCCCAGCTGACGTAGGGAGCGGCCGCTGGGTCGCGAGCTGGAGCGGGGAGCGCAAGCGGCTGGGAGGAGCGGCGGGCGGGGGTAGGGGGCCACACGCCGGCGCATTGCAGTCACGGGGCGGGTCTGGAGGCGGTGGATTGTGGTTCCGGTTCCGTCGCGGAGACACGTGAAGGTCGGTGAGTTGCTGCGGAGTTCCTCTCGGCACGCGTGGCGGCGCTGGGATGGATGCCTCCTCGTCTTCGTCCGCGGCGGGTTTGGGCTCGGTGGACCCACAGCTGCAGCATTTCATCGAGGTGGAGACTCAGAAGCAGCGCTTCCAGCAGCTGGTGCACCAGATGACGGAACTTTGTTGGGTGAGGAGCTGGGTCTGGGACCTAGCCACTGTCCCTGCTTTCTCCCTGCCCCTTCCGGGCGGGACTTGTCAGGACGTCCGGGATTCGGGGACGGGGAGGACCCGGTAGCATCTTGCCTTGGTTTCCTTCGGTTTCTCACACCAAGCGGGAGGGGTGAGAGGGTGACTCCGTTTCTCGGGGAATTCTCACGCCAGACCATGGCTTTGTTGGTGCAGAGGACTGGGGATCACACTTGTCCCGAGCAGCACTTTTAGGCACCTGAGGTTGACGCTGCCTGGTGCTGGTCACCAATACTGAGATCTTATTTTTGGAGCCCCGATTCCCAGGAAGTGAGTCTCCCATTCCTGGACTCCTCAGGGTTAACCTGGATTTCCCAGTTGCTTTAACCGTTGTCCGTGACAAATGAGTCGCTGTAGCCCACTAACTGTAAAAGTAGCGTCTTCCCCCCCCCCCCGCCGCCCCGCTTAAATTTGCTTTTTTTGTTGGGTTGTTGTGTAATACCAAGCTGTTTCGGGTCTCAATGTTGAGGAATTGAATATGCCTTGTGAGGGGACTTGGCAAAAGGGTGAAAGGCATTTGCAGCTTAGGATCAAAGTGTTCTCTAGCTGCCAAGGGCAGCATAACTGCCCTGCCTTGAGAAAAAATATCTCATAGAATTCAGAGGCCAAGGATAATTTTCCTTGGAAGTGGAGAGTCTGACGCTTGTGTACACAGTAGAGAATAACTAATAAAATTCATTTGAAATAACTTGAACTATATACAGTTATTGGTTCCGTAGTCCCTTTCACATAAACTTATGGTATTGTGGGACTCTGACCCCTAACAAATGCTTACTTAAGTCCTGTACTACTTGGTACTTTCATTCTTTAAAAAAAAACAAACTGTAATTCATTACATTTGGGCCAGGAGGGGGTGTGGTTGACGATTCCTCTAAGAATCTGTAATTTGTGGGCCCTTTAGGAAAATTCATACAACTTTCCATTCATCTTGAGAGGATTTAAGAACTTCTGGCTTAAGTATACAAGGTTACAGCATCTTGGGTAATAGATGTCTTTTTTTGTTTGATAGGTTTCAGGGTGTCACTGCTGTGATTTATGCTTTCACCCCCCTTTTTTCCCCCTGGCAGTTAGTCTAAAGGCATTTAATGGTGGCAGCATTGTGGAGTTACAGCCAAATTCAGCCAAGGGTTACTTCACTTGTATTTTGCCCCTCCCCCCCCCCTTTTTGCTCTGTAATGGCTCCACCATTTTCTGGCCCAATAATTTTGGGCAAAGTATCTCTCCCACTGCTTCCCTGTTTGTAAAATGAGGATTAATAATAGTATCTATTAGGTAGGATTGTTGTGAGAATTTAATGTAAGGCTGTAGATAACTGCTTGCCATATGCCAAATGAGAAATATTAACATAACAGATACTGGGTTTAGGTGAAATTTTTCCTATAAATAACAAGTTACCCCCCCTTTTTTACCCCAAGTTCTCTTTGTGATTCTGTATCTTGTCCTGTTTGTGATTCTGTATCTTGTCCCGAGCAGGAAAAGTGCATGGACAAGCCTGGGCCAAAGTTGGATAGTCGGGCTGAGGCCTGTTTTGTGAACTGTGTTGAGCGCTTCATTGATACAAGCCAGTTCATCTTGAATCGACTGGAACAGACCCAGAAAACCAAGCCAGTTTTCTCAGAAAGCCTTTCTGACTGATCTCAGCATTACCTCTTTGGAAAAGGAAGGTAGTCCAAGAAATGAAGAGCTGTTGATGGGATAGTTGAAGAAAAGGCTATGGGGGGATTGGCTCCCACCTTTGTCACTCTTGGGACATCCTGTCATCTGAGAATGAACAAAGACCAGTTGTGTGTGTGTGTGTGTGTGTGTGTGTGTGTGTGTGCGCGTGCGTGCGTGCACGCGCACGCTTTGAGGGACATATGTGTATTTGGCTGTTTTTTAATGCTAATCTTGTGAAAACAATTGACAGATGAATGGAAAACTCTACTAGATGCATATTACTGTATGTGGGACTGTGCTTTCTCAAAGTCCCATTAATTGCTCTCTATGATTTTGACAGTGGAACTGCTTTCTCTAATTTGATAGTGGGACCACATAGGTACAACCTGTCATTTGCATGGATTCATTTAGGATTTCTGGGGAGATTGTTATACATCTTTGTGTCTCTCAGAAAGGGCAGCAATGAGCGAAGGGTAATTTGCTACTTAACTGTAGGCCTCCTTATCTAGTGTTTTGACTATCAGTGTTGGAAAAAAATCGATGGGATATTCATACAATACACTTCAGCTTTCTAGATAATCTCCCCTATGCTGTGATTTACTTAAATATATAAAGGTATGGTCTCAAGGTAGTACAGGTAGCTTGAGTGTCTAGAGGCCTTTGGTTATAAAGGAATGTAGCCAGTGAGCATAATACTCATTACTAAACTGCCACAAGGAAGAAGCTTACTGACGCTGTATATCAGGGTTGAAAAAATTCAAAGATGTGCCTAAGTAGGTTGTAAAGATTTAGGCCAGTCAAGAACTAACAGCAGTTTCAGGTAGAGGTGCATGTCTAATGTTAATCAGTATAGGTTCCATTGATTGCATCTTTTTAATCACTGAAATAAAAGCTTCTACAAAATTAAACTCTGATTGAGAAGGCTTTCTATTCTGGTTATCACCTGCACCCTGGAGAGATTTGGTGTAGGCTGGTTCCAAGACTCAAGGTTAATCAGTCCAGGTACCTCCTCTGTGCAAGGAACAGCATGGCATTCCAGGAATCTCTGACCTTTATGTGACAAAAAGAGAACCTTCAGATGAGATGAGATGGGGGAAATTTCACTGTTGACAGTCCATTCCCTGAGTGTAGTAGAAGAGGTTATATTGACTGGATTCCACCCCCCCACCAACTTCAAATCCTAGTAGTATACTGGAGTGTAGACCTAAAGTGGAACTGCCTGTTGGGAGTCTTTAGTTCAAGTCCACGAAGGTTGGGGAAATACACATTTCTAGAAGCCTCAAGTCCTTTTAGCTTTCCACCATATATGTACTATAAGGAAATTTTTTAAAATCCTGATGAAAAAATTCAACAAAAGTTTTTCTTTTAAGTTTTATTTATTTATTTTGAGAGACAGCATGAGCAGGAGAGGAGCAGGGAGAGAGAGAGAAAGAGAATCCCAAGCAGGCTCTGCAGAGCCTGACATGGGGCTCAATCTCACAAACTGAGATCATGATCTGAGCCGAAATCAACAGTTGGATGCTTAATAGACTGAGCCACCCAGGCACCCCCAACAAAAGTTTTAAGTGATTACTCTGTGCCAGATACTTTCCAGAGACTCAGGAGTACATAAAAAACAAAGGAGTGCCATGTAGAAAAAGCAGGGAATGTTTGTGGGGGTATTGTGATTTGACATCAGATAGTTAGAGAAGGCCTCTTTGGGAACATGGCATTTCAGCAGAGATCTGAAAGAATTAAGTGACCAAGCCATGTTGGTATCTGGGAAGAATATTTCAAGCAGAGGTTACAGAAAGTCCAAAGGCCCCAAGGTCAGAGCAGCATGCTGTGATGCTAAAGTAGACTAGTCAAAAGGTCTAGTATGACGGGTGAAATGAACAAGGAGAATGCTAAGAAATAAAGTCAGAGACCTATGCATGAGAGGGATTGGGGCTGGGAGGCAGGGATGTGCACTGATCATACAGGGCTTTGTAGGTCATTGCAAGTACTTGGTTTTTACCAACCAAGATGGGGAGCCATTTGAGGGTTTTTAGCAGATGAGTGATGTGATATCGCTTAAGTTTTACGGGGATCTAGCTGCTGTTTGGAGAACATGTAGATAAGTAATAATAATGTCATTTTGAAGTCCAGGAGAACTCAGGCTCTTAGGGTAGGTATCTAGCATATACTTTGTATCTATATATCCCTATTGTTTTCTACCACTACCCTCCCCCCCCCCCGAGTTTAGTGTGTTCTCATAAAACCTCAAGTCATAAAGGGAGGGTCTTTTAGTCTTTGCCTTCTTATTAATTCTTCCTTACTCTTCTTATATATTATTATGTCATTATTTATTAGCTATTTCATTCATTGTTACTCTTCACTTAGTATTAAAATATTCTCCTCACATTTAGACACAAAGTTAACCATTTTGTTTTACAGTGTTACTGCTTGCTCAGCTAGTGTACATAATGAGAAAGAGTCTGTCAGATTGATACAACATGCTTGAGCACCAAGTATATGTGTGACACTGCTAGGTACAAGATAATAGGAAAGAAAAGGTCGAACATTTGTCCCCGTCTGCGAGGAAGTTAAGTATACCAGAGCAACAATTTGAGCTTTTGTTTGCTTTGTCAGTCTCCAAAATTTATTTTCAGGATCTTGATAGAAAGGTGGTAGTGTCGGCCCTAATAACATTCAAAGTTCTCATTTCAATATTCAGGGTACAATGCTTAAGACATAAAGAAATAAAAGGAATGAATTAGCAGACTGTTCCTGAAGTGCAATCTCACTTGGAAGCCTAATGTATAAAACAGAGAAGCAAAGCTGTTCCAACAGTGGTGGGGATATCTGGAGGCCTGCTGTTGTCACCCCCACCCCCACTTCACCCACCCCTGTGGTGCCTAAGGCACTGTCTTAGGACCTCTAGGGTTTTACTAAGCATACTGTGAAAACTGGACCAAGACTATCCCTAAGGCCCCTGTCCATGAGCCCATGAATGAACATTAGGGATGACACATGCAAGGAAATCAAGCAAGAACTTCATATTTATTTATGGTAACAAATCTCTATTAGGAGTTTAGATTTAAAAATATAACAAGTCAATAAACCCCATGTAGAATAACATCTACATGGAAAGCAATCGGGGCTTTTTTAAAACCAATTTTCATTCATATGAGTACCTTAAAAAATCTTGGCCTGGGGAGATTTTATTTCAAAGACCACCCACTAGTGCATCTTTTGAGACTCTTCATACTCCCATCCTGTCTCATCTTCTGGATTCAAAAGAGGCTGATGCAGAAGAGTCTGGTAATGTGCATTTTTACTCCATGTAAGAGAAATGGTATTGTTTAGATTTTTTTATGAAGTATATTTTTTACGTTTATTTATTTTTGATAGAGCACAAGTGAGGGAGGGGCAGAGAGAGAAGGAGACACAGAATCTGAAGCAGGCTCCAGGCTCTGAGCTGTCAGCACAGAGCCCTATGCGGGGCTCGAACTCACGAACTGTGAGATCATGACCTGAGCTGAAGTCGGACACTTAACCGACTGAGCCACCCAGACGCCCTTTGGGTATTGTTTAGATTAATTGATCCCCAGTCAATGGGCAGCAGATACCACAAGGGACCTCTCAAAAGGCATGGAGGAAAAAAGCCCAAGAACTAGGGTGAGGAAACCACAGGTGGTACCACCAAAGTTGCTGAGAGACTTTGCTGCCATTCCTTGAAAAGAATGGCAGAGAGGTGATGACAGCAGTAGGGAAAAGCAAATACTATATGAAAAGGACTGCATAGGTACTGGCAATAGCCAAAGCCTTGGTCAGATAGTTCATTTGAATGCCACACCCATCACAGACAAGTCAAGAGTATCCAGTTGAGGGCTGGTTATGTGATTGGCTTCCCTAAAACAGCTGCTTCAAGGCAATGCCCAAACTTGATACCTGACACAGAAAGTGAGCCAACAGAAGATCATATCTGAATATACATAAGGAGGCCATCATGAGGTCCCACTATGAAGACAAGCAAGTGGAACTGATCACTACACACAAATCCTGCGATAAAAGAAAATAATTGAATTACTACTTTTAGTACTTATATAAGAAATGCTAAAGCAATTTGATGATTAAATCATTACATCCATTAACATTTTAACAAGAGAAACATTTCAGCCATTAACCATTAATGTATGAACTAATAAAATTTGTGTTGTGTATCTAAGGCTATATCTTAAAAAATCACTCAAAAAGGCAAAGCCTATACAATATAATTAGGGTACTTTCTGCTACACAGAAATACATAAAAGGGATGGTTAGGATATAGCAAGCCAGGATTCAAATGTACTGATCAGGAACTCTAGATGAACAAAGGGGTCAACAGAATTTTGAGCTGTATCTATAATATAATAGCTATGCTTTGCTGAGGAAATATATACTATTTGCCAAATGTTGTACTAAGTATTTTACATGGGTCATCTAAAAATTACAACTCAGAGGAACTATTATTACATCGATTTACAGATGGAGGAGCTGAGGCCCAGAGAAATGATCTTATTCAAGGTTACACAGCTAATAAATTACAGGGATGGTTTTTGAATCCAAGCAGTTTGACCCCAGAACTAATGGTCTGAACTACTACACTAAACTACCTTCTAATGCATTTAGAGATCAGAAGAAATGTTTCTTTAAAGGGTAAGGCCAGAGTGGAACATTTCATTCTGGAGATACCATGGTATAATAGAAAGAGAATAGGTTTCAGAGTTAGGCAGAACGGGTTCAAATCCTGACTTTGCCAACACCTGTGTGACCTTAGGGAAGTCACTTAACCTTTAATCTTCAGTTCCTTTTTAAATTTTTTTTTAAAGTTTATTTATTTATTTTGAGAGAGGGAGAGAGAGAATCCCAAACAGGCTCTGCACCATCAGCGCAGACCCCGATGCAGAGCTTGAACTCACAACTGCAAGACCATGACCTGAGCTGAAACCAAAAATCGGATGATTAACCGACTGAGCCACCCAGGTTCCCCTGATTTTCAGTTTCTTTATAAAACTGAGATGGTAATGCCCACCTTACAGGATTGAAAGATGAGATCACATGTAAAGCACTTGGTACACTATAGATGCTTTAGCAGTAGCAATTGATTACCATTATTCAGAACTGAGCATCTTTGATAACCCTGGCAGAGTCATTATATGGGAGAACAAGAGAAAAGCAAAAAGTCACTTAATAAAGCTGACTCATTGATGAAGTGGCAGGGCTAATGGAGCATATAATATTAAGAATCTTGAGTTTTATCTTGCAATCAATGGGAAGCTATTGAAGGATTTTAAACAGTGGAGTAATATAATGATATTTGCACTTTTTTAAGTGATCAAAGTATTACATGCATGTTTTAAAACTTTCAAACAATATAGAATTGTTTAAAATAAATGAAAGTCCTCCCCTTACCCTCATGTATGTATTTAGAAAGATCACTTTAGCAGCTAGATGGTAGTTGGATTAAGAGAACAATAGTAAGAGTATATTCACTAATTGAGGCAACAGACTGTGAGGGATTGGATTCAAATAATTTCAGAAATTTCAGGAATTTCAGAAATTTCTAACTGATTCACATTCCCTTTGTTACTGATATAGTGATTAATAAGATCCCCCTCATTCTATTCCTGAGTGAGCTTTCATCAAGCTTCCCTACTTCACACAAAACTCAGGAGCTGTAAAATAAAAGGTTGTTAATTTTGTCTATATAAAAAATTCTGAACACCAAAAACTTCATTAAGCAAAGTTAAAAGAAAAATAATAGGAAGCGAATCTTTGAACCTTTTCTACAAAGGACTAATTTCCTTATATAAAGGACCCCTACGAATCAATCATAAAAGACCATTCAATAGAAAAATGGACAAAGGATATAAAAAGACAATTCAAAGAAATGGAAACACAGATGGCTCTTGAATATGTGAAAAGATGTTTATATTTAAGAGAAATTTTAAAAACCTACACTGAGCTATAACATCTCTCACCTGTTAGACTGTCAAAACAAAATTCTGGTAACATACTGTTGTGTGGGTGGTGAAAGGAAACGGTTACCCTTACACTACTAGTGGGGGTGTAAATTGGTATCATCTCCATGGAGAACAGTTTAACAATATCTACCAAGTTATATATGTACACACCTTCTATTCCAGAAATCTGACTGCTAGGAATTCATCCTATGGATATACGCACATGTCCCAGCTGACAAATAAGATTATTCACTGCAGCATTGTAACAGAAAGGGACTGGAAACAACCCAAGTGTCTCTCAATAAGATATTGATTAAAAAATGTTCCTACAATGAGATACTTAACTATGTAGCTATGAGGCTACATACATACATACAAAAATGTATGAGGGATCTCTATACCAATATTGAACTCCAATACATAGTTAAATTAAAACAGCAAGATTGAAGACACAATATGCTACCATTTGTGTAAAAGGGGGGGAGATTAAAACATATGTGCACATTTGCTTGAATAAGCATAAAATATCTCTTGAAAGATACTGTTAACGTTGGTTGCATCCGGGAAGAGGAACCATGTCGTTGGGGAGTAAGGATGGGAGGAGGCTTTACCATACATCTTTTCTGTATGCCTTTTGAATTTTGAATCATGTGAATGTATTACATATTCAAAAAATAAATATTTTAAAAATAAAATTTCTCCCCACTTCAGAACTCTGAGCTCTGTACTAAAAAGTGGAGAGGTATGATGGAAACCACTTCCAGGAATAAAAGCTCTATATTTGAATTGCAACACTTTCAAGTAGTTTTAGTTTTGTCGTTGTTGTTTATTTGTTTAAGAAGGCTCAACTCCCAACCTGGAGCTTAAACTCATGACCCTGAGATCAATAGTTGCATGTTCTACCAGCTGGGTCAACGAGGTGCCCCTCTTCCTTCCTATTCTTTTCATTTTTTTACGATTTTATTTTTAAATAATCGGGTGCTCAACGTCGCTCCTCATCAGGGAAATACAAATCAAAACCACACTGAGATACCACCCGACGCCAGTCAGAGTGGCTAAAATGAACAAATCAGGAGACTATAGATGCTGGTGAGGATGTGGAAAAACGGGAGCCCTCTTGCACTGTTGGTGGGAATGCAAATTGGTGCAGCCACTCTGGAAAACAGTGTGGAGGTTCCTCAAAAAATTAATAGATCTACCCTATGAGTCAGCAATAGCACTGCTAGGAATTTACCCAAGGGATACAGGAGTGCTGATGCATAGGGGCACTTGTACCCCAATGTTTATAGCGGCACTCTCAACAATAGCCAAATTATGGAAAGAGCCTAAATGTCCATCAACTGATGAATGGATCAAGAAATTGTGGTTTATATACACAATGGAGTACTACGTGGCAATGAGAAAGAACGAAATATGGTCCTTTGTAGCAATGTGGATGGAACTGGAGAGTGTTATGCTAAGTGAAATAAGTCATACAGAGAAAGACAGATACCATATGTTTTCACTCTTATGTGGATCCTAAGAAACTTAATAGAAGACCATGGGGGAGGGGAAGAAAAAAAAGAGGTTAGAGAGGGAGGGAGCCAAATCATAAGAGACTCTTAAAAACTGAGAACAAACTGAGGGTTGATGGCGGGTGGGAGGGAGGGGAGGGTGGGTGAAGGGTATTGAGGAGGGCACCTGTCGGGATGAGCACTGGGTGTTGTATGGAAACAAATTTGACAATAAATTTCATATTTAAAAAAATAAATAAAAATAAATAATCTCTACACCCAACCGGGGGCTCAAACTCATAACCCTGAGATCAAGAGTTGCAGGCTCCACTGACTGACCCAGCCAGGCACCCCCTGAACTGCAATTCTTTCAGATGTCCACTAGTCTCAGATTATTTATATACCTAAGGACCTCAAGCAAATGTGGGATAAGGGTGAGATGAATAAAGCACTCACCTTGTGTGCAGAATTTAAGGGGATACCAGAAAAACCTCAATAATCTAGATAATTCAGTATTTGCCAATTGAAATTAATGCAAAAATCCATGATGAACAGAATATCAAAATTTTAAATAAGGACAGGATCAACAAAAGTGCCATACTGAGCCATACTGGAGCTTGAGTCAAAAGGAAAAATGTGGACCCCATATACATGTTTTTATGTATTCTTGAATGGTTAATGTTTTCCAGAACATTAAAGCAGTTACAAAATTGAAAAGTAGATACATTAAAACTCACAGCATTAAGTTTAAATATTTTATTTATGCCAAGACCATAATTTATTAAAGTTTTATTTTCCTGGCTTTAATGGAAGCAAACTCATGAATAGATTTTCGTCAAAACCAGTAATATTT